>NC_080669.1:27093297-27762047 GCF_027579445.1 Ammospiza nelsoni | reverse complement strand
ACTTGAATGCAGACAAAGACATGAGTTAAATTCTTTTTCTTCTTTTTCACTACTTTTCATTCCTTCCCTTGATTTCGCAGGCTTGACTCTGTATCTCTTCTTTTTTTTTTTCCCCGCAATGATCTGTATTAGTCACGATGGTATATTAGCTGTAAACTTCCCACAGGTCATGATTCAATGACAATGAATTCTGTGCTATGCAGCAAGTAATACTTTCAGTGGAACATTTAAAGAAGGTGGCAAATAATACATACAGTTTATGAAAATGCAGACACCTTCTAAAGAATATCTGCAACAATAATCACATTCTGTTGTCTCCAAACTGTTGTCCCCAAGTTACCAAGTAACTGTTCTCTGCATACATCAGACTGCAAACAAATTTGAAGACTGGAAGTAAAGGCCTTAGACTGCATGAGGTGAAAACTGAGTTTGACTAGAAATCTTTTCAAGTTAAACTAGGTAAGAAGAACACGGATTTTTGTGGGAAAACCCAAATGGGAGAAGAAGCATCTTCTGGGTTAAAGATAAAGAGCTCAGTTTTGCCACTCTAGGTCTATTCAGAAAACTAAAATATTGGACTTTAAAAAAAACCCCCAAAAAACATTAAAATAGCTGGCATTCCTACAGAAACATCTCTGGCTCAAATTAATACTGGGGCAGCACTTAAGGACAAAGTCTTCCCATTCTACATGGTAAAACGCGTTCTTCTGCGTGAAACTAAGGACAAGTAAGTATTTGAGCCATGAACAGGAACATCGCTTAATTATCCTTTGTTCGCACAAAACTCAGACATGAAAACAGCAGCTGCAATTCTATTTGTCAGTACACCAAGTTAAGCAGTTCATAATCAGTACTTCCCCTTACTCCCAGTGTCCCCAAAGGCTTTAAACTGACTCAGAAAAATAAATCAAAGAGCTTGCAAATAGCAAAATTTCCCATCCACTGAATATATTTTCAGCACCAATATTGCAAACTGAATTCTATTTTCTAAGGATTTGTTATTTTAAAGTACTTCAGAGATATTTGATCTCTTCTATTTATGAAAGACCATCCAATAGACTTGTGAGCAAATTACTTTAGAGAAAGAAAGGAAAAGAAAAGGAGATCCAACATGAGAGTATAACCTGCTATCTGAAGGGATTTAAGAAATTATACAGATGGGTGATATTTGTACCCAGAGCTCAATCACTTAAAAACTATGTCCACCCCTATGCATTCAGTAAGTTCCAGCTGGTGACAAGAACCCCACAAAGAAATCTTAAAATATAAAAAAAAACCACTATTTTAGATCTAATTTTCTTATATCATACAAAACCCTGATGATTCACTATTAATATGAACTATGTACATTAGATTGGAAGATGCTGAGGGAAATTCTAGACTACTAATTATCTATCTGCTGACAGACAACAGAGAATAGACATTTTCAGTTCCTGGAAGTTGCAAAATAAAGATCAAAATTCTAACTAGGAAATTAGATAAAAGAATATAAAAGCAGACATACAGGATGCTAAACTAGTAGCTGAAACCCAGTGGATAAACAGATAATGAGGAATAAAGGTGGTTTTTGTGGCAAAATTATGTAACAAGAAACAACTGCACATGACCTAAGAGAAGTTCAAGGCAAAGTCATTACAACACTGGGGGCACCCAGTGACTACGAGGACCAGAGACCCCTATGGACGAGCCTCTAAGATCATAAAAGGACTTCCAGTAGGAGGCAGATGCATGCAAATTAGTTCTAGGAAAAGTGATGTTTATGTATTACCTAGGGAGGATGCTGTAATGAATATGTATGATCACGACGGAATAAATACCCTGTTGTAAAGTTTCATGACACACATTCAATTGGAGGAAAAATCTTCCGAATGTGTCCAGACCTGCAATAAAGAATGCCTGCTTTCTAATACCTCAAATTGTGTTAGAAGTCCATTCTTAGCCAACTTCAGTATCAATGCAGCTTTTTATCATTAAATGTATTTGGGGGAACTGCATTTTGTTACAACAGGCAGGATCTGACTAGAAGTCACAGCATTTCTCTTACTTGTCTTATAAATCTGGTGCAAGACAACAAACGAGTTGTCTGATCTGTATAAAGAGAAGCATCCATGTATTACTATTAATTAATCACACACATGGAATCAGTGCTTAACTAGGAAAAAAAGTAAAAATTTTAGAAGGAGAAAATCAAAATAGGAATTTCAGAATTTCTTCATTTTCATACTACCTGTACTACTTTTAAAAATAAATTTTTAATGTTTATTAAATTTCTAAATGTTCAAAACAAATGTCCACAGATTGTACATTAAAAAAAAATCTACATACAAAATTCAAACAATTTTTAGTATGGACAGGTCTCTACATTTTCTTGCATCACTCCATGAACATATTATAATGGTGATGTTACACATGCATATATATATATATAAGCAACTCAATTTTCCATTTATGTAAATCCAGTTGCTTTTTTCTCCTTCAGCTTTCAAGAGCTACACATTCAATTAAGATGTTACAAAAAAAAAAACTTTTACTGCAGTAAATATATAACAAAGGTATTTTTAAAATAAACAAGTGTCAGTTGCAGGCCAAGACAAGAGAGCAAAAAAATTTAATTATTGGAAGTTTTTCTTCATATTTGTGGCAATTAACAGACACATATATAGCTGCATTGTGTCCAATTCTATGTCATTTATAAAAGCAGATGTGAAACTGACTGTTGCAAACTGCCTTAAGATGAAAATGTTATAGATTCAGATATGTCTAAGTACTTCTGCTACATACCACTTTTATTCACTCTTTTCAAAAGAAAATGGAAAAGAATTCTTTATCATGTAATAACTATTTTTGCCATGTGTTGCGCACATGTGTTCTATTTCCAGCACACTACCGCCAAGCACATGAGATCAGATTATTTTTGCCAGCAGGTTTTCTCTGCCAAGGATATAAACGGCTAAGCAGGCTCAGTTCCCTCGCCAGTGAAGAAATCAGGTGCCACAGGCACTTAGTACTCCAGAAAAAAGGCGTTACTTCACTCATACAATGCACTGTGACAATCTGCCTCAGAAAACTGTGAAGAAAACTAGCATCCTTTCCTCACAAATCAACATGACAAATACCCACAGATGTGCAATGAGCATTTCAGATGGAAGTGACTACTTGATTTGATTTAATATCTATGGAAGAGATTTGGACCTTAGACACTGCAGTGGAAAGTCAAATACTCAGAAGTACGTAATGGAAATAAAAAGCAGCTAAGTTCCTATGTAAGAACAAATGCATTTACCAGAACCTCGCCAAATCTGTCTTATCAATTTAGTATGATCAGGGCTAATTAATAATCTGTAACTTCCACTTAAAATAACCTTCACATGGTTTTAGTCCCTTTAAAACCACAAAGTTTAAAACCATTATATATGGATTACAGATGAGTGAGTTTAAGATCTGAAAAAAATTGGTCCATGAGCATATCATTGCTCTCTTTTTAACTAAGATTTGAACAGTGAAAATTACATTAACTAAAGTAGCTAGCCTCCACCATAATCATGTCAAAATGGCTATTGTATCATGAAATCAGAGCATTGTTTAGGCTGAAAAAGACCTCCAAGATCATCGAGTCCAATCACTTACCTTGCCCATGTCCCTAAGTATCATATCTACACATCTTTTAAATATCTCTAGGGATCTTACTGGACTCAGCCAATCATTCAACAGCCCTACTAACCTGTTACAATCATCGTCAAACCATGAACAACATGCTACTACAGAAAGACAGAATTCTACCTAATACAGTCCTCTGTGTTTTCCAGGCAATTTTATAAAACTCTATTTCAAAATATACAAAGTTGCCTTGGAAATCTAAAAATGTATTTATTACAGAAAGTGCAAGTAATTAGAAAATATTAAGTTCCTGGATTGTCTTAATGCCAGTTATGATATTAACCCAGCTCTCTAGAGATCTGATAAAAAGGAAAAAAAAGTGAAAAATTAAATGCTTTGTATCTTAAATATAGACAACTTTTTCTCTGTTGCAAGATTTGAAATGAAGGGCTTTAGCAAAACCACATTGCTGATGAAAGTCTACAAAGAAAGACAGTCAAACAATATTTTGTGATTCAGGAATATATCTCAAATTCATAATCCAGTGTCTAATATTCTAAGGTGCTACAATTTCAGCCTCCAAGAAAAAAAATGCAGTATGTAAAGCAGTAAGAATAACAATACCCACAAATCATTTCTTAGAATTTCTCTAACTGCTAACCATGAAGGGCAAGAAGTACAGAAATAATCTTTTTCCAAAACCCGAGTTTCTACCAGAAGAGTGCTAATGGTACTTTTGGATTAAAAATAGCTAAAGAGCACCTCCCTAAATACTAAGTTCTTAATTAAGAATTCACCACTGTATTCTGAAAATAGAATGGGGAAAAAGAATAACCCTCTTGGGCTGTAACACCTGTCAGAACAGGCTTAAAGTGACTTCAAGCATCCCTCTAGCAAAACTAAAATGAGTACAGTAGCATGATAGCAATGTTGGTATTCATAACCATACACAACATTTTTGGAACGAACCCAGCTAAGGACTCCAGATTTCATTTTTCATGTCACACAAATCCATAATTTTGTACTGCTTGACTCTGGATAGCAGGTAAGCCCCCATTCAGTCGCTTTCCCATTACACAGCAGGATGGAGAAATGAAAAGAACCACAAAAGCAGTGGGGAGGGAGAGGGGCACCCACCTTGCAGGTTGAGATAAAGGCAATTTAATAAGCACAAGGAGAAAAAAGAAATAAACAAATTATGCAAAAGCAGCCATTGGCCATCAGCAGACCAATGTCTCTCCAGTCCTGAACAAGGTCTACTTTGTAAAAACAACTACTCAATTTTACTGCTGAGTATGATCTCCTCTGTTACGGACTATCCCTCTGCTCAATTCACATCATCTGTGCCAGCTGCGCCCCGCCCCAGCCTCCTGCTTACCCTCAGCTGACTGACTGGCACAGTGAGAAGCACAGGGGCCTTGATCTTGGGCAACAACTATTCAGTGACAACTATAAAACAGTGGCATCTTTTCAACACTGTTCTGGTCACCAATCTATACAACACAGCACCATATGGACTGCTGTATGGGAAGTGAACTCTAAACCAGACATGCCCAGTACAAGTTTTAAAGATAAGACCACTACCAATTAATGCATTTGTTAGTGCACACATCAACCAGAGGAAAAACTCATATACTTCAAAATAGCTACAGAGAGATACAGAAATCTGAAGGTTGATATATACAAGGATATCAGAGGACTCATCTGAACTGCCCTGTGACTTCAAAGATCTTAAAGATACCAACAATGGCTACACAGTTAGTCCTGTAGGTTTAGATATCAAATCAACAATATTTAATACACCTGCAGGACACCGACTATAGCTTAAAGATGACAAATTATACCATACTAAGAATTCTTCGGGACAGGAGAATCTCAAGAAGACTTTACTCACTTTCATGGAAACAAAACTGTTCAGATACAGTATCCTGCCCACTCATCTACTCTATCAAACCAAGGACTTCAGCAGCACTGAAGTCCACAGTCCTCTCTTTGATCCACACACAAACATCAGAAGCGGGTTCATGATAGTTATGCAGGTTTCCAGTTAAGTCCTTCTTTAAGATGGTCAAGTTCATCTACACATCTCCAACATATAAGCAATTACAGGAATTTTTTACATGGTGTCATGTATGCCAATAGTCTTCTAATTACATGCTTCAATGATACCGGATAAAAAAGGAGGGTAAAAAAAAAGTCATTATAGCATAATAAGCAAGATCTGTATGTGTGTTTCTCTGTTCTAGATAGTCAGGCAAGGTACTCCAGTGAGGCACCTTTCATTGCTTCATAATCATCAAGACCTCACTTTTATTTAAATTCTGGGATATGCTGAAGTTGCGTATCCCAGATATTCACCGTTCCTGCCTGTGTCAAGTTTGGACTCCAAGTCACTACAAATTTCTACTCTGGAAACTTCTTTATTATTTAGTAACAATCCAAAAGATCTAGAGCATTGCATCAATTTCAAGCATCTCCAGAAATTTTTTTAGTTCTCCAGCTGTTCAGGATGTTACCTGATATAACTATTTGTAAGCTATATGGTTTTACTTATTTTCATTCATTAAATGACTTTCAGTCATTTGGTTATAAAAGTCTTAGCTCTAAAGTTAGACCCAAATCCTCAATTTACTATTACAAAAAGCAAGCTACACCTCCAAAATTTTTACTCAACATAATATAAACAAGATGTAGGAAGGCAACCCAAAAATGGCCAACTGTTTCCTTCAGACATTTGTCTCCCTAGGTTTTCTGTACAGCTACCTAGAGGATATCCCAAGCATGATTCTGATTGCCATAGACAGAGTCCAAACAAAGAAACTTATCATCAGTACATTTATTTGTAACTACTTCTCCAGACATAACAAATTACTTTGTACCAAATATTTCATTTTAACAATTTTAGGCATTCAATTTGATCATTTTTTCCCATGCTTTTATAATTTTTCATAGCTTTAGGAAAATCATTCCCTTTCTTGTTACCCTCCTCTGGAAAAAGAACTAACCAAATACCACTACCTCAGTAATATATCTTTTACCTAGATCTTAATATTTTAAGGATTTTAGGTGGCTTCCATTGGAAAAAATATTTCCGTAAAATACACACATTAATTGTGTGCATTTGCTGTAATGGACTAAAAGCCCAAGGCAATTTGTTAAAATACTAAAACAGAAAATTTTTTAAAATATATTTTTTAATCAGCAGGTAAAACACCATGGACTCCAATAGCCAAAGATACACTTTAATCCTGCTTGTATACTTCCCAGAACACATAAGCCAGCTGAATGATACCAAATACAGTACAGCCTTCTGTTGCTCAAAATGAGTTCTGAAGACAGATATCCATCACATAAAATAATCTCATATTTCCAGTGACTGAAGCAGGTGCTGTGTTTCCACATAACTATATTCCAGAGTCCAGCGTTTGGTAAATATTGTACCAGTAAAGCACTAACTTGATCAATCAAATTAGGTAACCCCACAAAATGTTGATTCGGTTTGGCAAAGCTCACCACACAACCAGAGAACCAACTCAGACAGATTTGGATCATTTTAGTCAATTTTAAGTAATAGCATGGATCTCAAGTTCAAGATGGCTTCAATCCTATTGACAAAGGAAAAAGAAGAATGCTTGTATCATTGGAATAAATAAACTTTTACAGTTCCATTATTTATCAGATGTCACAAGCCACAGAAGAGAAGGAATGGTCAGATGTTGTTTCACCATATTGAAAAAGCGAGTCTCAAAATTGCATCAATCAAGGAAAAATACTGCTAAAAAGATGACTCTCTAGCTGGAGCTCACAATTTATCTTTCACTAATGGCCTGATCTTAGATTTTTTTTTATTTGTATACACATATCATAGTAAGCTATGGTCCACAGCTCATTCAAGACCAAAAAAGGAAGAAAAATGGCATAGAAATATCCACAACTAGAATTAAAACTGAATATATCCAATTGCCAGAAGCTTTTAAAAAAAAAAAAAAGCTTTATGCTACGGTAATATTAGCTATGAATTAAGTTGTCTTTACTTTCATTAGACCCTTAGAAATCTTTGACAACAGGAGACAAGTACACATTGACTGAAAGTACTTTCAATTCAAACTGTCTGTATTCAGTGAAACAATGGAATCCCTTCTCAGACAGAAATACAACATTTTTATAAATTGCTCCTGATACTAAAGGAGTAACTACAGTGAAGTTGTCATTAGAAAACTTCTAAACTGGAAAAGGACACACAATATTTCATACACAAGTCTTAAGAGCACACAAGGTAGGAAGAGTGAGAAATCTAACAGAAGCCATACACAAGCCTTAAGAAAAAAAATCCCGCCCCTCAAGTAAGGGATAGAAAAAGAACCAAGTAGTTACAGATTTAGTCTTTCCTGCTGAAGATATTCCACTTTAACTCTTAGAGCATACTTATTACACAGCTCTGTTCACTACTCACTCAGCTGGAGAAAAATCTTCCTGACTACTTTTATTTTAGACTATTTTTTACACAAGTTCCTCTGAGACTTTATATAACTAATCCAACCTCAATTCATAGCTCTTCAAGAATAAAGGTCTTTCCTCAATCTTACCTTGAAAAATCCGGACAATAAAAAAAAAATCTGGAAAATAACTGGATATGTAGGTTAATTTAGGCTCTCTGCCAGTTCCCCTCCTCTGTAAGGTAGGGCAGAAAATACAATTAAAAACTAGTGGATCAAGGGAGATCACTCATTTGCTACCATCATGCCCAAAACAGATTGGACTTAGGAAAGATAAATTTAATTTAGTGGCAATAAAAGGTAGACAGTGAGAAACAAAAACAAAACCTTCTTCCCACCATTCTTTCTTCCTTTTTTCCCTGGCTTAACTTTGTTACTAACTCCCCCACCCCTCCCCACCGCTGTGCAGAACAAAAGGGAGGAGGAATGGGGCTTGCAATTCAACCATAACATTTCATCCCTGCCATCTCTCCCACACAATACAGTCTTTCCCAGGACTTCTCACGGGAGACACAGTCCTTCAGGAACTGCTTCAGCATGGTCCTTTCCACAGGGCACAGTCCTTCTCCAGCATTGGTCCCCCATGGGCCACAACTGCCAGAGCATCTGGTCCTGTATAGGCTGCTGTCCCACAGGTCACAGCTCTGCCAGGACCCTGCTCCTGACTGGGCTCTTCATGGGCTGCAGCTTCCATTAGGGTGTGTCTACCTGCTTCAGCCTGGGGTTCCTCATGGCCTGCAGTGTGGGTATCTGCTCCACATTGGTCCTCCATGAGCTCCAGGATGACAACCTGTTTTGACGTGGTCTTGTCTTTGGGCTGCAAGGGAATCTCTCCTTTGGCACTTAAGCACCCCCTCCCCTTCCTTGCTTCTGATCTGAGGGTCTGCAGGGCTGCTCCTCTTCCAATTTTTTCTCACTCCTCTCTCATGGCTGCTGCACATGGCTCTTTACAATTTCTAATATCTATGTTATCATAGAGATGCCACCAGCATCTCTTAAAGATTCAGCATTGGGCAGTCACGGGTCTGTTTTGGAACTGGATGCAGCTTGCTCTGTCAAGTACCAGGACAGCTCCTGGTCTTTTCTCAGAGAGGCCCATGTGAACTAAATATATTAGTTTAAAAGCTCTATTCCCATCTGGAGAATAACTTTCAGAAAGCTTAACAAATGGTAACCAAATTCTATCACTTTCTCAATTAAGGCATTGCACCAACCAATGAGAAGACAGACAAGTGATTCTTAAAATAAAATTTCCTAGTCGATTAGATGCTAATTTGAAGACTGCATTGTTGAGTACAGTCTCACCCAATTTCCTGCCATATTCTTTGTGCCTGCTTCCTTGTCAGGAATGGTCAGTCTTCTGCAAATCAAAAAAATGAACCTTGTTAGATTTTCATATTCTTACTGAAAAACCTCCTGGAAAACTCCACTTTACATTTTTTAGCTCTGAAAAATCCACTGTCATTCTAATTACTTCTGAAATTTAGTATGTGTTGTGAGGTAGTAGAGGAGCATTTGGAGTTAGATAACTAACGTACTTCCAAAAGAAAGATACTTAAACCAGTTTTTCTTACTGGGATTTTTTCCTGTATATAGACTAGAGAATCAAACCTCAATCCTAACTGCACTCTCTATTGGCTCAGTTGTTCAACATGTGCTCTAGAATATAATGACGGGAATAAATCATCCAGAAACACAACATCAAAATTAAGAAGCAAAATCATCTACATCGGACAAAGCAAGCTGTAGAACCCAAATGTAACAGATGACTGTGAGCACTCACAAGACAGAGCTGCCACATGGCTGACCAACCTAACATATTTCATGTCACTGATGTTGATCTAGGAGAAATGCAACTGTTGGTTGAGTCGAATAATCTACAGCACTTGGCATCTGAACACTGGTGAAAGCTTGGAATGAGAAAGAGGAAAGAACCTAGCTACAGTCTACATCATAAGGCATTTACCTGGGGAAATGAAAGGTACATGCTGCAACAGAAATATTCAGAAGACACTAAAACATCTTCATGTGTGATCTGAATGCTTAAGAGGGAAGAGTGGAGTAATACACAAAATCTTTTCTCAGTTCCTGGTGCAGGAGCTGAAATCTGGAGAACCAAATATGATCTGGGAAAGCATACACTTCTCCTTGCTTGCATAACAGAGACTGCAAGAAAAAAGGAGATTACACCCACAGTAATACCTCCCTACTACTCCTGCTAGTTCTATAAAAACAAGAGTAGGTCAAGTATTTGAGAGCTATTATGAAACTCCTCTACTCCTCCATATTAAAACCTCATAAATAAAGAAGTCTTCAAGGATCTGCGCTACTAGGCTTGTCTGCTTCATAAACTTCCGCCAGAAAAACTGCACCAGCTGGAAGTGGCAGCCGGGAATTAAACTCCATATAGCCAATTCAACTCTGACGGAAACAAAATTTTGATGCAGACAAATTATGCCAACAGGAAAAGCATTTGGGTTGGCTTTACTCATACCACAGACTCAAATGGTGATTTTTTTCTGGCACAGAGATTTCTTCTGCTTTTCCAAGAAGGGACTTCATTGGCCGAGCTGTAGTAACTTTTAGGTCAAAGTGGTTTAAAGAGCTCAAATACCAAAATTTTTCAAACTGTCTTGAAAGCCTGCTACAAAAACAGCAAAAAGTTAACTGTCTGTATTCTGATATCTCTTAAAGATTTTTGAAATAAGGTCTCCAAAGAACAGTAAAAATTTGCTCCAAAGCTTGCTCTCTTCGTATGCACACATATACAAAGCAAATAACCCATCAACCTCACCATATCTATCATACAGTCCAGCTCACTTTGAAAAAACAATCCTGAAGAGAGACAGTTCTAAACACTTACCCTCTAAACACAGTCACCACAAGTCTCAAGAAGTTACAAGCTACAACAGAAAGCTCTCCTAACTCTCCCAGGCAAATCAAAATCCAGAAGCAGTGTGTTCTTCTAGTCCTTTTCTCCTAAAGGAGATAGCTTTTTTTTCTGCTTATCAACAGAGAACAGATGGATGCAGGGAAACTGAGAACAACTCACATGTGGATTTTTAAGAGAAATGATCTGTGACTGGGCTTGGACAGTAAGAGTTAAGCAACTGTCCTGGTTGCACCAGAGGTACTACTCTGAATGGTAAAACAGTAGCAAGGGGTTTTATTTATTAGCCTGAGCTGTAAATTGAACCAATGGACTATGGGCTAGTAAATTACTACCTGAAACAAATACATGAAGACTATGGTTTTTTATGCTTTTTTGACCAGACATGAAGAGGGATGGAGGAACATGACATAACCAAGAAAAACAACAATACAAGGAACAGCAACCAAAAAGGTAGAAGCAAAAGAATATAATCAGAATCTGTTTCTTTAATCACTATAACCATCAACACATAAAACTGTTTAAAAGGAAAGATTATTACTTGATCCCATCGTTTTCAATTGCAAAATATAGCATAATCCCTATTTCACGTCATCAAACATACTGACAAGAGTGGGTGAGATAGGAAAAAACAGAAGAAAGCAGGAGACCTAGAACCATGCAGCAGTCTTCAGCTTCAGCTAAAACATATCCAAATGTAAAATTCTATAGCAACTAGAAGTTTTATAAATATTATCTCAGCTTCTATTCAAAGCCTTAGAAAATTGAACAACAAAAGCTTTAAGATGCAATATTAGCTTGTTCAATTCTTCAGACGAAAGCCATTCTCAAATACTCTCTGAAAACTGAAAAAACTGCTTTTAAGCAAGTGTTTTATTTGTACTTTTTTCTGACCTCATGTAGTTAAAATCAGAAGAAGCTCTAAGACTGTTTTCAGAATAACTCTGATTGAGTAGTGAGGTCGGACCAGATGACATCACTGAAGTCTCTTCCAACCTTATCCACTCTGCATACACACCAACACAAAATTACATTTTGAAACAACTTGTGGATACTGCTTCCTCTCTTCCTCATAGTACTGTATCATCCAACACCATTACGCAGACTTATCTCTACAAATATTTTGAAGATGAAGAAAGCCTAAAAATCTGCTCACAAAAAGCACCTCAGCAGTATCACTAATACACATATGTTAAAATTATATTAATAATGAAAAATCAAGCTATTCAAATTGCCTGTGAATGTAATTTGCCACCTTGTGTGAACACAGCACAGCCCATCATTACTCGATCACAGACATTTTACACATGGGACATCTGCCTTATTCCATCCATAAGCCTATGCCTTCCTCAAGAATGGAACACTGTCAGGAAATAAAAAGACTCCTTTACAGACCCACCTACAATGGCTGCAGAATGGTGCAAGTACACAGCCTCAGCTTACATAGGCCAGGACTGGTCATACATGTTCACTCCAGAAAGACCAATACTTAACTTATTTGATTTCAGATGTAGAAAGAAAGGAGCCAACAAGTGACTCCGTGCCAGAGCATTTCTAATGGAAGCACAAGAAGCCCTTACAGACATAATTACTCAAAGACAGCCTATGCATAATCACAGACACCCTTAACCCCAGACATGCAAGGCTTTGATTTCTGGGCATCCCTTTTGATCAGTGCTAGAGCATTAATGAGGAGTTTTCTACACCCATGGATGTACGAAGTACTAAAAAGGAGACACAAAGAAAAGAGTAGGTAAAGACTCACAGTGAATTTTTATGCAGAAATAAAAGGATATGATTTCTGGCACATCTCTACATTCTTTTATACAATTCCATTTTTGTCTCCCTCCTATTTCACTGTGTGAAAATATCATAATTTGAAATCATAACCAAATCTACATCAGTGATCAAAAGAGTTTAAATATTTTAATCATCCACACTGTTACTTTCAGAAAAATGGTTGGATGTCATGTTTTGTGGACTAGGCCTTAGAAGGATACAAGACACTTGGCTTGTGGCTTTCATAGATATGTGTTGATAGCTAAGGAATGGCAGGATTTAATGATCTTGGACTTCATTCCACACATAAAAGGGAACTACAATCTAGGACAAAGTTTCCCAATATGCAGTCTGTAAAACATCAGATGGTGGTCCAAAAAATAATCATAAAAGTATATTTTTAAAAACATACATTCCCACACATGTTAGCAAGAAAACATTAATGAGGAAATACAAAAAAATAAAAACATTCCAGGTTTAGCCTAACTAAATAGCACTATAAGGCACAAGAAAATGTGACATTTCACAAGATGATCCTTGCATTTTTTAAGGAAATTAAATGTTCTTGAAGTAACATATTCTCCTTTAACATTTAAGTTTGAAAACACTTTCTTCTGTTCTACTGAATTTCCTGAGTCCCCTCCAGAAACTGCCTTCTTACATCCAGTATGTTCCTCTCCTCATCTTGCTTCCCCCTAAGCTGTTAACCTGTTTTTTCCAGATCTCACTATGCTTCCTTTATTATCATTCTCTTTAGAGATACCCGTTAAAGTCACCTACGGAAGCAATCCATCCATCCACTGCGCATTTTCATCTACTTTCATTAACAAACTGCTTCAGGTACTCTGTTTCATTCTAAATTTCAGTTACCACTGTTAGAACACCATTTCACTTGTTCAGCTACAGGAATCTCCTTTCTTAGGACACTTGTTTCAACCATCACTTTTTTAAAATTAGAGCCACCTAGTTCACACCCTGTCTCTACTCCCCGGGTTAACATCCCAATATAACTACCCAGCCTTTGTCTTTCACAATCTTCTTTTCAGGACTGATTTTCCTTCCTCATGTCCTGGTATGTTCTCTGTTATTATGTCTTAATACATACTCTGAATTGCTTGGCCTTCTAAGCCAGATAAAAAAGCAGCAATGAGCATGTTAAATCTTTATACCAAAACAGCTTGGAAAAGACAGCTAAAAAAGAATACTGGAAGCATACTTGGAGCTCATAAGTACAATAACAGAAGCATACCTGAGATACCCTCCCTTAAAATCAGTATTTCTGCCCTCCTATTTCCAGTACATCACTACTACAAAACTCAAGAATGTCAAATAAAAAACATTGTTAAAAACCCCCAACAGCCATCTTTTTATTTCAAGTACATAACATTTAACTTGAAACACCATTTGCATGTGTTGCTCTGATGCTTCTTTCTTCATTAGTTTAAAAACTAGAGGTTTTTTTCTGAGATGACTAAAACTTAAAACTTCTTGATTTAAAACAAGATGGAAACTTTAAATTAAATATGCTGATTAATACACACACATTTAACCTATTTATATGTATTACTAAGCACTGAATTGATTATTCCCTTTTTTCCAAGACAATTATTTTCACAAGTCTTGTAAGTAAAAACTGTATCAGCATGAGAATAGGCCTAAGAAAAGCCAGAAGAAGAATTTTAAATTCAACTAAAAGTGCTTAGGTACACTACATATTTAAAAACCGGAAAAACTATTTTGCATTTAAAACTAAACTAATTATGTTATTTGGGCCATAAAGAATAATTACTACAAAAATGATCAGAAAAATAAAATTTCATAACTGATCTCCTCTTTCTTGACAGTTATATTAATGTATTAGAAAGAACAAACTTCTTCTAGTTCTGTTCTCTTGAACTGTTCTCTTGAACAGTTCTCTTGAAAGAACAAACTGTTCTTTTACTTCTGTTTTCTGTTTCAAATGGATGTAAATTAAATTTGAATAAAGTAAGATCTGGTTGAAACATTTTTAAATAAGAAGTCTATTCGCTTGATATTCATAAAATATACTGCTGTATGAATTGATCTTGACTTGTCAGCAAATTCTGCTTCCCAGCATCTGGTAGCTGAGAGCTCTTGCTTTTCTGAGCACTTTGGCAAGATTTATATACTGTTGGATTTGTGGGCTGGGATGTGTGCTTTTTGTTTTGATTTGTTTTTAATTTGAGAATACATTCAGCCTGCAGTAACATGCATATTCATCATGAAATTTTAAGTTTACATATGTTTCTTTAACTAAAATTTCAAGTTAATACATTTAAAAGAAAGGTTTGATACAGCTTTCTACAAAGCCTCTTTATATGACCGCAAATTATTTGCACCTCATTCTGAAATACTGGCAAGAGTTTCTAGATCAATTAAATGATTTTTCACTATCATGGTTAAACTATTATATATTTTGAAATACTTTATGACACAGAAGAAATAAACCAAATATTTGATTTGTCTTAGCAATCGAGGAAAATAATTTAAAAATGTTTTGTTTGTTACTGAGATTAATATATGAAAAAGACATGTTTCCTTGGAATCTGGGCCTTTTTTGGCTTTTTTAGTGCAATAAGAGAATACAGATTTCCAGCTTTTTAGGAAAATTAAGTTTGCATACCAGCACAGAATATCCCCGGGACTTCACTCCGGAATACAACAGTTCGCACTTTCTTATCAGATTTCAAAGCATCCACAGCTTTTGACATCTACAGAGAAAAGGAGGAAGGGGAATCACCAAACACTTTTTAAAGTGCTTCATTCCAATACTTCACCTTTATAGTAAAAACTATTCTTTTCACTTACCATTTTTACAAGATTTTTACTAAGTGCATTCTTGGCATGAGATCTGTTTAATCCAAGCACCACAATTCCTGGAGAGGAAGAAAGATCACATCATTGTTACACTGGAGTGAAATATGTATCATCTATGTAAATTATTATTATTTTGAAATTATAGAAAAGGCATTGAGGATTAAAAAAAATGCTAGTGTAATCACTACTGAATTTCTGAAAGAAAATAAAATTATTTATTCTTTTCAATACTCAACAGAAATTACACTTATTTTAGTAACAAAAATAGGGCCATAACATCGTTATGTACAAACAGTGCTTACAAAGGTTGAATGTAGAACTACACAACTGCATGCACAAATTTCATGTTTCTGCATGAAGTGCTGACACACCATCAGGAAAGATGCTTAATTGTAAAGCACATATTTCCATATTTAGAGAGACTATCTCCAGAGACTTTTTAAAGCATGAAGCACTATCAGAGCAAAGACCAGCAACTCTGCTACAGGTAAAAAGAAGTCATAAACATAGAAAGAATGCCACCAATGGGAAAAATTGGTATTTTTGTTTAAAAAGGAAAAAAATCAAACAAAAAATTCTCTCTGAAACACAAAAATCAAGCTCAGTGCTTGGTACATGGCTCCAAAGACACAGTCAAAGTTCCCTTAGCCCAGTTAAAAGATCAATTGTCTAACTGATTACCTGTGCGTTGGTTTGAATATTGCAGCAGAAACAAAAATTTTCTTTATTATGCCCCACTCACCTTAACAGGCATGAATATCAAAGAGGAAAATTCTGAAAAGTCTATTTTGGCAATGCCTAAGTTTATCACAATTACAGCAATCTTTTAGACAATTACTGCCTGAATTCACACAACTGCCTGAGTTCAAAACACCAGCACACAGTCCTGATCCTGCCCAGGTAACATTTTATCAGTCAGGATCTTTTATGCAGAAAATGCAAGGATAAGGGGGAAAATAGGACTGAATGAAAGGCAGAAAGGAAGCTCTGTCTCAAACAAAAATGCCCACAGTATTGCCACCAACCTATGATATGAAAAAACAGAATTCCAGAAACTCATTGTTTGCCCAGGTGATTACTACTTCACCACTCAGCTTTGAATGTACAATCTATACATAAATAAGCTCCTGTAGCCTTCCTTGTCATCTCAGTGCATACTGTTCCTTCTATTTCTGGAAGACCTGTCCTCCCTTAGGACTGACCCATTAGTGTCTGAGCTCCCTTCCTCTCCTTCCCCCTGCATGTACGTGGCACACACATGCACACAAGACAAGATTTAAAAGAGCTCCTGCTCCTTCTGCAGTCACCAATTTGAAGACAGTCTTCCATTTGTCAGCTACCACTGTCAAGATTCAAACAAAAAGAGTGTCAAATGCCATAATAAAGCACACATGCCTTTCTTGCTCTTAAGGTACAGTCAATTGTTAAGTATAGATACCTCCTAAAAGGGGAGTGGAGCCAAGTCAACCCAAATGACCTTCGTTCCTTGTTCTACAAGCCTGAATTCCCACACTTACACCTGTGGCTGGAGATACTCATACAGGACCACCCACAAAGGTCACTACTCAGCACTTGCATAGGAATCTGTTTACATGCTGTTAAGCAAAAAGGAATGGTAGTGTAGCACTTTTCTTCAGCTGTTACAACTTCTTCTCCAGGAGGAGGATCACTCCAAATTCAAATATTCCATATGTTCAACACGAGTAGATCAGGCAAAAGCATCATCCTACATTAAAGCAACAAAAAGACCCTTCATCCTGACTTCACTTTGATTTTCAGGCACTACAAATCCCATGCTTGAATAAACTAGAGATGCTATTACCCCAAACCATACTTCAGTCAGAAAATAGCATCCTTTTCACAAACATGTTATACTCAATGACAATAACACTTAATGACACTTGAATTTTTCTTCTTCCCACTGGAGCTGAAAGACTGCTACTCCACAACCAACAACAGTGTATTCAGAAGGAAGCTCCACTTAACACTAAAGCAATTTAAAGATTTTTTCCTACAAAGGAATTATCCTTGAAGACAAATCATACATCTCAATTTTTGCTTAGCAGTGTTGTATCAAGTCATAAAACTATCACTTCTGCTTTCTTCCACAGAAGTAAAAGATAAAGATGACACCCACCTAGTTGTTTTCATTTAAGTATGAAAAAAATATGAAGCAGAAGTGCAAGAGAAAAAGTATAAAAGGTTTGCAAGGGACACCTACATATTGCAGTGATATATATACAAAAGACATGCCTTACAGTCACATTTGAATCATCATTGTTCTGATATGCCATTACTACAAGATCAGAGCATCCTGAGGATGGAAAGGACCTTGAAGATCATTTAGTTCCAAGCCTCCTGCAGGGACACCTTGCACTAGACCAGGTTGTCCAGAGGCCCATCCAACACCGCCTTGAACATCTCCAGGGATGGGGTATCCACAGCTTCTTTGGGCAATCACTTTCAGTCCCTAAAAGTAAAGAATTTCTTCCTAATATGTAAACTAAACCTGCTCTCTTTCAGTTTTAAGTCCTTCTCTATCTTTCTTATAGGCTCCCTTCAGAAAATGGAATGTCACAGTAGGCCATCCTGAATGATGAACAGTTCCAATTCCCTCAGACTTTTTTTATAGGAAAAGTACTCCATCCCTCTAATCATATTCATGGCTCTTCTGGACCAACTCCAGCAGCTCCATGTCCTCCCTGTGCTGGGAACCCAGAGCTGGATGCAGGTTCCAGGTGGGCTCTCCCCAGAGCAGAGCAGAGGGGCAGAATCCCCTCCCTCCCCTGCTGCCCACGCTGCTCTGGATGCAGCCCAGGACACGTTTGGCTCTCTGGGCTGGGAGTGCCCATGGCTGGCTCATGCCCAGCCTCTCACCCACCAGCACCCCCAAGCCCTTCTGGGCAGGGCTGCTCTCCCTCTGCTCATGTCCAGCCTGTGCTGATACCAGGGGTTACTCCGACCCAGGTGCCACACCTTGCACTTGGTCTTTTTAAATTTCACGAGATTCTCATGGACCCACTTCCCAAGTTTGTCCAGCTCCCTCTGGATAGCATCCCATCCTTAAGCTATGTCAACTGCACGACTCAGCTTGGTATCATCTAAAAATTTGCCGAAGGTGAACTCAATCCCCTCATCTATGTCATCAATGAACATACTAAATCACAGTGGTCCCAGTAGAGACCCCTGAGGCACACTGCTTGTCACTGACGTCCATCAGGACCCTGAGCCATTGACCACTACACTCTGGATGCCACCATCCAACTAACTTCTCCTCCACTGAAAAGTCCATCCATCAAATCCATCTCTCTCCACTTTAGAAGCAAAGGTGTTGTGGGGAACTCTGCAAAAGGCTTTCGAGAAGTCCAGATAAATGAAATGTGTAGCTATTCCCTTGACCACTGATGGAATGAATTCCATCATTCCAGTTCAGTGGGTTGGTCAGGCAGGACGTGCCTTTGGTGAAGCCATACTGGCTGTCTTGAATCACCTCCCTGTCCTCCACGTGTCTCAGCACAGCTTCTAGAAGGATCTGTTCTTCACAGAGGAAAGGCACAGAGGTGAGGCTCATGGGTCACTAGTTCCCAGACTTCAGCTTTCTGTCCCTTTTCAACATGGGTACAATGTTTCCCTTTTTCCAGTCATGGGGGACTTGACCTGAGGGCAGCAACTCTTCAATAATACCTGTTACATTGACATTAAAAGCAATTAATCATGGTTCATTTTTCCTAAAGCATACACATATATATGTGGTTTCTGAAATCGTTTAAAATAAACTGTTTGAAAACTCTACCTGTGAAAGAAAATATATTAAAAAGTAATCATTAATAAATAGAAGTAGAAATTAGTAGTAGTACTATAGTAGTAGTAGTAGTCTTTGCTTTGTTGGTGTATCTGTATGGTATCAAAAATGTGAGAGTTCTACTAAGAAGGAATAAGCATTCACATAATGCTAAACCAAATATTAATGTCATAGTTTTTCCTTGGAGTCATCCCCACATTATTTCTGGGACACACTTCAGCACATAATGTGCATCTATTAAAAATATATCTGCCTACTGAAAACTAACTTCATCTTAACTGGCTAGGCTCTCCAAGAGACAATGATTCCCAGTGCTGTCCATTATAAGCAGCAATATTCCTGTATACTACTTTCCTAGCCAACCATTAGAGGCAAAACATACATAAATGAACAATATATTTCTACTTACAAGTTGCCCCTGTCAAAAGAGAAAGCTGCTTGTGTATAATTATCAGCGCTCAAAAGAAAGAGGAAATGCAACTTATATTATAAAAGTTATATCATAAAAACGAAAGTTATATTATAAAATGAAAGCATAGTAAAAGTAAGAAATGTCTTCCACTGAAATAAGAATACATATGTATCTGGAAGATAGTTTTAAAATATTCATAGATTTCCAGAAACATTCTGGTTTCAAAGCATATACTACATTTAATACTTGAATAAAGTGAAGAGATTAGATCCTGGTTTAACTACTGTTTGTATCAGCACAGAGGAGATCTTACTTTTAATAATGTTTTTTATCTCTTTTATCTTGCACATTTTAGAGATCAAAAGATCATCCTCAGTGTTTGGTAGAAACACATTTAAATGGTTACTTAAAAATTAATCTTATCTCTAAACCAATATTAGACACTGTGCCAGAGTTTGAAATACTCACTACATCTGCATATAAAGTACTTGCAGAATTATTTTTATTTGTATTTATTTTATTATTTATTTGCATTAAATACACACACACAAGTAATTTTTCATAATTAAAAAAGTATTTTTAAAAGTCTGAATTGTGCTTTGAAAAGTGGAAGGGGGATCAAAGTAAGTTAGTTTTAAGCTTGTTTCACTTAACTACTCAGATACAGCAAGGCAAACAAGTAGACTTAGATGTTTATTATTCTGAAGTAGTTTCTTAAGCAAAACAGGAACATATGGTGAATATATAATGCACAATTCTGGTGGCTTTAATTAATTATCTTATCAAGAAGTATTTAAGTGAAAAATCACACAGATGTGTACAAACCAGCACTTTTTAAAGGCACCAAAACACTCTTCAAAATCTCCTATCTGAGCCTGTTTCACCTCTAAATTCTGACCTAACTCTTTTCTGCACTTCTTAAGTTAATAAATCTCACCTGCTCAGCCTTGCTTTAAACACGGCAAAGGGATGGGAAGTTCTTCCAATTTATCAGCTAGCTATCACACCAACCTCTGAGCAAACAACTTCAACCAAGACTGTATTTGTTTCTGCCCATTCCATGTATATTAGAATTCCAACTGATGAAGACCAAAAGCTGTCTAATTCTAAACTGAACCAAAACCAGCTGGGAAATTTGACCATAAGGAGTCATTCTAGTGTAAAATCTAAATTTTAAAAATATTTATATCACATTCCAGCAAGTGTCACCATCACACTGGAATCAAGACTAAAAAGATATTTCTCCCCATGGCACCTATAACTTAAAAATCCAAAGCACTAAGGTCATTTAAATTTGTAATGGGATCACTAATGTAATTTGGCTAATTTCTGGAATGTGAATAACTGTAATACATTTCAGCCCTAGTGATGATCAAATAGAATCTCAAATAAAGTAAAAGATATATGCCTAATTTTAAAAAAATTAATACACTGATAGTCATCTTTACTCACAGAAGACTGACACTAAGAGCTTCACAAGCTGCAACATGGGCAGAACATACAGGTATTTTTCAATCACATTCTTCAAAAACCCCCCACCTGTTGTATTCTAGTTCTGGTCAGATTTCAAATTTGGAAGCTGGAATGCCTTCAGTTAAAATTCCAATAACTAGCCTTTGCAAATATAGTCTCATTTTACTTCATGTTTAACAACCTCCCAAGACCTGGGGTATGCAAACCACATGTAAGTGATATGAAGCAGAACAGTTTGCTACTTTGCCTACAGGCAAAGATTTGTCTAGTGCTACAAGACATAGGTCTGTACATGAGGCAGGTACAGCCAGTCTTCCTTCCTCCCAAGTATCCACAGTCCTCTCTGAGCAACGTGGAAATGCTCGGCACGTGCAAGAGCACAACCACAGCATCAACAAGCATGAACGTGCCATAGGAGGCAGTCAGAGAGCAGGGTCTGAGCGTGCACACACCAAGTCAAGAAGTATGTAATGGGATGGTGTGATGAGGCCACAGGGGAACCAGAGTACCGTGTGGGGAAGCCAGGAACACGAAATGGTAGATCAAGTAATGGCAGGGTAGAGAACACCAAGAAAGACCAGAGGGGTGTTTACAGAGCTGGCGTCCTCATTAAGCAGAGATATTACACGCCGTAAGTAGAGAAATACAGATAAGCTTGGTATACAAGGTGAGGAGGAGAGTGTGTGCTAGCACTACAGGGAGGAAGTAGAGCCACGTTACTTTTGTGGAAATGTTGCGTGCTCTTTGTGCTGCTGAAGAAGGCATATGAAGTTAATGTCTCCTTCTGGCCTACTTCTACATCCTTGTTCTTATCTTTTTCTAACAAACAGTGTTTGTTTCTGTGTCCTTCTGAAAGACAATACCAAAGAAAATTCCTTCCGCTTAAGAGAATTCATTAATTAAAAATCCTTCCTTATGATAGCAAGAGCTGCTTTTACATTACAAATACTATCTCCAAGTTTTGGGGCTTTAGGCTACATATTCAGTAGGAAACACCTTCAGAACATTATAAAAACAATGATTCCTAGCCAATTCAACAGCTGGAACACACTGCCTAATTCTATGTTTGTTGTGTAATAAAAATAAAAGTTGATTACTATGTAAGATCGTGATATTTTCTACCACTTCTTGGTAAAGCACAAAATAAACAAAGAAAAACACTCTTCTAACATTTTACAAACTCTTCTTTGCTCCTGTCTTGTCTCTTCCTTAACTTAAAATAATCCCAAAAAAATCTGAATAGATGTTTGAAACTAATTCCAAGTTTCAGAGTCAGCTGGAAAAACAGAACTAAAGTAGTACATTTTAAAGGAAGTGGAAAGAGTTAGAAACAGAACTACAGAAGATAATTTCAGGACCAGATTATATCATCTTAAATCCTAAATACTATCAATCCTAAATAATGACAAAAACCTGCCCTCAGATGAAAGCACAACATCAGTTTTCCCTTGAAGATGAAAGAATAACCATCTAAGGTCATAGTAAAATTCAAAGTTTTAAAGTTACTTCTCTGTACATGTATACAAATCTATGTACAGGCATACTCAACTCATTGGCATTTGCTTAATTGCCAGCATGTGTGAAATAGCTGAGTTAAAGTGCTCACAGACATAAACTAAACTGTACATCTCAACACATGGTGGTTCCAAGATATATTCTCCATGTAAAGAGATTCACACGCTGCAGATACCAAAGCTCTATACTATGGCCCTGTCTGTAAAAGCAGGTACAACATCATGGCTAGAGAAATAAATCCTCAGGAACAGAGTTTGCACTTACTTCTCCTCCACCTTTCCTAGCCCTGCTGCATCCACAGGGGAACAAAGTGACAAACACCAAAGGAAGTGGAACACTTTCAAAATCCAAAGAGCATCACATCAGAAGAGGAAGTAAAAAGTGTCTGTACTGTGATGCACTGGCTGCACATCATTAAGGAGCACAGATTTTTTTTTTTTGACCGGGTGAGTTAAAATAAGACTCTTGGTATAGCTGAGTAGAAAAAAGTAAGTAGTAGTTGACAACACTAAAAGCAAGGAGGAGGATGAGATGATTACTAGGAGAGCGGCATGACATAAGAGAATACTGAAGCCATACCTTCCACCACAGAAAGCATGGATATCAGTTTTATGCCCTCTCTGCCCCCTGCACAAAAGCGCAAAACTGATGTCTGAAGCAGCATGATTCCAGACATTTGCTGCTAAACTTCATTTTCTCACAATTAGAGAGGCAAACAGATGCCAGTTCACAGAGGTGTACCTCACAAACATAGTACATATGCTGCAGCACTCTGGAAAAGAGGAGTGATGCTGTTGACACACCTCAAGGACAGGACATCCACAGCACTCTAGACAGGCTCATGAAGTGGGCCCATGGGAATCTCATGAGGTTTAACAAGACCAAGTGCAAGGTGATTCAGCTGGGTCAGGACAAACCCCAGTATCATCACTGACAGATGCAGAGCAGCCCTGGGGAGGAGGACTTGGGGGTGCTGGTGGGTGAGAGGCTGGACATGAGCCAGCCATGGGCACTCCCAGCCCAGAGAGCCAAACGTGTCCTGGGCTGCATCCAGAGCAGCGTGGGCAGCAGGGGAGGGAGGGGATTCTGCCCCTCTGCTCTGCTCTGGGGAGAGCCCACCTGGAACCTGCATCCAGCTCTGGGCTCCCAGCACAGGGAGGACGTGGAACCATTGGAGTTGGTCCAGAGGAGGCCACCAAGATGATAAGAATGGGACACCTCTCCTATAAAGAAAGGCTGACAGAATTGTAACTGTTCAGTGTAGAAATGAGAAGGCTTGGAAGTGACCTAGTCGCAGCCTTCCAGTACCTGAAGGGAACCTACATGAAAGACGAGGCAAGACTATTTATAAGGACATGTAGCAACAGGACAAGGTGGAATTGGTTCAAACTGGAAGAAAATAGGTCTAGATTAGTTAATAGGAGGAAAATCTTTCCTGTGAGGGTGATGAAGCACTGGAATAGGTTGCCCACCGAAGTTGTGGATGCCCCATTCCTGCAAGTGTTCAAGGCACGGCTGGATGGGGCTCTAAGCACATCTGGGTCCCTGCCCATGGCGGAGGAGTTAGAACCAGATACTATTCAACGCCCTTTCTAACCCGAGCCGTTCTACGTGAAGAGCCAAGAAGGACCAAGCTGACCCAGTTCTGCCAGTGCCATATCGGCAGCTCCCAGCACTCTGCGACGCAGCCCCGGCCGCGGTGACAAGGAGGAGGAGTCTCCGCTCTCTTCCCGCCCCTCGCCGCCGGGCAGCTCCCCCAGGGCCGCCCTCTCTCTGCCCCGCAGGGGTCACGCCGGCCAGGCCGGGATGGCAGGTGCTCAGCCGCCTTTCCCTCGTTACCTTTGTGCTCATCATCCAGGTACCGGACGCGCAGCTCCTCCTCTTCCTTCGCCTGGGAGCCGTAGCTCCTCCCGGCCGAGGGGAGAGCGGCGGCGGCGACGCCTCCGCGCAGCGGGGGCGCGCGGTGGCCGGTTCGGCCGAGGGCGGCGAAGGTCGCGGCGGCTGCGGCTGCGAGCCTGAGCCGGGCGCGCAGGAGGCCGAGCCCGCCCAGCGCCGCCGCCGCCGCCGCCATCGCTGCTGCCGGCGCCGCCTCAGCCTCTCGCGGCCCCGGCCCCGGTCCCGCCGTCCACGTGACCGGCTGCGGCACGCACGGGGCGCCGCTCCCCCCCGCCTCCCCTCCCCTCCTCGCGCCGCCGCCGCGGTCCGGGGCCGCGGGGAGGGGGCGGCTCGGCGCGGCCGGGCCCGGCTCCTGCGCGGTGCTGTCCTGCCTGGGAAAAGGCTTGTCAGTCAGCGGAGATCTGAAACTTGACAGAAAACCAGCCCCATCCTGGGCCGCGTTAAAATCAGCGCGGGCAGCAGGGCGTTCTGCCTCTGCTCCGCCGTGGTGAGACCCCACCTGGTGCACTGCATCCAGCTCTGGGGTCCCCAGCAGAAGAAGGACAAGAAACTGATGAAGTCCAGAGGAGGCCATGAAGGTGATGAGGGGTCTGGAACCCCTCCTCTACAAAGACAGGCGGAGGGAGCTGTGGCTGGTGAAGAGATGGGGAAGAGAAGCCTGTGTGGACACCCCACAGCAACCTTCCCGTATCTGAAGGGAAGTTCATCGTGTTCTGTAGTGATAGGACCAGCAGTAAGGGTGCATGAAGAGAGGAAATTTAAGTGAGATTTTGGGAAGAAGTCCTTCACTGTGACAGTGAATGAGACGCTGGAATAGGTTGCCCAGAGAAGGTGTGGGTGCCGCAGTCCTCGCGGCATTGAAGTTGAATAAGGCTTTGAGCAACATGATCTAGTGGGAGATTTGTCTGCCTATGGCATGGGAAGGGGCTTGGGACAGGATGATCTTTAAAGTCCATTCCAACCTCTTGACATTCTGTGATTCTCACACAGACTTTGAAATATGCAGGTGCATAGACAAATTTCTCATCAGTAAAAACAGATGTTTAATTTCATCAGGGCTTCATGATACTGCTGGAAGTTGTGCAGCTTGTTTATTTGCAGTGAACATGCCACCTTAAAGGTAACATGCCCAGGCTTTGTTGTGCTGTGTGTGGTGGCACCAGAATGATCACTCATGAACTTTGCAGCACTTGCTTCTTCCCCCACATCAGCCATGGCAAGGCCTGGTTGTGGCATCAGGACTGAACAAAGAAAGGAGCTATGGTTAATAACAGAAATCAGGTAGCACATGGTTCTGTATGCTGCAATAAAAGACTGCTTGAATTGGCCATCCTCCTGTTTAGGGGCTCTCAGAATTACCATTGTGTTGCAAAACTAAGGATCAAATTAATACGCCTTGGTGTTTAGAGTTGAGTTTAGGTCTCTAAGCAACGCTGCCATGGTGTCTGCTTTGCCCTCCATGCACACCAGCAGACATACCGGCATGAAACAAGTCAAACAATAAAAGCAGTAACAATGGAGGCTGGAAGTATTTGCTATGTTTTGTTGTAACTTCACATGATTCAAGACTGCTATGACCTGTTTCAAAATGGTTGAAATTTCAGCAATGCATATGTTAATAACATAACAATTTAGTTGAGCCAGAACATGCATTAGATATAAAAGAAGTTGACTTGTTTCCTTACACAGGACCTGGCAAAGGTTGTTGTAACTGTAGTTAATGCAGGTCAGTAATGAGGCTCTTAAAAGTTGTGAAGTTTGTCTTCTTCAAGTTTATTTCCTTCAAATTAGCCCTTGAGAAGTGAAAACATGCCTTTGAGCCACCCTGTGCCATTTTCATCATTCAGTGTTACTTAATCAGGGGAAGAAAGCTGTACTGCTTCAGAGCAGAGGCTCAGGTGAAGCCATTTTGGTGGTTGTTTTGGAGAACTAGCTACTGCATTCCTTCATGCGGTTGTTCAGCAGCTCCTCCATGCCTTCCTTCTGGAGAAGCGAAAGTCTAAAAATAAAGTCCTATTTGTTCGTGTGGAGCACCATGAAGGGCAAATGTGCGTGTGGGGGGAGGAATAGGCAGGCTATCGCCTTGCATTTATTATGTTTTACTGTTTAAACAGGGTGATAGCTTGTGATTCACAGCCCTTTCCACTGTAGAGCCCGCAGTATGCCAAAGACTTCCAGTGTAAAGAAATAAAAAAAATTTGTTTGCAGTTGAAGAACATTTTAGTTTATGGGAAGGAATTTTGAAACATTATATCGAATTACATCAAGAGAGACAGCACCATTCTAAAAGATGCAGAAGATAAAAAGGCATTAAAAGCAGAACTAAATTCACTGCCACGTCATAATGTTGTCTTGAAGCTGAAGGCAGACATTTAGTCATATGCAGTGGCTCCCAGACTGAAGAACTAGTGAACACATTTCTGAGCAAAGGTCAATAGGCACAGTCAAGCCAACAGATTCATCTCCATTGTAGAAACACACAGTCATTTTTAAAACAAAGTATTTTGGAAATGCAATTTTCTTTTACATGCTACTGTCTGATTTTGCTTCCTTTGTGTAAGAAGTGAAAAGAAAATTTAATTTCTGTTTATTTTTTCTCTATTATTGTGTAAAACTGCATTATGTGATATGCATATGTGTGGTTTATTGTAGTCATTTAATACTACACTGCATTTTGTAATACTGTGAATGCAATTCCTCCCATTCCCTGACATGCAAGCATAATTCAGGACTCAGAGTTTTCCATGTTCTCTTGTTCCCTGATTTTTTCACTGTAGTTTACTTCTAAAACACAGCTTTGGGGTCATAGCAGTACATGAAAGATAAATATGTTGACATGGAGATTATTATTTAAAGATATATCCTAATTTTTAAAAATGGAGCAGCTGGAAAACAATTGTAACTACTTAAATAACATATCCCACTTGGTAGCCTGATTGCTGCCGCTGCACACAGATATCCAAGTGTTGATACTTGGTGATGGGTGAAATAGACTGATTATAATAAATCTTGGTTCAGCCTCCCTTATGTCCACAGAAACAGGGAATGAAAGTAGAACCAGTGTAGATGGAGACTAGCTCACCAAATTCTCTGTACTCAGCTCAGCTTCTAGTACGGTGCCTCAGTCATCATCTAATCCAAGGGGAAAACTTGAAGGTCCTTCACCCTAATTAATGTTACATTTGAAGCTGCCTTGAAAAGCTTATTTACATCACGTTACAGGTTCTCACAGTGTACAGGACTGAAACTGGCAGGTGAAATGTGCAGCCCCTTTGGTAGCTTGATTATGGCCTTTGTTTGATAATGTAATCTGGAGGGGAGTGGTTGGGGCTTGAGGTCAGGACAGTACTGTTGCAATTTACACAGCATGAGGCAGAGGTATAGAAATTGGGAGACTGTTTATGTGGTTTGTGGAGAGGAGTTTCTTCATAATACTATTCTGCATGTTTTGGTGGATGGCACCTGCCATGGTTCATTTTCTAGAGGAACAATCTCACTCTTAATTAGGTGTGACAGAAGCACGTGATCTCTAAACTATATTAAATGCCTAAAACCAAAGAGTGTGAAACTACTTGTAGATGTTCAGTTAGGGATCTAGTGCTATTAAAAATGCTAATAAATAATTTAAAATGAGACAAATAATCGCATGTGTATTTATATAATATGCAGCTTTAACGTGAACAATTAAAGGGTTCAGACAGTATGTACAATGAAGCAGGAATATGGGAAAGGAGTCTCATCTAGTTCTACGTTGTTCTAATTTCCTTACATTGATGTATGTAGATGAGGTATAACAAATGCTTTCATTTTCTCTGGATGAGCATATCAGTGTCAATGGGTAAAGTAAAAAGGGAGCAATTTTTAGAGGAAAATGTAGGGCCCAATTTTGGCTTTTCAAACTAAGTCCTTTGTCTGTCTTGTGAATTGAAAAGTAATCATCTCTGTAAAAGGACTGTGATATTTGAGAGTGAGATCCGTCAGCTATCCGTCCTCTAAAGTTGGTTTGCAAAGGTTGTTTCAATTCCACACCACCCACCAGAAGCATTTGTCTCTTTTAGTTTTCACATATTTGGTTTTTATCAACAGCAGGATTTTTCTGATTATTGTGTTATGCAGTTAGTACACTTGCCTTTCCAATCTTGATTTTTAACTTTTTGTAAAACCTTTTTGATATTTTAAAACTGATAATGAGAAAGACATAACCCTTGTTATGTATGTATTATTAGTAAGTATAGCACACACAGCATGTTCCCTTTTTGGCACTAAGCCTATTCAATATGTTTTGCAGGCAGCTGTTTCCTTAGATTGTCTATTTTCTTTCTTCTCAGTGCAGCTTTAAGACTGTAATGCCAAGATGTAAGATGTTCTTACAACTTATTTTTTCTCTTCAGGAATTACTCCTGCTAAACTTAATCTGCTTGGGTATCCTTGCAAGCGTGCTTACTTGGAACTTGTTACCCAGCTCCAGCACATGTTATTAAGCTCTACCTATGTGTCGCTCATGTCTTGGAGCACAGAGCAGATTTTGGCTTTGAATAATGTCAGCCCCATTTATTTGTGCATATACTCCTTCATCTTGAAAACAGAGACAACTGCATTGGATTAATATAATGGAAAAGTGCATGGCATATGTGAGCCAATTACAGGGACTTCTTAAAATCCTACTTCCCAAAATTGTCGGGCCATTCTCTTCAGATCACAAACAAGACATAATGCTAAAACAATTACAGGAACACAAACATGCTGAGCAAGGCCTCTTCCATGAGTAAATTGGCACTAGCAGCCACAGGGCTACAGCTCTGTAATAGTGGAAGATCAGAGCCTAGGGAGGCCCTTAGGTACTTGAAACTGGAAATGAGCAGATATTTATTAAAT
Organism: Ammospiza nelsoni; assembly: GCF_027579445.1. Lineage (NCBI taxonomy): Eukaryota > Metazoa > Chordata > Aves > Passeriformes > Passerellidae > Ammospiza > Ammospiza nelsoni. The sequence continues at coordinate 27,732,474 of NC_080669.1, read as the reverse complement.
AAAATTTATAGAATGCTTTACTTTGAGGCAGGGTGCACAATTTTTCCTTAAAATACATTAAATTTTTTTATGAAGTTAGACATAAACACAGATACTGAAAACAGAGAATTTACAGACAATGAAGATTCTTTAAAAATTATATATTTATATGTAGGTCCAACTCTCAAATATGTACATGCTGATACATCTTCTTCCACCACATTTTTTAAAAAGCTTTCTCATGTTTTTAAAGTAGCTCAACACATCCAAAAATTTACTGAGCCAGCTAAATAACTACACGTTCAGGCAAACTGCAAACCAATCTAACATCATTTAGTACTTTTCTTACAGTGGATGTACCCCGTTCTATTAAGATTGTTAAAATAATTTCTTTTCTTCGTGATCAGGCAAACCTTTATCTGAAGCAATACTTCATTTTCTTATCTATATCCTTCTGAAGAACACCAGAGCCAACGGTGATGTTAACTGTGCTGAATCTTTGCTTTGGCATCAGGCAGGGCAAGCTCAACTGTAGTATAGATGGGTCAGTGGAAGCTGCACAAGAAGCACTGAAACCAGGGAGAACACGACTAATATAATCAGCATTTGATTTAAGGTATTTGACATGAAATTCTAGTAGAAAATGGTTTTCCTAATTTTATCAGCGTACTTTTATGTGTTGTGAAAGGCTGTCAGGGCTGCTGCTAAGGAGACAGTCATTATTGTCAAATCTCTGATGTCAAGAAGGATAAAATAGAACTAGGTGTTAGCCCACAGAAAGAACCATTTTGCAACAAACAAATATACTGTCTTCATCAAAACAGAACCATCAACATTGCCTAAACACAGAGAGTGAGGTTTTCAACTACGCAAGCATTTGGTGAAGTAAAAGGGGAAATTAATCTGAATTATATTTTTAAACGCTTTTTAATTAAACTATTATGGGACATTCGAGTACAACTCTCAATGAAACAAATTAAAAATTTCTATCACATTTACAATGAGGAGATGAAAAATATTTTAATACTTCTGTCCTCATGTAATGTAACTTCTAGTGAAGAGAAGTTACCAAGAACCTCTGCTCTGTTTGAAAGCAATACATTTGTTGTGAAAGCCAGCTCATTATGAGGATCTAAGAGAAGCCTGGTTTTTTATGCTCAAGTAATGTAAAAAAAAGTAACAGAAAAATGAAAAACACTGCATAGCCTGTTTTTATTAGTTGTAATTCTTTATTACTCGCCATGAGCAGGCCAAGAATTAAGATGTATGCTACATCATGGTATTTCCTTACATCATATAATTTCTGCATATGATGTAAGTATAGCTTACATCCTAGTATTTCTGAATACCATAATTACATTTCCTTTCTGTTTAGCTAATTATTTTAAGGTTTTTTTGGGGGGGTGTCTAAAAACAAAACTCAGCTTGCAGTCATTGTACTATAGATAATACATGAAGTTTAAGGTATTGTTCACTTTTTTTTGCAGCATTTTTAAAGAAAATAATTACATAGTTACTGCTTTAAAAATATTATGCATTATGCACAAATCACTCTAAAAAATGTGAGCTTACATTTTACGACAAAAAATGCATTTGTGTTCGTTACCTTTCCCTTTTATTTTTTTATGATTAACACTATGCTGTGCAGAGTTTTATTGAATACATTGCATTCTTTCTAAAGAATGCCTCACATCGATTTTCACATTGTATGGAGAAAACATTGGAATCTTTTTTGATCTTCTCTTCATTTTCATTAGACTAAATTACGTTTTACACTCTACCTTTAACTATATTTTTCTGCATTCTTTATTCTTTACATACTGATACAATTAAGATACTCTGATAAACTGAATAAGCATTTTCAATGAAAGCAAATTCAGTCCCATATAGAATTCTTCTAATGTCACAAAGAATATGCATGACTTTATGACTCAAATTTCCAGGACAGAGCAAAGGTTAAATAATCACATTCTTCCCATCTCACATGGATTCAAGAATAGATGAGTTGGGAAACTATGTAAGCAAAGGACTCTGTCAAAATGGATTCATCATAACATTTCTTCTGTTTAATCACTGCATTGTAAATCACTTGTCTATGTAAGAAAGCAGGATCCTTAAGATCAAGAACAATGAACCTAGCACTTGGTATAAGAAAAACAAAGCATATCGAAAACAAAGAAAACTATGCACTAGCTGGCTAGCATACACTTATGTGCCTGGTCACAGAATCAATGCAGAGTTATTCACCAACAGCCAGTGAGCTTCCAACACAGCATTTTTCAGATTTCTAATTTCTTAGCATTCTGTTCCATGTAGGTAAAGCCTTATAAGGGCTATATAAAATAAGAGCCTCGTTACCTTTGTAAAATCATGGCTGAGGCCTGTTACTTAGGCTAAGTGGAAGGGAGCTATGGGAGAGTGAGTAAGCTGGAGTAGGGATAGAGAGACGAGCTCCATGACTGCCCTGTGTCCACATCATAGTGGTGATAGGTTGTGCCTTAAAACTATGTAAACTGATAACCAGCTAACTGCTTAAAAAGGCCTGGTTTTTGCAATAAAGCAGTTCTCCTTTGCACCTGGCTGGTGCAAAGAATATGCATGTCACTTTGCTTCATACAGCATTCCATAAGGAATTTGTTTTTGTAGTTCTGTAAATAATAGGATCTCATATATTAATCAAATTTTGCTTTTTTTTTAAACTAAACATCAATTAAAGAAAACATATTAAAAAAAACAAAAAAACAAAAAACAAAAACCACACCACCTGTTTGCAAAGTCATAGCATTTTATTTCTAGATGACCTATCTTTTTGTGTATATTGTTTTATGTCTGGGAGGTGAAATTATAATCCTGTTCTTTTGTGCATGATGAAGTATGTTTTACCTGCTAAGCAGAACACAATATACCATATATAAGACTCAAAAAAATGTAAACCAAATTTTCTAGAGTAAGTCAGTATGTTAAACTAATATTGCCCACAGCCTTCTGCTTCAAAAATGGCCCCTAACATTCAGAAACTTTGCAGCATATGTGCTGTTTCAACAGTGTACCTGGAGAAAAAGTTAAGAATATGGTTTTCCTCTTCATTGAAGTCTTTCAGACATGACATTATCCTGTGGAAGATGCAGTCTACCAACAGGTGAAAGAAGTAGAAGTATGAACAAGAATGGGGCATTTCTATATTCTGAAACATTATTTTAAAACTACTTAGAGAAAAAAAGGTTCCCAGGATGTTCAGAAGAGCTAGTAAACACTGAAAACTGAAATATATATTTGACACAATTGGATACATTGGGACAGTTCCACATATTATTCTTAATCCATGTATTAATCAGGCTGTAATCATGACAATATTGATATTTCATGCAGTGGAGGTATTGAATATCTCAGCATCTTTCTACTATCTCATCTGGGCACCTTCATGCCAGCGAAACTTAAAAGGAATATGTTATACTTCTCTGAATTCATGCATCTTGAGCAGAGCAAGACTACACAATCCTCCCAGTAGCCTCTGCACAGAAACTTAAAATTCACCACAGAATAAAACTTTTGTCATTTTCTTTGTAGTTTTGATATCAGCACAGCTTTTGGTTCCTCAGTGTTACTGTGAGTCTTTTCAGTATAGTTTCAATTGTATGCACTGTAGGATCAGATTGGAGCAAGATGGAACCACTGAAGTCTGCTTTGACCCTGGAATGAGATTTTAATTAAATTTCTTATGTCACTTGTAGCTCTTTAGTCTGGAAAACAAAGAGTAGGTATTTGACCCAACAGAAATCTACATCCATGTTTTTATCTGCATTATACTCAAGGTCCTTCATAACAACAGAATTCAGCTACAGAGAGTGCCATTTACAGAAGACAGACCTTTTTTTTTCCTCATTATGTAAATTGGATTTTGCTGAACTAAAAAGATTTTTTTAAGTGTTTTTTTTGATTCATTATATTAAGCGTTTAGAATTTCTTAACAAAAACTTACTAAGGCAAATTAATCTACAGCCATATTTCTGAACAGTTGCCTGTGTTCCAGTTTTTCAAAGTTAAGCCTGAAATGTTCCCAGCATGATTTTTCAGAGATGGTGAGAGCCTACTACCTCTACTGAGCCTATGGAGGACTGTGGCAAGTCATGAAAACCACCGTGTTTTGAGTTAAGTACACATGAATAAGACTAATGAATATGTCTGAAATTTTTGGCAATGTCCAAGTTCCACAGAGGTTACATCAAATATGGTAAACATCTGAAATAAATAACCCCTGTATGGTCCATCGCACAGAATTTTAATGCTAAAAAGTGGAAGTGTACTCAGCATTTATATTCCTTTCTCCACTTTTTTAACAGTCTAATGAAATCTAATGAAATCTAGACTCTAATTAGTCTAATAAAATCTTGCTTGCTCATGATCTTTTTCCCTTTTACTCAATCCTGTGTTGGATTCATCATAATCCTGTGTTTGAAGCATCAGTCTGCTGTCATGGAAGTGATTAATGTTACAAATTCACTTAGAACTTCATAACGCAATCAAATATTTTTTTAAAAACTGACCGGAGAAGAAGAAAATCATTCAGATACTAAAGCTTGGATAACAACATGAAAGGAAAAATGCATAGGGATATACAGAGAGTAAGTGTTTTTATTACTGAAGTCTATTGGAGGAAATTTCTGTTTCAAATATAGTGTTGTTTTTAGAATTGTATGTAAAATACATGTACAAGTGTATCATATAACCAACATTGAACTATTACATATACCAAAACAAAAGTACACAAAATAGACACAGTAGTCAACAAGAAGTGAAGATTATAAGTGGTTTTTTTAATGTTAATGATTAGAAAATAAATACATTTTAATTAAGAGTTGGTACGTATACTCTTTATTCATTACTGGAAAAGTTAATTGAAGTACCATTTAAAGAGATATCCAAATTAATGTTGGTATGTTCACAAAATGACATTTCTCTAAGATCAGATTTTGCGTGTCTTTTTAGTTATTTTTACTGTATCCAAGTCTTCAATTACATGTGTTGGCTGAAACTTCTTGCTAGCTATATTATGTGGTCTGTCAGACTTGTCAGATACAGTATGTCTTCGAGTAAAAATGCACTTACAAGATGCTCAGTGGCACCAAGTGAGCTACATTCCCATTCCCACCATAGAATGTAACCAGCTGTTACACTTTTACTAATACAAAACTAACAACAAAGGTAATAAACAGATAATTGCAACAATTTGAAGACAGCAATTTTGGAAAAAAATTAAGGAGCTGCTGCAGCCTTCTGAATATATTTGTTCAAATCCCATCAAGTGGCAAAGCAATTTGTTTCTTCATAACAAGACTAAACAGCTTTGTGGATGGGATAAAGTATTTAAAATATATTTCGTCAGTATTTCCCTATTGTCTAGCTTAGTTTGTTGCCTGCTTACATTGCTTTTTTGGCTATCGCAGTTTTAAAATGCCCACTTTTCCTCGTGGAGGTTCCAAAAACCTATGGAGCCCAGCAGTGCACCTAGGTGTCCTAAAAACTATGTGTTGAAACATTCTCTATCATGATGCCTCTATCATGTTTGTACAGAGTAACAAAGGCCAAAGTGCTTACATTAAAGATATGTCATACAGGCAGGCCTCACAAAGGGTGCAGGTGGACATGCAGAATGTAGACCCTTTTTGTTCTGTACCTTTTTTAAAAAAGGTACAAATGCCCAGATCTCGCCTAATCTTGGAGCCAGGAGATTGGTGGAATGTACAATTTGATCTGAAGAGATGGAGAGCCACCAGCTATGTATGACCTGGGAGATCTAAGAAAAAGGACTAGATGTCCTCTTGTTTCTGTTCTACCTCCAGGTTAGATTCTTGTACAAGATAAATTTATAAACCACTTCCGGTACCGGTTTTGTGTGGTATTTGAATACTTACCCTGTAATAGTAACAGCTGCACATCCAAGACACCAATCCGAACCTCATTGGAATCAGTGGACAAAAATACTGGCAATGTTTTAAAGTTGGGAGGTCAGAGGTTGCTGATAGCTAATATAATCCATCTTCATAATAACAAGGAGTTTATGCTGCCTGAACTTATCTTATTAGTATTTAATTGGAAGCCAGGCATAAACTTCTTTCAGTCAGCACTTCATTAAATTCACAAGCATTCCCACACACACTTGTGTGTGGGATGCAGAGTAGATAAGAGACATTTGACTACTTGGAGGCTGACTTTGGCACAGAGCTATTCATACAGACACACTGTTTCTTTTCCATATTTGAAGAGAAAAACCAGAAAACTCTTTCATGCTATACAACAATGCTGCCTATATTTGTCCCCCTGTACGCACTATGAAACAGTTTACTCTTGTAATAAATGTAGCCATTTAAACTAAGATTTGGTATGGTGAATACCTGCCACAGGCTTTGTCTAAGTTTAAACCCAAATGGCCCAGTAATTTCTGAGATTTTTGCAGGAAATTAATTATCTTGAAATATATGCCAGCTAGCCCTTTTATCATCTCCTTGTCTTGTTACAGAGTACTACACTCCATCAGTGACATCACTGGAGTGCCAAGGATGTGCCTTTTGCTGACTTTTCATCCTTCTGTCAAAAGTCATGCAAATGGGCTAAGTTGTAGTATTTCCATCTTGAAGGACCTAAAATTTAGAAAGCCATGTTAAAACATGGCAAGTGTGTCTTAAAGAAAAGTAGTGCCATATGGTAATATAAAGGCAGTATCATAGAGGTAATTAAATCCATGCAAATATCTGCTAAATATGTTTGAAAGCACTTTTAAAGCTACATTTTCTATATATTGACTATAAGGACCAAAACAAGGTACAGGCTATGCCCATTTACATTTTTTTTCCCTTTGGAGGAACAAAGATCTGCTCTAAGGTAAGAAGTTATTCATTCATGCAAGATTATCAAAATAATATGAATAACATTGTATGATCTATTCGCATCAGTTCAGGCCATGTTCTCACACAGAAAGGTTGCCTGATCATAGACATAAAAGGGGAAAAAACCTTTTGCTTCAAGGTGGCATAGACACCTGTATGAGAGGCATCAAGGATGGAGGAAAAATAGTTAGCAAACTCACCCTGACTCTCAATTTCTGTTGTCTAAACACACCTGTAAAAGTTTTCAAGCAAAATGGTGTAAGATCAATTAATTTTCTGGGGCACTGGGCTACTCAGTCATAAAGGACCTGTAAAATTTCTCAGGTAATTTTTAGATGACCTTTCTTTATTCTGCCTCTCTAAGAATATTTGTATGCAAGAATCACAGTAGCAAGGTTTCCATGAGGCCAAACGGAAAGTAAATGCAGTCTTGATCTCTACAGCTCCCAAAACTGCTGCAAGATGTTTGCTACAAAGGGAGAGGAAATTTCTCACCCTCTCACAGGAAAATGCCAAAACTGACTGTAAGACCTGCAGTTTTCCCTCCTAATAAGCACTAAAGATACAGGAACAACTCTTCATAAAATTGAACTTTCACCTCTGATGTATTTGTTTTTCTCTTCTTAATGACAAATTACACAAGCAAAATTATATACATTTTGCTAATGCTTTTTTACCCTAAATGGTTTCATAGAGTGCTCAGATTCAATTCCCCAGTTATGCCCTAACATTGCAGGCTATAATTTTTGTTATGCTATAATGCTACTGAATTATTTTCTTTTACACATGTAGAAGTTTCCAAAGATTTCCAAAGAAAGTAATTCCTTTTACAAGACTTGGCAGACAAAAAAACAAAACATTGGAAGAGAAGGAAAAAAAAAATAAAAAAGAAAAAAAAAAGAGAGTGTTGTCTTTTAACTGATTAAACAGAAAGAATATATATTCAGTTTTTATATACATCAGAAAATTTTACTACAAAACACTGTAATTTTTTTTAATTTGGGGGTTTAAATTAAATCAGGCAACTGAAATTGGATTATTGTTGTGTAATTCATAAAAGGTAACATTTTTATTCATTCAGCTATCTGAAAAATAATTGTAGAAAAGCTCTGCAGTGTTTTCAGCTGAAATTAAAAGTATTTAATATGTTTCAAGTATTAACACAGTAAAAATCCTGGTACCACTGAACTGAATGGCTGTATCCGTTATGACTACATTAGGGACAAGATTTTACTTTATTTCATCCTGGAAAGTGTGAAATAAAGTTTTCTCAATTTTTTATATTTCATTTTAATCTGAATTATGAATATTTCTTCTGCAGCCCATGCCTTGAAGTTAATTTAGATGTGTTTTCTCATTAACTGTGTTACTAGAAAGGCATCATGCAATACCAATCACCTGCATTTGAAAGTGGCTATGGGTTTTAACTTCTTTAATCTGAGTACATAAAAAGGTCTTAATTTTAGAAATTTTTAGTTCCTCACTCTGAGAAGCCCATGTTCCCTAAAAAATAAGTTGACTGAGAAGGAGTGACTCATAAAAGCAAGGAAGGATACTGAGTCTAGTTAGATCTGTGTTTAGTGGTACATGGTACAGTCAGAAATAGAAAACTTGTATTTAAATTGTGCTAGGAGAAATTGGATTCATGCAATGAAGACAAGGGCATTTCTACAATATAAACAGTGCAATAATTTGACAATTTTTAGGTTATTCTAAAAATAGTGAAGGGTATGTCCTATTGCATTGGTGGTAAATGTGACTTTACTGGATTTTTCCAATGCTGGTGTCTGTGATTCATTATCTGAAATCAAAGTAAGGAAAAGTGTCAGAAATAAAAAATTAATGTCTTAACAATGGCATTTTCCAAAGTAATTCCTATGTATTTCTACTACTACAGCCTAACTAATGTTTCAAAAACACCTTCATTGGGCTGTACAGATTTTTTACATCATAAATATGAATTATCACAACTTTCTGTTTATCTGCATTTTTTAAGTAAATCAACTTCCTTCTTAGATTTGTAGGCAAATTTTCATCCAATGAGCTAAAGGTTTTTTAAAGAGATTGGGTTTTCTTACAAATATAATTCTTATTGTTATGCAATTTAAAAATAGCAATGATTTGACCTTTCAAACAGGAATTGATGAGGTGAGATAAGTGTTTCATTAGGTAGGAGTCAGATACAGTGTAATAACAAGTCTTAAAGATAATGAAAATAATTTATAAATCAAATATTCCTTTCAAAAAGTGTGATTATAAAAAACATGTATTTCGAATAGAGCCACAATTCAAAAAGCATTCAGAGAGCAGAGATAGCTGAACTACTGTTTTGACATTTATACTAAATTTCACTCTGTAAGATTTTATTTATAACAGTAGTGATAAACTGAAAAAAAAAATTGATGAACAGGAGGTGGGGATAAAAGTAAAACACTAATACTTAGTGTAAGACAGTCAACAATGCAACCATCTTGCCCCTCTTTCTAAGGACTGGGAATCTTCCTTTTTCTACATACCACTGACTTCCATGGCATCTCCACTACTACATATAATTTGGTCATACATTTATTTTTATGTAATTCTATGTTGAACAGGGAGTTGGGATCCATGATCCTTATGTGTCTGTTCCAGCTTGAGATGTCCAGTGATTCTGTGATTCTATGACATTGCTGGCAGTGGTAAATCCAAGTACAGCTGAGCCTATTTTCTCAAGCAGGGTCACTCATAGTTTGTGTAGCTGTAGATAACTGCATGAGTTCCTTGAAAATTATCTAAACATTGATTCTTTATTATACTTGTAAAACAGCAATCTGATTAGCACTGTTCCCAAGTATATTGCAAATACTTACTTTTGTACATTTATTCTGAGGCAGAGAAGGTTAGTTGAGATAAGCAACTAGGGCAAAGACAGATTACAGAACTGCACAAAGGTTGGACTAAAGGAGCTTCAAGAAACAGACTAATTATCCCCTCTTCCAAAAAACTAACATCCTGACAAATCCTTATCTAAGGTGCCTTTAAATATATCCAGCAAGAGAGACTTCACAAATAATCTGGTCCAGCACTTTCCAACACATTCCTAATGTGAGTTGTTCTTATTGAGCAGTTCTAACTTTTCTTGCTTTTGTTTTTGCCCATTGCTTCCCATCTTACCGCCATTGAATTGACACTGATTATCTTTATCTTTGCAGCAACATTTAAAGTACATTAAGGTTCTTGTCTGTATTACTCCTTAGTCTCTTTTTTTCTTCCAGGTTAAGTAACCTTAGTTTTCCCAGTTTTTTGTGTAGGCCCTGCATTTAGTGAGCTTTTCATGGCTCTGTTCTGGGTTCTCTGCTCTTTGGATTTTGCTTTGTATTCTTTTTGAAAGTATTGTCCAAACCTGAAAAAACCCAGAGTCATAATAATGCAGAATTTTTTTCCACATCTTTTAAACTGTTCCTTGTTCATGTGTCTCAATATGTTTTTCTTCCAACATCATGAATTAATAACTCATGATCAACTGGTAAGCTAGGTCACAGCCATGGAGGCTTGTTGTGAGGCAGTTTATGCTCATCACACAACTGTGCAACTGAACATACTCATTTGAATAAGTGTCTTGTGTTTACTGTTGAGTATCATCCATTCACTTGCATATCCTTTTTCCCATTTGGCAACTTAATTTTCAGTCTTAAATCTCTTTCACTTACACAGTCAGCATCAGATTGTCTCCAAATTTTATAAGCACATTATTACAATTTGAAATTTTACTGAAAATATTTGACCTAGGAAACTAGGTGCAGGCTGCTGAAAAATACCATATGCTCCAGGTTTTGTTTAGATTAAGAAACTGTTAACTCACCCTGAGTTTTCATGTACATGCTTTTTCCATCCCCATCTTAGCAGTTTCATCTTGAGCACACATACCTAGCCTAGTATACATCTGTCATGTGAGAAAAAAGACCTTTACACTAGTCAAGATATATACAATCTATTTATTCTTCCCTTCTCCATAGCCCCCAGGGGCTGTAGTAGAGTAAGAGGGATTCACGTGTTCATGATGAACTCCCGTGTATTGTCACCCATTTCCTCACTAACTTGGTAGTGTTGGCAAGTAGATTGATTCATAATTTTTCAGTGTGCCTCCCATTTTTAAAAGAAGCAATCTATTTTTTTTTTCTCCCTAGGGTTTCACCCCATTACTCAAGAATAGCTACTACAAATTCTGAGATATCTTCAGATGATTGTTTGAGCAAGGATTTCATCAATCATTAGTTTGAAGTTGTATTAATGGGTTGTATTAACAGATGAAACAGGTGCCAATTTGGAAGTATCAAGCTCAGTGAATTATTCTCATGCTGTCCTGTACACATATTGTCTTGACCTCATGCTTATCATAATGTTGTTAGAGAACACTAATCAAAAAATATGAAACCCATGAATTTTGTGCATTATCTGTCATTATTTTCTCTTCCTTTTTCTTGCAACAGGGCAGCAATTCTTAGCCTTACAGTGCTGATGTTCTTGTTCCTGGTGATGTATTTCACTCATTTTCTACCTCAGATCTCCATATGTGTTTACGAACCTGAACTTACTTTCCACCTTTGGTGTGTTTTGCTCATGTTTGATGCCAGTGAAATCCATCATTAAGTAAATTGCTGCCTTCCTAAATTTCCCTACTTTCTGTTCTTAGTATCGCTGCTTAACCAGTTTTACTAAAACTTCTACTTCTTTGACTTGATGCCTTGATTTCTGCATTTTTTTCCAGTTTGCTGATTTCATGTTACATTGCACCATCTTTTTTAAAAGTAAATCAGCCCTCATGTCACAGACCACAGTTCCTTTACTTTGTACTCTCAACATTCTCAAACTCCTTGGTGAGAATGAAACTTTAAATGTCTTTCACTACTGCATACGTCACTCTCTGCACCAAAACATTATTTCTAATGCATTCCAAGAACTTGCTGAGCAGTCTGCATACTGTTCTGTAACTTCCCCAAAGTCACACTAAATTTCTGCAGAATTTAGCTGACGTTACCTCTGTTAACCACAGAACATCTTTGTTGTGTGAAAACCCAAATAAAGATAACCGTGCATTCCTTGATCTAATATGCACCACACACACCTACGTTGCCAGATCCACCCACCCCTCCCCACAATTTGGAGGGTTATAAGTAGAACCATTCTTCACATGTTTAGAATTATTTTTGCTTCTTCCATACTATCAACCTTCAAGATGAAAGGTAAGGGAATGTGAGTAAGAGAACTTTTGTCAAGCCCAGAAGGCACAGAGGTTGTTTGGGCTCACTTCCTTCCTGAGACATTTTGAATACAAAAAAGAGAGTACAATGCAAAGTTTAGAAAACAAAACCCTTAGCTCTACATCCATATCATATCTTTGGTAACAGCAATATGATACAGAATACAGTGTTCAGTGTACTTTCATAGGTTTGATCGACCTGTTATAAAGATGGCATAGAAAATTAGACCAGTTGGTTTTCCTTACAGCTGGAATGTGCCTTACTTTGTAATTTTCACAATGAAAATAATGAGATGATTGATCCTACAATTATTTTCTTAACTATACATCTCATTTTATCTCATTTTATTCAGTAAGACAAGACTTTAACCTGGGGTCTGAAAGATTATTAAGTGGGCAAAATCCTCTAGTTAAAATGTACTCTTATTTATAAAGTACTCTTAATGTTCCCTAATTCTTTAGCTGATGATTGAAATGTTTTTTGGATAATAATATATGCTATTTTATCTAGTTTAGGGTCTTCTTCTCTGTAAACATCTGTGAAACAGAAGGGATGAGTCTTCTCTTAAAAATTGTGGGAACACATAAAATATACAGTACACTTCCTGTTATAGAAGGCTATTTATTAGTCTAAATACTTGTGCAATATTTGGCAAATGATCAAAACCCGAGTTTCCCCTAGTGTGTTTACAATGTTCTAAATTAAAAGCAAAGCGCATGTTCAAGTGGCATTTGTCATAGAAACTGAAATGTTTCTCTCATGCTGCATGTCATTGTACTTTCTACTTGACAGGATAAGCTCCAAATGTTGAGCACAGAAATTGCAGCAAAGTTTGTAAGAAAGTTCTTGAGAGAATTAGACTTGCCATCTAGCAATTCTTTTTATAAGAACCAAAGGAATCTTTTCCCCAGTGTAGGGTCTTTTTTTTTTCTCAGACTGTATGTTTACTTAACTTTCTGCCTGATGCTGTACTTAATCATCTATACTGAGGGAAATTCTTTTGATTTCATTGCAAATTCAGTTGCTCTTTATCCCATTTTAATGTTCTTTCCCATAACCTTTGAGTGGTAAAATGGTCACAGACAAGAACATCAGAGCTCCCATTTCTCTAGTGAATGCTTCAGAAATGTACTAAGACATAAATTTAGCAAAAGTTTTGAGTAGACACTGCTTCTGCATCGAACTCTGAAAAAACAGCTTGGAGAGCTACAGAAATGCACTTTCAGTGAAACAAAAATTACTCCCCGCCGTTCTCTTTTCAACTCAGGTTCAAAACCTGATGGAACAATAAACTGGTTAATTATAATTATTGTTATTAAAGGGGTTTTGACAAGTTTGAGAGAAAACTGGGTCAGTTCATCGTAGCAGCTTTTGAGTACATTTCACCATCACCAAAGTATTCAAAAGCCGTGCAACACTTAATAAAATGTTGCACAGGAAAAATGTGCTTGGGTCATGTTTCATGTTATAAATAGACAGATAGGCAAACACATAGACTGTACCATTTCCAAGAAAAACACCTCCAATTCCAGTAACCCGTCTCTCTTTTCATCTCTCAGATTTAGCAATCTTTTTACTGAATTGCAGACTGCACTTGGACTTTCAGTCATCCTTGAATTTAAATAAAAACTATTGGCATCTGTAGTTATATTTCTTTTTTCCTTTACCTAAGTACCTTAATAACCATGAATAGTCCTGACTGAAATTCCGATGAGACGCTCTACTGCACTTCAGGAAAACTACCATTTCCATATGCAGTCAACTGGTCTATGGATATTTTAAGACTGCAACTTCAGCTGAATAAGGGATACTTGAAAAGAGAATGAGTATACAAATATGTGTGTGTGCAGCCTTCTAAAAACAAATCTGCCTTTTGTCCAAACACTTGAATATCTTTCTAAGGAGTACCTGCCTCTCAAATGAGCATATTTTTCTTCATGATCTAAAGGATTCAATTGGATAAAAAAGGAAGATATAGATGTAGAGCATTCCATGTAACACACCATAATTCTCAGCTTGATATTGAGAAGTATAGTCTGTAGAACAGGAACAAACAAGGTCAGCTTTCTTTAGGATCAACTCTAAACATTTTAATTTTTAAATTTAACTGGGATTATTCATTTATGCTTAGAGCCCATAAATGCTTTTTGAGGAGACGTTGATAAGGACCATAAAGATAGCTGAAGAAAGAAACATTTCAAACTGAGCAAGGATGCTGAAATCAAGACAATACGCTTTGGCTAAACTGAGATTTTAATCAGCAGTTGCTCATGGGACTGCACTAATGACTGTGATTTCCTTATTTCAGGAGATAGCTTCAGCAACCTGTAGAAAAATTGAGCATATAACTACCTGCAATGGATGGGAAAGTGAAACATCTTCGGGTAGTTCATTACTGCTACAGACAGAAACTCTGAGATCTGCCTGTGGGAATTGACAGGAGAGAAACATCTCTTAGTCAACAACTGTGGGACATGTGAGAAATTGTGGGAAATCACTCTGGAGTGGCAGCAGTGTGTCTAAGTGCATTGTTACCCAGATAGACTCCAATGCTCTTCTGAGAAAAAGGGCCACTTCCAGTCAATTTTGAAGACAAAATATGTACAACTGAAGAAGAGAGAGAAGACTGGTGTGTAGTCTCTGAAGAGTTTCTGTAATCTCTTAAGGCCACACTTGAACAAAAAGAGAATATTTTCCTTAAGAAACATTATCACATGGATTTAAGGTGAGTGGGATTATCAGAAGAAAAAATAACAAATGCATGAAGCGAGTGAGTGAAAACATCAGATTCACAAATGTCACATCAACAGATCGAAACAGATAGTGAGAGCATGGAACCAGGAGACTCTCAGGCTTTTGTCACTACTTGGATTCATTATGTGACATCATATTCATAATCTACTGAGACCAACCTGACTTTTTGTACGATCTGACGTGGTACTTAAATGTTTATTCACATCAAAAATAACACATGAAAGTGAGAAGTTTGTAGCGTTTTTAGCAAGGACATTTTCCTTCTCAACCTGCACTTGTTAAGAAGATGAGAGACATGAAAAAAACCAGAGTGGTTTCTAAAGAATTCAGACTGCAGAAGTGGTTTTCCTCCCTCTGAATGTCACCTACACGCCGCACTTTTGGTTTTTTTATATGTGGAGAAACTAGTGCAGAGATATTACATGAATCATATTCAAGTATAGATCATACCATAATCTCAGTATAGAAAGACGAAATTCCCTAGTGGACTCTGAGATACAAACTATTCTTTTTGATTTCCATGAATATATCTCTGTGTTGTTAGGACTTTCAGTAAAATTTATTATTGATATAGAAATTGTATCAGATTAATATATAAACCAAAAGACTGTACCTCCCTTCCATACCCTTTTTAACACTAGCACTGAGTTATTCTATAGGCAACTAAGAGTAATCTCTGGAGTGTTAGCCCTTGTTCTTGTGGGAGACTTCAAATTCACAGACATTTACTGCAAATACCATACTGATGTTACAAGCAAGTCTGGGCAATTCCTGGAGCTGCTTCAAGATAATTTCTTGCCACAAATCCTCCAACTAGAAAAGATGCCTTCCTATATATGTTATTTGTTTCTAGATAGGTACTCATGCATGTGATGATAGTTGTTTGTCTTGACTACAGTGACGTTGAAATAGTTTGAGATCAAAATTCTTAAAGTAATGAAAAAAAAGTGCAACATTGTTTCTACTGTGAATTTCAAGAGAGCAAATTCTCAGCTACCCAAGGGGCTACTTTGCAGTGTCCCCTAGGAATATGCTTGGAGGCCTCTATGGGTGCTGATCAGCCTTAAAGAACCACTGTTGATAAGTGTGGCAGCAGGCCATCCTATTGTGTCACCGGTCAAGCAAGCAGGACAGAAGATCAGCTTGGCTTAACAGGGAACTCCTCTTGGAATTCAAGAAGAAAAAAAGATTGGATGATATCTAGAAGTAAGATCAGAACTTGCAGGAAGATCATATATGTTCACAAACACAGGAGATGACATGCAAGGCCAAAACTCAATAAAAATTGATATGGCCAGTGTTACACTCAACAACAAGAAAGAACTTGTAAAACATGTTAGTAGCAAGAGGAGGCTCAAAGAA
The DNA here is from genome assembly GCF_027579445.1 of Ammospiza nelsoni. Lineage (NCBI taxonomy): Eukaryota > Metazoa > Chordata > Aves > Passeriformes > Passerellidae > Ammospiza > Ammospiza nelsoni. Next base: position 27,716,255 of record NC_080669.1, on the reverse strand, counting down.
AACAATGGACTAATTCTCATTGAAGATGGTCCTGTGACAAATAGAACTAAAGAAAAACTGAAGGTATTATGTATTTTTTTTTCTATGGCCCTTTATAAGATAAGACCTCAGAGTCAAAGGACCACAACTGCAGGAACAGTGACTCTCCATTTGTGCACAGAAATTGTAAGGGGCCAGCTATATCACCTGTTCATAACATTGTGGGACCTGGTGAGCTTCATCCCAGAGTACTGCAGGAGCTGTTGGATGTGACAGCAGGACCCCACTCAAAAGTCATGGGAGCCCAGAGAGGTCCCCACTGACTGGAAGTTGGCCAGTCATTGCAATTTAGAAAGGTGTGCTGGAAGACACGGGAAACTACAGATCTGTGAGTCTGACCTCAGCACCTGGAAAAATTGTGGAGAAGATACTGCTAGTCATGAAAGCCATTTCAAGGAAACGTAAGCATCAGGCATAGCACAGGTTCACAAAGAGAGGCCCTGTATGACTAATGTGAGACATTTCTACAATTAGGTCACCTGTCTAGTGGTAAAGAGTCAGAGGTGGATGTGGTTTTCCTGAATTTTCATAGTACTTTTGATACTGTCCCTTACAGCATCCTTTTGGGCAAGTTGTCCAGCTGTGAGATGAACAGGTGAACACTGTGCTGAGTGAAGAACTGGCCTGTTGACATTCAGAGGCATTTCCTTATTGAGAAGGTGGTTGCATACCAGAAAAGATGCCCTAAAAAGATGGTTGATGTCCCACATCTGGTGATGCTTTAAAAGGAGGCATTTGGACAGCACCCTCAACAACAGACTTTAACTGTTTGTCAGCTGTGATCAGGCAATGGGACTAGATGAGTCTGGTATGCCCCTGCCAACTGCAACTATTCTATTTTCTCCTAATTAAAAATTTGTGAAAGATGCTTAACCAAATGCAACTAGAAAGTTAAAAACTTCTCAAAGCTGTTACTCCTTTGCTGTGTTTCCTACTGTCAATGCTTTCTCTTCCAGGACTTCAGCCAGCATCCATTCACAGGCTTGTGACTGTTGTGCTCTGGGTTATGGCCACTCAGGATTTGAAGACCTGGGCAACTCACTTCAGTGCTTCATAATTCTTACAGCAATTTTGTTTTTATTCCTTTTTCCTTTGTTTTTATTCCAGTTTGAAACTCTCTAGTTTCAGTAGATGCCACCATCTCTCACCCTCCCATGAATCTGTTCCCACTCTTTTGATATGGGATGTCCCCATCCTTAGAAACACTGGGTTGAGCCATGAGATATCTCAACACCTTGTCTGCTCCATGTTGAACCAGCCGTGGCTTCACAGAGCATCCTTACTGTAAAGGATGGAGCCTATCTTATTTGTGGATCTGCCTCCAGGACCCTGAAGAGGACTCAGTGCCTGGATGAGGTCTGATGCATGCTGAGCAGAGGGAATCACCCTAGTTCCTTCCAGCTAGAGAACAAAGGTAGAAGAACAAATGCCAGAGCACGGCAAATGCTGCCTGTGACGCATCATGGGAGAAAGCAGGAGAGACCAAAGGGGTGGCCAGCACTGTGGGGTGTGTGGAGAGCCTGTGGGACTTTGTCCTGCAGCCTCCCAGGAGGGCACAAGTTGTTGCTGACTGAGCCCTCATGCTTCATGTGTCTGGAGATGTCTGTCATGGCCAGAGCAAACTGGGAGGACTCTGGGGAGACACAGCCAAGGCCTCAGTGTAACTGACTGTATTGCAACACCAGTGTGAGAATAAGGTGGGGAATGAAGTTGACATTGGTGTAGAAGTAATCCCAGATGCATGTTCTGAGACGGTGTACCATGGATGTTGATGGTACCATTGTGATATCACCTGGAGATGGATTGTGATGCCCTTGAAGGATGGATTGTGACCCACATCCCTCACTGCTTACAGCTGAGCACCAAGTTTCACCCAGCCAGCTCATGCCCAGACACATCTGAAGGACAGGATGCCATCCAGGGGGACCTAGAGACGCTCATGGAGTGGGCCATGGGAAACTCATGAGGTTTAACAAGACCAAGTGCAAGGTGCTGCAACTGGGTCAGGACAAACCCCAGTATGAACACAGGCTGGGGATGAGCAGATGCAGAGCAGCCCTGTGAGAAGGGCTTGGGGGTGCTGGTGGGTGAGAGGCTGGACATGACCCAGCCATGGGCACTCCCAGCCCAGAGAGCCAAACGTGTCCAGGGCTGCATCCAGAGCAGCGTGGGCAGCAGGGGAGGGAGGGGATTCTGCCCCTCTGCTCTGCTCTGGGGAGAGTCCACCTGGAACCTGCATCCAGCCCTGGGCTCCCAGCACAGGGAGGACATGGAGCTGTTGGAGTCACTCCAGAGGAGGCCACCAGGATGATTTGAGGGATGGAGCACTTCACCTATGAGGAAAAGCTGAGGGAATTGGGATATATTAGCCTGGAAAAGAGGTGGCATTGGAGCGACTATCACAGCCTTTCAGTACCTGAAGGGAACCTACATCCTAGATGAGTTCAAAAGAGAGGAGGTTTAGATTAGATATTAGGAAGGAATTATTTACTGTGAGGGTAATGAGGCACTGGAACAGGTTGCCTAGGAAAGTTGTGAATTCTGTGGATATTGTCCCTGGAGCTGCTCAAGACCAGGTTGGAGGGGGCCCCGGGTAAGCTGTTCTAGTTGAAGGTGGCCCGACTATGGTAGGAGGGTTGGAACCATATGATCATGAAGGTCCCTGTCCAACCCAAATCATTCTATCAATCTGTGACTCCTCCTGAGCATTTGGCAAGGTTTGGAGTGCTGAGTGAGGTCTTTGATGTCATTGTGCAAGGAGAGTTGTTTGTTGCAGCTCTCTGTGTTCAACTCCAGAGCCATTGAAGGATTTTCTCCCTCCCTGCCAGGTTCAGGCATCTGAGACATCTGCACCCAGGAGGTGCACTTGCAGCAGCAGAGGTGAGCTGGGAGGTGAAACCTGCTGGGGAGCTGAGATGTTTTCCTTCCTGAGGACCAGGACATTTCTATCACTCTTTCTGGGTCCAGGCAATAGCCGTAGTTCTTCTTCCCCTTCTAGAGTAAAACTTGCTGATACGATGCTGGTGAAAGGGACAACTCATAACCCCAGCTCCCCTCAGGCCACTGCAGAGAAGAGCATGGCCACTGAGATGGACAGCTGCTGTCCCATCTGCCTGGACACCTTGAAGGACATCAGCTACATATTTCCGTGCCTGCACCAGTTCTGTTACACCTGCATCCTGCAGTGGGCAGAGAACACACCCAAGTGCCCCCTCTGCAAGAGGAGAATTCTATCCATCCTGCACTCCATGGAGACAGAAAATAACTACATAGAGCATGTAATTACATTATCTGAGGCACCATCCATCATTGTCCACCAGGCGAGAGGAGACCCCAGATACCTTGACATCCATTTCTCTGGAGGATCCCAAACATGGTCTGCAGAAGGAGTGCCCAGGCATCCTGTGGGCAGCCTCCAGCCTGGGGAATGGATGGTACTTTTCCGGGACCACCCATGCCTCCTAGAAGCCCTAGTGCTCTGGGTCCGACCAAGGCTGAGGCAGATCTTCAGGAACAACTGGATGGAGGCAGACCTCGTGGAGGGCACTGTCCTGGACATCCTGACCAACCATGGAATTGACGAAGACCAGCTGGTCCAGATGCTGGGGGTCTCCCTCCAAAACCATGCGGCGACATTTGTGCAACAGCTTATCCGTGTGGCGGTGCGACAGTGCAGCAGGGAGGCCTGCCGTCTGCTCACCCACCAGCCCTACCTCCCTGCCCAGGTGCCAGCCCTTCTGACAGCCCTGCAGGATGCACCATGGATGAGGTGCCCAACACCGCCTCCTCTGCCATGGATGGGGGTTTCAGAAGCTACCCCTCTGTACCCATTACCATCACTGTTGGAGCAAGAAGAGCCTCAGGAGGAGCCAGAGGAGTCTGTTCCTGGGTCTCCACTTCCGGACAGGGCAGTGACCCCTCTCCTGAAGGGCCATGGTGACCTCTGAAGAGGCAGGCAAGCGGCTCTGGGGACTCTTCAGCCACCCCTGCATCTGTGACTTTGGAGGATGCCTCAGGGTTTAGCCACCAGCTGGGGCATGCACCAACCCTCTAGGGCTCCCGGTCCCCCATATCCAGCTATCCAAATAAAATCAATGCATGGAAACTCAAAAAAAGTCTCAACGTTACTAGCAGGACAGGTGCCATTTCTGTCCTTTTTATTCTCCTATCAGACATGTAATGAATGGCCAGCTGCAGGCCCATTGCTGTAGCCAGCCCCAGGGCAGATATTTCCAGCGCAGGGCTCTCCAGGTCCCGATTGTGCCCCACAGCCCATCACCCCAGGCCACTCATGAGCTCTCCAGTGCCAGCCCCTGCCCCCACATCCTGGTTCTCTGCTCTCCTGCCAGCCTGTGCTGCCCAGTGCAGCCTCGCTAGGGCCGTGACCAATTCCCTGCCCTGCCTGGTGCCTTGGTGCTGCTCTCTGTGTCACTCAGGGTCATACCCTGCCAAGGCAGGAGCCCCCGGAAGTTCATGAAGGGGAAGTGTAAAGCCCAGCCCCTGGGAAGAGACAATGCCAGACTGGCACATGCATCAGGCTGACAGCTGGTGAGCAGCCAGGACAAGGCACCCATACTGCCCTTCAGCACAGGTTTTCCCCTGCTGGTCCAGATCTAGCCTCAGTGCTGGTATTTCTGCTCTGCTTAGGGAGAGCCTGCCTGTGCCAGATGGATGCCAAGCAGCTGAAAGCTTTGTGTTTGTCTAGTTTGGAGAGAAAGAGTTGAGGGGTGAGAGAGCTGACTTCACTGCTCTCTACAGCTTCCTGAGGAGGGAGAGTGGAGAGGGTTTGCTAATCTCTTCTCCCTGGGATCCAGTGACAGGACATGTCGGAATACTTCAAAGCTACATCAGGAGAGGTTCAGACTGGACTTAAGAAAATATTTCTTCAGAGAGTGTGGTCAGACACTGAAACAAGCTCCCTGCCTGCCAGTGCCTTAAAAGGAGGCATTTGGACAATGCCCTACATGAAGGGCTTTAACTTCTGCTTAGCCCTGAAATGGTGAGGGAGTGGGACTAGATTATCATTGTAGGTCCCTGACAATCATCAAATAAGTGGTGTTTTCGCTCTTTGTTTATTTTCAGTGACATAAATATTCTTTAAAGAAAAAGCTAGAACTTATTGCTTAAGTAATCTCATTACAGAAAATGAGAAAATGTAACAATTCCTTCCAGTCGCATGCAATACTGATAGTTCATATATGTTGTCTGTTATTGTCACTTGTCCAATATAGTTTTGCTTACACAAATATGTTTGCTTGTTCACATTTTTAACCGTGAGGCTTTTATGGAACATATGTCACCAAGTCTTTTACTGAGCACATGTATTATCTATTCATTTCTATACTGTCAAGAACACAGAGAAAGGAAAACAGTGTTCTGCTACAATGAAGGTCATTGTATTTTACCATCTTTTCAGCTCTTAGGTGTGATATAATATTATACTTTGATATTTTCTGATTTTTATACAAAGCATTAATGTCTCAGCTTTCAGGGTTTCATAACAGAACTGCCATGGAAATGAATGCATTATCTTCTCAGTATATTTATATACCAAATTTAAGATAATTTTTGGAGGTCCAGATTGTTAGAAGCTTGTTTAGCACCATGCCTCAGAATGTACCATAATGGATACCAACGCTGGCACATACAGATAGCAGGGTAGCCTGATTGTTTTATATGTGTAAGTCATTAAGTGAGATGCCCACTTGCACATCTAAGAATCTGAATAACATGAGAAGGTCTAACAGCTGGCTAATGTTTTGAGTTGTGCATTGACTTGTCAGGGGAGTGAGGGATGGTGGAGGAAATACCGGCCTTGTTACCTGAATGCTGGTAGTATTAGATGGCCATTTAGCTTCCTCAGAATGTTTGGACTGATGCAGGCTTTTTCAGATAAGGTCTCTTTCAGATGTACTAGAAGCAGGGAGGATGCTTGCATGCAGGAGACAAACCCACATCAAATCATGGCAAAGTCCCATGCCCTGTGCTCTTCCCAGGCACTTCTGTTTGTAATCCTGTGGACCTCCATAGTGTTTCAGAGGGAATTACTATAACTAGTGACAGCATTGTGATCAGGGCATGGGTAGTAGCTGGTCAACTAATAAAAAGCATAGAAGCATTCCCATTATTTTTTGGAGTCCTGAAACCAAACGTCTTTTGACACTTACTCTTCCAAGCAAATAAATACTGTGCTTCTTCTCTGACCTTTTGCTCCTAATTCACCAAGACTTTCTAGAGCTGTCATTGAATAAATAATAGTTGAGTATCTGGGTACCTTCTGTTTTGTAGTGAGGAAATTCTCTACAGTTCCAGTGATATGTATAAAGTGACTTATATATCACTATTTTGTCATGAGAGGTAGCCTTACAGATAGAACAATCACTAGGAGTTTGTGCCAGGAGGGAACTGTAAAGTGTCTATCCGGGCAATGTTACTTCTCTTGAGTGAGTGCCTTATTGTACACAGAAAAAGTCTACTTCAAGGGAAGTAGAACTTAACACTGAGTTAAAAGCCCTAGGATTCTGCCTGGTGTTTTTAACTTTCGATTTGGCACTGAAATGGAACAATATGTTACTCGTTCTTATGCAAGAAATACCAAAAATTCTTTTGTTGCATTCTTGTAGTTACCAGTCTTGTATTGTGCAATAAACTATCAAAGTATTTTTCAAACAATATAGTAATAATAAAGTCCATATTAATTGTATTCTCAGAGTTCCTTGCTAAATTCACTGTATACAATTTTCAACAGCATATTCATGTACTAGCAAGTAGAAAAGATTTTTAGCGGTTGTTTTAACCAAACTTCAGGAATGTGTTTATTGCACAATTTTGCATTTAAGTTCACAGATGTGGTTTAGGTCTCATAAACTACCCAAATAGACATTAGGGAGAAAATAACAAGAGAAGAATAATCAGGAATTGTCAGTTACCTGTCTCAGGTTCTTGAACAAGGGCATTTTGGGCTGTACAGAATATTAACAAAATTTAAATATATCCCATGCAATATGCAAGTTTCACTGAAGATAGAAATTTCAGAGTATTCAGAAAATCATAACATTTGGACTCAGTTTATGTATGGGCATATATTGGCATTGACAGAACATGGGGCTATATTACTGTGTTTATACCCAATTAAGTTAGGCAAACTTAATGAACAAGCTGTATTCACACTTTGCTTTGGTAATTAGCCACCAGTTGATATCACTATGATAAAGTTTACCTCGCTAATCAACAGTCACATTTCGGACTTCTCTTACTTTCCATGAAGCCCTTCACACTAACAGTTATCATTACAGAGAATTTATACTGAGAAGTCTCAGAATTACCAGTTTCTGTATGTGGCCTTCCTTAACATTTGTAATTGAAGACACTAAAATGAGAAAGATTCCCCTTTTGCCATGTTTCATGTTTTGTCAATTGCTGAGTTTACAACAATTTTAGTAAGTTAGAGGATGTTTTGCCAGTTTATTCACACTTAGATAAAGTCCATTTTGTGCTCAAAACCAACCTTCTGATGTCCCATTGAGAGACTAGATGGCCAGCCAGGGATACTTTTTCCATGGAAGCTGATCATGTTTCCTGCAGTGCAAGGAAGGCCGTTGGAAGAGAACAGCTGTCAGGTACCCTTAGATATCTGTGTACCAGCTGAGGGCTGGAGCAGGGCAGTCCCACTGCACTCTCTCCCTCCCCAGCCCCACAGGGCGACTGACACTCCATCTTTCCCATTTCACATCCCGAGGGGAAGCAGGCTAAAGTTGGGCAAGCAGGGTGAGGGCACTGCATGAGGAGGCCACCTACACCACAGTTACTGCAACTGAGCAGCTCAGAGGCAGCAGCTGTAGCCAATAATGGGGCCTTGCATGTACCACCCACACTCTTGCAGTTTGTACCTTTAATAGGTATGCGAAAGATATTCCAAGTATAAGATGGAAAAACAGCGACTTCAGCTCGGGAAGATCGGTCATCAACCAAAATTAATGCCCCTGTGTTGGACTATGATGATGAACATAATAGAAAAGCATGTGGTAGGTTAGATTTGGTTTTGAACAAAAGACAAATTATTTATTTCTTTCTTCAAATGAAGCATAACACTAAGGTATAAAGGGAGTATAAATAACATCTGATTGTGCTCCTAAGCTCCATGCTATAACTTTCTTGCAATGACATCCTTCAACAAATTAACTACATCATTACTGTTAAGTATTAATTGCACAAAACAGATACACAAAATATATAATGAGCTAGAAAGAGGACAACATTCTTCCATTATGACAAACAATTCTAACAAGAAATGGAAAAAAACCCAATAGATCTAGGCTTACACTGATGGCAACACTGAGAGTTTTAAGTCCTCTCCTTGAACACATTACATGTGATAAATAATATGCAAAATATTTAAAGAATTTTATTGTTGCTTACAGAAGATACTTAGCAAGCAAGGAGACAGTAGCCATAACTGCCTCGTGTTTCATATCCCCATCATTCAATGCAAATTTTTACATTTCATGCAATAATCCTGAGCTTATTTTCAGTAACATTGAAATGTCATCTATGTTAATTACCAAATACATACAGAGCCCAGCTATGGGGTCTATTGTATTATTAAGGCATGAAAAAAGAATAGCAGTTTATCAACTCTGAATGCCACAAATACAGCACAGCAGTTAGAAGGCTCAAAAAAGCTCAGAAAGTACCAGTGATTTCTGTGCGAAGGTCCTCCCAGAACACAACTGAATCATCAGTTCCTGAAAAGGCACAGAATCAAATCCTGTCCTCACTGACATCAGGGAGTTCTGCCATTGCCTTGACTGCTGGACCAAGCTTCAGAGCTATCAGGAGTGACTCAGACTCCTCTTCATATCCCCAAAAAATTGACAAACTTCCTCTCACTCAAGTCAAGTATTAATTTAAAAAAACAATACCTACATATTGTTTTGTTAATTAGTATTTTAAGCCTATGGAAAGGTTCAATTCATTATACAGTGTGGCAATTAATAAAAAGCCTTTTCAGAAAAAGCTTATTTGTTAGTCTGATTTATTAGTACGTTAAAAGAAGAGGGAAGTATCATGAAAAGAACCTCTGCCAAGTTTATGCACTGTTTATGAATTAATTTTAGTTTTAAAATGAAAGATTTTGGTAAGCCGAACCAAGGATATGTGATACAATTCTAGACTCCATGGTTCAATGGCTCTTCTGAAAGACAAAGAGCACCACAGCCCTGTCCAGTCATCAAGTGAAGAACTCATCATCCGTATAAGTTGTAAGGGGCTAGCAGTGTCTAGATTGCGCAGTTCTTCACACAGCCTCTATTTTACATCTCAGAAGCTCTTGCAAAATGCCCTTTAGCAAGCCAAGGTATTCCAGTTCAGTTAATTAAGCCATTGAAACCAGGGACAAATTGCTGGCAAGACTTACTTCATGCATAATTGCATTATGTCCCATTCTGGGAACAAAAATAGCAGATGATCTTTAACTCTGCAACTGCTATTGCCTAGCCTTTGTGTAAGTATTTACCTAGCTGAGCTCAGAGTTTACAAATCCAGTAGCCTTATACTTCATGTACAGGTGGCCCATGGTCTGCCAGGGACAGAATGCTGGTATGCAAGAGGGGTTGACTTTCCATGCCTGCACCCCTTGCAGATGCAAGCCACCCCTTGGCAGAGATGGTGCTGTCCAATTGTGTCACTGCAAGGCTCTGAAAACTTTGCAGATGCACAAATCTGATTTAACTCATTTCACTTAAAACACCAAGTTATAATATTGAAAAATTGTTTGTCACACTAAAACATTCAGGAAACTCATTACTGTCTCATTTGAGATTGAAGGAGAAAAAAAAAAGGTTGTTGATATTAGTTACTGGGTTAGAATTTGCAGGGCTTTTGGTTAATTTCTACTAAGAAATAAGTTAAAGAAGGCTAAGGCTATAAATTGGTACTGTTTCATTTATAAATATTCACTTTACTTCTCTTCTAAAAAACATGTTAAGGAAAAAGGTGGCCAGAAGGATTACACATGTTGTAAATTGTAATTTGGTTGTTAGGCTGCAAAAACCAAAAATGTAAGTGAAGCTGAGCACAGTGTAAGAAAAAACCCAGTTTTTTAATTAACAACTTATTTACAAGTTCATAAAATCAACTGAACTGGAGTAAATGTTCTATGTTTGTCACCAATATTTTATTGTAACTGGTAACTTGCACGCTTTGTAGTAGAACAAAAAGAAATTAAAGTCCACTATATACAGCCTTTGTACAGGCTACTTGACTATACTCAAGGCATAGTGATCATAGCACAACCTAGTCTTCATAATAATTTGTGCACAAAAAGACATCAATCAGACATTATGTGAACATTACAGTGAAATGACATCACAAGTCCAGTGAAAATTCAGCATCATACAAAACATATTGATCTACTGCAAATGACATCCTTTGAAACAATAAGCCTTTTTTCAGTAGTAAATTAACCAGAGTCTGATGCAGAGATTTGTGTAGTTATAAGTCTTTTAAGTGAAGCAACCTCTGCAGATAAGTTTGCTATGCCCTGCTTCAAATAGAGATTCTCTGACTCAGAGACATTGTAGATATTGTCTTTTATTTCAACAACTCCAGTTTTGCAACCACTCTGAATTTTAACGTTGAGTTCCTTCTGATGCCAGAGTTCTGGTTTAAGTGACCAGTCTTGGATATTAGTCACTTGAACCGAGAAAGGAGTGTGAGAAGAATGCACCAAGTTTTGCGCACCGTGTTTTTCAAGCTCAAAATGTCTTTTTGAGGACATGTCAATGGGTGACGACAACTTCTGCGTGGCATCATAGTCATTATCCATTGCTTCCACTTTAACTTGCATGGCTTTGGCTTTGATTCGAAGTTTGTGAGGCAAAGCTGAAGAATTCACTTCTGGAACTTTAACTGTTGCATGAACATTTTTATGTTCAACTGGGGAATGAATTGGACCCTTAGGAACCTGCTGTTCATCTTCTCCATCAGATGACTTTCCAACTACACCATCATCAGTTTCTGACGTTCTCGGGGAATTACTGGAGGACCTATTAACTTGCAAGAGAGGAGGAGAATGTGAGTACACATTAAAGGTAGCGCCCATGTAGTTTGGATATATGGATGCTTTATATGAACCTCTGTCATCTCTTGGTTCTCTCTCTAATTCCATGGGCTCCTGCTTTATAATCTGGAACTTATTTTCGGGACTTCTACAGTTGTTTTGTATACGATTTGGTTGGGTATGCTCTACAGTTGATGTTTCAGATACATCAGACATTGAACTTTGAGGAGAATGTTTAATGACAGAAATACAACTGCTACCAACTATAGATGGTTCATGTTCATCTACAAATGAGTTAATATTTGATTTGGAACTCTGATAATCTTGAAAATACACAGTTGTTGAGCTACTGAGTTTCTGTATCTCTTGGGCATAGGCCGCAGAACTAATTAAACCAAACTTTAACTTCAATGAAAGCAGCTCTGCCTTCAAAGTGGCATTCTCTTCTCCCAGTGCAATTAGTTTGTTCTCTAAGACAAGGTCATTCAGTCGTCGCTTTTCACGAGATCTTTTGGCAGCTTCATTATTTTTCCGCCTTTTCTCCCAATACATAGCATCTTTCTTTTCATCTGGAATGAATTCTCGCTTTCTCCGGCAAGCTGAAGATTTGCTCTTTCCACTACTTGCTTCAGTAAGTAGTATATCTTCATTTGTAGACAATTCTTCAGATACTTCTGCTAAGGTCGACTTAAGTACCATGATTTTGTCCACATTGCCACTTGTGTCAACAGGTCCGTGCTCCTTTTTAAGGGTCTGCATTTTTCTCAGCTGCATCAGAAACAATTTGTAGAAGATCTACAATAAGCAACAGAGCAAGCTATCTCCCCAGTACTTCTCACTCCACAACTTGATAAATAAAGAAATTTTAAATCCACACACATTCTTCCTTTTCTTTCATAATCTCAGACAAAAGTCTCTCTAGAACCAATTTTCTTAGCAGATTCAAAGGGAATCTTCTTAAAAGCCTGAAATAAATAGAGAATTTTATTACTATTTAGGAACTTCTGGATCAAAACACACAGAAATAGCTATTGACAAATATTTTATACAAGAATTTAGTTCATTAAACCTGCTGTGATATGAACACAGCTCAACACTGAAACTACAGATATTCTAAATTTCATGACACCTAGAGGTAGCAGATTTGTTTCCAAAACAAATATTATATGATCCAAGGAAGAATCAATTAAAAAACATTTGAATTTTGGCCCTACAGTAATGCTGTCACAGAATCTTCCATGACATCACTGGCCAAACTAAAACCTTACAACACTTTAAACTGCAGGACATGAAGCATGATGATGAGCAGCATTGCAAAGTATCCTGCTCCACATTAAAGCATCTCTTCTGAAAACAGCTGTGGTGTATGACTTAGAAATGCTATATATTTGGGTCCTTCAAGGATTAAAAATAATGTAAGCTGATTTAGAGAAGAAGGATTGCTTTCTATTGTGTTAAAGTACCACCACTATCCATCATCCAATGCTTATCTATAATGCATTTAATTGCTGCTTTTGAATCCTATAAATATATACACATATTTATAAGTGTTTGTATCCATCATATTAATTCTAACTAGCAAGTTCACACTCATAATTTGGGAAAGTAATTAACTAAAAATATTTTTTAAATTATATAATTTTTTAGTATCTTACAAAGAAAATGTTAAAATCCATATTGAAAAATACATTTAATTAAAAATTTGCGTGTGACAAATAGTTGTAAAGTGTCAAAGTTAAGTTTAATACCATTGAGGCATGCACACCTCCAGGAAACAGTATTCACATTGAAGTAAAAGTTTAGACCCAGAAGTGTTATTGTTAACAAATAAAAATTAGCTTAACCTTTAGCTTCAGACATTTTAATCATTAAATTTGAACTTAAGAGTTTATATTGGCCTTTGTCTTATTTAGTGCCTTTTAATGCAAAAATGCTAAGATCACTTGGTCTTGATCTTATACACAGCTTCTTAGTATATAATTTTCTACAGTCAATCATGTTCCTGGTGAAAAGAATGTAGTATGCCAAGTGCTTTTGTAAACTGGCTATCAAGTCAGCAATCATTCTTGTCTGTATGACCAGAAAACAAACAAAAATATTAAATACTCAGCCATTTCAGATTAATGTCTCTATTTACTGGGAATGTTTTTACAATGACTGATGAAACTAATTGTAACATTATCAGTCAAGAAAGTTATAAAAGAGTTAATTAATTTTATTCTGCCAGTTTTTCTTGTCTTTTACAGAAGGCAAAGTGGAATGAGTGATGCAGTAACAATTAAGCAGGGTCATAAAGACTAAGGTTTCAAGTTGGGTTCTGTTCCATCAAACCATTCCAATTCTTCTGTCATGAAAAAATTAACACATTTAATAGAACAACTAAGTAGAACTTCCTAAAATCCATGGTTAATTACTGACATGTAACTATTTGTCTTTGATAATACAGCCCTAATGAAAAAACGATTTAGACACCTACCACACCAAAGACATCATCTAATAATTTAATGCAAAAGCAGCACCACAAATTGTCATGTTTGAAAAGAAGAAATGTACCTCTAGTACACAAACAGTTACATAGCTAGACCCTGATCCAAAATTTCAATTGGAGTCAAAAGGGAGCTTTCTGTCAAGACTGAAGGAGCTGGATCAGGTTTAAAAATAAAAATGAACCCTACAGCAAAGCAACATCTGTTTCTCCAAATCTTCAGTACAGTTTGATTTGCTGAAGTAGGTGTATAGACATTTTGTCCACTTCACTGATTCAGGGAATCAATTATTTAATTAATATGCATATAATTTTAAACATAGTGTAACTCAACACTTCAAAAAATCATCGCTGAAACTTTAAAACAACAAAAAAAGAGAGAAGACAAGGCCACTTGACCTTTTGTCACGTTTGTAGAATATTCAGCCTCTGTAGCATCATTTTACACTAATAGAATACTGGGATTTAATTTCATTATCCTGTAGAACTGGGACTACTACAGTCTCCACTACTATCACTGTATTCACCTGTACCAGTAGCACACACATTCCACAGCATGCAGCAGGAAATTGTAGCATGTAATCAATACCTATGAAATCATTACTTGTCTCTTACTATATATTTCAGCCAACTCTCACCTAAGCAAAGAGTGCTCAAAGCAACTTTTGTGAAATTTCATGCCCTTATCAGGGCACATCTCTTACTGAATTTGACAATATCAGAGAGATACACTCAAATAAAAATATTTGTTCTCCCAGAAAACACACACTAATATGCATGTCATCATTATTATTACCACACACACACACTTACACACACACACATATATATATGTATATATATATATATATATATATATATACATGCCATAGAGCCTAAAACGTCTACACTTACTTGAAATAGTAGCATAAGCAAGGAAGTACTTATAGATTCACTGGATATTTTAGGAGAACAAAACCATACCTACACCGATTAAATACTTTTTTTCTTCACCTGTAATATTCCCATCTTTTATTTCCATGAGATATAAAAGCAATGTTTAGTCTTGAACAAGATTGTACCAGGGTAAGAATTTGGACCGTGTCTATCAGTATGGTCTCCAGCTCAAAGCTGTTCCACTTCAGTGTTTGTCCAACACTGTGGTCTAGGAAAAATACTAATAATGGTAATAATAATTAGCAAAAGAGTTTCTGGATTGTGGGTTGTTTTTTCCCTAAGTGAATGTAGACTAATGACATAGTTCATCAATATGACCATATTGACAGATAAAAACTCAACTGCATGTCCAAATATCCTCCTGCAAGCCTAAGACTGGCACTGAGCTGAACCTAGCCCAACCAGCTGCAGAGTTCACGTCCCTTGTTCCACAGGACATCTGCAGACTGTGCGCTGGAATGGCTCAATCTGCTCACTGTAGCACTGCTAACTCCTGTGTTGGCCAGTCTCCCTCCTGTACACATTGTTCCTGGCACAAACAGACAGAATGTAAGTAGCATGCAATCCACAGCAAATATTAAGCATGTATCAAAACAACCATGTTTTTGCATGCAATATTCAACTTTGCTCTCTGCCAGAGTCCATCAGTAAAGCTGTCAAGACAGACATGTAACCCACTGACACAGTCATACAGGTTTGCTATTTATGCGGTTGCACCTAATGCCATGACTTTTGTCAATAAACCAAACAATGAAAGATCTTTAACTTTCTGTATTTCTTGAGCACTTTTATTATGGTGACTGGAACTGTGGTTTTACAAACAGGAGTGAAAACCCTTGTTTAATAATACTTCTTCATGTGGATCGGCCCAATGCTGAAATCTGTAAACAAATTAAATTCCATCTGATGATAATGGCAACATGCCTTCCATGGAACCAGCCATTTCCCTTCACTTCACTTACATTTTATAATTCCATTGGAAAACATGAGTATTTAAACATAAATTAATGAACTGTAATGATTCCTCTGACTACATTTCAAATTCCAATATTTTCCCTTATGATTAATTTTTCAATTGCTTTATCACTCCCTCATAAAGTGTTATAAAACCAACATTTGGTTGGTTGATGTTAATGGCATTGAGTGCCAATTCTACGATGTAATAACACTCGACCCTATTAACTTAATTACAAAGCCAGTTTTGCTCCCCCAGCAATTTTGCCATTGACTTCAGCAGAAGCAGAATACAATCACAGCTCCAAGTATTAATGAGACTGTTTTATAGGACTCATGCTATTGAAGCAAAAAATTATGCACGCAGAAACCACAAATATTATGGGACTCCAAAAAATTCTGAAGTGACAACATGGCACATTCAAGATCTGATCCTGAGGATTTACATAATCACACTGTAATAATGGAAAGGTCTCAAAGTTTGGAGGACAAGGCCACAAGCTTGCTCTCGTATGTGTAATTTAGTTACATAAATAATTTCTGTTTTAGAGAATGTATGGGGGCCTCCTCATGTACCTAAGCTTCTCCATAGAGTAACTGCATGCTTTCAATTATATTTAGCAAAATAATTCAAGCTATTTCCAAGCATAATTTTTCAAACCTATCCTAGGATAAAATGACTGTTTATTTGTACAGCTCTAGCGTTTCGATAGCGATTCTATCACACTAAATGAAATCCCATTTCTAGCATTGGATGCTCAAACACAATTCAGTTTTGTATCATTGTGTCTACAAAAGGAATATATATCAGTCCTTAAAAATGGAAGAAAATAACAGTTATGTATAGCTTCTTTTGTTCTAGGAAAAAAACCATGCTTCTATCATCACCACCACTATATGGCACACTCTAGAAAAACAATTACGCTAGTCTTAATGTCCTTGCTTATTTTCAGTTGATGTTTTCCATGTTTTGCATAGGTATCTTTAATTATATTACTGCCATCCTTCTGCCCCAGTTTATCAATTTAGAAAATCTGGCTGCATACCAGATAAACTACTACAGAAATTGTTCATAGATTCAAAAGTTACCAGTTTGCCATCCAAATTTTGGAAAATTGAAAGATATATCTTGCACTTTTTCTTCAAAGTATTCAAAAACCAGATGCTATCTATCTCAATACTTTTATGAGGTATAGAAAAAATATCATTTTCATCACACACATGGGACAGGAAGCTGAGTTTAAGCTCAGGTAGTGCATGCACAGTCTCCCTAAACACTGCTGAAAAATTTTGGAGATACTCTACCTCTACTGCTTTCCACGGACAAAAATTATGCCATGAAACTCTGCACCTGTCATAATCCAGAAATCCAGGGTCTTTCCAATCTCCACTGAACTCCTCCTTGCCCATTACCTGTAACAGTTTGTGAATTCATGTTCCTGTTGAAGAAAAGCTTTTATGCTGGATACACTGAAATAGTGATATCCCTGGGATAGATCTGTGGGCCAGAGGGTCTAGACAACGATGACCAAATGAAGTTAAAACTTTTTGAGAAAATCTAGGTGGCTGCATTTTATACTATGATGGACAGGTTATGTGCAGTCACAAAGGGGAAGAGCATTTACAATAGGAATATTGCCACCAATTTCTGCTGTTACTTAGTAATATGCATGGGGACCACGAATATGTGACAACAGCATGAAGAAATACAGAAGTATTGCTCCTGTATGCAGTTTCCTTCTCCTTTATGGACATCCTAAGTGCTTACTGTTTCAGGACCAGTGTGTAATTAGGTCAGTGGAACACTGATGATGATAACTTTGTACAAGATGACCCACTTTTGCTAAAATGTTGATCGTGTCATTGAAGGGAAAAAATGGAATATGCCCACAAAATATATTCCATCGGACACATCCAAAATCATTTATTATGGCACTGTTCAATCAAATTTAAAGAAAAAGTAAGTGAGATTATCATGGAACTTGAAATACTATTGCAAATTCATATTACCCAACTCCACGTTGTACGCAGAAAGCTGATGTCATATGTAATTTTCACAAAAGGCTTTCTTTGTTAGAAAAATTACTTAAGTTACAGTTTATCTTAATAACTACAAATTAACTCATTAAAGTATGGCCTGCTTACTGAAGGTAAATTACAGAAATAAAATTTCTACTTGGAGAGCACAAAACGTACATTAAGGGTAGCTGTTATTCAGAAAAGGCCAGTGAAGCTTAATAAATGCAAATTTGCCCCAAATTTTCTTTTATTTCCTTGTGAAGACAGTATGATTCTCCCAGATCTGTTCACGTTTCCCAAAACAAGCTATTTATTGCTCTGGTTCAAATGGTGAAAAACAAGATCTAAGAATATTACTGACAGCACCAGGTAAAAACTTAAAACTGAAGAGGAAATAAATATATCTTGGGTAAATATTTAATTCCATATATATAATATATATATAGTATACACATGTAAATATGCAATTTAATAATACCATATCACTTTCCAGTATTTTAATAAAGCCTCAGTAGAAACAACTGTTACTGAAGTTACAATACTATGTCAGTATGTTTCTCATTTCAATAGCTACTTGACAGCAGGAAGAACTAGACTAAGAAAAGCTATAACTTAATAGCAACCATCTTCTAGAAATACAATCTCAGGTTTCCCTTAGTTACAAACCATTTAAAAAAAATCCCATAAAATCAAATATTAATTATTCTGACAACAAATAGCTTTCTATTATTGAGTTGTGTTCTTAAAATGCCAACCATGGACCAGACCTTCAGCTGACCTAAATTTATATGGCTCTATTTAAAGGCAGCAGAATTATGTCAATTAATCCCTGCTGATGCTCTAAACGTGCATCTTGTTATATAACAACTGAAGTAAATATATAAAATAAATGCTAGCTGTAAATTGCTGTTATCTACCACTCACAGCAGACAGAGCAGAGAAATAGCAATCTTTAGAGCTCCAATTCTGTGAGATGGTCCAGACCACTGCCCATGCTGAGCATTATTTTCTTTGTTGGATTGCATTCCACTTGCAAAGAGAAGTCTTGCAGCACTGGCATCTATATTGTCAGCTATTGTGCAGACACCTCTATAGCAAAAACTGGTTAATTATTCAAATACTGCAGGACACACTGAAAATTACACCCAGGTGGAGCAACTCAAGAAAGGGGAAAAAGCCATATCTAAATAAGGCCTTTTTTCTAATAGAATATATATTTAATATATGTCAAAAAATTGAATCTCATAGTATGCTATTTTGGACAAGGATCAATTCAACAAGTGAATTAGGAAAAACCACAAGGTACGAAGATGGCTTTAGATTTATTTCAGATCTACTTTATAATACAATTTTTTAATAGCACAGCTTTTACCACATTTTTAGTCAAGACTAAGTATTCCCTTGTTTACACAATCTTGTTTTTGACAGTCATGCTTATCACGAGTATTAACAGTTACATTATCTTGTAGCTACCAAAAAAATGTTTTCAAATACTGTAAGGTAAGACTTTAATACTGTAAAATACTAACACGGAAATCAATTGTCATTTTCTTTTAGATTGGACTGCAGGATTGGCCATGTATTTGCATTTTTTTTCTATTACACAGCCTAAGCACATTTATATCTCATAAGTGGCTGTAATGATCATGGCAAGGTCACCTAGAAGAGTCAATTAAGCTGATGAGTCAGATACATTGCTTAACAGTGTGTAATAAGACTCAAACAGAGGATTTTATTGTTCATATTATTGCATCACAGTGATGTTATAACAGCAGTGAGATTGCCGTCTGGAAAAAAACTATTGCATAAGCCTAGTTTGCATAACTATTTGTTAAAATAAGTCAATTTGAAATGAGTTAAAGGTTTATTTTATTTAAGAGTTTTATTCCAAGATAAAGGAGTGGAAAAAAGCAGCATGGTGCTGAGTTCTTTCTCAGACTCTCTTTTGACTCTATTGCAATAGACAGAATGTCTGTATGTTCTATACATTTCATCCAAAGCAAGGCAAATACTGTTCCTTCTTAAGGAAGGAGATAAGCTGTTTGGAGGTCATGTAAGTTCATACTGCCCATGGGAAGACTCTTAGCTTCTTGACACCTTCACATCAGTTTCTCAAAAACAAAAAACAAAAAATTCCCACCTCAAACCTCAAAACAAAAAGCAAAACAACGCCCACCAAAACAGCAGAAACTTGAGGCTTTGGATGCAAATTCAGGAAGCTGGATATTTTGAAAGCTAGTTAAGGGTCCTTTGGAGCACGATTTAAAAATATAAAGTAAATTAAAGTGGAAGCAGAATATTCTAAAGCTTATTAGCATTTTAACAGTCAAAGACATCTACAAAGTGAGAACTTTTGTAACAGCAACTGTTAGTGCCAGTGTTATTAACAATCCTTATTCAGTAGAACTTGAACTTGTCGGTTTAAATCAGGTTTTTGGGCCAAAACACCACATCCTTGTTCATTCGAGTTTCCCATCAAAGTCAACATTTTGATTGAATAAGGACCATAAAATCAATGCACATAGCAATATCTCAAGCAAGACTCTGGATTTAATTAATTACTGAAGAGGGCAAAGATAACTCAAAGTAGGTTACATACACACTGGAGCAAACATAACGAAACTAAGTGCAATCATTCAAGTTACAAGGACAAGAACAAAAAAAAAAAAAAAAAAAGGGGTTGTTTTTAACACCAACAGTAACTCCAAAAGAGCCTCACTGCCAAGGCTGTACTTGGCCTCGACAATCAAGTAGCAGAAAAGTTTATGCAGTTACCGAGAATATTACATTTTTACATACTTTGCTGCTACTTTATATAGCAGGTACAATGGACAGAAAGCCTGTGGCTGGGGTACTCATTTGGGAGGTTTTTGGTCAGAAGCACGGTGATGTTAGTTTCACGTATTGGAGAACCGTTTTAGTAATTAAAAATTAAAAAAAAAATTAAAAATAAGTATCACCTCATCTTGAAAGGCAAGTTTTCGTCAGCAACTTTCAAGATATGCTCCTATCGAGGACACAGCACAAGCTGGCCCAGAGTACAAAACATACAGCCACTGCGACGCCAAACTGACTTGGGAAAAAAAATACAGAATTGGGCAATGACGATTTTTTTTTCCCCCCTTTACGATGTTGTTATCGTTCGTTACGTAAGAAACGACAGAAAACGCTCAGCTCGTGCCTACCTGCGCGGGCCTTTGTCTGGCGATCCCCGCCTGCGGGCGGCGGTGGCACCGCGGGGTGATGGGCAGCGGGGTGGGGACGCTCCGCGGGGCGCGGTGCGGCCCGAGCTGCGCAGGCACGGCGCCCACAGCGGGCCCCGCACCGCGCCCGCCACAAAGGCTGGGCCCGCGGCCCCCTACGTGACCGGCGGCGCATGGCCCCGGCCCGCTCGGCCCCGCGCTGCCAGCCCGCCGCCCCCCCGCCGCCGCCGCCGCCCCAGCCCAGAACAAAGGGCTGAGGGGGAGCGCCAGCGCCCCCAGCCCTCGCTCGCCCGCCGCCGCCGCGCCCCGTCGGCCGCCGGGGAAGGGAGGCAGCGGCGACCCCCGCCAGCCTCAGGGAGGAGAGGGCGGAGGGACTCGTCGGGCTCCGCGCACCCGCTGCGCTCCACCGCCCATCGGGTCTGTCACACTGACCTACTAGCGGCGGCCGCCCCCGGAGCCCGGCTCCGCTGCTGCCCCGCGGGGGCCCGCGGCACCTGGCCCCCAGCCCGTCAAGGCACGGCCGGGACGGCTCTGCCTCTCCCCTCCAGCGCGGCTGAGATCTCCCGTAAACGCCTTTCTTCCTTAAATTAAGCCGTTCTTGTTTGGTTTGTTTTGGTCTGTTGTCTTGTTTGGTTCGTTTTTTAAAAATTATTTTTCCTTTTTTTTTTTTTCCCCACTGAAAGCCCGTACCGGAGAGATGCCACGGCGTCTAGGCGAAACGCCTTCCCTCAAAAAAATAAATACAGCCTGATCTAAAACGCCTCCGAAGGCGTAGAGTTAAAAATCCGAGCAAATGCCTCGAACGTCTTACACACGCACGGCTCTGGAGAAAAGACCAGAAATAGCACATGAAGCCACAATTGCTAAAACGCGAAGGGGCTAAATATAGACCCAACACAAATCTCGTTTTAAGGCACCCGGCACGCAGCCGGCGAGCGCGCCTCGCCTCCCCACTTACCCAGTTGTCTACTTCCCTTAATAAACACACTTTAACAAAACCTGTTACAGTTACGGGTTTGGGGGGGGCTTTTTTTTTCGGGGCGAGATTGTCCTAGTTTCTTTGTAGGGAGATTATAAAATCGCATAATTAGCTCCCTCTTCCCAGCCCCGCTGCCAGCATATTTTGTGGTTACATAATGCAACATTTCCAGGAACTATTATGCGATCGGTCCCGCAGCGCCTAAAAAACAGCGACAAAAGTGACGGAAAGGGCTGGCTGAGACAAGCGCAGCCCCGGTCCCGGGCCGCTGCCATTGATCCCGACTGCCCGCAGGCAACATGCCGCTACGCCGCCCGAAGGAGGACCGGCTCTGGCCGGCGGGCTCCGGCAGCAGCTCCCGGTGGTTTTGTGGCCGAGGCACGGCGGGCGCTGCCCGGGACCCAGCCCTCCGCCCCGCACGGCGTCCGCCGCGACAGCTCCGCTCCCCACCGGCACATTATGCAACGCGGGAGAACCGCTCCGGCGGCGCTGCCCGGGGCTCGCTGCGAGGACACGCCGGGGGCAGCGCGGCACGCCAGCAACGAGCACGCCCCGAGAGCGAGAGCCGTCGGCCGGCATCTCCCGGGCTGCCTCCCGCGCCACCACCCCTCCGCCGAGCCGCCCGTCGCCGCGCAGAACGGGGCTGCCGACGGACCCTTCCCCGCCCGGCGGCGGCCGGAGCCGGCTGGGCTCCCCATAAGCAGCAGCCGACCCCCGCCCGAAGCTAGAGAGAAGCACCGGGCGGGCACCCCAACTTTGTACGCGCGCCTTCCCTCCTACCTGCAGCGCACCGCGGAGCGCAGAGCATTCCTCGCCCCGCGCCGGTCCTCGGGTTAGGCGGGCGGGAGGGCGGCGGAGCGGAGCGGGCGCGGTGCGGTGCCGCGCCGTGCGGGCGGCGGCGGAGCGGCGGGCGGGAGCGCGCGGCGGCGGCGCGGAGGGATGTGTGTTAGTAGGTCAGGGCTGCGCGGCGCGGGGCTCATAGCCCGCATGCCGGCCGCGCCGCGCCGTGACTGGCGGCCGCGACCGGCCAATCGGCGCCGAGCGCCGCCGGGAGCGGACCAATGGGAGCGCTGGGGGGCGGGGCGGGGCGGTGCGCGGGGCGGCGCGCGGTACAGTAGGTCTGTGTGCTGCGATTGCATAACTGCCGGCGGGGGCGGGGGGGCGGCGCGGGGGGTGCCCGCGCTTACGTAACCGGCACGGCCGCAGCGCGCTGGGGGGCGCTCGCCCCGCGCAGCCTCCGCCCGCTGGGGCGCGGCGCCTCCGCTCGGCGCGGCGGGGCCCGAGCGCCGCCTCCCCGCCCCGCGCCGCCGCCGCCGCCTCGGCTCCCGCCGCCGCCTCGGTTCCCGCCGCGGTGCCGGGGTGCCCGGCGTTACGGGGGTGTGTCTGCGTGGCTTGCGGGAACCGAGCCCTCGCACCCGTCGTCCCCGCGCCATCGAACAAGGACGCGGGAGCCACGCTCCCGAGGCGCGTACCCGCCGCCTCGACACGCGCACGGGCGGTCCGGCGGCGGGTCGCGCTACCGCTGCTGACACTCGCGGAAAGCAGGGGTGATAATCGTAAAAGGACGAGGAGGAGAGAAATGGCAAGGGGGAAGGAACCCGTGGCGGCCTTGCCGGGGCACCGCCTGGCCCGGGCTCCGCGGGCGCCGAGGTTTGTCCGCCGGCCTCCGTGGCCGTCAAGGCTGAAGGATTTCGGTGGCGTTGCTTCATCTCCGCCCTCGCCTCCGAGCCGGCAGCGCCGAGGCGGGGACGCACTTGGGAGAAGCTGGGTGCCGTGTCCCTGCCGCGGCGATCCCCGGCAGCAGCCCCCGTCCCCGCAACCCGAGCCTTGCCTCACGGTGAGCGGAGAGGCCGTGCCGAGCCTGCTGCTGCTTTGCCCCCTGTAACCTCCGTTTTAGAAAGTGACACATTGCCAGCAAGAAATCCAGTTCTTATCCCACAATGGGTTTGAAACCACACGTTTGATTGGGTGTGAGATATGTATCTTCTTCCTTTTTTGTCCTCACAGAAGGTTTGTATATCCATCTCTTTTATTTTTTTCTTTCCGAAGTAAAATTTATGGAGACAACAGAAAATTTTCTTTATTAAATCCTAGTTCCAGAACGTGAATGATTCCTGATTTCATTCTGTTAAAGACTTACTGAAATAGTATACTCCTCATATTATCCTTGTACATTACTCTCTCATCCTGTATTTATATGTCAACAGAGATAGCCCTCTAGAGTAAAGCAAACCTAACAGAAAGCAAATTTAGTCTATTTTTTTGTTTATCTTAGCCCTCCACAATAAGATCTAAGTGCCTTGAATCCATTTCTGGATTATTTCATGGGTTATTTAATGTGAAAGGTCTAATACCCTTTGCTCACATTGGTTTACCCCTCTTCCTTTCCTATTTCTAATGTCTAGCATATGCAGCCTTGTTAAAGGTAACAGACTATGGAGCCCACTGTAACAGAAATGGGGACTCAAAAGCAGCTGGAGTCCGAGATCAACCACTGCCTCCACCTGGAGGCTGCACGATCAGGGTTTTTTCCCATGCTTCCACTTGCCAGTGGATAACAGATATGCAGAGACAGTTGGCATGCTACTGGAAATGTCAGACATGAGATCCAGCAATAAGCTTGAAGACCTGCTTGCTCATAAATGTTGGTGGCTTACTTAAGGTCTTAGGCACACTGAAGAACCTATGTGAGGAGTCTTGTGCAGCACACATTATGTCCCTCACATACTGTACCTGTCCAGTGCCCTGAGTTCTCTGGACTGTCAGAAGCCAAAGTAAATCCTGACACTTCAGGCAGCTTTTTAAATTAAATGGTACATATTGTTTTCACTGTGATAAGTGGTTTCTTATGAATCCCGGGCATACACTTTTAACAACTTTAACTCTCATATCTAGAAGGGGAAAAAAAAACCAAAACAGTAGTTCAGATTTGCCTTCATGACTCAGGTTGTTGAAATTCTAGAATTCTAGAAAGAAGTCTCCAAGGCGAATAATATCCTTCCTATGTGGGTGGACAGTCTTGGAAATAATATTCCAGATGGAGTTTGGTCACCTATTTGCTTATATGTTTGTCACTAATTATAATCAGCCATAAAAACAGACCTGATCTTTGTCCCAGATTAGTAGCAAAGATATATTCTATATTTTACATTACCCCTATTTGGTAAAGGAAAGCATTAACCTTTTACAGCAAAATCTGGTCTTACTATTCAAATCTTACAGTGGGCACTTGACAGACTCAGGGATAAGGTGGGATGCTGGGCTGAATGCTTATGTGGTTAAAGGAACATATTCACCACTTTTCCACCTCTCCTGAGATACAGAAAAAAATAGCATGGATGAAAGACATAGCTTTGTGTATTCTGCACAAAAGGAGTCTAAGGCTTTTGGGAAAACTAAAAAAGAGAATCATTCTATGATTATCCACCTCTGCTGATTCTCCTATTGGAGGGATGAAGTAGGTCATGAAGATCTTCAGCTAAATTCTCAGCTGACTCTAGCATGGTATGATTTATACTTGCTTTTGGACAGCACAATATTAACTTCAACTCCTTTAGAATTCATTGGTATTTATTGCTACATGACAAACTCTCTTAACACTACCTCTGATTTTGGCTTAACGAGAATTTCTAAGGCTACACTGAGTCATAGTACTACATGCAAGTCTAGAAAGACATTTGAGAAGCAACTAACAAAAATATAACAGAAGTAATGCCTGTCATCTCAAACATTGGTTAACACCTCGGCATTCAGTTGTGTCCACGCCTCTTGGGCTTTCCATAATATCAGCTTTGAATATGACCCAACTTGAAACTTAGAATCAGATGAAAATAAAAGTTCCAATGTGTCCAAAGAAAAAAGGCTTTCATTCCTCACTTTTATTATAGTCCACGTACAGTACAATGTAGTAATTGAAATAAATATGGAGCAAAATAAGAATAAAATATTTCTTAAGATTATGCTCTACTAAACACATTTTAATGATTTATTTATATGTGTAGACACATACACATACTCTCTGAAATTAACTGAAGACATGGTGACTTCTGCTGTTACCCTTGGTTCTCTTGTATTGCTTTCTTTATGTCTGTAGGAGGTTTATTACATAGCAATGCATTTACAGAAAACTATATTCATCAATCTTTTTATATATTTAATGTGATCAGTGCTCAAAAATGTTTGAAACTAACTGACTCCTCCAGGGCTTTCTGCTCAAGAAGAGCAGTAGTGAAAATTCCATAAAATAGATGAGATTGTGATTTTAAAAAGATCAAAGACAGGAATAAAATGCACTAAAGAAAAAGGCAAGTCATTTGACTACAGTTGAAAGTATTAATCAAAATATTTCCATGCATCTGGGAACATTTGTGGAAACTGTTCTGGAAAAATATTTGTGCTGTAATGTACTCTTGCTAAAAGCAAACCCGAGAGAAATAGATGTTCACATTGTAACTTAGGCAGACATAAGTGAGGCAATGTTTACTGGAACTGTTAAGTGTGAAGAAACACCAAAAATTTCACAATAAGAGCATGGACTAATAAAGAAAATTTACATTATACTTTTGCACTGCAACAGCCTACTTAAGGCTTCATGGCTATTCGTATGACAAACTAAGAAGGTTATGGGGTTCAAGCATTTTAGATAACTCTAAGAGTAAACAAAAATGCCAGTTCTGCCCATATAGAGCATGTTACCCACTTAGATTGTGAGACAATATCAGGAACAGCAATATCTCCAGGACTGATGGAAGTATCTGATTTCACCTAAATACTTTAAACACAAAAGTAAGTATTTTCAAATGTTCTTTTCATTAATGACCACATATACTACTAATGTGTACAGCACTGTCCTTACTGAGGCTCTCAAGATAATGCTGCCAGTGTTGTGGAAAGTAGAAACATGTAACACCATTCATTTTCAATATTGGACTGTAAAAAAAATCACTGGAAAGCCCTCAAGAATGTGAAAATGTGCTGTTTTATGAAGTGTATAGTATGCATCTAGAATGTGGGAAATGCTAAGAATATCACTGAAGAGAAAAAATTAAAAAAAAAAAAAGTTCTAGCTTCCCTCTTCCCATGACTGAGCAGGAGATATGATCAGTAGGAAATCTGGAGTGCACCACATAAAAACACAGGAGAAGGAAAGCCAGTAGGCACTCTGAGTGACAGAGATGGCAAGGCACACCTTACACCCACACTGATTTGAAGGGAAGGTGGAGATGACACACAGATAGGAAGATCAGCAATTTCTTATGGCCAACAGCACAGGAAGGAGACAAGTGACAGGTCATTGACAGTGGGAACTGCTTCAGGATGGAGAAACAAGCTCTCCACACTAGGTTCTACTTTGTGGCACCTTGCTCAGAAATTGCCAAGGACCAGCGGGGTTTCACATGTGTACTTACTCAGAGCTGTTGACTTTTGAATCACTCTGATTAAATGAGACAAGCCAATAATTTGGAGGATTTTGCTGTGAAATGAGGATTTCTTGAGAAGTAAGATCAGTTCTACTAGAAGGGACCAAAGATCCTTTATGTCCAGAGGCTCTCCTGGTCTGCAGCAACTGAAGCAACGGCTGGTAGGATCTTGTCTAAAGCCCCAGCAGATGAAATTTTGTGACAGAAGCAGGCAAACTACTCCCTCCAACACCTTTTCACGCTCTCCCTTTAAACAGTTTTCTGTCCATGTGGATATGAGCAATCTTACCTCCAAAACAAAATAAAAGTGTCTTGCGTAAAAGTTTCCCAAATGACAGAATTAACACAAACCTCATTCAGTTAGTCATCTAAATGCGATTACTCAAAAAATGATAATAAAAGTCACAAAATTCACTGCCTGGTCTCCAGCAGAGCCAAGACAAGGGAAAGTCAAAATTCTTAGTCAGAATCTTTTCAATATGACCTAACACTATTCACTGCTACTTTTCTAGTCATCTATTTTTCTGCTTCATTTGTCATACTCCAAGGTGAGAAATGTGTAAAGAAACCAGTGGGATGGGGGTTTTTGGCAGTCATTTCTTAAACACAGTTGCGACTTGGTCTTGCCATTTAATCTTTGTTCACATTAGTCATCCCACTGACTTTGATGATTTACATTTGTGATTAATCCTGACTTCAATTACAGCACTAAATCTTTAAGAAATATACCTTGCTTAGTTTACCAAGATGTTTGGAAATCAGTGTGCCTGACCACTGCAGGCAGAAAGACACCGGAGACAGATATTTTTCTATGATGTTGTGTTTTGAGATAGGATGCTGAGAGAAAACATCTCACTATGGGTTTTTACAGCCACCATAACAACTAAGAATAGTAAAATGCATATTAACATACTGAGCAGTTGGCTCTCCTATCACAGTAATTATCAGTGAATCATTTGGTGAAACCGCTACACTTTGCAAAATAATTGGAAATGTGCTCTACTGAATAAAAATTTCAATAGTAAACTTAAAGACAAGAACAACTATAAAAAGTTTGTCACACAGCTATGATTATCAGAAGGACAAGAAGAAGCCTTTGTTCTGTGCAGGGAATGATTCTACTACTGTTTTATGGTTATTGTACACTAAAGCTGTGCAGGCACTGAACAGGTTAATTACAGCCTTATTGAGAGAATGAAGTGTAATTCTTAGTCCTAGACCCTTTCTCTCAAGAACTGTAAAGAGTCTGCAAAACACCCTCAACAGAGATTACTGAGAAGCATCTCTTGGCTGTTCAACAGCTTTTATTGCATGGTCTTTACCATTTTAAGGTTAGCAGATATCTTAATTCAAAGGTTTGTTCCTGAAATTCTCTGCTCTGCTGCTTGGTAACATAGGAGAATGAGGCATTACATTGCTGTAATTCCTTTTCATCCTCAACATGCTCAGGTGAATAAAGTTTTTCCTTCTACGAATGCAGAAGGGAAGTATCTTTCTTGCCAATGAGTCCAACTGGGACCTAGAGGTATGACAAACTGGGACTGCTACAACTCAAGTCCAGAGCAGGGCTTTGTCTGACGGACATTTGGAGAAGCATCTACCAACCACTGCTGGTATAAACCTCTTTTGCACCAGTGACTTCCTACCTTTTGAGCTGCAGAGCTGTAGATCTGGCATCCAGAAGGGTGGGTAGAAAGTGGCCTAATATGCAAAAAAAGACAAAAAGAGCAAAAGTGATCTTGCCTTTTGTGGCATAGCCATCAAGACACTCACCCTGGGAGAAGGGTGTCAGCGTTTATTACTTACAGGACAGTTTATGCGTTGAGCTGGATGGATGCTAACCTGAAGAATGTCCTGTGTTAATAAATGTACCTGTGGTAATAAACAGTCAGTCATCATGGATCTTGAACCAGATTGTTGTATGGATTCATACAACAGTATGTGGGTAACCCTGGATGGATGCCAGGCACCCACTGAAGCCCCCTCTGCCTCTATCACTCCCCTCTACAAATGGGCATGGGAAAGAAAGTATAGCAAAGGATTCTTGGGGTTAGATAAGGATCAGGTGAGATCACCATCATGCACAAAACTCAAAAACTCCACTCCTCCTCATTCCCAGCTCTATCTCCTCCCTCCCAGTGAGAGAAAGGACAGAGAGGTGGGAAAGAGGAGTTACCATCAGTACATCACATACTGTTCTTACTGCTGTTCAGGGAGAAGAGTCTTCCTCCTGCTCTTGTGGGAGATCCCTTCCACAGGAGACAGTCTTCCATCAGCATCTCCTCTGTGAGTCCATCCCAAGGAAACAGTTCTCCACAAACTGCTCCAACCTGGGTCACTGCTCCACAGGGTGCAGTCCTTCCAGCACAGCCTGCTCCAGCATGGGTCCCCCACAGGGTCACAGTTCCTGCCAGGAGATCTGTTCCAGCCTGGGCTCTGTCCATGGCCTTCAGGCCCCTGTCAGGAGCCTGGTCCAGCACAGGCCTCCCAAGGGCTCACAGCCCTCTCAGGCATCCGCCTGCTCCAGCCTGGGGCTCCTGCATGGGCTGTGGGTGGATCTCAGCATCCCCATGGACCTGCATGGGCTGCAGGGGCACAGCTGCCTCACCATGGCTGCACCAGGGGCTGCAGGGGAATGTCAGCTCCAGCACCTGGAACACCCCCTGTCCTCATTTTCCACTGACCTCAATGTCTGCAAAGTTGTTCCTTGCATGTATTCTTTGGCACCAATTACAATCTGCCCATTAAGGGTTTTTTTTTACATCTTACATATGTTATCACAGAGGCCTTACCATCACTCCTGACTGGCTTGGCCCTGAGCAGCAGCTGGTCTGTCTTGGCTGGCACTGGTTCTATCTGACATGGGGGAAGCTTCTGGCAGCTTCTCACAGCAACCACCACTGAAGCCCCAAAACCTGGCCACACAAACCCAACACAAATCGAAGGGGCCTTAAGGATCATCTACATCCAACCCTCAAACATTTGTTCAAACATGTCCTGAACCACCCTTATTCCTTCATAAAGCACCACATGGAAAAACCTACTTACTAGCAGGCTGAAAATTAGTTCTCAAAAAATAAGTATGATAGAGACTTACATAATAATGTATACACAGTTTTCTTCATTGTATTTCATGCAAGAAACAAATGTCAAATGCAAAAAATAGTTAAATGTGGTAAGAGAGCAGGGTTGGAGAATATGTGGTCCAATGAAGCCATTCAGGCTCAGAAGTCTTTAAACAAAGCTATTTCAGGGGTACCTTATGTCTCAATGCCTATGTATACCTTTAGATATGAAATGGAAATATACTTTGTTTATCTGTTTCGACAATCATACTCTAATTCTTCATGCTTAAGCACCAGTACATCAAGAATATTCAGTAGACATCTCTTATGTTAGAACAGATAGACATGGATAAAATTTATTACAAAATTAAACTGGAACTATAGAAAAGGAAATCCTGATTTAGTGTTGCAAATACCTATGTGGCTACAAACTTCAAAGCTAAAAGTATCTTCTCTACAGAAAAAATTAATTCATTTATGACTTCAGACCTGCTGCTAACAAGAGTAATATGTGAAAGAAAACACACAAGAAAACATTAAAATTGACTGTAATCTTGCTTTTACATTGAGCTGTCATCTACACAGGACAAAGGCTGGAAATAGTACACTAATTTGAGTAATGGTTCAAAATGTCCATAGTGTTAGTGGCAAGCTAGGCTCACCTAGTATTGTTAGTGAAGTATTTTTATGGTAATCAATTAGAAAAGGCCTTTGAATTAGCTCTAAAAGCTGAGCTGTGGCACACCAAGAAGGAATGAGGCAACAAACGGAAGGGATGGAGGTTTTTTTCCCTGCTATCCCATTATTGTTGCCTGCACATGGCACACACCCTTGCAATCCACCCAACCTCCCCTCAGAACTTGGCAGAATTTATTCCTTATTTCTGCTAGTGATGACACATCCTGGAGGAAAATTTTCTTGAGATTTGTTAAGTTAGCTTCTGAGGTGCCTTTCCTCATGTTCAAACAGAGGAGAAACCAGAAGGGGAGAGTGACAGAGCTGGGAAGTGTTGATGTTTGTCCAGGGGCAAAAGCAGTTGTAGCCACATTGGTTTGAGCTGAAGTGTGAAATACTATCTGTGAACTTCTTACTGAGCAGCGAGAGAGCCATGGTCCAGAATTAAGTCAAGGGAACCAGACTTCACTGCTAGTGGTGATGAGTATAAAAAGATCCATAAACTAAATATTCTCTCAAATATCCCCAGAAAACAGTCTATGGAAAATAAGGGATCAGCAAAGCAAGACTTCCTGAAAATATTTAACAGTCAGCAAACATGGAAAGAGTAAGAGATTATTCCTTTATCTAGGCCAAGTCTCAAGTACTGTCCATGCAATTTGTGTAAATAAGCATAGAATTTGCCTCCATAGTCTACAAGTTCTATGGACAATGATTCTACTGGTGTTTGGTTCAAAACATATTTAAGAAGTAAAATGTTATTACCTTGATATTAATAGTCTTCTTAAATATGAGGCTTTTCTCTTTTAAAAAGAGTATATTTCTAGAAGGAACAACACAGACCACCTTAATCTGTGGGAGCTTAGAAACAGTTTCATTACAAACGTCAACTAAATTGTAGTTGATGCAGCTGTACTCCTGCCCTATGTACCTGAGCTAAATTCTACTTGGGCTAATTAGCTGTGAAAGAACATCGTCAAGTCTCAGAAGAATAAACATGGACAATTCCTTCCAGACTGACATATTATTCTCTAACACAAAGCTGTTTTAGTTTTCTGTCAACAATTCTCATGGAGATGAATTGGTGTTAGTTAAGCCCAGTGCCCAGTAACAGCAATGCAATAAAATGGTCAAGAACACTTGTCATCCAAAGCCTCAATTTGCTATTTTGTTTACTGTTCCTCAGCTATTATTCTTAGAATAGAATATATTGCCTCATAAACAGAAGGAAAACAATAACACCTACTAGAAAGGATCACTTAAAGAAGTGTTTAGCAAGATCATTTTCTCAGCCGCAGTGTCAGCCTTCATTCCTATCCCAGGCTATAGGTAACATGCTTACACAGTTGTGAACTGGTTTGCTACAGAAAACTTGAGATCAAGCAAGCAGCAGATGATGGGGAAATGTGTAGTTTGAGACCTGACAGAAGTGCACTGATACTCACCAGCCTTTGTAGAGGTCCTTCACTCTCTTTTCCATTACAGGACAAGAGCACATCCTTTAAAGGATGAAGAGAACAGTGAGACACTCCAAAGCTGCCAGTAAAGATGGACTACTGCTATGATTACCACTATCAGAATACCTTACCAAATGTATTTCCTATTCCCTTTTGCATTTCTGAGTTCTTACTGAGAAAAAAGAATACAGAAAAAAAACAAAACAAAACAAAACACAATATTAAAAAAAAAAAAAAAAAAACAAAACAAACTCTGAAGAACAAAAAAACCAAGCAAGCAAAAGAAAACAACCTACCCCAAACCACTTCAACAGCAATCACAGATCTGTGAACATGGTGAATTCTCTGTGCTGGAAAGAACTTGGTCTACCATCCAGAAGTATGAAGTCACTCTGCAGTAAACATCAGTAAGCTGGGCTTGGTACAAGAACACAATATGACAAAAAAAGGACTCTGGTGCTCCATCCACCCCAACAAAAGAAAGAGTTAAACTGAACCTAGAGAGAAAAAAAGGTCAAAACACTTCTTTACATGCACAGACAGTTTAATTGATGGGGGGTCTTCTAGTAATGGAGCTAATTGATTGCTCACCTTCTCAGTGGATGCTGGATCCAGAACAGAAACTCCCCTAAAATAGGGTCAGTTGCAGGCCTGATCACTAATTAGAGCAGAAGGAAGAGGGTGTTTCACTGTCCTTCATGCAGCCTGACTCCTCCTCACCCTCCATTTACTTCTACCATTACAGAACTCCTAGTCAAACATCTTTCTTCCCTTCCCGAGGCAGGCAGCTCTGGTCTTGCCTGCCTTTAAGGCTGGTGACAATTCTAGCTTTGTGATGAACAGCCTGCAAGCCCAGGGTCACCCAATACTGAGGTACTTAATTCGATGGCCTGCCCTAGCACTGGAAAATCTGAAGGCCTGGCATTTTTTCTCCCCAGCAGACTGCAGGGCAGACTGCTAAGGAGCTGGGTTGGCAAGCTGGCATGAAACTGGGCAGGCTTTTGACTGAAACCTGCCTGGCAGGCGAGTTTGGAAATGTGCCTGTGTTTTGTCAGAAGATTTGTTAAAACAGACACATTCCCACAGAATGTTCTGATTTTGATTAATCAGCATTTCAGGGTGAGTAAAGTGTTCCCCTGGAAGATTTCTGACTATCTTTGTCTACAATAAGCTGCACATTTGCAGCATTCCCAATTGCAATGATCCTTCAGTGTCTTCCACTCAAAATGCTCATGCTGATGATAGTGTAAGTGCTTCCCTCCAGGAATGCTAAGCTCCACCATGTCTGTCATGAGCGAGCAAGGGCAGAGTGCAACACAGGCAACGACTCCAGGCCTGGGCTGTTTGGTATTAGAGCAATATTTTGCAGGCAAACAGAAACAAAATGTCCTTCGCATAACTAAAGTACCTCACAAATATTCATACATATGAATTGCATTTCTCAGGTTAGTTCATCTCACACATACCTGCTCCCAGTTTACAGTTTAATATTATGAATTACAGGCACTAGAACTGCTGAATTACAAAAACAAAGCAAGCATACAGGTTAAAGAAAAGAAACTCATACCATTCTCTGCTCTTCTTTCTGTGTTCTTGCTTCACATTACCACTCTGCCTTCCCACCCACCCCCTGCCTCCCTCACCCTCAGTGTGCCTGGTAAACATTTTAAAAGCCAATGTTATTTGTTTTCATCCCTGTCTTTTTGAGAATAACAACAAGGTTCTGCTTGCTCTGACAAACTGAACTTATTCTCAGGCCCTTCATTTCAAAGTGGGATTTGACACGCAGGAAACCCAGAGGAGGATAAGCCTGTCACACTTGTTTTTTGTTTTGGTTTAACTGATTAATTCATTTTAAGATATTATAGAGCATGTAATGATTGTACTGCCCTTTTGTGCATCTGTGAGTCATGAGATAGACTGGGTTTAAGAGAGGGACAAGTCACAAAGTTCACATGCAGATTTTGTTTTACTGGAATCTGAGGAATTTCAAATTTGAGTGTTTGGGTTTGGACCATCTGAGGAACATTCAAGGATTCAAGGATTCCTATCCGATTAGCTGTGGAACATTGATTTTTCCTTTCTCTTCCATTCCTCCCACTTTGGATTTTACTTCAGTGGTTGTGTGTGCCATGATTGGAAAAATTAACAAAAAGTCATCACTATTACATTATCCTTCTGCTGGGATTAGAAGGAAGAAGGAACAGAAGTGTCCCACTGAATGATAATAATATTTCCCACATTTGCAGTTGCCTATGGCTAACTAGGTGTCAGTAATATCTGAATTACTCAGAGGTAATATCAATAGCAGTGACAAACTCCCTACTGGATTTTATGACCAAGGATTTTCAAGCTCTTATTTTTGAGGTCAAATATCTCTTTCTCAGGAAAGCGAGGAAGCTATTAGTTTGACAATTAAAATATATATCTGAAAGAAAACATTTATGTTATAAAGACTTTCTCAAGGTAGAGAGTTTCTCCTGTTTCTGAAGACTCAGGGCTTTCTCATCTTCTCTACTGATATTAATTAAGAGATGATATTTTGTCCCTTGTCCATCAGTGCTTATCTTGTACTTCAAATTCATCAAAGACCAATTTTTTGATGAAGGGATCATTTTTCTCTGGTTGTCTCTCATTTTTGTTTTCTTCAGCTCTTGCTAATCTCTTGTTGCAGAATCCAAATTTACTCTACAATGTGAAAGTGTTGCTAGCTCTTTGACCTTTCTATTTCATTTCAAGTGTGTTGCTATGTAATACTCTCTGCAGTCCTTTCTCTTAAAAATCACACATTTGCATGCATACTTTTAAAATATGGAATGAACATCTTCAGGTGCAAAACCTTCTTCATTTTTTCTTTCACAGGTTGGTGGAAAATACATTTTCAAGCAACATAAGCCTTGCCCCTACTACATAAGAAGGAAAATGGTGGTAAATGGAAGTTTAAGGGAGAAGAAGTGGAACTGTGTGGAATAACATTTTGAAAGACACTTGGATGTTAAAATCAAGAGAATAGTTGATTCTGATAACTCAAAAGAAATTAGTTTACCTAAGGGCTAAAGAACATGTTATGCTTGATATTTAGCAGTAATAGAAAAATACAAACTTGCTTTTTTGACTAATGGTAGCAGCATAAGGTTGCTAGATACATGAGAAACTGCAAGTGTAAATTTTGATGTGTCTAGTAAATGCATGTATCAATGTGCAGATTGTGACTCTAATAGAAACATTCTTTCAAATAAACAATCGTACTATGGACTAATATGATCAGGGAGTTGATGGCCTACATCAAGAACCTAATGGGAAAAGGAGTCAGGAAATCCTGCACATTGATGACACAGCCAAGAAGTAATCTTACAAAAATAAAAATAAAAATAAAAATATAAGAAATAAAAGTGAAAATAAAGTTAAAATTAAAATAATAAAATTATAAATTACAGGAAGTAGAAAAGTGATTGTAGTAAAACAAGGAAGGAGGCACAGCAGGAGAATGAGTAAACAGAGGTTAGGACAGTCAGTAAAGGTGTCAGAAGCAAACTGGATGCACAGAGTAATGGGGCTGGACTGAATGACATTGACCAATGCCACTGTTTTGGGTAAGCTTCAGAAGACAGAATCTGACTGTGAGAACCAGTCCAGTCTTCACAGGGCAGAAGGCATAAAAATATCAAAGACATGGTACAGAAGAACCATATGCCACCAAACAATGGCCAAGCATGAACTGCAGGTGTTTTTTGTTAACACCTAACCTCAGATAATGGGACATAATAGTCTAGTTTTCAGTCAAAGCTTTTTAGTATGGAACTGATATATTCTTTACATGTTCTCTCTTCACAGATGTGTTTCATGACTTAAATTGACCCAGTTTATTCCAATCATAAATGCTGCCTAAATATCCTTCTCTAATTTGAAAAGAATTAGGCACAGTCATTCTGAAAAAAATAAAAACCCCAAACTTTAGTAATAAACCACATCACTGGATGTAGAAATACCATTTGTTATATTATTATTTTATTTCAACTTGAAGAATAATAGAAGCATAAAATCACTTTCTCTGCCATTCTGTTCAACCTTCTTCCTTCTTTCTCTATTTACAAATAGAAATATTTACTTCTATTTATGAGTAAAAATAAATCTATTTTCATCAAGAAGCCCCAGATGTTTCTCACACAACAGTTTTCTGCAACAAACCAAAAAAACTACCAGTGTTGATGCTTCTGCCCTCACTGACTCTAGCAACCAAGCGAATATTTAACTGACTGTTCCTATGGAGCCTTTTTTCTGAACCTTATTCTACACAGGATGCAGCAGCAAGAGAGAAAGAAATGTCTTATGCTTCTCTTTGCAGAACCTGATGGCTCAGAGGTACACATTAGAGAAATCTTCCTTTTTGCAGAAGAGACATATCTTTCTGACAAGGGTATGCCCAGGTACCCCAGTGACTGATTTGTCGTCTGTTTCCAGGAACATGCTCTGCTAGTCTTCAGTTCACCATCACCCTTTCTGAGTGCAGAAGAGCACCTCTCATGCTTGTCAGTAGTTTTTCTTTGATTCCTGGCCTCTACAGAGCAACAACCTCACCTTCTCAGTGGAAGAAATGAGGGCAGGCTCCTCTATACAACAGCATATTTAAAGGTTTAACTCCAAGAACACCTCACACCTAAAAAGTCAAAATGTGGGTTTTTTTTGAGATTTGCACACTTCTTGGCAGATAATGGTGAAATAAAGCCCATGAAAGCTAACTTTATGTGAATTGGATGGGGCTTTAACTGCACTCGACATGCCTACCTTCAGACACATTTTGTCCGTGTAACACTGCCAGTTTTCATGCTTTTACTGCTAAAGGGGATTTATGCAGCGGCCGCTGCACCAGTACAGAGTGTATTCTACTCCCCCAAACTTGGCTAAAAGCAAGCAGTAGTGCTCCATGTTACTGCTTGAAATGGCTACACTCTGCACACAGGATCATGTCTCTCCCAGCCAAAAATTATGTGTGTTCACTGCTGGCTATGTGCTGAGCAGGTAGGTGTTTAACAGCAGAGCAGAGTGAGCTCAAATTTCCCATTGTGAAGCACCAAGGCTTTTATATTACAGGCTCACTAGAGCAAATGCTTTGTGGGTTGCACGGCCATAAAATAGTTCTTGATTAGCGTTACTTCACTGCTAGTAAGCTGTTGGTGTTTTTACTGCAGCTGGACTTTGGAACAGAGCCAATTTGGTGTTAGTACTTTCTTTTTTGGAAACAAGTTTTCTCACTTCTGTGTTTTTCTATCTGATACCACTTATCCTAAATACCATGTCTACTTATCTTTTTGATGAGTAGCAGGTGATCTATCTATGGTAATAGTCATAGCTCAACAGCAGGGTTTTCAGGGAAAGGGACCATCAAGATGAAGCTTGTCCAGTCTTCATATAAATATCTGTATACTACTCCAAATTTAAGAGAGCTACAGGTATCCAGCTTCCTATCAGGTTCACATCAAACTTTGCAGTGTCTGGAAATCCAGTCCTTGGTTTGAGGAGTGAAGCAGATTAGCCTCTGACTTGCAGGTAGAAAAACCTCCTAGCACCTAGGGCCAGGAACATGTGTTCCCTGGCACATTCTTTGTCTGCCATACTTCTATATCCTGTCTCATCATAGAGTACATGCATGGTTTTGAATAACATGGGTTTAAGACCATTTTATTTGCACTCTAGAGCAGTATCAGGTGCGTATTTCCATTTCCAGGCTCTGTTTAAGTATCTGATCATCACCTATGCACAGATGCCAACAGTTTCTATTTCCTTTTGCAAGATGCTTAAACAAATCAGGTCATTACCAGCCGTCTGTGTTTGCTGCTGAAGCTGCAGTAACATGGATGAACATTACCAGCAAAAAAATCTCCAAGAAAAAGGTTTATCTTTGTCAAGGACTGACACATGTTTCTTAAAATCGTACAGGATTCACTTTCAAAGCATTTTGCTGCTGTTACTGAGCAGGATCGGAGTTGTTACTGCACTGACAAAGCTCAACATTGTGCCGGGCTCAATTTTGTGAGGATGTTTACACTGGCAGGTGCAAGGAGAGCTAGCCAAAAGACTTTTATTTCCTGAACCCCAAGGTGCATGCAGAGCCTGAGTGGTGTGCAGGGCTGGGGTCAAATATCTTCCTGCCCAGTGCCACACTGTGGGTAGGATGTGGCACCTCAGGCACCCAGCAAGATGGGATGTTGCAAGCAGCTGCCTCAGTACGAATCTGTATTTTAATAAGGCTCATTCCAGGCAGTATTAGGCACTGCAAGGAGATGCCCAGCAAAGAAAAGCCAGTCTGTGGTCTTCACCACTGAGGTGGAGTTACTGAATCCTGAAGGGTCACTTAGGCCACTCTCTCCAGTTTGCCTCTTCATCAGTTTGCTCAGCTTCTTCACTCTTCCAGTTATATTTTGTCCTTGACCTTCAGCAAAGTGTTTGAAGAATAAGGATTATTGCACTGGTTTTACATTATAAACTTTATTTTACATTGCAAAAATTGTGTGTTTGATATAAGTTTAAATAAAAGGTCTAATTAAATTGTTGAAAAAACTGAAAAGCAATGGCGTGATGGAGAGAAAAATAAGGAAAGAGGTGGAGTCAAAAACAACTGTGAGGGTGTAAAGAGATAGCTACATCTGCTTGCACAGGTGACACACCCTGCCCAAACCAAGCATGCATACATAAACTTCACTGGTTCTGTTTGGCCTACTACAAACCTGCAAAGTAATTGATGTCTGTACAGAGGAGCTCCAAGCGTATGCAGCCTGTTGCAGCTGAGTGTGCTTTCTACAAACCTAACCTGGCTGGTGAGTAGTATCCTAGAGCCAGTTTCAGTGGGAGGACACTGGTGTAAGGGTGTGCATGTTTCAGAAACGCCCTGCAATGACAAACTGCCATTTTTACACACTGCTGTTCAACTGTAGTGAGGAAAGCACCATGAGATGACAGAGGTTAGGTTTGAAACTTGAAAAATATTTGTATAAAGTTGTGTTTTGTGGTAGCCCAATATCACAACATACCAGACACAGTGTGTTCTCCTGCCTCCGTAACAAGGGGTCTGCTAGTAGCTTTGACCTTCACACCACAAGCAGTTTAATATTTCTAGATGTCTGTCTCTCAAATGTAGCCATATTGCTGATGGTGATTTTTGTGGACCAAGTGGTATTACTGTTAGTTCTGAGGCTAGATTAGATGCAGAGCTGTTGAAGCGGCTTAAGATAGTGACAGCTGAGCAAGTAACTCCTACTCTTCTCTTTAGACCAAACAAAAGCCTCAAGTAGTCTTGCAAGTTCTCTAGTTTTAAGTACATATGAAGTGCAGCCCTCAGAAATTACTTCAAAAGAGAAGTAAATTTAAGGAAATAAATTGGATTTTCTTTTACCATTTTCTGTGTTCATAAAAATAAAATTGCCATAATATGAACAGCAGGGGGAAAATAAGCAGTGAAAGAACATCACCATTAAAGCACTCATCGTGAAGCTGACAAATGTATTTTCATAGTATTATTTGAGTTCCAAAGATAGCTCTGGAAAAGGAGGTCAGCCTGGAATTGGGGCATTAAAAAAATGTTGGCTAAAGACGGGAAAGGTCATGACTGTTTGCACAGTGCTCTACTTTCTCCAGTAAAAAAAATCCCACCAACAATAAAAAACAGTTAAGGAGAGATGATGATTCAGTGCTGGAGGAAAAAAAAAAGCAGTGTGTGTGATTGGTGAGCACACTCGCCCCATCTATGAAATCATCTACATGCGTGGCTAGATGAACATCTGCTGCATAAAGTCAGCACTGGTTTCAGTATGCCACAAAACAATTTGGCTTTTGCTTATTTTCTGAGGAATGGTACAGGAAGAATATATACTATACCCGAGTAGCTAATAATGTAGCATTTAATAATGACATCAGTGAGCAAGCAATGCTAATAAAATTCAGCATCTTTGTCTCAAATGTGTTGTTAATCCAACATGATTCAGAAATGGATGAACGGGGGTGGGAAAGTAATCAAGCATACTTGTTTATGTTATTTCCTCTATTCTTTATCAAGAAAACTAAATGCCAGCATATGATCAGCTCCGATTCCAGCACACAGTCGTTTGCAATGAGTGTTTTAATGGACTGCTCGAACTGACGGCAGAAATGAGAAAGATCATGCCACAGATTCAGCATATACATAACAATATAAATCTGGCCTGTATTTATCAGTGATTAAGTATGACAGGGAGTAGTAGCTTATCCAGGAAATTCCATATGCTATGTGGGCCAGATCCTCAGCTGGTACAAACCAGTTTAGCACCAGTGAAGTACTAGCAGTACAGTAGGGATGATTGTAGCTGCCAAGTTTGATGCTGCACCATGTGTGATATTCTATGCCAATTATTTAACAAGCTTATTAGGTATTTGCATGTAATTTGCATATAACCAACTTCCTTTTTTGAAAGCCTGCACTCTAGTACTGTGGGGGTGGAAAGCAGCCTTGCTGCACAAAACCTTCAGCTTAACTATTGAGCATGTAAAAATTGGTTGAGGTTTTTATAGACACTCATGTTCTGTAGTTCCTTACATATGACTGACAAACTTATATGGCATCTTCTAGTAACTAAAACTGGTGGCAAGAAACTTGTTTCTAGGAATGCCACTGAGAGTCTTGGCCTCTCAAATCCTGCCCCAAAATCCTGCCCCTTAGAGCAGCCACAAAACATCAATTACATATGAGCACATTTAATTCTACAGATCCAGCTGAGATTTGTGCTGGTAAATTTCAGTCAAAAGATTATAATCCACCATGCTTCCAGGTACTTCTAATACAATGCTAGTAACTTTCACTAGACAATTACTAGGGGATGCTTGGGAAGTTCCCTCTGTGAAAATGGTGGCTGAGATTTGGTAGCCACCAGTAGGCAGGCACACATTATTTCATTTGCTCCACCCCACCCAGTTCCTAAAAAGTCAGCTGTCATCAACTCAGTGTTAGTAGACTTCACACGCAAATTCACTTCTCTAATGCAGTATTTACATCAGAGGAGTGTATGTCATGATGCTGACATTTACACTTTTTTCTTTGACGTGGCTTTGGAACAGTAAACTAAGAAGGCGTTGCACAGTCCTCTTGTATTCTTTCTGCAGAGGAAAGGGTGGAGAAAGTCATGCCACTGTCTGGTAGAGAATGGCCTTCTAAGTGCAACAGTGTTTAGGAGTGCAAAACTTGGACTTCAGGATTTTCTGGGTTCTTCCATTAGTCCCAGAGTACATTGTAAGGAGTTAAGAGTCAGAGATTCTTTGAGGTTTGGGTTGACTGTAAGAAACTAAATTCAGGACAATTCTCTTCAATCCATAGATTTAATCGCTTGGAAAGATCATGCACATTAAAATAGAGCCTTACAAAAGGCTGTGTATCATATAACCTGCTCAAGGATGAAGTCACATGCTGCACCATGAGCTTGGTTCCTTACTCTGAGAGGCAGCATGACAAAGCAGGGCAGAACGAAGCCTAGAATGCTTGAAAAGTAACTTTTAAAGCCCCTCTGTAATCTAACTGTAAAATAGATGAATAGCTGCTCGTTTTCTGTTTTGGAGCAGGATCTACTGATTGGCAAGATCATTAGGTG
Organism: Ammospiza nelsoni; assembly: GCF_027579445.1. NCBI lineage: Eukaryota > Metazoa > Chordata > Aves > Passeriformes > Passerellidae > Ammospiza > Ammospiza nelsoni. The sequence continues at coordinate 27,674,353 of NC_080669.1, read as the reverse complement.
TCCAGGAACACAAGAAGCTCCTTAAAAAGCTGCAGTTTCCTGACTTGTGTTTCATTACACTTTCTCCCTTAAGTTAGAGAAAGGACAGAAAAGTACAGGTCAGCTGAAGTGAGTGGCTGAGCACCTGTTGCAGATGAGCTAAGGTACACTAGTAAAATGGGAATGTCATATTGGGCTACCAACTGCTAGCAGGTTTGATAAGGGACCAGGCTCTGATACTCCTCAGCGAGCAAAGGCATCACACTCTGACCTAGATGGGAGGCTTGTTTGAGAGGATACCAGAGTGACAATAACACCCCAGTACAAATTATTACTGACAGCATGAAATGAATGTCTTACAACACATTCTCTAGAATAATGAAATAAAGTAAGATGAATGCAGCGCAGATTTTCTTCAACTAGTGCAGAGACTGTCTGCTACTTCAGTTGCTCCCCTTGGTACTCTCTAGAACATCCCACAAAGCCTAGGTCTCAGGCAATGTTCTTTCTCTTCATCTTAATACTTTTTCCCTTGCAGCAATAATTTTCACTGTTCCTTCTTCTGGCTCTTCATTAATTTGAAAGGCCAATATCAACACGTTTTGGCACTTGCTGTGCAAATACATACCCAAGGTGTGCTCAGTGTGGTATTAACAATTCCAGCTCCAGTGCTGCCATTAGTTCTCTCAGTGCAGACATCAAACAACAATATATTATCTTAATGCAAAGCTGTCAACTGCTTACTGCATTATACCTACTGTATAGTATTCCCAAGCCAAGACTATATTAACAGCACAGTTAGGACAGAGAGCATAGATTAAAAATATGGAGAAAATAACCATTGCAAGAATACTGCAATTATCCCCCAAACAAACATTAAAACCCCTTACAATTCAAAGTTCAATTTATACTAATAGAAATTCACAGTAAGGTCATCAAAACTACCTCAACCGTGACAAGAAGTGACAGCCTGCAATAAACAAGCATATTAGTCTTACAATACCAACAGTTGCAGTGGCACCAAATATTTCTACAGTTTAAAAGTAATTCTTTCTTATTCAAATGCTGTCTTTTCAGTGAACCCATATATGGACAGCAAATACATGCCTTTTTTTGTAGCACATGGAATGGCCTTCTTCTAGAATAGAGTGGAAAATACAGGAAAAATGGATTTATGTTGGACATAGAAACAGCTGTTATCAAAACCCATGTGTCTTAATGCTCCAGAGTCTCCAGAAAGAGTCGTAGCTCTAATGTAAATTGGATCACCTGCTTTTATAATGTATATTTTGACTTGCATCCACAGAGTTCATGACAGCAAAATAGCACACATCCTTAGCATGTAATTACATGTTCAACTGCCTACAGTGTAAATCGTATGCCCTTTAAAAAAAGTTACTGGCATATAACTAATTAATGAAATTATTCAGGGTTATTGCCCACATCCCAGCAATATTCGTTAGAGAAAGTTTACATTCAGGTTTAACCAGTTTGCAGCCCTGCTGGCTTACCACATTATTTTCCATGATAATGGTTTTATCTGGCTTATAAAAACCACATTTTAGGGGAAAAAAGCTGTGGTATAAAATAAGGCTGGAAATAAACAGCATTGAGGGCAGTGGCATCATGCAGCAGCACACAGCTGCAAGGGAAGAGCCTATAGCCCATCAGACTCCGGCAGAAAGGGTGAGAGCAGCTATTTAGGGAGAAGGAGGCCTGGAGGTCACTTATGCTTGGCAGCATGTTTTGAGAAGTTGTGTATGATCATCCTTCTGGCTCCTGCTGGGAAAGGAAACATCAGCTGAAAGGAACCAGGAGCTTCCCCCATAATCTGGCACTTGAGGGGCAACTTTGGCTTGAAAAGGGGCCCCATTCCTCATTGTGTGTGTTGCTCTGACCTTTCTTTCTTGTTTGGAGTCTAGCCTGTCAAATTTTGTCCCTTAACACCCCAGCCCCAGCAATGTGAGTTAAAGTTATGCCGCTGGCCCTAGAACTGTATATCCTTTGTTTGCAGCTGTTTAAGCAAATTCCTCTTTATCACTTAATGTAATTTATACATATAATTGTGGGACACATGAGTATAAAGAGGTAGGCATGGCACCAGAAATGTTCATGGAACCGCCTTTGCTTACACCAAGGGCTGAATTTGGTCCAGTATTTTTGCACAGAAAGACAATGTGTAATGTTACTGAAACACATTTGCTCTGGCACTGTCTCGCTGCTGCTGGCACAGGCACAACTCTTTGATATTGAGTAGGTAAATTATTTTCCTTGCCAGCTTTCTATCTGTAACTTTGACTACCAGTAATATTTGCTAGCTACCATCAGCATGGCAGCTTTTAAGTTTCAGTTGTAGCTCAGACATTAAAACAAAGCTAGAGGCGATGCCTGTCCTAACAAGTCACGATATTCTGTGATGATGCACTTCTGCGTCATCTCAAAATGACAGTATGTTCCATGAAATAGAAAAGGAAGGGGGTGTAGGCTTATGTCTGCATTTATCAGAAAGCATAAAAACACATTTCTGTCTTCATTCCTGTGAACAAAATTCATCCACAGCTCTCCATCAAAGAACAGACTGCAACATTGTAAAACAGTCAGTAAAACCTGGGTGAGGTTGGGTTTTGGGATGGGAAGGAAAAAGGTGAACAGCTATACTAATACCAGATTTCAACTCCTAAATCTTAAGATTTTAAGATGTTAACGTAGGATAGTTTCTTACCAACAGCTACCCAGAAATAACAGGGACCAACTTGTACTTTAATGATACTGTAATTTGTATTTTAAATTTATATCAAAATACCAACAAATGGGATTCAACCTATAGGGCTGACTGGACAAATCCTACATAATTTATTGCTTCCTTTCTTCCATGCTGGCGTATTAGTCTACTAAAAGAACGGCACTGCAAAAACAATGCCTTTTTGAGTGTGTAATAACAGAAATAACAATCTCAAACAATTAGAAATAATATTCTAATCAAAATATGGGACCTAGATTAGAAAGGTGCAGTGCTCCTACCTATAGATAAGAGTATGCCTCACAAACAGGAAGGGATTTGTGCAGGAGAAACAGGGAGGATATTTTGCTCCACATGCTTTGCTCAATGTGCAGTTTCACACCGCAGCCTGCTGAATGCAATGGGGAGATTACTTCAAATGATCGCCTACTTCTTGTCCTCTCTCCAGCATTTTTCACTTGCTCCTGCGCATAACCGATTTTGCTCTCAGGAGCCGCAGGGCTGGCCAGTGAGCAGCTCAGACAGATGGTGGATTAGCCCCTGTGCTGGTTCAGTGAGCTGATCCAATGCTTCCTTCGGCAGAAAGATCACTGGATCCGCTATACTGATGCCAGTGTTTGCACCAGAGTTGGTAGCCATCTCTGGCTGCATCTCAGAACCAGCATATGAAGCACCTCATAATCCTGTGACTTGAATCTGTGGGGCTGACAATCAATCAGCTATTCCCAGTCTCTGCTAAATGAAGTTAAACAATGACAACTAATTTTGTAATTTAAAGTGACGGTACACCCAGTGCATATTTCTTTGAATGCTGCCCATCAGACTGTCCTACTTTCTGAAGGTTGTGAGGGTGCTGTAATGAAAGGGATGCAAATGTTTCATAATACCAGCAGAACTTCATAAAGACACTGTTTCTGAAAATTACCAGTCATCAGCTGGGGCCTGTTATTGCTAGCAGCACTTGGGGCTCACAGCCTGCGGAACACCACTGCTGCCTCTGCTCCTTTGCATGACTTGTTTGTCCCGTATCCTCCACTGACAGGTCAGATTGTAATCTTAGGTGAATTGTAAGCGGCACCATGTATCTGGAAATGTCTGCTGAGATACATGTTTATGTATGCTGTGTGCCCAAGATTAGTGCTTGGCCCAGCACCAGGAGTTAGGAAACCAGACCCTACCCAGGAGTTAAGAAACTTGCTTACATTTGTTGTGTACTATTTAAAACATAAGAACAAAGAGGAAAACACTCTGCACTGATCCTTGCTGATGTGGAAAGTCAGACTAAGACACCTATTTAAGTTTCACAACATTGAGGAATATCTATTACTTCAGGATGACAGTCGTGCTGAGCTTGTTGTGCAATAGGGATTTACAAGAACTTCTGCAAACTTACCCTCTTAGGTACCAAACGAACTTAAGCCTCCCTGTGTTTGCTACATGTTTGCTACCCAAAGTTCATTTTAGTGCTGAAATAGTTCATGGCACTCTCTGTCCCATACTTGCTTCACACCCTTCAGCAAGCAGCATGTCATGCAGACCTGGAGGCTGATCCCTGCTGACATGCAGGGAATGGTCTTGCAGTCAAGAACAGGGTCCTTTTCTGCAGAATTTTTCCACAATTTTTTTTTTTTTTTCTAAAGGGAACAGAATAAAGCCAGTAAAGACTTTGAATTTCCAGGACTAATCTTTAAATGAGGCAGACCTGTAAAGGGTCCCCTGTCTCATGTCAGAGGTTCAGTGGGGCTCTGGAACTGAAATCTGGTGGTCCCTGGTCTCTCAGAGGCAGTCAGTGAGGTTTAGGGAGCTCTCACTGCAGCCTGGATGAGCCACTGCCTCCAAACCACAGCGAGCAGATGCAAACCCACAGCCCCAGATTGCACACCTCCCTGAGACAGGTTCAAAAGGCAGAAGAGGCGAACCCCAGCCTTCCGGAGGGGCTTTGCTGGTAATTAAACAGCAGATAGGGCTCCACTCAGGCCAGCAGAGAGTGCAAGGCAGATTCCCAATTTTGAAAGGTGTCCAGGCAAAGCAACATTGAGCCCTTGTAAAACTAGGTGCTGAAGTTGGGTTCTTACCACAACAATTAGTAGCTTACATAAGTGACCTGATTTTTTAAATGTGCTGAACATCCAACAGTTCCCATGGACTCCAATTAGGGCTGCTGGCTGCTCAGCAGTTTTGGAAATCAGACCATTTCTTTGGATGCCTTAATATGGGCTTGGGGATGCTGGCTCTAGCCACGCCGACTTACAAATTCTGGTCATGCTATTTCTGCAACACAGGCAACCCCAATTAAGCAGAGCAGAGCTAGAAGTCATTCTAGAAAAGGAACATGACAGCACTTGGAAAATCTTTCTGGTCTGCTGACATGAAGAAATGATGCTGAGAATCCTGTGTTATTTATTGATAATCATCTGTAAGATAAAAGAAGGATGCACATGTCCTTCATACTTCAATATTTGCCATTTTGCTTGCACTTTGAGAGAAGTTGCAAAACACCAGGAAGTGATTTTGAAAAACTGTTAATTTAGTAGACATTCCACTTGCCCATCCCAAAACAAAATGTACTTTACCACAGGGAAAGACTTGGACTTCTTTTCATAACAAAGAAAAGAAAACAGCAATAAATAAAAGAACTAAGAGGCAACGGTCAGTGTTGAAACTTGTTCTCAGGTTGTTCTGCAAGACTTCCTTCAGTCTACCCCCTGCTTCTAACCCTCCACAGGGAGAAATGCTTGGGGTGACAGATAGCAACGAGCTTCAGAAACATTCTGATAATAATGAAAATTTTTCATTCCCCTTTGAATTCCATCTAATTGAATTGGAAGCTCTTGTTAGCCTTTGATAGCATTTAACAGTTGTTCAGCAGTCAGAAGTGATAGTTCAATAGTCAGCAGTGAAAGTGTACAGCACCACCTGAGTTTGCTCAGGTTCCTTGTAGCACTGGTATGAATGAGACAAGCTCTGTTAGAGATATTCATAACTCTGTACCTTAAGCAAGCTCTTTCTAAATGCCTCCTGACATCCCAGTCACTCTGCAATCTCTTTCACCACCGTCTGTTTAATGTGCCCCCATGCTAATCTGGAAATGTGAAAACAATGTTGAGAGCCAGCACAGGTTGTCTGAGCAGTGACGAAAAGGTGCTTTTGTTAGGTATTCAGCTTAAGCTTCTGTATTTGGCTCCCCAAAATAGGCATGCTTGGCAAATCTGATGTTAAATGAATTACTAATACTGGCTTTCAGCAAATTTTCTGTAAGTTTACACTGATTTATTCTCCTGGCAAGCATTTTCTAAGTTCTGAAAATGTATTTAGATATTATCACTAACTTATGTAACACTTACAGAAAGCATGGCAAGTAGTATGGAAAGAGAGCTAATTTTCATTTGTATAGCTGATAGAATCATGTAATTATATGTTTGCCTGTGGCCTGTTTGCATGCTGATTCCTGTCCCCATAATGTTAATGTAATTATGTAATGTCTTCACCATGAGTCACATAAGAAACTTCAAAGACAATGAAGTTCATTCATTTGTACACTATGTATTTCCCAAATTTAAACAGGAAAGTTATCATCACAGCATTCCCCAAGGGGTCAGTCCAAGTGATAAGAGTTCCCTTCCCTTTCCCTTGTAAGTATTGCTCAGAGTATTAAGTAACTTTCCCATGGACATTCCAGAAAGGGTAATGTGTAATCTATGACTTCACATAAGACAAAGAAACCCTTCTCATCTCCTATAATGGATCTCCACTGAATAAAGACAATTCATTCTTAAACATATTTACTTTGATGTAACAGGGGCATTTCATAGCCTGTGATAGCTGTTTCATAAAACTGTCCGTTTACGCAGGAGAGCTTTGGCTGCTGCTCCAAGTACTGGAGGTAATGATGCTTGTAACACCATTTCTCTTTCTCTTCTGTCTTCACTCCACCCTAAGTGCCTAAACACTGATTGCCCATCTTCTGGAAGGTGTTTCTTCTAAATAAATAAAAGAAGGAATATTAGTCTAGGGTTGGCTGGCATAAGACTGTGTCCTTAGAGAAAAATCCATTTTTAAGATACAGTAGTTGAAGGCACCTGTACATACCATAGAAAAACTATCCATATAGGCTGTCCAGGAGCTCCATTGCTAGAGTTTCAAATCAATCTCTGCCTGAACACTTTGAAAAAAAAGGGAAGAGTTTTGTTACTGTGCTGAGTGAATCTTACTATTCAGAACAAGAGAATTCATGTATTTTTTTCTTTCTGTCACATCAGAGCACTACAGAGTTGTATTTAGGATTTGATTTGTCATTCCTCATTAGTGACAGGAAGGGAAGTTTTCATTTGTTAGTCATAAGAAGAATAGACAATGCTGGACTTCACAAGGTATCAAAAAATTTGGTTGCAAATCCAGAGGGTTCTATCAATGCTACACAAATACTCATAAGTTATCAGTGATGTGATTTTCTCAGATGGGTGTCAAACTTTAGAGACTGAGACACTGGTTCTTGAATTTAAAAGGCACCTCCACTTCCTGGACTACCCTTTCTGCCTCTTTCTCATCTGTATGCCTCAATCCTGAATTCCACTGCAGTTTTGTAGGTTCAAAGCAAGCCACGGCTGGTGAGAATTTTCAGCAAGCAGGTCATAGACAGTCATTCTAGCTAGGTAAGGACTATGTTTGTGTATAAGAAAGATCTTACTTGATTGGGGACCTGGAAAACACATCAATTAAAAATTATTGTTCTCCAACTCCTGAATAGATCAATGTACTTTACTTCAATAAGCATACTAATGAAATGTAATTCTAGTTACTATTCAGAAATAACAAGGTCAACTAAACTCATCCCAATAAAATATTTCGGTCAAACATTTGCTATGTATTTTCTCTATGGATTATATATCTGATATATTAAAGCCCACTTAATGCCGTTCTTCTAAAAGACAACAATGTTAAGCATTTGAGATTTAGGAAATCCTGGCAATTAAGGCTCCCTGTGCAACCTTAATTCAACCTCTGTGGCACATATGTATTGTCATCATGTATAGTGAGACAGTCACATAGTGGTTTCTTCTTGCAAGACCTCTGCCTCTTTCAATTACTTAGGAAGGACAGTGCCCTGTAGGTTTTTAATATTTAATTCTTTCTTCATGCAGTACACTGTTGCCTAATGCGTTATTTATTTAACACTATTCAAGCCTACTCTGAAAAAAAACACCTAAAATTTCCTCAAGGGCTTTTCTGTGGTGCTTACCATAACAATGTTGCACACAATGATACACAAATGTTAATGAATCATTTCACAGGTTAAGAAGTAAGGCAGAGACATTAAAACCTGGTAAGCAATTTCAAATGTCTGCAAGCTTTCCAATGATTATTTAGTATTGTATTTTCGAAGCGCATCTTCTACTAAATGCAGCTGCAGCTGTGAGCATTCAGCATTTCTGCAGCACAGTCTTACAGCCTTCAAGTCAGAAGATCAAGAAATATGAGGGAAAAAAATAATGGCCAAGCCTGGGAAGTCACTTAGATGTTGCCTAGGTAGGGCTTCCTTCTGGAACAATCCAAGTTTACAAAACTGGTCTGAACCAACCATAAATTGAATTTCTAATTGCAAAGCTTCCAGTCTGGACTTCAGAAAAGTTATGTCAAAACTGGAATGTGTCCACGAGTGTCTTTGTTTTTATAGACTGGAGTTTAGTGACAAAAACTTTGTGTAGAAAAATTCCCAAACAGCTCCCTTTGCAGTAAGGACACATCAAGAAACCAAATTAAGGTTGTTCCAACATTCATTTTCTGGTATTTCTTAGCTTTTTAAGTGCTTTAGAGTGTATCCATAATAATAATAATATAAATCATTTACCAGTGTGTGTGGGCGCTCTGGATCCATATCAGTGAATGCAGACGTTCATACTGACAACTGCACGTAGACACAGATGTGCTGGGATGTTGGACTGCATTAACTGTCACCATTCTTACTTTCATTTGTGTACTGCAATTAAGCAAGATAGAAACAGTATACAAACCAAAGATAATCCGCGGCTTCTGACATTTTTTATAAGCAAAGGCAGACGTGTCACTTAGGAATATGATTTAGTGGTGGACTTGGCTGTGCTGGGTTAATAATTGCACTCAATGATCTGAAAGGTCTTTCCCAACTGAAATAATTCTATGTTTCCATGAACGTGACTGAAGCATTAGCTTACACTGTAGAATCAGGTTGTTAGCAATTTTCACAGCTATGAACAACTATACACAGAAAATAAATAGATTTTCAAAATATTGCTGTATTCATTGTTGTTTTATTATTTGCTTCTCTAGACAGGTTTCTAATTCATTCAGGAAGGATATTAAGGGAAGGGTTAGGAGATGGGGAGGACTTTGTAATGGGAATAGGCTATACTTTTATGCTAGATGTTATACAGAAAGAATTTTAATAAAACCACCAATTGTATTACATCAGTGCGTCCTCTTAAATCCCGTTGAGATTTTCCTAAAGAGAGCTAAGCCATTTGCTTCAAACGTCTTATCTATTTCTGTCACTACACAAATCCCCTAAATATTTCAGTCACTGCAAGGCCACTGAAATGGTAAATTACCTCGTATACTAAAGGGAAAAGTGTTGAATAGCACTAGGTTTGGATCCTGCTGAAAATGAGGCTGCTGGGATTGAAGACAACTGCAGGAAAATCAGAATTGTAAGCAGTATCATCCCTGTCCAACTATTGCACTAGTGCCTATTGGTAGCATTCCTTTATACTTCTCCTTGCTTTTATTTTGTCTGATGAGACATTGCTATTTTTCTAAGTGCATGTTGAAAGAGAACGGACAAAGGATGGCCTCACCTATTATTCTTTGCAGTGGAACTGTTTGCAGACAGGTCATCAGAGGCTATTGCAGCTTTGGAAAAGCTGACGATAATAAAATGAAAGCATTTCTGAAACCTAAGGCTGCCTCTGCTGTACTTTTCCTTCTTTATTTTACAGTGTCAAATGCTTTTCTTAGTGCCCTTTAGCTAATTTTAGAAGCAGGGACTTTTATTAGATGGATGGTTTTAACCTGGGAATAAAGCTAGCAACACCAGGGCACAAACCCAAGTGACTCAGATAAGGTTCAAATTCACTTGCAAACTTATTCATAAAATTCTACAATGAAGGACAAATCCAAAGAACAATTAGCTTCTGCCACTACATGAATTATCTTTCTAACAAAACCACCAGAGCGTTAACTGTAATCCCAGGAACTGACAATTCATAATGATGACATCAGCCTACAAAGGGAAAGCAGAAAGAAATGCATGGAAAGTATTATTATCCTCCCTTATTCTCTAGGATTATTATTTGTGGTTTGCGGTACCATCTCACATGGGATGCAGCCTTTCAATTGTAAGCTTTGACATTGGATTTTTTTTAAGATGTCCTTATCAGGAAAAGACATAAGGATTCTATTTTCAGCAAAGATCCTGAGTTTTGAGGCTTTTCCACACCCTTTATAAATGATTCTGAAGTTTAAAGGCAAGTCAGGAAGTAAATGACATCTGTGCTAATGGGGAGCAAACTCCAGAACACATGCTTTTAGTTCTCATGTACTATTAAAGCACCTATAGTTGGATATTATTAAATAGATCAGGGATAATTGAGCCACATAATTTTAATTGATCCTTCAAAATTTGACCTTATTTATACTGGTAAACAACTTGAGGGCAACTCTAGTTTAAAATGAGCTGTGGTCTCAAATCATGGAGGAGACCTTAAGGAAGGGGCTGGTCAAACAATTTGCCATATGCCAGCAGATATACTTCATCAGTACAATCCCATCCCAAGGCCATGGAGGAGATCCCAATGTTTTGGACTCTGCCTCAATACCATACTATTTCTGGCATGGACATCTTTTGTCCCTGACCACCTTTCAAGACAACAGCAAGTCACAGTGGCACATTAGACACATCGGTGTGAAGATGGATCTCCACAGCAACACACTGTTTTGCCTTAAAGAATTCCTGCTCTCCTTCTCGTTTCTCTAGCCTGCTCTTTGCCCCACTAGTGCTGGACTCTGAATTGGCTTGCTCCTCTGTAACTTAGGAAATTTGGCATCTTCAGATAGATGCCAGAGGCATCTCCTCCTGTCCTGATCAGCCCCCTTCACCCGAGTTGCTGCACTGTCCCTCCAGGAAACAAATGCAGGATTTAGAGCTGTTCTGCTTGGTCTTGTAACAAAACGGCTCACTGTTTGCCAGGGACTGGCCTTCAGATCTTGGAGTGTTGCCATCCTGCTGTCAATCCCACCCCCCTGTCCCCACCACCACCCCTGTCTTTATTTTCACTAATGTCTAGTAATTTAAAGCATTAAGTCTGCCTGGGTATGTATCAGATGTCAAGTGGGATGACAATGTGGCAAAGTTGTTACAAAGGAAAATTACCAGCATATTTCTATTTTGGTAGAAACCAGTTCTCATGTGGGACTGGAATCTCATTGAGTTGTGGCTTGTGCCATTTGTACCTTAAGAGCAAGCAGCACAGACAAGATGTTCCTGGTGGAACACTCATGTCTGCTTAGTATCTAGATTTTAAAATACAGCTATGGATGCATTAGAAGAGATACATGTTTTCCTGCAAACTAACTATGGTGTTTGGATTCAGAAAATTCCCTGCTGTGCTTTTTAAAATAGGCTGTCATATTTACATGCTTCCAAGAAGAAACTTCAAAAAATTAAAAATAGTTCTTTCCTGTATGATGATGACACAATAATACCAGCTTTCTTTTCCTGTTCTGAATTGAAACTCATGTTTACAGGGAAGTGGAAGGGAATCTTCAACTGTCTTTTTTCAAAATTTTCTTAAAGACTGAGACCAAAATGTATTTATATGGGTTGGGCACATTTTTTCCTTGAAAGAGGTCAGAGGGGTGAAATCCCAGTTTCCTCTGACTTCACTGTAGAAAGAGGCCACAGCATATTTCTGCTGAATGTTTATACTTTTCTTGGGAAATTTCTTTCTTTTTCCTCTTTAAACAATTTATGACATTTTCTGGGAATCAAGGGCCACAGCAGCATGTTCAGACCAACTTAAAAAGCCAGCAGATTCACACAGAAGTTGGGACAAAAGCTTTCCAGTTCATTATTTTGAGACAAAATCAAAGAGAGGTCTAATGCCACGCAGTGGCAGCCTCACCTGAAGTGGAGCTTGACTAGAAAATGAGGATGAGGAAAGATTGTAATTTCCATATGATCTCTGCACCTGCATGCATGCACGCACAAGCCGTGTTTACAGATGCGTGGCTCCAACTGCAGTGCCCCAGGCAGAGCACCCAAGGACTGTTCCTGATCTGTGCAGGTCAAGAGAAGTGAAGAAGAAGGTTTGGTGCTGCAGTGAGCACACACTCTCCCAGCTAATGAGGGTTGCCTAGTGAACTCCATTCTCCTTCTGGCACAGCTGGAATATTCAACCTTCCTAAATGCGGTAGTTCAGCCACAAACCTGGTAAGCAATGCTAGAACTATTATAAAAAGCAAAAGTGTTTTTTGCAGTTACAGCTCAAAGCCAATTCAATCCACTATTGAAAACACTGGTTTTTGAAAGAAAAAGCTCACTGTACCTGTATGTAAGGAGATAACTGAAGTCAGCCATAAAAGAAAGATTAGCTGACCTGTGAAGCATTTACATAATTCTCCCAGCTACAGTATACTGTTTTCTTCCATTTAATACCTTAATTGCATCCACAATTCTTTGGACACAAAATGTTAATGCAAGAATGCCATATCCCCTGGTGTCAGGCTGTTAGTTCCATCTCTTCATCTAACCTTCCAAGTACAAATCAGTTCTTAATATGGAAGAAATGAAGAAAGATCTGATTAATGCTTGAAGCTGTTCTCTAGTTTCTGTTCTCTTGGCAGAGGCCGCAGCAGCAATGTTCAGATCAGTGCCAGTCTTCCTGCATCACACTTTGCACAATCAAAATCCCCAAAGATTTGGTGTAATCTGCAGAAATCCTGGAAGACTGTATTTAAATCACTGATTTCTGATGTTGCCTTTCACCTTTAAAACTTCAGTATTTGGGTTTATTTTCCATAAGATCACTGCAAGCTAATACAACTGTTCTCTCAGTATACAATGTGCAAACGTTGGAACCAAAACTCTTCCTGAATAGTTTTAATTCTAGTGCCACCTTCTAGTGAAAGATTTCAACCACTTTGCTAAGCACTAATGAAATAGCCAAGACTCACAGCACTCCTTGGAGCTTAGTAGGATTCACTCTTACCTTCTCTGATCCTTCCTTTCCTCATGAAGCAGATGAGACGCCGTAGTTACAAGCAATTTGGCCAGCTTTTGCAGCCCAGAACAGTGGAATGTTGTCTATGAAGAAACATCGCCCAAAATGGCAATAGAGACCTATGCTCCAGGTATCATAGCTAACACTGACTTGTCCATGAATTAGTTTTAACTTAGTCCTGATAGTTACCACTTGCATGCAGATTGTAAACTAGACTTATAAAACTGACATGACTCTATTTCAGTTTATCCATGCTTCGTTTCTCTCCACTTCTAAATAAAGCCTGTGATGTTATTTTTAGACACCAAGCAATGTGTTTCAAGTATTCCATCACAGTCATCACTTAAAATGGCTGTTTACTATTTGATGTGACTAATTAATCTAAAAAAAAGAGAGCAAAACTGATCAGCAACATCAAAAAGTATTGAAAGCAAGCCTCTCATTCTATTCACATGGAGACATTTGTTAGGACATTTCTTAGCACCTTAGGAGAAGTAATAAAGCAGATTTGACAGTTTAGAAATAATTGCAGTTAAGAACTTTAAAATGAAACTTAAGCAAAAGTCCAGCACAAGAAAAAATTGGGCTAATGTTCAGGCCATCTGACTAAACTTACACCTTGTACAAAGACTACATTTTTTTCCCACTAGTATAAATACCTGTCTGGATCACTCCTGATGGGAGAATCCCATCCAAGTTAGATGTAGCAGCTTAGACAGGAGACAGAAATTCCGCATCAGGAAATTGGCCAGTTAATTAAGTATTTGTCAACAGGAAAAAACCTACAGGCACAGATGGATTCCCAACTGAGATTTTTAAGCTTTTGGAAGTAATATTATCTTCTAAACTGTTTAGAATCTTTAATGATGTTTTTGAAGTCAAGGGCAGTTAAAACTGAATGAATCTGATGGAATTCTGTCGCCTTTAATGAAGATAAACCAGTGAGCCTGTTGCCATTTGCCAAGATATTTCAATACAAAAAAAACCTACAGATGATTCGGCAAACAGATTGGAAAACTGCATAAAGCACTTGATTGGCAGAGATCAGCTTAGTTTAAGTTCTGGCAGGTGGATAACATCTGGCAGATTATGGATTGAGTTGTTAAAGGAATGAAAGTGACACAATTAAATGCTGTAAAAGTTTTTGTTACAGTCTATGAGGATAATTACTATAAGCATGACAGATAATGGAGAAAGAGCTGATCTGAACAGCTGGACGGCAGTAAGATGAGGCTAACCATTTTGGATGAAGGAAGAATTGTACACTTTGGACAGAACATGTAAGCAACATAGTCCTCTCCTTTGCAACTCTGATTTTCAATCTATTAGAAAAGAGCAAGTGCAGCAGATCCAGAGAGCGAGAAATAAGGAAATAATAATTAGCAATAATTAGCCAAACCAGATTAATGGATTACTGCACCAATGCAGGCATAACAGGTATGTCGTATTGATGTTTTGAAAAATCTACAGACAAATATCTACTGATAGTTGACTGATAGCTGGTTAACACTGAAGAATAAGCAAGCTGCCTTTTTTAGAGTACTGGCAAAGGACACAAGTGTGTCCATAACCATAACACCTGACATGGCTGAACTGCTCCATATTGTTTTAGGCTGGTGATATCCAAGACACAAAAGTGCGCTAGTGACTAACTTATCTACTATCTGGCAAGTACATCTTGGCTGCATGCAGCCAGTGTTGTCTCCATGATCATATCTTTCTCATATTCCCAAGTACTGTTAAGCAGCAAAAATAAGTGCAGAATTGGGCAACGAAAATGCTGAAGACTTGCTAAGATACTAAGGAGTTTTTGATTACCTCGCTTAAAGAAACAAGAGAATCCACCCTATGGCATTTTCAAGATGTCCCCAGAATCTGTTAGAGGGGGAGAGATGGGTTGAGATACCAATTGGACTCATACCAGACTAAATACAAATAATGTAGCTCTGCTACTCTGGTAGAGAAATTCCTTAAATATTTCATACAGGATAAACAGTATTAACTGGCATTTTCAGAGGAACCAAATGAACTAAAGTGTCTAGATACCATTAAATTTTCTGCCTAACTCCATTAGGCTCTAAAATTCCATCATTTTGTACAGAGAGATAAAAGTTACTCTGTTTTCCCAATTTCATTTAAAATCATGTTGCACTTCATTAAAATTCTCCTCAAAGTTAAGAACTTTGCTGAAAGTCATGCATTAAGAATTAAATTTTCACCAAGATTTAAAGTTAAAACACAAACATATTAGTTACCCTTTAGTCCTTCATTAAAGAAAAGTGCTAGCACTGATATAATGAAGATATCCAGAATTTTTTACTTGAGAAATGGGAATAAACACCTTAGAGTAAAATACTTTACCTTATTTTTTTAATGTTATAGTTGGAGGGATTGTTTTTGTGTTGTTCTTCATATTAAAAAAACAAAACAAAACATAAAAACCACAGACAAACAAAAAATGCACACAAAAAACTCAACCAAATATTTTAGGACCAAGAATAATGAGACAAATACAGAATCCAAATTGTAATAAAAATTCTTCCTTTTTACTTTAGCCACAGGGTCCAGCAACCTTTTGAACAACTCCCAGGTCCCAAACAACTTTACGCCTTCTCTTTTTTCATAAGTGGGAAAAATCAGTACTCCAAAGCACAAGAGAATTAACTAAGGGAAGGTTGGATTTTGAGATATCATGAAAGCATTTATATAAAATTAGTTTTTAAATGCTGTTATTTCAAACCTCGGAGAAAGGGTAGAGTTTGCAGACCACATGCAGAGGCAAAGAGGTGATAATTAATTCTGTGAAAGGACCACGGACATAATTTCAAAACACAGCAGTGAACCTAATAAGCCTGATACAGGAGATGAAAGTTAATTATAGGAGTAAGTAGGGAAAAGACTTCTCATAAGAAAATTCCCATTGTGTTTTGGACCCCTAAAGTGAAGGAGGTTGGCTTTCTCTACAAGATTTTTTTCTAGCAGTGTAAGAAAATAATTAAAATTTATTAATTTAGAAGCACCAAAAATTTTTCTTCTTTCAAGATAATTCACAAAGATGTGTATCACTGGCTATCAGAGAGAGTGTGGGCTGAAAGGCAGGTAAATTTTATGCAGATTCTAACAGGCCATATGGACTTTAATTGGATGATAAAATGATGTAATATTGGATAAAAGGTAAAATTATCACTTCCTGAACTTAATGCTATAATAAGACTCATGAGTATATGCCATAAAAAGAAATGCCTTTAGCAACAAAATGTGAGTAATAAGCCAAATTTTATTAATTCTGGACATTTAGCATGCATGTTGAAAACCTGGATACATAGATGGCAATTCAAAGCTCTCTTCTAGAGAAGGAAAAATATCAGAGCAATGTAGACCTCCTCCGGTATTTTGATAAGATGGTAGCAAGAGGGGTTTTGTTGTGGGTATGTGGAATCATTTTGCGTTAACAGAAGAAATATGTGAGTACACCAAGAACTGATTTACCCTGCAGTGCACGTAAACACATGCGATATCATGATGACATCCACACTACGCAAAACCTAAGCAAGTATTGAGACACAGATTGAGCTGACTCAGAGGAGAGCAAAGCTAGTAAATCAGGGCTATGTTGAAATATCCTAAATTCAATTAAAAATGGGCTGCCAAGAAGATACCAAACACAGAAGCAAAATCTTAGAATTTGGTGCATGCTACAAATAAAAAATATTATTAATGTCACAAGCAGTACTATTTTGTTATTTTGCTTCTATCTTTCTATCTTATTATTTCATTAATGAAAATTGAAATGTGCAGGGAAAAGAATAAAAAGAAGTTAAACATGGAACAGAGACCTTGCAAGATAGTTACTGTTTTTTCCTCTGTGGTTCACACCTTTGTCTTCCAAATAAGATTATTGGTGTTTCACTTCTTAGAGCCAATTTGGAGCGCACTCAAAGAACTCCAGTGCATTCACCAAGCATGTCTACATCTTGTACTTTCTCCACTGAAATATTTTGAAGTGCTCATACCCTTGGCGTTATTCCATGTTTTCATCCTCCTAAGCTCACTAAATATTTTTAAATGTTGTAGAAGACAGCACAAAAAGAAGAAGCAGAATTTTTCTGACAAAGTCACTCTGTCATTTGTACAGCCTAGTACTTTCCCATGAAGTGCAAGCTTCCATTTGTACAAATCACACTTGAGAGTGATATGCCAGATACCTTTTGCAGATTTTTTTCTTGCTCTTTGCACTCTCATTTAGAAAGAGTGGATTGGAAGGACAGGAGCATACAGGCAGCAAGCACTTTGGGCAGGCAGGTTTGCTCTCAGTACACTAGGAAGGCTCACAACCAGTAATCAACTTTACAAACCACAATACAAAATGCACCGATGCCTCTTTTCAACTTTTTTTATAAGCATTGTAGGCCTTGTAGCACAAGAAGAGGCTCTGGAATTATTACTAAGCATTATCTTAATCAACCCCTCTCCTTAAATTTTCCCTTTACTGAGCTTGCGCTGCTCAGCTTGTAGCAATAAATATCCTGTATCATGCTGTTCAGTGCTGCCTTGCACCTGCCTGACCCCTAGTCCCAGCCCTCTGTACACACCTACAGGCCCTGGCTGCTGTTGGTACTTCTGGTTCAGTTTCATTGGGTGATTTCCCGTGGTTAGAGTGACTCCAGATTGTGGCTGATTCCACAGACTGAGACTACTTAGCCCATTATTTTGTCTGCCTTGCTACTAGTGTGTCTAAGCTTCAGCTAATGAAGACACACTTGATCATGGTCTTGTCTTATCAACAAGTCTAGCACACAAAGTTATTTTTCTTCAGCTGATAAACACTGCTTACAGATTAGCAATTTATTCAAAGAAGCCAGTCCATTCCTTTTTTTTTTTTGTTTCTCTCCTCTTCTTTCCTCTGCCTCTCCTTTTTGTAGTGGATTCCGTTTTGCTGGGTACTTCCTTCTGATTTTCAGATGTCCAGAGGAAACATGTGAAACAATGTTTTTGTATTTCAAGGTTAAATTGTTCCTCCTGTTTCTTGAAGCACAGCCTGAGAAGTAAGTCTCTAAATAGCAGAAATGAAGCTGTTTGTTCTGGAGGGAAGTGAAGGCAGAGCTGATCTGTCCTCTAGGGTTCTTCTTGTCTCTTCCCAAGCAGCTGAAATTCATAACAAGCACAGGCAGCAAGATTATTTTTTTCCAGACCAGAAATATCCCAAGAAAATATCTGAAATGTGGAGGGAGCTTTCTTAGCGGGTGATTTGTGTTCTGCCGTTTCTTTCCACGATGATAAATGCCAGAAAAACCTTGGGTCATTTGCTGGAGGTCAAGACAACTTTCCTCCTCCTTTTCAACACATGAAGGACATTAGCAGTCTGCAAGACTGTGTGATTGCTATTTCCATCCTCAATTCCTGAACTTGAATAGGAGCTGAGCAGGAAGGACATACATGCTCACATCAACAGTGAAATTCCCATAGCCCCTAGTCCACATTTCACTCCTTTATCAAAAAGAGAGCCTCACACATGAAAAATGAAGGTGTGTCCACAAAAACAAGCAAGGGCCCTAAGTAAAAAATTTGTTGCTCATAATATTTATATTCTTTAACTTCTATTTCTTTGGAGTCTCCTGCACATGGTATCTGCTTTGTAAACAAGCTTGAGACATTGTAAAATGCCTTCACTATCCAGGCTGTAAAGGAATTCAGTGGGGTAACAGACAGTAGCTAACCTTGAGGAGAAACTCTTTCAAGCCTCTGTGCTATTCGCCACCTTTCATATTTGCTTGTAATACCCCAGAATCTGTCACAAGTTGTCATAGCTACCAAGGGGGTAGATTTTCAAAGTTAAGTGTGTGCCAACATCCATCTAACAGAAAGACATAGTACATTTTAAATCTGCAGTTCTTTTCACCAGAAGTTAATGATGCAGCCAATTTGAGTATCACAAGGCACACAGACATTAAAAATTTAATGATTTAAAGAAAATAAGTTATGACAAGGCAATTTTAAAAATGTACTTACAATCACCGATCCAACCCAAAGTAAACAAAACCAATCATTTCACAAAACTGAAGCATGCGCCGCAAGTATGTTCTGCTGGCTGGTGTTTTCAAAAGAGTTCTATTGTTCAAAGTATTGTTCAAAGTATGGCAGTATTGTTCAAACTGCCAAAAGATACAATAATTTTATTACATTTTCTTAGTGAACAGTAAACTTCTCTGTGTACTACAAAATGGAGGAAGAGCTGCAGGGTTTTGAAAGGAAGAAAAATCTGCATACTTAAACATCACTGCTCCGGGCCCCTGCCATGAAACTGTTCAAAGAAAATACAAAATACATAAATAAATTACCCAAATTTTACTAAAGGATCGACATCTAGCTGTTTGTTTCTCTTAATAATTTCCTATAGACAGCTATAAGACCAGAAGTTTATACGTCTGTGCTTAAGGTAATTACAAAAAGCATGTAAATTTAGACAGCTAGTCAGTAGAAAAAAAGGAAGACGTGATTAATCAACAGGATTAGGCAGAAAATTTCTTTGCATATAAATGTAAGGAGCAACTGTGCTTTAATTGTAGCATTGAGAGAATATGTCTTTCAAATGTTAAATTATTCATCGTATTACATACTTGAATGATCTTTTCTTAAATGTTCATGTAGGAGGTAAAAATTCTACAGACAATACTTTAAGGAAGATACTGTAGGAAAATTTATATAAAAATCTTAGGAGTCGCTTAACTGCCTAGACTGATAAATAGTAAATATGAAAAGATAAAAATAATCAAAAAGAACTTTGAGAGACATCGTTTGAGAAGTCTGTTTCTTAGAACAACAAATAGTGAGTCATCACAATAGAGAAAGAATTAGTCATTCTTTGCAATGCTACAGTACATCCTCTGCATGAGTTATACAGAAGACATGCAGAATATGGACTAGACTCTAAATCAGGACATAAATGGCTGATTTTTAACAATGGTCCGTAAAACAATCAGCCGAAGGACAAAATCCTGTGCTTTATAGTGTTCTGAAGCTGCAGCATCAAGCCAACAATAGAATATAAACTGGATTCAGGCAGGCAGCTTGGAGATGCAGTTAATAGCAGAATCTAATCCTGACATGTCACACAGGTAAAGCTACCCTGGGGTTATGCCAAGAGATCTTTTCAGAATGAGGATGACATGAACAGAATTAGGCATGCCTTGCAGAAACCAGTGTACCAGCAGATAGATGTAATCTGTCAGGATTACACTAGCAATTTGGCTTCCTGACACCATTTCATAGGCAAATGGGGCAAAATTGAGCCAATCTATCAATTTTTTTTTCTTTTTAATGTGAGAACCAGTCTAGATTAAAATGTGTAAACCAGAATATTTTATTCCACCCTAAAATATCGTCCCACATAAAGTCAGAACAAGCGCCACCAAAACATCATGGAGGGTATTAGTTATTGTTGACTGACAGGCATGCAAGTGGCCATTTTTTACCTGGATAACCTCTCTAGAGCAGTTTGGTGCCTACAGAACACAGGTGAGCTGGCATTTGGGATCTCATAAAGAGGATAGCAAGCCTGCTAAAAGATGAGGACTACCATCCACTCCTACTCTTTCATGTAGGATCAAATGATGCCATGACAAAGAGATTCCAAAATATCAAAAGGTACTTCATGTATTTCAGAAAGATGCTGAAATAATCTGGAGCACAGACATTATTACCTTCCATCTTCTCAGATGGGGGGCTGGGACCCAGGCAGTTAGACAAGTGGATAGGGTGAATGACAAGACTGGTGCCTGTTCAGGGTTCTTGATCTGGGACATGTCTTCAGGAGACCAAAGATATTAGTAGATGGGGAACACCTGAACAGTGGGGCATGAGTGTTCTGGGGAGCAAGCTGGCAGGACTCATTAATGGGGCCTTAAACTAGATTTAGCAGGAAAAGGGTGGGTGTCTGTGAGGAACCAGAAAACAAATGTTAGGGAATAGCAGGAAAAAACTTGCAGATCAACCCAAAGGAATTAGAAAGGGCTCCTCCCAAAAGATGAAGAGGTTGCCATCCCAGAAGAAATGCCTTATCACCAATGAGCATGGGTCACAAGCAGGAGGAACTGGAAACTGTGGTACAATTAGAAAATTTTGACCTAATTGCTGTCACAGAAACATGGTGGAAAGAGTTACAGGACTGGAGCACTGCAATTGAGCGTTACAAACTTTTCAGAAGAGGTAGGCTAGGAAAGAGATGCAGGGCCATTGCGCTCTAAGTTTAAGGGATAAATTGTGAAGAGCTGCCTCTACAAACCAGATAGGAACAGATTCAGAGCCTGCAGATGGCAACCAAGGACAAGACCAAAAATGGACATCTTGTTGTGGGGATCTACTACAGGCTGCCTGACCAGGGGGAGCCTGCTGAAGAGATCTTTTGCTTTGGATACAAGAGCCATTGCGTTCCCACGCTTTCATCCCAATTTCAAGTGGGATTTCAATCGCCCAAACATCTGCTAAGAAAGAAATACAGCTGGCTGCAAGTGATTTAGGAGACTCTTGGAGGAAAATTTCCTGGTCTAGGTATTAGCGAAACCAACAAAATGTGAGGTGATATTGGACCTGCTGCTTGTCAGTGGGGATGAGCTCATTAAAAGAGTTGAGGTTGAAGGCAGCCTAGACTGTAGTGACTTGTATACTTGCCTTGGTGGGTTTGCAGCAGTGTGATGTAACCAGTTTGCCAGACTGCCCCATATCTGTGTTTCAGCCACCTGTACCCACTGTACCAGAGAGGCCTTACCTGCCTGGCCTGCTCCATCACAGTGCATGTTTCACAGTTATGGTAACGGAGAGGCAAGGTCCATGGCCAGGTCTGCCCCTTGGTCACAAGCCCACATGGATGTTGTGTTTCTTCTCCGATAACCCGAGGCATCTTGAGCCCACTGAGCCAGAATAATTGGCTCTTACATTGCCAGTGCAGATTAACCCAAGCCGCTTTAATCTTGGTGGCCTAATCCATCTCTCCATTGCTGCGATGCTCTTCAGCAGCCTCACTCCTGGGCACATGTGCATCTCATGGTGTTCTTCTACAGCCAGCTTCTCTAACAGGGCAGTGATTTCTTGCCAGTATTCATCAGCCCAGGTGGGCTTCCCTCTGCACTGCCAATTGGCCTTTTTCTGTCAGTCCTGCCACCCCAGCACAGCATTTGCCACCATCCACGAGTCAGTGTAGAGGTAGATTGCTGGCTGTTTCTCTTGTTCAGTGGTACCTAAAGCCAAATGTATGGCTCTCAGCTCTGCAACCTGATTTGATCCAGCTTCTCCTTCAATAACTTCTGTGACTTGTTATACAGAATTTGTCCTTGTGATGCAAAAGGAACTGTCATTTAACAGAGTGTATCACTTTTAATTTTCAGGTAACTGATTTTATGGTGAGGCCTCCTGAGCATGTGTCACCTTCTCCACCTTCTCCTCTGATGATGATGGTAGTCTGAAATTTTCCCCTTCAGGCCAGTTAGTGATGACTTCTAAGATCCCTGGACAATTGGGGTCTCTTGCTGTGCCATCAGCACAATCCACTACCTCCAGGTAGCATCAGTGGCATGATGTGTAGAAAGGACTTTACTTTTGAATATCCAGCCTGGCACTGGCAGTTGGGGCACCAGGCAGAGTGCTTCAATCAGCAGGAGGACTGTGCTTCAGTCACAATCACTTCTGAGGCAGCTTGAATCCCCTTATAAGCTGCCAGTATCTCTTTTTCAGTTGGCATGTGGCACACTTCAGATCCTTTGTATCCCTGACTCCAGAACCCCTGGGGTCATCTTCGAGTATTACCTGGGTCATCCTCCCTGGCTATATTTTGCCAGAGATTCCAAGAAGGATCATTCTTTGTGGCTGCAGGGTACAGTGCATTTGGCGTAACCTGTGCTAAAGATGTGCAGGGTCTCTGGGCCAGTCCCAGTGGGGTGTTTTTGCCATTCATTTCCAGTCATGCTCTCTCCACCTTCCAGTGCAGGCAGCTGTTGGGATCCCCTTGGCACCCCAGAGAGAGATGGATTCTGTCCCCACGTATCTTGGTGGCATCTGAGTACATCATGTGCCGGTGTGAGCTAAAGCCTTACACTCTTGGGTGTCTGATGTGCCAGAGCACTGGATCCACACAGTCCAGTAGATCTGATTGGCCCTTTCTTTTGAAACCTGGCTGGAGTTAGGGCCCCTCTAATCCTGGTCATGGCACTCATTGCTCACTCCTTGTAAATACAAACTCAGGTCCCTTCAAGCGGACTGCAAGCAACATCAGCCCTCCTATTCTGTCTGAGGACTTGCCCACTGGAAACTGGAGTGGCATTTATCCAGAACTTCCCATGGTGGCTTTCAACTCTTCCTTTCAACTCACATACCCATGTTGCAAGAGCAGAGATGGGTTTTCCATTGCATTTCCTCATGTCCTGTCTGGGGTCATGCAGGTAAACCACAGGTTATCTGGTGTCATGGACCCTTTTTCTCAAGCACGGGATGCTTACTTCCATTGGAAGAGACTCTACTCCATGTTGGTGGGGCATGGGATATTTTCTCTCAAATTTGCTTGACACTTTCAGATCTGTCTGAGGCATTGGACAGTCTGTCCACAGTTAAGGAGCACACCATTAGGGAGGAGAAAAGATGATCATATTCCTGGAGGAGGGTAGTAATTTGAAATACTGTTGGTTCTCCTTTCATTGACATCAATGCCAATGAGCTGGTGTGCAAAAATTGTGCACTCCTTATAAAGTTCTGCCACATGGATGTGTACACTGGACCTCATCTGGATCTACAAGGGACTCCTCATTATTTGAATTCTTATAGATTACCTCCAGCACAGCTCATTCTCTCAGGTACTGGGTACTTTTCTCCATTGTGCTCCAATGCCTTGGTGCACTATTAGACCACCCTTGAGAGAATACCTTTCTCTCATGCTTGACAGGAGTCACCTCCAAAGGCTGAGTCTCTTTCCTCTTCCCAATCCCCTTCTCAATGTCCACATCCCAGGACAGATGTCCCAGCTGCTTGGCTTCACTACGATCTAGTTTCATATAATAGGCCATGATACTCCAGCATCAGGGTGGCCAGATCACTCAGGGCTCATTCAACTGGCAGCTAAAATCTATTTGTATCTCTTGGTGATCACTCAGGGATAGAGATAGGGTGGTTACCTCTGGTCTTGCCTCTTCCTCCTGTTCTGAGGGCTCTGCTTCCTCTTCATCCCTCACCATGCAATCTGTTCTTGAATTTCTTCTTCTGTCTAGGGGCAGCTGCTACCAGCGCAGGTTGTTCCTCTGGCCATGTTTGAGTGGCCATGGTACCTGTTGGTCTCCTTCCTTCTGCCAATGAGGGTACTGTCTAGTGCTCAGCAGTGTTCAATATACAGTAATCAGGGCACAGTATGTTGCATAACTTTGCCCCTGTCTGGAGCTACCACAGCATTTTTCTTTCCCATTTTTTATCAGTCCAACAGGATGCAAGGCCCCAAATGACTCACTGAAAAAGTGTTTATACTGCTGCTTTTACTCTGGGTTAAACACACAGGAGAAATATTGACTTGGTGTTCTCAAGAGAAGTGTACTTACAAACTGTAGAAAAGTCAGGGAACTTTGTCAAAAGGTTTACTGCAACATCCAATCAACATAAAGCATTTCTCACAGCATTAATTTGCCCCATTCAATTAGCAAACTTTAAAACTGTTTAATCTTAAGGTACTCAAAATGTTTCATGAAGAGGGAATTAGAAGAAGAGAAAGACACAAAGATATGGGAAAGCACACATATAGCTACCAATGTGCAGGTGCCAGCAGTGCTCAGAGAAAAACTCCAAGAGGAAGGTTCAAGGTGCCCTTGAATACCCCTGGGACTTTATGGGCCCTCCCTCCAGGTGGGACTTGAGTCATTCGGCCCCTCAGGAGCTGGGTTGGGGAGGAGTGGAGCCCCGACTCCAGAGGGCCAGAGATTGGCAGCTCTGCTGGGCTGGGATACAGGCTCTGGGATGTGGAGATGTGGGGTGCGGGGCAGTTCACTATCTAACCAGAGAAAGGCCTGACCTACCCTGTCGCCCCAACACAGGCATCCCAAAATATATAGAGACATCCGTCCCTCCAGGCTCTGACACAGGATCCTGAAGATTTTCAGGGGTGAACTCCAAACCACTGGAGGAGTCTTCCAAATACTGATCCACGTCTTCTCACATTTCATACCACTCAGGACTACCAGTCCTCAAGGCAGATCTCTGAAAGGCTTCCCTAAAAATCTCTTCTGTAACTCTAAACATGGTGTGGACAGCACTAAGGAGACCTGGCAGACCTAGCAACAAGAACATGCTTTCCTTAATATCCAAGGGAAATGAAAAGTTCTCAACAGGGGCTGTAACAGGCCTGAGGGAGAAAAAGGGGTGAAAAGCTGGGGAAAATAATCCTCCCCCGTTGCCCCTACACACTGAGTATTTGCAAAGGTAACACCTGAGGTAAAGGTACAGAGAAGAACACTGAATACACATCCCAAATAACCCTCATTGCCCTTCATATTATCATGTTATAAGGTGATATCACACACAGTACAGCAACAAAGCAATCCTGATCCCTCTCCCTGCTCTGAAAAAGAACAGCACAAGAGGCATGAACAGGAATATATACAGCTTTGGGTAGAGCTGCCGCATGAACAGACCAAGCAACATTGTGACCAGTGGCACCCTACCTAACACAGAAAATGCTTAGCTCAAAGCCACCAGATGTATTGTTATCTTAACCCTTCATGCCACACATTGTGTGACAAATAAGCTTGTAGCAGTTTAGGAATGGTATTCAATTTTGGTATTCAATGTAGCAGTTTAGGAATGGTATTCAATTTAGTGCACATTACTTGCTGCACCCTCTGCTTCACCTGCAGCACCCTGGAGAGGGGAATTGGAAGCAAAGACAAATTGGGAACAGGAAGGCAAAGACATAATGAATAGATAAGAACAATTTACTGGAAACAGCAATGAGATAAGAAAATGAACAGTAACAGAAACAATACCAATGACAGAGGGTACAAGAAAAGGAACAATTCACAGGAATCTTCTGACAACAGAAGAAGGATGGATGGCTCCATCCACCACTTTTACTTGCCCAGACCAGAACCCCTTCTCCCCTTCTCCTTGACCCCCAGCAAAGACATGGAATGGTATAGAATAACCTCCAGGTCATAGACATGACCCTCCTGGCAAAAACTTAACCCTGTAAGCAGGACAGATGAGTATGATAGAGACACAGAAAAGTTTCAAGGCAATATATTGACCCACTATTGTATTCCTTAACTTCCATATGCTGCCTACATTGATTCAGTAAATAAGGGCATTTATGTTACGCCCTTTGTAACAACAGTATCAGAAAAGCATGATAACAAAATACAGGATTAAAAAAACCCAACATAAAACCAACAACACCCCCTACCCCCCCAAAAAAAACCAAAAAACCCCACCCAAAACATACTTAAAGAAGAAGTGATTCACTGCCCTGTTAGTGAACAAAACCAGGTGTGACTGGCTGTGGAACACAGGTTACATCTTGCACTGCAGACATGAACTCAGTAAAACACCATTAAAGTGAATCTATAATAGACAAAGGACACCCCAGAGCCCCCAGTCTTTTCCATGGAAGAGGTACACTTTTCTTTTAGGAATGTGTTGGAAGATTCTTGCTTTACTTTAACTGCCACTTGAAAGACACAGGTTATTCCTTCTTGTCGCTGTGTTAGCATGCCAATGTCTACTGCTTGTTTTCACTAGAACTAACACAGTCAACATACTAAAAGGCTGCTGACTCAGTCTGACATGGGGTGCCTTTCATTACACTTATATTTATGACATGCTCACATTTATGTTGTGCTCAGTATCTGTTCCAAAATATTTCAGGTCTTAAAGAGCCAAGTTTGCCAAAAGAACAGTTTCCCTACACAAAGAAATGATACCTGGAAATCCTGCCAAGTGAGAAAAAGGCCATCCATTTAAGCAAAGAGTGAAGGTGACAAGTAGCCCCCCCTTGCACAGGCCTGTTCAGATCTATCATGTGTGAACTGTTCATCTGAAGAGACACAAGCTAGCATTACCCTTGACTTGTGTAACATGACCACTTCACACCTGACTTTTTGTTTTTAATGGGGGCTCATTGTAGACTGGGTTTTTTTTTTCTTGTTTCCAAGGCATTTTATATTCTAACTCAACTTTTTCTACACACAGAATGGTTTGAATACAAGGGAGATGAAGTGCCCTTTCTTTAAAATACATCTTCACTTGAATGACTTCATAATCAAACAACTTTTCAAAAGCTAGACTACTGGAGAACAGCCTCAGGATTTAGACAGAGCATCCAAGATGCCAGAGTTTGGGGCTCCAGCTCTGAACCCCTCAAGGCAGGCATCAGCAAAGCCTGGAGCTGCCTAGTGCATTCTCTGATTCCCACATTTCCAGGTACCTACAGCAGTAACACTGTGGATGGCCAAAACCACCCATGATTTTGGTGCCAAATTTAGCTGCTGACCAAAGTAATAGGAAACCAAGAATAAGCTCTGCTTCTGCCCAAGCCTTCTGTGAGATGTACATTACAGTAGGCATTCCTGGAGCTCACCTAACCTTTGGCAACAAGTCACATTACAGTATCCTCTTACAGTGTTTCTCTTGTTCCTAATGCTTCTTGTATTTCTTGTTTTGCAGGAGAAAAGCTTACACAGGAAGGGTGGGGATTGCCTCTAGCCAACTTCAGGACTAGTCTGGTACTGACAGCACTTTCATAGAAAAGAGGTAGGAGATAAGGTTTTTGGCAGCCTCAGGCTGAGTAGGGTAAGTACATACACTCTCCTGTTTCCTAAGAGAACATTCCAACCATTTGACTGCTACATTTAAGGCAAGCCCAGCTACCATCTTCCTTCTTCTCCATCCAAGTTTCAGGTCCTTCTAAACAGCCACTTTTCTCTGAAGAGAGCCTAACCTGTGAATCTGAGGGGAACGGATGAAGTAGGTGCTTAAACAGCATGCCATTGTTCCGTGCCTGGTTAGGATTTCCAGCATCTTGCTTTCTGTGAACATTTCTGGTAGTTTTAGGAGGCAAGTCGCTCAATGGGAAGGCTACAATTTTCCCCAGGTATTTCTTCCAAATGCCTGTTGCTCAGCATGAAGACCTTAGAGAGCTTATATGCATTATGTAAAGTCCTGGGTGGTTTTTCCTAGGCCAGAGAAGCTTTACTGCCAGGTGGATGAGCAGATCACCATCCCATGTCTCTTCCATCTCCACCCATTTGACTGGCTGCCATTGTGCATTTTTCCACACCAAGCCATGCAGTTACAGCTGTGCATCCTTCTCCGTTAGAACTGCAGCTGTGTCAGTCTCTACATTGCTCAGCTAAAATGAGAGGTTTATCCTCAAGGCATTTGTGAATTTCATTATTAGGAAAGTTCAAAATACATTCTTGAGTTCAAAGCTAAAAATGACACACAGAAAAATCCTTAACAAATTAAAATTCTCCTCAGAATGAGTTTGATATATCATACAATTAAAACCACCACCCCTAAAATAGTGATTAGACCAAATTGCAGTGATTTGATAGATTTCAGTGGACTTAAAACTGGTAAATACTAGTTCAGGTTTTACCCTAGAAAGCATAAAATATTAGACAGACCACTGTGTTGAAAGCAGCTAAACTCTGTGTGTTTGTGTGCGCGTGCATGTGTGTGTGTGTGAGAAATAGGAAACATTAATAAGAGTTTGATAATAAGAGAATTGTATTAAATTAAATCCCTCATTGAAATGTTAGTGCCCACTAAGGTCAGGGTTGTATTTCAGATTAATTATCAAATTTAGTACTTTGTACTGACTCCCAAAAGAGGATGGCTGATAACTGAAATCAAAATAATAATAAAGGAGCTATTTACTTGTGGTCTGATTGGGACTTGAAATTCTCATCAAATCAGGGGCAAATACAAAAAGTGAATTTGATCACTTCTATTTTAGGAGTTTTTTTGATTTGTATTCAACAAGCAGATATGGAAAGATGTTGTTTTCTTTTTCAAAAACATGACTCGATTTTGTTGATTGTTGAAAATTAGCTTCATGAATATTTCAGTATGGAAAAAGCATTTCATCAAGTATTCACTGACTTCACAGAGCTAATACACAATTGACTTAAAATAACTTCTGTTTACAAGGCTGTATTACATGGAAAATGTGCAATCTGCTTGGTCTAAGATGGGTACTATTCAACTGAGATATCAAATCAAAAGATCTCGGACCATTTTGTGGCCAGTCAGTACGAAAAATACTACAAAGGGTGTTCCTTACCATCCTAGATATTTTTAAGAATATTGTGTTTCAGACAGTCCCAGAACTTCTGAACTGAGTTTCTCTGTTTTGACTTCTGAATGCATTTCAGTATTTCAGTGAAATAACTATACAAACTCAGGTAAAAAGCTGAGAATTTTTAAATATTTAATTTTAAACATTTAATATTAAAAATAAAAATCACATCTTTCTAATGATTCATAGACTGTAGCAAGATTTCCTTGGGAAGTCACAAATTTGTGACAGAGAACCAGAATAAATTTGGCTAAAAGGGATGACAAGTAAGTAAGTAAACATTGATGTATGGCAAACTGTCTGGAAGCCCATTTACTAAAAGCTCCTACCATCTTTATGTTGATTTACTAAACACGAGTTTACAAAAATTCACTGTGTGGAATTGAATTCATACATTAAATCTAGAAGGCACAGAGATTCCAAATACAAAGTGCTTGGGTCATGTACTTACCTTTATTTTGAAGACACATATAATAGTATTCATCTGTATCATGTTTCCTAGTTTTCTTTATAAAAGGAAGCCATCATCAACTGTACTACTGTAATGGGATTGTTCTGAGTCTAGTTATAAAAGAATAATTTAATAGCATATCTGACATTTCCCTTTTATACCTTACATTTTGTCAGTGCATATAAACAGCAAAGTTGCAATGAACAACAGTGATTTTAACTGCTTACTTTAACAATTTTCACTTGTTACCTCTTACATTTCATAAAAAGAAGGATGTGCAAGGAACATTTTGTGTGTATACAATGCATTATGGAAGACCAGGGCAGATTCCAGAGTTGTAATTGACTAGTGCAGAAGTAGCATTAGACTTGGGCTTTTGGATTTATGCTGCTGAAACCAAATACAAATATACATAATTTCATTTTTATAATGTAGGTCATATTACCCAAAGTGTGGCAATCTCATAAAACCAGTTGATCTTACAAATTTTCTTATCTTTTAAAAAAATATCTGTCTAGAAAGATATCCCACTGTAGATAAGTAAAAGAATTATTTTGGTACTCACCAGAATCTGCTCTAGCTTAAGCGAATAGCAGAAAAAAAAATCTTCCATTGCACAAAAAAATCCAACTCTCTGGATAAAAAAAAATCAGATTAAACCCAAGAATTATTTTAATTTGAAGGCACTTCTTCTAGGACAGCCTTAAGGTTCAGAAAAATGTCAGTTCTTATCAAAGGAAAGGTTGCATTGATAACTACAGTATATGGCATATTTGTGTGATACTACTAGGGGCCTCTCTAAACTGAAGGCAAACATGTCAATTACTAGTTTTCATCCAGTGTAGCCATAAGTGCTAAGTTTGTCTAATGGAGTCTTTCTTTTTTTTTTTTTTTTTATGAAGTGCATGCCACACCGACATTTATACAAACTTCCAAGTAAACATGTTATCCAGCGGATTTTATCTGCTGAAGTTTTAGATGATTTCCACATCAAAGCCCTGCAAAAGCTTACTGATTGATTATCATTGGTGTGCTTGACTATTGCTATATATAAATTCTTGTATTTCTGAAATTATGCTGTGCCAAATTTTTAAAATTTTTGTCTTTGATTAAAACACTAATTTTTTTTCTAATTGAATTTGAGAAAGATTTTGGAGAAATATCATTATTTTCAGTGCATACTGGCAGAATGATAAAGAAAAACAATACCATGTCCAAGTATACTTCACAAATAGCACTCGGTTGTGTGACATGGGCTCAGCTGGGCTCAGACACAGAGACAAGTGGTTATCTCCTTTCTTCCCTCACTGCTCCTCAAAAACAAGGGACAGTTGATGCAATCAGCAGTGACAGCATACTACAGAGTTCCAGGTCTTTATGTATGCTACCTGAAAAAATCACACCACTGCTATGTGGGAGCATAGGTTTGCTATGCATGCAAACATGAAGGTTTTTTGAACGAAAAGAAGGCTATTAAACACTAAAACGGTGCTGATTTGCAATACCATTGAATAGTTTGTGTCACAGAAATCTTTAATGAAAATCAGTTTCTTTCACAGTGAGCCCTAAATGTTATCAATCAAAATCCAGTTTCCTATGGATGTGGACACCCTTTGAAATAATATGCTATCAGGATAAATAAAGACAATTCCATTTCTCAGCATCAATGGAAAAGTGCTCAAAGCTTTTGGCTGTCTGTTTATGAATTTTAATGAGGCCTGGATTTGTCTCAGAAGGAGGCAGCCCTAATTTTCAAAGTGATTCAGACAAGTCAGTACAATATTAGAAAACAGTACAAAAAAGCATGAGCGATAATATAATAAAGCACTTTGATGAAGCTATGTTGAGGAGGGGAAGGCGGCTTATATAAAAATCACCCCCGCTGTTTCTCCTCCTAAACTACAAAATTACCAACTTTAGATCGCAGTTTCCAATGTCATTTTCACCCCTTTTTTTGCTAAATAGTCTGTGGTATGAAATGAACAGTAAAAATAGAGGCTCATTGTTATATTTTATTCTCAGACAGAGGATGATTTGACATTTCTCAGCCATCAATTACAGGACAGACACAAGTTAATTTTGGTTTTAGAAAATGTTTGCCTATTTGAATTAATTTACCAGGATATTTATGTGCAGAAATTGATTAATCCTTAGCAGAAGCTACTCCATTATTAGCAAGGCCTTCAAAGTTCCTAGTCTAAACTCTACGCATACATCTCCCAGACACGTGCTCACATCCATGTACCACAGCAGCCTGGCCTGCCCTGTGGCCACATATGAAGGGAAAAGCTGCCCTGGCAGGGCCCAGGATCCTATTCCAACCTCCCTCTTCACTGTATTTCTTACATTTCCTATGTGTCTTAGCTGTGGGCAGGCGCATACATGGTTTTCTTACCTGCAGAATGGAGAGCATCACTGCCCAATGCTGCAAAACCAGCAGGAGGCTCATTGATGCAGCATCCTTGATCTCTTCAATAAACCAGCTTTCAGGGCTCTGTGACAACACTGTACTCTGGTTGTGTGGGCTTACAAAGAAGAAATAGGTGAGAAGAGTCAATATTTGCCACATGGAAAAGACCTGCTCATAAGTTTTCCATATCCTGGTGGGTCATGTGGAGTGAGAAAGGCCACTCAACTCATTACAAACTGGATTTAGGTGGATGCTGTGGTGGCTAAAAAAGATCAGCATTTAGAGCAAACAGCCAGCTCCTAGGTGATCGCTCCCTAAGGCATGGATGAGTTACCAAAGAGCAGGGAGATGGAGGAAGGAAGGGTATGTTTCATGTTCGTGTAAGAAAGAGGCATCCCAGGACTTTCATGAGTTGGAAGAACAAACTGATTTCTTACACTCCCCCAGCTCAATCACCTCAACTTTCAGTACAAGCAACATTGTCCTATTGCTTCTGCTGGAAAAATGTGGGATGGAAGTGTTCCTCATTCAGGCACCCTTCTGCAGTTCTTCCTGCTGGATAAATGGCACTTCAGTAAGACAGAGCAAGAGAGCAGAAATGAAATAACCTAGCAATTTGGATCAATGATAAGGACTAGAGCATGGAGTTATTCAAAGTTTCTCAGGGAAGACTTTCCTTTGCTCTCTCATCTGAGCTACTTAGAATTTGCTGTACTTATCTTCAGCATCTTCACTTAGCATTTTGAAGTCAGACCCTTAAATGCAGCAGCAAATGGAAATCCCAGGTTGTTGGGAGTCTATGTGAGTTTTCACAAGTCCAGATAAAATTGTCTTGGTTCTTCTGTTGACCTTACTGCCATGAACTTTTAAAAACATTTAACGTCTATAGAAAGGAATTAATTCACACTAACTCAATGCTGTTGTTTTTCTCATCTTTTTTTTATTTTCCCCTATGTTGTTGTGCTCATTTTCTTCCATTTCCCTGTTTTATTCTCATCCTTACCTATTGGATTGCTTTGTTTTCTGACTTTATTCCATTTTATCAAAGTCTTTGGGTTTTTTTCTTATGTAGCTCTTCAAAGTGGTATCTATTCTTCTAATATCTATTACCTTTCATTTCCATTCTGCTCCCATTTACTTCAAATTGTTTGCTTATACTGAGGCCTAGCTTTCAAATTCTTTTTAATTCCCCAACACCTATGTTTAGCGCCAGTCCCTCAGTTTATCTATTCCATCTTATTGCATTTTCTTCCTCTCTCCCATATTTCATATAATTGTTGAGAAAGATTCTATTGTTGGAATGGCAAATACATAAACGGAACAACTGCACATTTGCAAACAACCGTGGTCCTTTTAGCCAGAAATGGCAGACTCTAAGTCAGGTATTGTCATAATAGCCTTCAAAAAAAGGTGAGAAGTAGGTGGGGAAAATTTGATTTACTCCTAACTTAAGCACTGGTTCCTACTGCATAAGACCACATGGTATGTTATATTCATCACATTCAGGTAACGAGATCAGTTAATGGTAAAAACAACATTTAGGAAGTGTGCATTTACACAATGTATAAAATGCTTTATTTTGGCATTGAAACACTACCGCACCTAGAAAAAAAGGCTTTCTTCTCTTCTGCCTTGCAATACACTAACTATCAACCCTATACCAGAGTAGCTGTTTTCTGACTTTGTTTACTAAATGGGCAGGTAATAACCACACCTATCGATCATGAGAATCCTTTAGATTTTCCTGGAAGGACCATGAAGTAGTTTGGATTTCTGAAACTTTTACCTTTTGCTTTTTTACTTTTACCTAGGAATTTGTTACAGGCACATAGCATACTTTCAGATCACTAGCAAAAAACCTGTGATCTCCAAATTCCTTCTACCATTTGTACATGGAAAATAGATTAAGCACTGGCCTCAGAACCACAGAATAAGTTGTGCAAGTGCAAAGCATCATAACCAGTAATTGGTCAGACAATACCAAGTAAAGGACACTTTTGTATCTAATTTAGTAGTGGGTCGATTTTATCCTCCTTCTGTTTCTGTAGCCATTGGCATTTCTTGACCTATGTTTGGATTCTGCCAGACAAACTATTTTATAGTCTTTTAACTTAGTTTTTCTTAGAGCAGTTATAGG
Organism: Ammospiza nelsoni; assembly: GCF_027579445.1. Lineage (NCBI taxonomy): Eukaryota > Metazoa > Chordata > Aves > Passeriformes > Passerellidae > Ammospiza > Ammospiza nelsoni. The sequence goes on along the minus strand of NC_080669.1, from coordinate 27,640,065 downwards.
GTAAATAGCAAATGTGAAGGTCTTAGTAAGCTTTGCAACAGTAAGTGAAACACACAGCAGTGTTTCAGTTTTTCCAACAGATCACAAACCTGGGATATTGCTACAGGACATCTGAAGTGTAAGCCAGAATTTCTTGAATTTGTGGTGTTCAGACTGTAGCTAATAGTCATGTCCCTTTCATGTTTTTTAATTCCCATTATTCTTTGCATTGTCCTAGGAGTCACAGTCATGGACTTTTGTTACCTATGTGCTGGCTTGGGAAACACCCTGCAAGACAATGAGTCATTGACTCTGAAATGTGAGTATAAGGAAACGTTTTCTGCCCCCAGCCTCCCAGTGATACTTTTTGTTGTCTAGGAATGTATACCACAAAGCCTCATCTGCCAAGAGAAATGTGTGTGTGTATATATGTATATCTATATCTATATATATATATATGCACATATACATACATAAGATCAGAAAGTTCCCTCACTAAGTAGGTGAGCTTTCATGTAACTAGGCCACATGAAAAGGCTGCACACTGGTCCAGGGGACAATAAAGAGAATTTCTATTTATGTGAGAGTCTTTTGCTCAGGATTACTAATCTACTAATAAAACAGCTGCTTAAGAATGCAGTAAAGATTACAAAATCAGATAAGAATGCACAAAGATTTCAAGCAAGGTTATAAAGATAGAAATATATTAAAAGACACATTCTCATGCATCTCTGAGCAACCCATCCAAGGAAAACAAACAAAATATTCAACAAGTATGTGAATTTGAAGCTCAGAGGTCTGATGCTATCTCAATATAAAAGTGACATTTATTGTCCAGCAGATGAAAAAAACATTTTACATCCAAAAATGGCAAATCAGATCATCAAAATGCTCATGAGATGCAACACCTATTTTACTAAGAAGGAGACTGTGGGGGTAGAATTTATACAATAACATGACATTTCAAGCCTAATCCATGGATGACATTGATTGTACCTGCGATTATACATTAGGCATTCTTGGTTCCAAGTCCTACAACAGCATTTGGAAACTTGTGTCCATACACTGAAGAGTAAGCAGTAACCATAAGCTTTGCCAGAAAGTTCTTGAATATCAAAACGACTGTCAAGCTCTAACCTCATCATGTGGGAATGAAGTTCAAAACAAGAAAGTATTTAAGAACTACAAGCCTAAAGCCACGTTCTCTGTCTTGAGATACATATTATGAACCACAGAAATCCTGTGTCATCAAATCTCAAATCATGTCAGGCATGCGGGAATAAAGAGATTATCAAAACTGAGATGAACTAAACCCATGACGTACAGCCCTGCAAACGATCTGCTATACAACAGGTGCCAGTGTGGAGCTTTCAACACTGGCAACAGAGGTTTGAAATACTTAATGGGAGCAAGAAGCCCTGCCTCTGCATGTTGAACCTGCTCCTGAAGCATCCACAAGTGCTTGGCCAGACAACTTCATCAGCAGTTTAATTTTCCATTCCCAGAATTATGACTTCCTACACAAGACTTCCCACTAGATCTAGGTGGAATGTTCTGGCTTTATGCTTTTGAATAAGCAAGTCTCTGGCAGCTGCATGAAATTTGACTGTTTTTCATATATACAAAAACAGCAACTCTAAGTATTGCAGCTAAAAGCAAACATGAAAATTTGTTACAGGCTATGTGTATTCACAGAGTAGTGACTACCTATAAATTTAGTCTTATAGTATATTCGGAGAAAATATTGTGTTTAGTCAAGTGATCTATATCTTAATAAAAATACACTGGTACATATTTCTAGCACTACAAACAAATAATCTTAAATATAGCCTCTTAGGTATTGGGGAATGGTGCTCTTTTCATCATCCCATTTTACTGATCAAAATATCAAGACAGCAGCTTCCTACAGGAGGAACTTGTCATAATTTACATCTAGGAGAAAACTCTTTCCAGCTCTAACTTGAATTACCTTTGTTCCTGTTTTGGGTGTGCATGATTCTTTCAGGACCTTGAAATGGGAACAGGATTATTTGACTAAGGCTGAAATGATCACCTAGCATAAATAAGCATACTTTCCTCCGTTTGACTGGACCAATGAAAATATATGCAACCATAAGATCCTACTCTTTTATTTTATGTGAATCTGAAAGTATTAAAAACTTCTGATTTGCCTTTCTAAATCATTATCATTAGGAGAACTTCTTTAAATGAATAACAGTATCAAAACAGTAAACTTTATTGGCCTATACAGCCTGTCTTTGCTGCCAACAGGTTTTTCTTTGCCATATCCATTGCTGGGATTTTTAAGGATTAATTTTTCTAGATAACGTCCTGTCCTGAGGTTTTCTTCTTTGCCCCATAAGTTCTGCCCCTATAGATTTTTCATCTTTACTTGGAAAGGAAAATTTAAAAGGCTTAATTTGATCTCAAAATTAAATACAAAATAGGAAGTGGAGAGAACATACAGGTACTGCCCTTCTCTCTACATTGTATCTTGAACTATCTGTATAGCTGCCTTGTGGACACTTTAATTTATCATACGGATGCTTATACCATAGCATTCTTGTACCAGAATAGAGAAATCAGGAAAATATTTCCATTTTCAAAAGATTTTTTCTTTGAACTTGTAAGGCCAGGCTTCCCATCAAAGGAATCTTTGGTCACCTTTTCCCCATCATGATAAGTACTAAATTAAAAGGATTCATTATAAAAGGAAAATGAACAGGTTGATATTCTCCATATCTGTATACTGAGCTTCTCTTACAGAAAGCCTTTAACAGTGTTTAGAAAGAGAGCACACCATTAATTCTTTTTGGAGCTTGTCTCCCACAGAAAAAGGATGTTTGAAAAGCATTGGATTTTTCCTACTGAACTTTCTATGACCTGCCTATTTTAAAATGTCACCAAAACTACAAACTGCCTTGGATATTCACAGAAAAGTCCAAAAATCCTTCCTCTGGATATTTGAATAGAGGTGCCTAGGGATCTTGAAATTTATATAGAGACATTAATGTCTGCACAATGAAAATAATTTTTCAAGCTTCCAAATGTTTTTCTAGCTTCTCACATTTCTCCAGACCTGTGATTCCAGACTTCACTCATTCTTTCCTCACCTCTTAAGAACTACCATATTAGACTGCATCACATACTTTATTCTTTATTACAGGAAAAAAATACAATTGCTCCTGCTTGAAATATTCTTTTTCCCAGTAAGCCACTCCTCCTCCCTGTCCAACACTGAATTTAGATCTGATAAACATGGTGAAGAATAATACATTTTGTGGGATCCCAAGTCATTAGGGAATCAGCAAGTACTCTTCTTGTATTTTGCAGCAGTGCTAACAAAATACATAATTGCTAGAGTTATTTTTTTTCTTCTTTGTAATCAAAGGCAATTAAACATTATTTACTGTGTGGTCAGTATGAGCCTGAATAATATGAATTATAATCACAAAAGAGCTTTTAGGTGAGTGGAAAATAGCAGCCATGATTTTTTTTTCTCCCTTTAAAAAAAACTAACAAGCAAACTCAGGAACACAACAAACACAATGCCATTTTAGAGCATTTCTGGGAATACTTAATTAGAACTACACTGCACAAGTCAATATTAAAGCTCCATAACAAATTTATACCTTTTAAAAATTTGCTGGGTTTCAAATCCAAACAAAAGCTGCTAAGTGACAGAGAAATAATAGAATTACAGCTGTATGCTAGGATACTGGCTGTAACAAAGAATTATGCCATTCCCTGTTGCCAGTTCCACAGAGGTTCCAGTAGAACTGATTCCTCTTGTGCTCCAGAAGAGAAAAACCAAAATACAAATATTTTCAAACCTGTTCCAGCTGTACAGGTGTTACATACTTTCTAAATGAAGTGCTAGTCACACAGTTTGGGAGAACCAGATCCTATACTGACAAATATCAATACTTTCAACTAGTTTTTCTTTTTAAAAATATAGGAGGATCTCATATGGCGTAAAATGGCAAGTACCTTGTTGAAGTATACATATAAACTGTTAAAAGGCAAAAATTTTAAGACTGATTTGAGCTTTTGCCCATCACAGCTTCATCAGCAGCAACACCTCTTCTACAGACATCTTCATTTTCATAATACTTGTTCCATTTTGTTTCAATATATTCAACATATTCAAATTCAGTGAGCTTCATGTGGAGACAACCTAACATTTGTATTACAAAGTGAAATGACCAGCAAGAAATCTGGTTCTAGTTAATCATATCTACAGTTTGGCTTCAGTTTTTTCACATGATATTTTTATTACATAGAAACGTTTTTCTCATACCTATTCAGTCTTAAAAATTATGTCTGGCCTATTTTTTACAGCTCAGCCACTGACAGGTCTTTCTCGTGGCCTTTGACAAATGCTGCAACACATGGTCCCTGTGCATTCACAGCTGCTCCTTCTGACCTGCCTATTTTTCTCACTGACTGTGCTTCACACCTGCTGCAACTTCTCTTCTTTCCACATGTCCACCTAAGATGAGCTCCCTGGCTTACCTACAGTCCATCCTCTCCTCCTCCCTCCCTGTGTCTGACTCCTGCCTACACACAGCCAGCAACACCAGGCGTTACTTTTCCAGCCAGTGCCATCCTGCTTTTCCAGGTTCTCCTCCAATAGATAGAAGGAGTGCACAGGGAAGGGGCAGCGGCCACATCCTTTGTGAGGATGCTTGGCAAAAGGCTTGTCATGCTTGTCAGCATTGTCTCATCAGTGTTTCTTCTCCAGATACTGCTGACTTGCAAGAGAGACATAGTGTTTGATGTTGCAAGACCCTGCCAAGTGACCTCTGTGTTGCCCAGCCAGGCGATTTTTGGCTGGTGGTTGTCCCCCAGCCCCATGGGACCGATGATGTTAGTTGGCATTTCTTTATTAACAAAGAACCCAGAGCAAGGGTAGCAGCAACCCAAAGAATTCAGACCTGGTTTATTTTTTTTTTTAATTCCACACAATTTTTTTATTTCCTTTGGTCCTATTAACTTTACAGCATAAAATAAAGCTGGTTTTTAAACCTGATGATATTACAGGGCTGTGAGACAGAACTTGTGAAAGTCAGTATTGGCTTGCTACAGAGTACACCAAGTACTTTAAGCATGATGTTTGCACAATTCTTCCACAGTGGCTGGTTAAGAGAAGACATGACAAAAGCTATGTTTTTTAAATGTCACATAACCAAAAATCTTGCTCAAGGAGTTAGATGGCAGAAGCATTAAACAGTTTTCACATAAAACAAAGAAACCCTGACTTTGATTAGTACTTAGAAGTGAAATCTATCCCTAGGCCACTTCTTTGAAACACAGGCATCAGGAGAGCAGAACAGCATCTTGTTAGAGACAGACTAGGCAAAAAAGGTGCTAAATGAGAAAGACCTTTACAGACCCTTAGTGCCCAGCACTTACTAGAAACCCAGTAAATGTCTCAATCAGCATACCTCCATGGAGAAAAAGAATTTCATAGTCCAGTGTTAACTATCCCTTCTTTTCTATTAAATTCTACATCAGTGACCTTGCTGGTTTTCAAAGGAAATGTGAATAAGAAAAGGTTTTGCATTCTTGCTAGCATTCACATTTCATACACGCCCTGAAGTCTGAGCATGTTTTTAAAAATTCAAGTATAACCAAGATGTGGCAAAAGCAGATCATGCATATTAAAGTGCACTGTGGATTGCATATACTGAAGTCGATGTATCTATCTAGGTACATAGCTGGAAACCAGCCTCTTGTCAGAGATGCTTTGACTAAGCACATGATATTTAAACATTCTGTGGTGTAGATTTTCACCCTTTAGGTTTTGGTGTGTGAATTTAATTTTCAAAATAAATGTTTGTGGATTAGCTTTGGTTTGCAGACTACAATTTAGCACATGGATGAAAATGAGACAGACTAAATTCTAATTCACACTATAAAATGCAGCTGGATGTACTGAAGTACAGCTGGGATGCATAGGCATGGAGTTTTTTGGTGGTAACAAATATTGTGAAGTATATAAGCATTTCCAAAAGCAGTGAATATAACACTATGAAATCACATTTTATATTTTCAGCATTCTGTGTCAAAGAATGAAAGGTGGAAATGCAGTGTGTTTTGTCTTTCCCAGCAAAATATTTCTCCCTTTTTCTATACAATTTATGTCGAAAAGAAATGATCAACCTGATTTAATTTACTTTTTTATACACATCATATATCAACGCAATCCTGAGCTGAATTTTATGTTCCATAATCCTGTCCAGTAATGTTTTTATCACGACAAAATAACTCCCTTCTTGAAATTCAAATCTATAACACATCATTGAGATATTAACTCTAGAACTGTAAGAGGATGTGTGGAACTATTTTCAGCTGCTATCAATTGTACATGACTGTGCTTCTGAGGCACTTAGAACTTAGGGATTGCTGAAACATTTTGTGAAGGGGATAGGTTTTATAAAATTATTATTTCCATAAAGAGACACATTGAATGTTTTTGCTTTCACTTTCCGCAATGCAAACAGCAATGCCTGTGAAAGTTAAACACATTTAAAGAAGGCAGACCATACCAAAAAAAAAAATTGAAACTGCATTTTAAACCTATTTTACACTGGCAGTGACATTGCTTTGTATATCAAGAACACAGGATGGGCAAATATTTTCTCCACTGGCTCCTGAGCTGAAGATGACATGACTGGAAAAAAATTGCTTATACAAGTAAAATTTCATCTGAATAGTTGTGTGTGTGATTCATGCCAAAAGTATAATTTTAGACTCCTTTCACTTGCCCTTGAAAAGCTTTTCAGGAAAACCTTAAGTCTGAAAGGGAAGGAAAAGACAGGATGTAGAAAAATATCATCATCTTTGTTCCCTCTGTATTTAAAGATGCACCAAAAGAGTTTATTGTGATTATAGGCCATATCTGGTAAGAGATGAACTATACAGTAATTTAGCCAAAGATTAGCTGTATAAATAGTAATCCCAAGAGACTTTCCAGTCCAACTCCATTATGTCTTCAATTAAACACTCTAATGTTTCATGTGCAAAGCATCAGGCTTGTCTTGTGAGCCGTGGTGCAGGATGTGTCCTGTCCACAGCAGCAGGGGAGATGCTGAGGGTAGCACCAGGCTTGGCTGCTCTTTCACATAGCATCAATCCACACTCCAAGAAAAGTACTAGTGTCGGTGTTTGGATGGAATATCTTTTTAAATAGATCTTTTCCTAGCAAAATGAGGTTTTATATCTATTGCTCTGCAGATTAAATATTAGATTTCATATATATTTCATATTTCATATATATTCAGCATATTGCTGCAGATCAATTTAGTGAACTTACTTTGCTGAACAGCTGAAATTTTTGTGATGTGGGTTGATGATTACAAAATACACACCTTTGACTTTGTAAAAGTAGTTATGAATTCTGTAGAATGGGCACATTCAGTATGTGGAACCCAAACTTTTTCATTATCTTCATTAAAACAAATTTTTCTCTTGCGATGCTCCACCAGAATTCTCCTACAGGTTTCCCTGCTGATGCAGGTGGGTTTTCTTGTTGTTTGGTTTTTGTTGTTGGGATTTTTCTAACACCTCTTCTTTCCATGTCTCACAACGACCTCTATAATATTGCCTTTAGGCCCGCAAAGTTGTTAATCAATAGAGGGAATAAAATCCAGCTTGCCAAGACCAGCCAAAACTTTGAACCTGTTACAGACTCTTGTTCCACACTGCTCTCCTTCACCTCTTCTAAGAGGCCACTGACAGGGCATATTGCAGCTCCTCAGGGGGAGCTGAGTGTGTGCTCATGGTGCCAGTCCACCTACATGTGCACCTGGATTGGCTGTGCACTTCTGCCAAATACCTTGTGTCCTTGTAGGGAAAACTCACCTACTACAGGGACTCGAGTCTCTTCCCACCTTCCTCCTATGTTGCTTCAGATACTAATTTCAACACACATCAAAGGAAAAGTCCTTTGATATGTCTATTCCAAAGTTTATAAAAATTGGTCAACAGATTCAACTTTCTTAAGCAAAAAAGAAAGACAGACAAATAGACATTGCATAATGATAATTTCATCAGGAAAATATGTTAAAAACAAGTTCCTGAGTCCTTAGATGTACTAATTACAGTTATTACTACATAACACACATTTCTATAAGCATTAACTCACTAAATACAAATAACTTTTGGAATTTTCAGGGGATCACACCCCTTTTAGGTCACTCAAGAAAGAACTAAATTTGAGGCAATTGCAAAATCACTAAACACGGACATCCAGTTTCCAAATCTGAATGCAGAAGTTAGCAAATTTTCTGTACTAATGTCTTTAACCAATGTGCTGGATGGTACTTGTCACATACCCAGGTATTCTGCCAGAAATTTCAAATTCCAGATATGCTCTCGGTCTCCTTCATTCACCCAAAGATATTTGTATAGCAAAGATATATCAAATCTGTGTTGGTTATACTGATTCCTACACCGATTCTCAATTTAAGGGTCTTATATTTGTCCAGGTATTAAAAACAATACTGCCTGCTTATGATAAAGCATGTAACAGATCAGATAGGGCACATCATAATTTTATATGTTCACAAGCAGTGGAAATGTACTGAATAATTTCCTGTTTAAAAACTGGTGAACTTCATATGAAGTTAGTAGGTGGCAATTTCAAAGCAAACAGGAGAAAATGCTGCTTCATCCAACATGTATGAATTCTGTGGTTGAAGTTCTTCTCTCTGGAGATGATCAAAAGTGCTATCAGACAAACTGACAATACTACTAATAGTCTGCAAGCCACAAATTATTCTGGAAAAGTATCTACTTCTCAGGCATTTGCTGCTGACCAGCATTTCCTCTGTTTCCTTGTTTTGTGAAGAAACAAGATTTTATTCAGTATCCGTGCAGTTGAATGTATCTGTCAAGAATCCCAGACCCCAGACACAGCAGCAGCATCCTCTCTGCTCCCATGCCCTGTGATCAGTTCCACACCCTGGTAGCTCCTTGTCACTGCAGCATGGGAAATATCCAGCCCATCTCGGCTATCCAGGTGTCAGCTTTTAGCAAGCAAGCAGAACTGGGGTGAAAGACACCAAAACAAGCTTTGAAACAGTTCTCAGATTTTTGTGAGCTGAGTTTTCAGTCTATTGATAGAGAGGCCCCAGTCCTCATGCCACACTGGGACCTGGTGCATACTGATAGCAAACCACAGTATACTTTAACATCACTTTTAATTAGCTATTTTATATTAAAGGAGTATTTTATCTCATTATTAATTTTCATGCTAATTGTTTTCATATAATTTCTGTTCTTCAGAAGTCTTACTTCATAAGGTATTACGCATGTTTTCTTACCAAAGTTAGCACTTCTGTAACTGCTGAAAAGCAGTCAGAAGGCATCAAAAGTATTTTTTCATCAGAACATATTTAATTCTTTAAATAAGGCTTCGCATAGCCCTTTCACACTAATCCTTTGTAAATTAGTCATCATGAAAGGATGCCAAGTATGTTATATATTTTCTTGGTAAAGGGGAAATGCAAAAGGCCAGTCTTCTATTTGCTCTAAAAAAGAGGCCTCCTGGTTGTCTTGTTGCCTACTTAATAGGAAATATTCTGTTTGTATTTTCGAGAAATTTCCCATGCTATTCCTATGTTGCAAAAATGAGACAAAATTTCTGAATTAAATGGACTTAGGTTGTCCTTGTCTTGAAGCATGCTTGCTAACTGTGCATCTATGAATACAAAGAATATCCCATGCACATAGTTTGTTTGCACAAAGCAAACTGTCTTTGGGCAAATAAATGTAGAGTAATACAGTGCACTTCACAGGAAGAAACCGGAAATGTTTTTCAGATTTTTTTTGAAAAATGCCATTTCATATTGATGATAACTATGCAAATGACCTCCAGCATAAGAAATACCAAATACCAAAGGTATTTTGAACCTTTTTAAATGAATGCAACATTTAATTGTTTTATCTGGAGAAAAAAATAGCTTTTCTAATTTCAATTACATTTTTAAAAAGTTATTCTCAAAAAGAATATTTCAGTTTAATAAGAATCAATGTTATTACCTTGTCCAGATATAAAATTGAGTCAATAATGATCTGTAGAATTTGGCTTATAGGCAAAGTTGAAAGGAGCCATTTGCATACAACTACATAGAACCGACTTCATCACAACCTGAATATTACCAAGATAAACTTCTAAGGCCACACCTATGCTAAAATACTCAGAATTTACTTCTGTAAAAGCCTAAATCTTATCTAATGTTCATTGATTTACTTAAAAGTGAATGGTATCCTAGACAATGTACTTATACTTGTCAAAAAATGTATGCAACTTCATTATTTTCTCAGATCTCTCTAATTTAAGTGATTTATAAGTGCATGAAACCCAGAGCATATGAAATAATTTTAAACTTTACTTAATACAGATTACTCTCAATTTTACATCAGATAAAACAATTCATTTCTTGCATGTCCATATTCAGAAAGGTAGCTTTTATGTATTGCAAAATTAAAATTATATAAGAGAATATCAGAATTGTGTGGAGATCCTATAAATTAAAACACAAAACCTTTAAGCTCACTAAATTTCCTTTCTCGAGTAAGAAAAAAGATCTGTTTTCCACCAAGGTTTTAAGAACCAAATGCAGAGCCGGGCAGTTCCCCTAGTACTATTGGGATGGTGAGAAATTTTTCTTCCAATAAAGAGAGAACATCTTACTCAGTTTATCCAACTAATTCAGACCAATGCACAATACTACTGATACTCTGAACAAGACACTAAGAAAAAAAGCAACACCACAATCTATAACTTTTTCAGTTTAAACAAAAACAGTCTATTGAACCTTAGATCTTCTGGTAGGAGGACTTGGTGATGAGAACAATTGTTTCATTTTCATTTCTGTACATACCACTTAATTGCTTGACTAGATACATTAATTTAGTGTCTAAATAATAATTAAACTTTAGAAAATGCTTTACATAACCAATGCATTTATGATAGTGTTATTACTTAATAGAAATACTTTTTTAAACACCATTTGTGTTCAAGTGAATTCCTACTCTATTCAGAAGCAATTTGGCATCAGCCATAAAAAAGAATAATCACGGAGTAACTTAGAAATGCATAATTGATTATTTTTAACAAAATTATCTACAAACTGTTTAATAAATATGCACAGGTGCATAATTAGGTTTTTGTTAGCCTTATATATAAATCGCAAAACTAAATTCATTAATTTGATAATCAAAATGTTTAGGTTCTTACCAAACAATAACAATTTAATATTCTTGAAGAAATCAATATTACTATTAAAAAAAAAAAAACAAACAAAAGCAAAAAAAACCCAGACCCACAAGACAAAAAACCACCCCAAAACCCACAAAAAAACTGCCAAAACCAAAAACACTAAAAGCACTTTCATCAAGTGTGCTTGCTTATTGATCTAAATTAATCTATCTGCAAAAAAAATTGGTTTGTACTGCTTTAATGTCTTGTGAGCTGATCCCTTTCTTTCTGCAAAGGAAGACATTAATTTTCAGAGAAGCCACAACCATGCAGATTTGTTGTTCTGTAGGTATAACAAAATGGTGTTGACTCTCCTGTGTTTTAAAATGGGACTATTATTTGGAATGCTTTCTGATGACTGAATCTTTACAGATCATCATAACATGTTGTTGGAATTGAAAATTACATCAATGACTCTGCACCATGCATTGTACATGACCTGCATACTGAGGGAGAAGAGTAAAAGCAGGAAGGAATGCTTTTTGCACTTGCTGAAACTCACCTCATCTCACAACATCCACTGTGTTCAGTCTAAGTCACTTTGAAGACAGATGTAAAATCCACATTCTACATGCTGTTCCTGCTTAAGTTCTCAAGAAATGCTGAAGTAATGATGAGATAACCTGAAATATACTGCTGAAAAACTCAGAAAAAATACTCTGACACAGATTCAGATTTGTATAAATGCTCTCAAGATATTTAAGATTCAAGCTAAAGTTTCAGATGTGAAAAAATGCAAGTGAATTACTTAAGCAAAATTGGCATGATTTTCAGAGACACTCAGCAGTTTCAGCTCCCATTTAGTTCACCTGTAAAATTACATAAAACAATCTATTTGTGTAATATACGGCCTTGGAAAAAAGGTCTCCTGTGATCTTTCATAAAAGATTCTTGGCAGATAAATGTGAGTAACAGAAGAGACATTGTCTCTTTCCTGAAAGTGAGTGCTGAAAGTCCAATAGCTTTTCCAAACACATTGTTATAAGCATTTTATTCAAAGAGGATGAAACTATAACACTTTTAATGTTCTTTTTTGCCTCAAAGTGTGTTTCTGTTTGGTGGCTTTCCTCCAAGTTTTCCAAGTTGTGTTGTGATGAGGAATGCTTGATGGAAATAGGAATAGCAAATACTACATAGAAAAGAGAGCAATGACTCTGAAGTGATTGATAAAAGAAGTCAAATTTGTTCCAAAATAGAATTGTGTTTTCTTTCTAGTTAAAAAGAGCAATGTTCAGCTTCAGAATGTTTTGTCTAAAAGGGACGTACTATATCTTCTGGGTGACCAATTGGCCAGCTTGAAACACACACTATACCAGTGTGTATTTATATGTATACATGTTAACAGACATAAACACATGTATGTATCATGTATCAGTGTATATTTAACTGCTTCCCACTGAATGCATGAACAGTTGTTTAGCACTTCACAATTTTTTATTTTCACTCTTACTTCTACATTTTCATTTAAGAAACAGAAGCCATGGTCTTTGAGCACAGAGTACACTGCAGACTCTGAAACTCAAGAATATGTTTCCGCTTGGCATCATTAAATGACCTGTCATTAATTAAAGGACTAGGAAATTATAACATTGCCTACTAGCTACATAGACCCTGGGTATCAGTGCGCTTCCTCACTTTCAAATGCTCTTCCCTTGGAACATTTCTGTAAAGGGGAACAGCACATTAGAATGGAAGTGCACATACCTCACCGAGGGAAGACCTCATGGCAGTACAACAGGCAAGCCCTGTTGTACATCCTCCCAGGGCATTGCAACATTTTGCAGGGCTCAAGAGCAGCAAAAGCGCTTGGACAATGCTCAGGGTGCCAAAGTTGTATCGTGGGTGCCAGAGATCATGAGCTAATGTGCTTGTAAAATCTCTTCCCACACAATGCCCAGGGCTATGGGTTTACCTCGGTCTTGTGATGTGACATAGAGATTACAAACAAGCAGTGCTGGAGAGTCACCTGGGCAGTAACCAGGTCAGACCACAGCTTGTCATCACTGCAATTATGGTCCCCTTTTCATAGGATGGGCCAACACTCCCACCAAAGCTGTTACCAAAGATCTAATCTTCATTCTGCCAGCTGATAAAATTAAGTGTAAAGAAATTTGCCTAACAGATCTTAAATGTGTTTTAACACAAAGTGCCCAAGAACATTTAACTATTGATTGGTACCCTTCCCGCAGCATCTGGAGAAAAAAATCACTTCAGAGTAGACTTCAGGTGAGAGCTCCCCACTGGGCTGTGGGAGGTGAAGGTCAGTCTATAGATCACAACAAGCAGGGGAGCAACTTGATCCTAGGTGGAGCAGGTCTCGTTATTCCTGTCCTTTATAGTGGAAAAGGAAGGAGCACAAAAGAATTCAGTTTTGTCATAATGCAGAGGGGAAAGGCCAGAGAAGGGCAAACCCTGGCTTCCTTTCACCCTGCTAAGGTCATTCACATCAGTGCATGCACTAACACACAGCTCTTCCTTCCTGCCAGTTCTGCTCTCAGACTTTAGAATGTAACACAACTAACCAATTTCATATTAATCTGTATTGGAGCATAGTAGGATGTTAGTCTCATTTACTTTTTATAAACTTTTAAAAAGGGCATATAGGAAGACTGGATGAAAGGTTAATGCTCACAACTGCCCTGAGCCAGGATATTCTGTGCCCAGCCTGAACAACAGCCAGCTTGCATGATCTACACCTTTGAAATACAGATGGAATTAACAAAGCTTGTATGTTCTTATTCATATAGTCACTTCAAAAGAAAATACTTTTAATGGAATGAATCCCAAGTACAAGATAAGATTTCCCCAATGACTACCTTCTATCTTTGTTTACAACATCACCAAAAAAAAAACCCAAAAACATATGACTCAATTATTTATCTACCCATTATTTATTCATTCTCCTAGTAGTATCTCAGTAAACTAGCATGTGGTTTGGCTGCTCAGTTATCCCCTAAGGATTCTGGCCAAACACTCCTGCACAAAGGAAAACCAGAGAGTATTTTCATTTGAAAACACAAAGAACACAGACATGTCTTTTCTAATCTCTTTCACTAAAGCTTTAAGGTCGTGGACATATTCCAGACAGTCTAGTTCAATCTTGGGTAAAGTCTTCAAATATTTGGAGACTTCTGAAGTACCCTTGTGCTCTATTGTGTCCCTGAAAGCAGGTCCTAGAAAAGACCCTTATCTCGGGAACACACTGAAAAGGTATATTTGGTTACACATTCCAAATACAAAGAGGAAGAAATGAATGTGGGTTTATACACACACACACACACACACACGCACACACACACAGACCCTTGTTCATGTAAGCCAAACTGGTTAATTTGAGGATATTTTTATTCTCAGAAAGTGTAACTTACCACTCCAGTGGGCTTGCTCTGTCTCACTTTGAGTTCCTCTTTTTTGATTTTTGCCTGACAAACATAGCTCCTACCCTAACTATGCAAAACCTGCTGCTTTCACTTCACATCATTTCCTCAAAATTCATTTCTCTCTCTATCTTATTTCTCTTTAGTGAAGAGGAAAAAAAGATCTGTCACAATAAACGGAGTGTCAGGTTTTGTGTCTCATCATTGTCAAAAATTGGCAAAATCTGTGGGGAAGGAAGGATTTGGATAAAATTTGGTCAGGTTCCAGCAAAGAAAAATGTCCCGAGATGTGGTGAAATCCTTCCATAAGCCTGGGCCAGTCTTCACCATTAAAGGATCTCATCTCTATAGTCTAACTACATTCCTTCGTAAACAAACCCCTTATAAGTAGAGTTCAGCATGAATGCACCCAAGCTCAGCCGCCACAGCAACTCCCTATTAGAGTGAACAAAGAGAGGAAAAAACACCCCACCACCACCCCCCCTGCCCCAGACATCTTCAAACTGAAAGGAGTCAGAAGCTGGTGGCTGGAGAAAGCCAGCTTTCAGTGTAATAAAGGTAGTGGGGAAGGTCTGAGGGGCTGTGACATGCCCTCCATACTAAAGAATAGAGTTGGTAAAAGGCAGAAAAATCTAAACAACCTGAGAAAGCATAGCAAAAAGCAATTTGGTGAAAGAATGAGACCTGGGGTGGGCCTGACCTGTAGTCAACCACTTAAGCAGTCTGTATAACTTAAGCAGTCTGTATTTTTAAACACAATTGGCATGTTCTGAGAACTATGGTTCACTAAGACCATATTATTTGGGTGTCTAGAGGCTCTGAAGTATTAGAAAATTCTGTCAGTCACTTAAGTATGCAATAAACATGATCTGTTTAATAGGTTATAAAAATCCTGATGAAAAAAAAGTTATAAATTGTACTTAGAAATTAAAATCTTCACAGCACTGGAAGGAAGAGTAACACAGCTAACTATGAATCTGTAGAGAATGGCTAAAAAAAAAAGGTATTTTTCAAGTCATCACCTTCACAGGAGGAGACAGCAAATATTATGGGAAGGCACACAGAGATGTTTTCATTTATAGCAAGACAAATGAATCCATCTACATTCATTGTGACTCTTGACACTTCACTTCTCAACCCCAAGGTTTAATTATAAAGTTCTTTGAGATCCCAGGAGATAGGGTAAGGCACCCAAGTCCAAAGAACTACAATAGTATAAAACTGCAGTGAAAATAAATTTCACCACAATGATAATTTAAAACAAATTTAAGCACTGAACGCCATTCTTGTGGCAAGATGGTTTTGTCTTGGTTTTTTGTCCAGTGCTGATATTTACTTACTGTAAATTTATCACAACAAAAAGACTATGTCTAAAGAACTGAAAGAATTTCAGGATTTGTAATAAAACAAAACTTCTCTAATGACTCTGCAATTAATGTAATGTAATTCAGGAATTCAAAAGATCTAGAGATTTTAATAAACTGAAACACTTCACTGCATTTGCTTTTGTTCAGGCATGTCCTGCATTTACTTTCTCATAAATCCTCTTTAGACTGGCAATTTACCTAAAACTAGCATAATTGAGCATATTTGTTATAATACACATGGTAATGCTTCTCACTAGGAGACTAAAGCCTAAATTTTCTTATTTCAAAACAGGAATAGTAGGTGAATTATTGCACTTCAGAGGATGAAGCTTTTAAATTTTACTCATGCACCTCAAAATATGACACCATAGTGCCAGATATAAGCCATGAAAAAATTAATTTCTAGAGAGATATGCATTTTTAGTGCGCACTGGAATGGCATGGGCAGCCCATTCAGACTCTGTAAACAGACCAGCAAGACCAGGAGGACTGGAAAAGAATAAAATAGCTTGCTCCTGGATCACAGAACAAAAGGGAGGTAGATTTGTTCCCTTGCCAATATGACTTTTATTTTTTTTTAGTTAGAACAGTTACAAAAAAATTTTGGTGCTCTAGTGTTTCCTGTAAAAAAAAAAAAAAAAGTCCTTTCACAACCTGGAATATATGCAGAGGTGAAAACCAGCCTGCAAGGCAGCAAATAGCCCAGTGATTATCTGTCTCTGAAGAGAAAGGCTCAGACTGTCCACTTCAGAAAGATTGGACAAAGCTTGACCACAACTCACTGTGATTTCTCATAGTTGTCATTTAGGCCATGCTTGCAGTTTGTCAGTTGTAAATTGTACTCTTACCATATTCTTTATTACTCCTTTGAACCTTATCTGACAATGAAAACCAAGAAATTTCATCGTAGCCAGCCAAGAAAGTATCTTTCAGTGGAACTTACAAAGAATTTGGATTGAAACCAGTACTACCTATGCCTTAATTTTTTTATTCTCTCATAAATTCATGATGTATAAACTTATTATGTTTAATATTTCAGAGACTCCACTAGGGATTTATTAGAAATTTTAGTGTCTCAGCCACATGAAGAGGGATTGGTTTGAGAGCGTTTTTTTAGATGTCATTTTCTAATTGACCATTAAGTGCCCATTGTAGCACTAAGTCCCTCATGGTGTAACAGATGCCTTTGTGTTTTAATTCATGTAAGTTCCATGAATATTTATGTATATTAGTTAAAAACAATTCAGCTACAGCAATACTATTCTGTGTTCTCTCATCAACAAATAAGAAGTGCTCCCCTTACCACATGCTTATCTCTCAGTTATTAATGTACAATAACAAATTCCAAGCTCTCAGCTGGGAACATTATATTGTAATTGCTTGGTAGGCTATTAGGGCACACCTGTCTGTCAGAATCAAAATACAGGAATAAACTCTCCTAGTATGGGTAGAGAAATATTGATTTCTTCCGCCATCTCGTGGAAATGTTATTAATTGCAAGACAATCTTAAATACTTCACACAGTTCTGTATATGAAGAAACCTGAGGAATGTGGCTCAAGGCAGTTTTCTTTCCTACACGAAAAAGTCTGCTGCTTATGAAATAGTAATCTGGTTCGGTAATGTCTTATAGTCAAATATTTTAAATTAGTCGATCTAAACTCAGTGGCCGCTCTTTCTGTATGCTGTGTGGACTGTACATAAAAATCTAGATCTAAAATAGATCTAAAACTATTTTTAGACCTTCCTTCATGCTCACATTTATACACAAAGATACTGTGCTTCTTTTAAAATTCATTGCACAACAGAAGCATTTATTTTCACCTGGACTGCTGGCTGGAATCTGATTTTTTCCCCAGTAATTTTTTGAAAATCACTAAATGATTGTTCTGAAAATAAATATTCACTGATTGCTTAATTAAACTTATTAAAATGCAAATTAAAATCCCAAACTAATGGCAATAATTAAAAAAGAACACATTACCACAATGATGAAAGATCAGATTTAACTTTTTCCATTATCCAATACAATGTCAATTAAGTATAATTGGAAAATGAGAAAGCACAAAAGAAATCTGAAAACAGCTTTTGCCACAGAAACTTTACCAGGAATGAGTCACCTCATACATAGCTCAGAAGAAGCTGATAGGCTGTTATTCTGCAAGGGGGTTTGGATACTTTTGGGTTCTAAGTCCACTTGCAGTCCATGAGAGTTTGAAACACAGGCTGAATCTTCTTTCTGTCCTCTTCCCTCCAGCTATAATATTTTGGCTGTAGGAAACTGAAACAGTTTTCTAGATTCCATATCTTTGATCTATAACCACTTGCTAAACTACATTCACAGAAGAATACAGGTGATAAGCTCCAGGAAACCCCAGTGTGTGTGTGTGTGGTGGAATTACAGTAATACTTGAGGATTTAACCATGCAGCTCTTTTTAGCATTAATGTGAGTCAATAAAGTAAATCTCTATATTCCACTTTGAAAATATGTGTGCAAGGGTTTGAATGATTTCCCTTTTTTTACGGTTATCCTTTGATATCATTCAGCATGTGAATGCTAGCAAACAAGTGGAGGTCAGCACCATTTACTCATTGCAAAAGAAATGAAATAGAATTGCCTGGGGGCAATCTAATCAAGCAAACATTTCAGTAACTGCTCCATCCCACTCTCAGAAGCAACAGGCAATTTTGCTACATTTCTGATTCTTTCTAGAGTAGATATTGCTCTCTTACACTTCTGCATTATATTTCAATTGGTCGAGAATCCTCTACAGACAATGTCAAGACCAACGAATTGAGTGTTTATCTAAATAAAAGCCACTTGACGTGCAAGCTACTGCTAAGATATTGCTGCACAGACCTCCTTCAAACTGTACTATTTAAATTCCTCTGGCCTCTTAAATGCTGTTTTGGGCTTTGATGCTGCTGCAATACCTGTGCTATAAAGCACAGTGGACTCTTCAGTGGGATTTTGGAAGAGTACTTGTGGAAGAGAGCAGTTTTTCTGATTGTGTTAAGCTCTAATTTAACGTAGGTCAGTCACAATAGGAATAAACACAGAAGCATCACCAGTTAACCCACTGCTGGGAGTGTCTCAGACAAGAAACAAGGTGGTGTCTCAGCCCCTGTTGTCCTGGTCTCAGGCGTGTGGTGCATTAGGAGACTGTACAGCCCTAAGCTCCTACCCAAGCGCTCTCACCACCTTTATTGCATCCTGCTGTTTCCAGAGTTTGTGACCTCAATCACAAGGTTGCAAACAACAAAGTGTTGAATTACAAACTGTCTGTACAGGCCTAGTCCAAGTCACAATAATTCAAGAGCTGACACGGGGCAGTTTTACTCTGACACAAATCATTTGCTTCTTAACACGGGTCACAGCTTACATACTGTTCTCCATACCATAAGCCTATGGGAATATTTGCTCCAGTACCATCTTTCATGTCACTATCAAAATTGGACCTGTTGTAGGCGGTTATTGTTGACTTCTTTCCTAATAGGAGAAGTGAAGTCTTATTCCAGTCACATAAAAATTAATGACACTATAAAATTAAGTGCTGACAAAGTACAAAAGATTACGCTCTCTTCCTTTCAGAATGTGTCACGTATGTTCCTTTGTAGCAAGGGTTCACACAAGCATGCTTTCGTATTTGTATATTTTGCTGCTACTGTACATCCATTGCAAATAGCATCATTTTCTGGTCAAAATCACTCACCCATTATTCGATTACTACAGTAAAACCTGCTGTCAAAACGTTATTCCTGATATCTCCTGAATAAACTTTTCTGCCCTGCCTCAGACGTGGCCCCAGATCCATCCATGCTGAGGATTCCTACAACACTCAGCATAATTTCTAGACATTGGATCCATCTCTTGACAACATGGACTCAGATGACATGGATTGGGTAAGAGAACTGGCTACCTGGAGTTTCTTGTGTTGACAGCCCTAAGCATACAGAAACACTAACCACTGAAAACAGGAGCTGAAAAAATGAAGTTGATTCAGGGGAACTTTCTTGGGTCTGAGTTTGAAAATCCTGTTAAATCTTGTCTTCCAAGCTGTCTTTGAAGGATTAAGTACCTTTTCTTCAGGTACAGTTTCTTTTCTTCAGGTTTCAGAATTCTGCCAGATATTATGTGTGAGACTTGTTAAAAATCGTAGCTCCCACAGCCCATTATAAATTAAATCTAAGTACCCTTAACACAGTGAAATCAATGAAGATTTCTGAGGTCAGCTTGAGTCAAAGGACAATTTGGTAGCTATGTTAATGGACCCATATTCAAGGAACTCAAGTACATAATCAGCAGTAATAACAATTCTGCAAGACAAATTAGATGGTTAATAACATGTAAATAGAATCATGGTATTCAGATTACGTCATTAGTAGTGGCTGTGCAACTGCAATGTCGTCAGAGGGAGCACACACACAGACCTAGATGGAAATTGCCAAATTGTTTTGTTGATAGGGAAGAAAGGGAGGAGAGCTGGATTCCACCCTCCCAGCTTACAGTAAAATATTTTAAATTAGTGTGTCGGTTGTATAAGGTTAACAGAGCAGGAAGTACTACAAATTTAATTTTGCCTTGGAAAGCCTGCCAATTTTCCATATTCGCACTTCTTTTATAGACAATGCCTCACTCTTCCTCACTATTCTCTTACTTGCTGTTAGGCATTTCCTTTTCAATTTATTATTGCACTTCTTCTTGACATGCTTTGTTTCTTCTATTTAATCTCTTTGTAAATAAGGCTACGGTGGCATGCAAAATGTCATCACTTGCCACAGAGAGGACATGGAGGTGACATATAGCTCCTCTATAGCTCCTTCCACAAGGAGTCACAACTCACTTTGGTGTCTAACCTGTGTGAGTAAAGAAGAGGATATGACCACCTATGTTCCCATGGATATGACATTGGCCACAATGCCTTATCTGTTGCAGTGGAAATGGTGTCAGCTTCAAAGTTAAACATTCTTGTTATTATAAGCCTATGCAATGATAGGACAGTAATGCATATTTACTCAGTGTTTTGGTGATCCTTTCTCAGACAGTTATAAATTATTTCTTAGATGAGAGCTTTTTATACTTGATGAATAGCAGATGATTGTCACTACTTTACTGTTTAATTTTAAAATTAATTTGAAGTATAATTCTCCAACTATAAAGTGCTCTGAGACTACTAAGAACTTAATCACATTAAATGAACTTCATTATAAATCATCATCCTTATATGACTCTCAAAATCAGGCACTGGAAGAAATTAATGCATCAAAGCAGGATTCATTTAAACAGAAAATGCATTTTAGAATTGAGAAAACAATAGGTATGTATTAAAATTGTGGAATTGTGTGGAACTCTTCTATCAAAGTTATGTAAAACACAAGTTTATACATAGTGAGAGCATACAAGTTTGTAACACCTCTAAAATTTAAACTTATGCATTAATCTGATATTATAAAAAAAGTTTTTAAAGCATTATAGATCTGTGCAGTGACCTACAGTCTCAGTCTTATACCACTGTAAAACTTCCAGTAATTATGTTTAAGAAGACAAAAAGCCAGTCATGCATGAATAAAAGCAAATATGGCGCACTTTCTATAAAAACCAAGACATCTTCATATTGAAAAGAAAAACACCAAATACAGAAAATATAGTTATTAAACTTCTAAAAAACATACAAAATGTTTAAAGAGACCTTCAAAGATAAAATATGAAACACATATCACAAGTTACAGTTTGTAACTATACTTTGCTTTTCTGATAAAATCCAATCCTTTGAAATGAGAAAGAAAAAGGAATAAACTACTTCTGAATATGAGACTGCTGATTTTTATAACCATATAGACATTTGGAAGTCTTAAGTGCAATGTCAAAAAGCAAAGGCAACAGGCTAAATATCCAAGCTATTCATCTGGGCAGCCATGCAAAATATTCAAACTGAAACAGGAAATTGCGAATTGTGAAAACATAACTTTCTTTTTTCAAGTACAGTTTTAAATTACTTTTAAGCGAAGTTCAGAGGATTTGAACTTGAGTAGGAGGCTTCTTGTGTTAGTCTTTCTGCTAAATGCTCAACTACCTGGAGGTACTCTCCAGTGGCCTACACTAAACTCTGGAGACCACTATTATGATTAGTTTAGGAACTTGCCTCTGCTCAGCACATCTATTTTTTCTAGCACCTGCTAGGCTGTTTTTTTCTATTTTACCACACAGAATATGAAAGAAAAATATAAGCCTGAAAAGCTAAGTTTGTAAAAATTTTGTAAAATTTTGTCAGAACAACAAACAATTGCTGAGAATGAAATGTTACAGTGAAATGTTGGAATACAATGCAAATTAAATTTCAGATACTTCTCAGCTCTTCAGAATTATTTTAAAGAAACTGATATATAGTACACAGATTCAAACCTGCAACCGCAAATTTTAGCTTTTTTTTTGCATGGAGCTTCAGTGTCTTAATTGTAAAAGATATGCTAAGGCTAACCAAAGGGGATCTATTGAACATATAGAAAACAGAATGCAAAACAAAAATTATCTAGATCCACACAAACTAGATTTAAATTTAATATGCAAGATAATTCTTAGACTTCAATAAGGTTTTAGACTCCATAGAGTTAAAATTTTTATCCAGCTTGTTTTTGAAATTTCAAAGTTTTGGGAAGTTGTGGAATTACTGACGGACTTTCCATGAAAAGCCAAAAAGTTTCCTCAGTCTGAGTGAACTCCCTGAAGTATTCTCATTTTAAAAAGTCTTGGGGAGAGTGGAGGTAATTCTTCTGCACTCTTATTTTTCTACACAGGAGCAGACATTTCATGGTCAAGAGATGAAAGCACAAAATACTAATGCAGAGGGTCCAGACAGCATACTCTTAAAAGGTTTGTTTTTCTTAGCTGGTTCATGCCTACTTGATGAGGCAAAGGTCTACAAAATGAGTATTTTACAACCCCAGAACAAAAACCAAAAGGCAACTTTGCTGCCCCTGGATATGAAAAATAGAAGTAAAAAAGAAAAAAAAAAGTGTGGTAGAGGGGCTGCCTTCATTTTGCTCCAAAATAAACATTTACTTGCTTTTTAAAGGAGGGAGGAGGGAAGGAAAACATTGACTTAATGGAGCATAAAAGAAAACAAAGTTTGTTAAGTTCTTTTGTCCCTCTCTAGAGAATTACCTCATTTAAATGCAAGACCCATTTATGGATAATGGGAAAAATAAAAGCTTTGTGAATGTAGGCATGAAAAATTCTTATACTTGCAGAAAACATTGATGAGTCAATATCTGTTTATTTGGAAGATTTATTTAGTGTAACAGATAAGTACTTTAATTAAAGCTTCCATCTGTGGAAGCTGACAAACACTTCACCTTTGCTATTTCTGACCGTGATAATCCTGAAGGGGAATGTTTCTGTGCAATAGTGTCACCAAGGTCATTATATGGTATTTAATGACTATGTTGAAAAAACGGAGCATCGCACACTTATCTCTGATGTGAATGTAAATGTGACCTTTTCTAAAACTAAAAAGGACATGAATATAAAGAAGAAGCAACATATTCCATTTATTTCACAGCATTTCAGCAAGAAGGCAGATCTAAACCAAGAGTTACAAGTGAATATGATGCTGCTGCAAGTGTAATTCAATTTATAAAAAATAAAAACCACAGATACCAGCTGTTTAGGTATATGGGTATTGATATCTCTATGTATTGTTTTGGATTACATTTTAGTTATTTAGTTGAATTTAGTTTAGCAATTTAGTTATATATGCTATGGGTACTGAAACTGCTTAATAGAATGTTCCTTTGTCACCTGAGAAAGATGCAGAAACACAACTTCTTTAATTAAACAGAAGTAAATGGTAAAAAAATGCTTTATTAGTAAACCTAATTGAGATACAAGGAAAACTGCAGAAGAAACATCAGGTATAATAGATTATATGTAAATTGTAAAATGCGTACATAGGATGGTAATGAAATTTATGGGACTAGCAATAGAGGTGAACATATACCAAAGTGTCATCTGCAATAACACACCACTGCCACTAGCATGAGAGACAAGGTGCAGAGGTGGAAGACTGGAAGACTGGTGTACAGGTAAATCAGAATTACTGCTCAAGCAACTGTATTACCCAAGAAAAGAGCTTCATTACAGAGGAGACAAACCAGGCAGTAAACGATCAACACAATTACCTAGTTTTCCATAAGGTTGTCATACAATTGTCAACACAAGATGTTTTGTTACATAACAAAGGATTCCAAATAAACTCATAGTTACAGTGCCATCATGGGTAACACATCTTAATACTCCGCTGTTGGCAATGCTATGCTCATACAACACTTTAACCAAATCAATAAAAATCATTGAGAAAGTGTGAAATGAAACATATGGGCAAATCTGTCTTACTATCACAACTCTGGGATATTCCAAAAAGCATCTGCCTTGTTCAGTGCCCTTCATTTTATTAAATCCTAGAGGTTCCAAGTGTTCTTTTTTATAAAGACTGTGAAATCAATTGACAACGTATAAACATTTATTTAATTGTTTTTACCAGCAGTGTCTACTTTCAAGATTACTGATAATAGGCTTAAGCCTCTGAGAAAACTGCATGAACTTTGGTCTGTTAGAAAATTTACCAAGAATTTGCTGGTGGATCAAGGCATAATGATGCACAATTGTATAAGTGGTTTTATTATGGAACATGGTATTTTAAGTTCTCAATTATATGGAAGTATCTGTGCCAACTGAATTTCAAAAGTACAACCATGAAACATCTCACAATGTATCTTGCTTATCGTATCTCACACTTGCAAAAAGAGCTGGTATATTTCTTAGAAGAGTTTCTGTGATTTATGATTTCGAGAATCACATCTTCTTCATTGCTTCTACAGTTACCCAAACAGTCCTTTTGCAACCACACTTGCAAAAGTCTGCCCCTGCAGACATATAACAATGTTCAAAACCTATCTGTATTTCCATGAAAAATAGTTTCAGTGAAACTTTTGTTGCTTGTTGCTACAACTGCATATTCATGTTTCAAAAGCAATTACTTAGAGACACCCACATTCCTACTTCATTTGATAAGCAAAAAATGCTTATCCTCTCCAGCCAAAAAAATCACAGGTCAAAGTTGCACTAATGATTGCAATCACATCCTCGAGTGATGCCAGCAGAAAAATAAAATGTTGCTACAAAGACTGTTACTGTCGCTAGCTGCACATCTTTTACCCTCTGCTTGTTTATGTGACCAATGGCCCATGCTGCCACCTGTGACACGGTAAACAGGAAGGCCAAGAAAACATGGCCATTACCTTTAGTGAGATGCAATTTCTGCACTGGCAGCAATATTCAGTAATGCTCAGTAACATTCCAAGGTAATGGAGAAAATTAATTTTTTAAACAGCACGCTTAGGACATTATCCCCTCTCATTTCATCACAGGTCTCAATTTTGAAGACTCTGTTTAGAATTTGTGGCAAGAATTGGTTCCAATATCTAATGTTAAACATATACTTACAAGTCTTACCAAATGCAGGCTCATATGGAAAAGAATAGCAAAGAGTAAATGTCAAAAAAAACCAAGGAATCTCCTTCATCCTAATCCATTTTCTTGGAAAATGAGACCTACACATGGTTTTGGTGGAGCACCAAGGTTAAGTCTTTGAAGAGTCTTTTATCACATCTTTTAGTGTTACTTTAGGTCTGATATGCCAATTTATTTTCTGTTTAGCATAAACTGAAAATCTCACTTCTCTTACTTAACAAGACCTTTATAGGACCTGGACACCTGTAGGGTTGAAATGTATGATGTCTTAACAACTGTGGGCCTTTACAAAAGATGTATTTTGAAGTACTGCTGAAGCCAAGACAAGGAAGGGCACAAGGTCAGAGTCCAAGACCAAACCAAGTTTTACACTGATTTTCCTTTACTTGATTTTCACTGCCAGCTAGAAATTGAACTGCAATAAAATTAACCAGCATAGCTTCTTTCTACTGTTTTCTTATAAAGGAAATTCAGCTGTCAGAATTGGAAGATTTTCAAATGATATCTAATTGACCAGAAATGCCAAACCTCGTGACAGTCACGATTCACTCTAAAGAACTGGTGGTAGAGCATCTCTCCCTGAATTCAACAAAACCAGAACAGTTCTGGCAAAGTTTATCAGCGCAGTTCACTGCTGCTTCTCACATGCTTTGTCTAATGTGACTGGCATCTCCTTGCAGGGATGAGACCATGTCATAAGCAAAACAATGCAATACAAAAGAAAATAATTCTTGAGGCTGGTTCCTAAATCATTCTGGAAGTTGGTTCCTAAATATGATTTTTTTATCTTCTACTCAATATCAGTGCAGAAAACTACACTGAAAAGAGAGGTTAGGATATATAAAAGCAAAAGGCCAAGTTAAAAGTTTACAATTTCCATAATTCATATGAATTTATAATGGCAGGTAAAATGTCAATATACTGCTTGAAACACAAGAAATTCTTTGCCAATAGCTCACTGGATTTCTTTCTTGAAACTTACAGCTCACTCTTTTCCTTACAACTTTTCCAGGGACATTGTTTAATTTTTATATAAATTTTAAAAGCATTTGTTTTAGAATCTCTTTTAAAAAGTGCTGAAAGTACACACTTTACCAAAACAGAATTGTATTGGACTGCATTTTGTGAGAATTACATTCAGTTTTTTAATACAGCTTCTAAAACAGTTAAAAATGTTGGCTAGTTTTGCAAGTATGCATTCATTCAATAATCTGCTCAGCCCTGTGAGAGTACACAGTTATATGCATGCATATGTGTAAGGCAGGAATCTAAATAAGTAAGAATTTAATGGGCAATTCTTTTCAAGGTCATGCTTAAAATTATCCTGGCTTTAGCAACACTTTGGTGAAAAAATATTGAAGAGGTTTAGCATTTCCTCAAAGGCTTACCAGAAATATAAAATCTTGACTTGCAACTCAGTATTGACAGCAAAACCAGTCTAGAAGAAACACTAAGTGAATGTGCGCCCACACGTTGGTTACAGTGTCTTGGAAAACTGTAAGTCAAGGATAATAACCTAGGCACATGTAAGGTCTACATTAAGCACTAGCCTAAGAACCTTGTGTATTAAACCCACAAAAAGATCATATAAACAGATTTTTATTTAAAAAATCATCAATTCATCCAAACCCTGCACTTTACTTGCACAAAATGTCTTCTGGGAATCCAGAAAGTGTCTCCCCCCCCTCACTGTGGCATGTTTCCCTGCTTTCAGGAGCCTTCCAGAAGCAGAAGTGCAGGAGCAGCAGGAGTGGGTTTGCAGGGCTGTGCTTCTGTCCTGGAGAGAGGAAGCACCAAAAACCCTGCCTGAAGCTTGCTGGCAGA
This sequence comes from Ammospiza nelsoni, assembly GCF_027579445.1. Classification (NCBI taxonomy): domain Eukaryota; kingdom Metazoa; phylum Chordata; class Aves; order Passeriformes; family Passerellidae; genus Ammospiza; species Ammospiza nelsoni. The sequence continues at coordinate 27,612,720 of NC_080669.1, read as the reverse complement.
GCAGAGCCCTGACAGGATGAAGACAAATATCTCCTTACTGTGGGTTCACTTTCTGGAGCGGGCTGGGTGAAATGTCAGGAGCCTCAGAGATGGGGCCTGTATCCCCACCCAGCAGGACGCCTTGCTGCAGTGCTGGGCAGCGTCGGAGCCACACAAACATGGTGCCCTCGCAGGGCCCAACTCTCAGTGCCAGGGGATCAGGCATCAGGCCCTTGGAAGGAAGGTATAAAGGCTCCAGAGACTCCCCCCTCCAGCAGGAGATACTTGGGTGCGTGGGTGGGATGTGGCCACTGTTTTATCCCTCAGGCTCCCTGGCCCACAGACTCTCCTGTGATGTTGTCTGTTTTCAGTAAATGCTGCCATGGGACAAAGCAAAACCTTACTATCTCCATTGCTCGGGCATAATCTGTCAGAGCTGCACCTCAGACTGGAGGTGGACTTCTTCCAAAGAGGCAGAATTCCAACTCTCCCTCCCATTCTCCAAAAGACCCTCTTATGTTAGCACATTTTAATATGCATGAACAAAGCAAGTATATTAACTCCCACTTATTAAAATCAGATAATTGCAAATATGTATGTGGGTTTGTGGGTTTCCAAGCAAAGTCAGAAAAAAAAGAGGTTTTCATGAATGTTATTTTGGCAAATATTTTCCCCATGGGCATGGGCTAGTGAACAAAATGATTACAAGAAATTACAGTACGTACCATGAGTACTTTTTGGTATGCACAGAACAATTTAAGGCATTATAATGTCACACTGCCACATGAAAAAAAACCAAAAAAAACCAAAAAACCCCCCCCAAACCCTGGACTTCTTAATTTATTCAGAAAATTATACTCTCTTTACCACCTGATATAGAAGCTTCAAAAGCAAAATAACATTTTTAAAAGCATGTTTTAAGCACAATGTCAATTACAAGTTGGAGAGTGTTTATTTTAAAAAAACAAAGTGAAAATTTCTTATGGCTTTAATCCAAATCCTTTTGAAGATGCAGAGTTTTTCCCAATGACTTCAACTGGCTTTGGTTCAGGCCTCAAAACCATTTGTCATTATAAGATGCAACCACACATTTCAGACCAGCCCACCCCAGAGGAAGTGCTACACCTAAACACGATGCACCCACAGCCAGGCAGCCTGCACCAAGCCCAGGGATGCCAGCAGCCTCTTAATCCACTGATCTCCTGGGGAGCAGAGGATGCATTTCATAATGCCTTTGTGCCATGTCTTGCATGAAGGCTCACCCACCATCAGGGTGCTGATCTTGCCTGCAGTAAGAATTCCCTTGTATCCCATGTGTTCCCCTTCACAATGCCTGTAGAAGCACCCACAATTTTTCTGTTTACAGGAGAAACAACAGAAACCTAAACAACTTACATGGGGTCCCACGCAGTGCCAAGTGACAGATGTGGGCATTCAGTCCAGAATTAACCCCATTCCTCAAACAAAAATGATTAGGAAAAATACGCAGCCCCAGCCCCCTGCCCTCATGCAGCACTGTCTCAGTGTCTCAGCACCTCCAACACAGTCAGTCACAACGACTGGTTTGAGGCTGAGGAGAGTAAGGAGTATTCACACCATTCCCTGCTGTGGCTTTTGCTGGATGTCCCAGAGCTGGAGGAGCCCTGATATCAAAGCATTCCATCTGTTTTGGAGATTAATTCGTCATTGGTTTTGTTGGATTGGCCTCTTTTAAACCGGGGAAGCTGTCTCCACAAAAGTAGCAGACACCAGCAGCAGAGGACTGCTACAGCAGATACCTGGATAAAAGAACAGGTAAAAAAAAAATCACAAAAATAGTCACTAATTATAAGGAAAGACATGAAAAAACATCAATGAACATCCAGCACTTACATTTAATAGGATGCAAAATTGCAGGCCACAGCAAAGTCAGGAGCAAACTTGTGCTGAAAACCACAGATCCACACACTCATTCAATTGGGAATGTTTGAGTCCACAAGTTAGTGAACAACAAAATTCTTACTCCACTGGCTTTTCCAAATGTCAGGACTGAGTCCATTCACAAGCATATCTATTTATAAATATATAAATTTTGTCTTTTAGTCTGCCTTAAGAAAACAGTATTTCTAAGTAGAGGAGATGTAATAGTGAATAGTGCTGTGGTTGTTCTCTGAGAAATATCTAAGAGAGGACAAGGGAGAGGGATATAATAAAGGCATAAGGAACAGAGGAAGCAAAGACATATGTTTGCCTTCATAAAGAAACAAATATCTTCAAACACATACCTTCCCTTCACAAAGAAATTTTTTATTCCTAGTGCTCTCACTACAGTGTTAGCAGTAAACAATTTGAAAGGTTTCCTCAGTATTTTGTTGTAAAATTATCAGCTGAGCTGGGAAGAGAAGAATTCACTGAGGAGACATGCATTTGGTGTGGACACAAGATGATGGAACAAAAATGGACCACAGCATCCCTTCCTTGGTAAGAAAAGCACATGGCTGCTAGCAGTTTGCAAGACATTTCTCCCACCACTTCAGGTTAACTCTCATAAAAATATTGAAATCTGATATGAAAGTAATTAAAAGGAAAACCACATCAAGTTATGAAAATGTATCTGTAGGATTAACAACAGAGCAAGGCAATGATCTTTATCATAACTGTAAAGTCTCAGACTACATTTGAGAATAATCAGCCTCAGCTGAAGTAATATTATATCTAAATTAAATTATTGTACCTTAAATGTTTCTGGTTTAAGTTACTTAGATATTCACTTCTTTCGTTTGCTGTTTTCCTATCCACCACCCTGTCTGTTAATTATTTTTTCATTCTGGAATGAATTTCTTTTGTTTCATAGTGCTGGTGGTTATCAAATACTTCAAAAGCAGACTAAGAATTAAACTTCTTGATGAGATTTTAAAAACTGATTGTTATGAATCAAAACTACAACAGCACCAAACATCTCCAGTGACTAGTTTATTAGTTTGAAAAGAAATATGCAAGAAGTCTATGTGGAGGGTGGTTCCTACAAAAACATTATTCTTCAGTAACTGATATAAAATATGGAGCAACAAGAACACTTTCTGTAATTCTACATGATGGGTTTTTATTACTTGTTGTATGGAATAAGCATTCAATTAAATTAAGGTAGTAATTTTAATTTAAATTCCCCCCTCTAATTCCACTGCTTTTAAAGTTAACAACCTACTGAACAGAGGGATTATTTCAGTTTTAGACAGAGGTTTTAAAAAGGACAGTTAAACCATCAGGTACACTGTAATCGAGATAAAGTAAAGTTCCTCTTTTAGATCAATAGAAATGAGAAGTAGCTACATGGGATTCTGTGCTCCCTCAGTATTTTATTATTTTAAATTCCGACTCTCCTGGAGATTTACAGCCCTCAGAACCCCATACTATTTCCAGCTCCTGCCATAACCTCTGTTACATTACTTCCCCCTGCTTGTGCAATCTTGAGGTATTCAACTAAGATTTAGAACCATTTTCTTTTTTAATTTTAATCAAAAATGGGGCCTGGATAGGACAAGAGGGACACAGTGACAGTGGAAACCCTCTCGGCAGTTCTCCACGGAGGCAGTGCTCCATGGGTGCTGCTACAGGATTCCCCACTAGAGTTTGTCCCGCTCTCGCCACAGCCTCAAGGAGTGTGACTGAGTGGAGAAACTGGATTTGGATTCAGAGCTGCACATGATCTCACACAGCCCTGGGACAACAGCACACCACGTGCAAATATGTTTGTTCATTTCATTTGATGCCGAACACAGAGTTATGACCTTATATTCCAGATATTTTTTCTTGCAAGATCGGGCATGTGTGCACACAAACACATCCAGGGGTTGCCTTTTATTTGAGGTCACAAAACAAACCAGGTGGCCAGACTTCTGCAGTGGCAACCTAGTGATAGGAACTCCCACTGTGTGGGGGTTTAAGAAGGAGAAATTGTTAGAGTGCAGACACTACAACTTTATAACATCAATCATAGCACAAGCCAGGAACAGTACGTGAAAAAGGTTTTTACAGCATTTTTCTGGAAAGGAAATCCTGCTGAACCAATTTTTCGTATTTTATTACAGCGGACACAGTACATTTTGGTCTAGAGAAAGATCTGACGGACCCAGATAATACAATCTTGGTTTATCTTGCCAAGTGAACACGTTTAGTATTTCTTAACAGTCTTTAAGATTGTTTAGAATTCATATTGGTGATTGAAGGAGCCCATACTTGTCATATCATGCAAAACGAAGACTATACAAGGTCCCTTTTGAAAAGCTAGAAACAAAATTCAGTTTTCTGGTAAGGTGGAACTAAAACTCATACACTGAGTCATGCCATTGCTTGTGCCATATGCTACTACTATTTGTATGTTACTATTCAGTTTTCCATTGTTTGAGCTAATCCCCAAATTTTATTATAGTCATGGATTCCACTAATATTTATAGATTTATTCATAGAAAAGGAACATATATTGCTGTTCCCTATGATATGAATTTAGTCTCTTTCCTCAAAAAGAAGATGGTTTTAACAGTTGATTTTTTCTTCATATGTTGGGTAACTGAAATGCTGGTTTGGAGTACAGCTTGCAGCAGCATTTGCCTGACTAGAAACAGAATTACTTTCTACCCATGGTGAAACTACGACTTAGGGTTTATTTGAAGATACTACTCTTCATGCAGCTGGATGTTTCTCTCCTTCCATCTGTTTTGTCAAATATCTCAAGGTCTGACATCTTTTGAGATTGTCCAACTCAGGAAATATTCTTGACCTCTCTTCCAGAAAGTGTCAGACCTTTTCCCTTTACTCCCGCATAAGTGAAGTGAAAATGATTCCTCTGAACACAAACCCAGTGAGTGACATCTGATGAACTCCTTAGATAGTGAGGAAAAAAAAAAATCAAATTAATCTCTCTCACAGAAGTTTGAGGTACTGTTGCCATGAAGAAAATTCCCTATGACTCACTGTGATGTTCATAGCCATGAAAAATACAAAAGCAAAGGATTAGTATGTCAGCAGGGAGCTTGTTCCTCTGTATGAGTCTTTAGGGAAATCACTGGATGAAACCAAGAGTAGTGACGTTTAGATGAAGGAATGAACCTGCCTATCAAAGTTTGTAGTAATGTCTGTTTGTAGTTAGAATTGTGGGTGAATCCTCAGATTTCATACAGCTACCTATACTGCACTCTTTATAGCTTTGTCTTCCCTATAGTCTCAATGGGTAAAACAGAAGAAAACCCTGCGATAGTGTAGATCTTGGACAGTATCAGAACAGAAGTCAAACTGGAGCTAGTGACACATCTATAGTCAGTTTCCCCACTCAGACTAGGAACCATTACTCAGTTTTCCTGCCCTGTGATTGCAAATCCATTCTCCATCTGCCCTGTATGTTTTTCCAAACAGAGACCTTCCTGCCTCACCAGTGGACTGCTGTGCACAGTATCAACACCCAATCCACTTTTTCTAACGTCAGAATCAGTCTTCTTATGAAAATCATATAGACAGAGTCGGGTACTAGAAGCAAGAGAAAACTTCTGAACCAACCTCACAGTCTTCTCAAAAACACCTTGCCCTTTACTCATCCTCCAGACATGTATTTGCTGCTAGAAAAACCATTCTGCCCTCAAGAAAAATTCCAGCTTTGCTAGACCTGCGAGGAAGTACCTTTGCAAGTCCAAGCGGGCAGTATTGTGCTGGTTTTCTTGGACCCAGCCCTAACCCTTTCCTCACTTATTGCCACCTTACCAACTTGTCCCATCCACATACCTCCTCATCTCTTCCCTGATCTCCCTTGGCCTTGCTTCCAAGTCTTGGGGAGGAAAGGCAGACTCTGACACTGGCTGGGACTGTGCAGCAGATACCACAGGCAAGACTAGGCTGGGAAGCTGCAGAACAAGAAGTGAGTGCCAATCCATATGACTTAGGAGTAGCCACTAACACGCTGGTGGCGGGTGCTTGTGCAGAGGCGCCCACCTGAAGGGCACAGAAGGCGTTTGTGTGCCATCACGGCTCTGATCCTGGCGGCTCAGATGACCCCACCCACATCACCAGAGGGGGAGTATCCCTCTCCAGTACTGTGTGCATTGCCAAGGCTGGCCTAGGAAATTATGTATTGCTCCTCGACCATCTCTTTGAGAGCACAACCACATTAAGAGGGATGGGAAAATCAGTATAGAAATCTGACCTTTTTTTCTGCCTGTAGTGAATTTATGAGGCTTAAAGAAGAGAATTAGGAGTTTCCCAAACAATATTAAAATCACCCAAAGTCATAATGCTGACTACTAGAAATAGGCTGAACCTCAGACAGCGGTCTACAGAAGCTTCCAGTGACTGCTACTCATTTGCTTACTTATCTTTTCTCTCACTGACAAATCTGTGGTATAACTGAACCCTTTTCTCTCCATTTACCCTGAAGTAAGTTAGCAAAGGAACAAAGAAAGACAGTGTAGTTGATTAATCAAGTTCATTTATCTGAGATAAGGAAATCTAGAAAAAAACAAAGAACGTCATGTAAATAAATGTCACCTTTTTTTCTTTTTTATTTGTCCTTTATTTAGTAAAAGCACCCAAAGCTGCATTATATTAACACAAGTAATAAAGCTTTCATATTTTATTCCTACCAGTGCATTTCCAAGTCCAGGTGAAATGCCGGAAATAAGTAATGCTGCCATATCTTGAACACAGGGTGTAGATCACAATGATACATGACTTACAAGTGAATCCCAATGTCATAAAACAAAAACTTGCAGTTTAAAGTGTGAAGCCTGTAACTTAAGCAATTGGGGCCATTTCTATTTCCACAAAGTACCATAACAAAAACAGTGCCCGTAGGATAACATACTTCATCATACCTTTTGCATCACTTTATTGAATACTCCATGTCGGATGTAGAACTTACAGCTATAGTGTGTGTTGGCTACAATGCTACAATGAGAATGTGTACCGCTTGTATTACAGAAAGGGGTCGTGAAATGAACGGACCTGTCTGCATGTTTAACAAAATGGAACAGCAATACCATAAAACTGCACCACATGTGAATATTCGTGAATGGTTAAGTTATACAGTCATTCATTCAAAAAGTCCAAATATTTCAATGAAAAAAATGTATATAAAATGTAGTAGAACATAAATTACATTTAAAGGTCTGTACACAATTCATCCTGCAAATAGAAGCACAAAAACAGCACCTTGTATATTACTGCTTATTTTGGTCTTCTAAAGTTCAAAGATCATTTTTACTAAAAAGTCGGGAAAAAACATGGTATCACATGCAATCCAGCAGTAACTGTGGTAAATCAAGTAAGTCTGTAACCCCGCACAAAACCCAACACTTTTACAATGTAGGAACACACATGTGGAGCCCTTTTCTATACTTGATAACCAATTAAAGTTGGATTTATTAAGTTAGTGCACACCTATAATATCCCCTACAATATCCCCATTTTTGGTTAACAGTGTATTAAGGCTGTTTGCTGTTGAAAATACACAGCAGAGAAGGAATACTTTCATCCACAAATGCAGCCAGATGATCTCATTTGGAAGATTCTGTCAGTCATTCACCCAAACTGATGAAAGAAAACCATCCTTTCTCTTCTCATGTTACTCCACAAGCTGTTGTGGATACTCTAGCTCTATGTGAGTTCAAAATCATTTGGATAAATTCACGGTAGAAAATTCCATCAAAGGCTATTTAACAAAAAAAAAATTCCACTTCTGTCTTGGGAAGGCCCTTAGCCACGAATTGCTGGAGGCTGGGGCAATACCCTGGGAAATTTCTGCGAGTGAAATTGCCCTTGCAGTCTATCCCTTGGCAGGCATTATCAATGATCTTTCAAGACATGCTACTGGGCTGGACCCGTGGTCTTACTCACCACAGGCAATTTTATGTTCAGTTTCCTCCTTTCCTTCTTATTGTAATACAAACACAGATCATTATTCTCAACTTAGATCTTCAGACTCAAAAAGCAAACAACAATCTTGTGTTCATTATGTTGAAAAGATAAATACTACAAACTAAGATGTCCATCACATCCAGGGCACTTCTTTATGCTTAGAGAAATTCTGCAACCATAGCTGGATTCCTTTTTGTGTTATTGGCTTAAGCATAATTCACTAACATTACACTCATATATCATGATATACATGATGTGCAATGCTACTCTGCAACATGTTGCACAGCAACAGTACATATTTAAAAAGCAGCTCCTCTCAAGAACTCTAGGACAGTAAAAAAGATTAAACCCAGCAAGTCTATACCACCATATTTGAAAAATCTGCTGGTGGCAATGGTCACTGGACCTGGTATGTCATTACTGCTGCACTTTTAAATGGATGTTGCTTTTTTTTTAGTTTTGTTTCTTTGAGTCAGACCAAAATCACTCTACTAAGCCTAAGGATATACTGTCTCCATGCATGGAAGCGATGTGGAATCCTTAGCAGTAGGCCAGATTCCTTAGGCTTCTGATTGAATTTCTGCTTCATCCATCTGAAGTGTGTCATTATCACCCAGCAATTCTGTTTCAGGCACCGAGCCCTCTTCCTCCTCCTCCTCCTGGACAGGGTTCTGGGCAATATCTTCTGTTCCATTGTGTGTGTCATCTGTGCCTTCCGACAGCAGAGCAGCCCTGTCGGCCACCGACGCATTGGAAGGTGCTGTTGTTACATAGCCTGTGCTGGTGGATCCGCTCCCGCTGTGGTGGGAGCCTGGCTTGGGAATGATCTGGGGAGGTATCTGCTGAGGAGCCATTTGCATTGGAATTTGGACAGGATAAAAATTTGGCAAGTAAGCACCATAGGCAGGCATTGGCTGGTAACCATTGACTGGAATGTAGAGCTGAGGAGGTGGGACCATTGGTCTCATCTGGCCTTTCATTTGTATGAACTGAGGTTGAGGGAAGGCTGGAGCTTTCTGCTTTGGTCCAATGTATCTAGCATTGCTGACATTGCTAACAGGGCTGGTGCTGAGAGAACTTGTTTGTGTGGTGTTGCTTGCCCCAGAAGTTTGCGCTGAGCTGTTGTAATTAGAAAGGTTCCCCCATGTTCTTAGTCTGTTATGTATATCTTTAAATCTTGGTCTTCTGTTGGGAAATTCATTCCAACACTCCAACATCAAAGTGTATATCCATGTGGGGCAGTCATCGGGACATGGCAAAACTTGTCGGCTCCTGATCATCTCAATGACGTCCTGGTTGGAATAACCACAGTAAGGCTGCAGGCCATAGCTGAAAACTTCCCACAACACAACTCCGTATGACCATATATCCGAATCAATAGAAAACTTGCCATACATAATAGCCTCAGGGGACATCCACCGGATAGGAAGAAGGGAATTTCCCATCAGTTTGTAGTAATCAGCAGCATAAACTTCCCTGAAAAGGCCCAAATCAGATATTTTCACATTCAGTTTATCGAACACCAGTATATTTCTAGTCGCCAAGTCCTTGTGGACAACATGGTGGCTAGACAGATATTCCATTCCTGCAGCTATCTGAGTCACAATGTGAAAAAAGTCTGCCGGTTCCAGAGTGGATTTTACTGTCTTGTCATCATCAGTGCTGCCAACATCCGAGTGGGGAGATCTCATCACCAGGAACTCATGGAGATCACTGTGGGAACAATAACTAAATATCATACTTACAGGTTGTTCCTTTGTCACTATTCCCAGCAAACAAACTATGTTCGGGTGCTGTAATCGTGATCTCATCATTGCCTCATGTTTAAATTCTTCCCGAAGAGCCAGTTCTGCTTTGTCTTTAAGTGTCTTAATGGCAACGGCTTGTGTCTGTTCACCTGGTGCTGTACCAAAGAGATGCCCCTTGTAGACTTTTCCAAATCTCTCCTCTCCTAGTTCCTCCATAAATCTCACAGTGGACAGATTAATTTCTTTAAGCTTAGCCTGAAATGAAGAAAAGATAGTCAGTAAAAAATACCACAACTTTTTCTGAACATCAGGATCTCTTATTAAAGATCCCCAGTTTAGATCTCCAAATGGAACAAAAACTGGACCAAAAGAAGTTTTCTGGTTTTTTGTGTATTCACATCAGTATATTGACTTCACAATTAACCTTGAAATGAGTTACACTGTTATCAGAAGTATAAATTGCATTATACTGAAGGATAATGGATAGAATTCTTTTTATAAAGGAGTGGCCACACTTCCTTAAAGCTAAATGAATATTGGGTTCAGAGTAAATCTGGCAAGCAATGACATCTATTAACTGCAGCTGTACTTTGCCTGCAGACCAGCCCTGAGCTGCCCAGGGGATGTCTGTCAGAAAAGCAAGGAGGCTGAGGAGGTGGCAGTCTCAGAGTGAACTGAAACATCCTTTCCAGCAGAAGAAGGAACAAAATCTCTCTCTTTCAGTTCTGCAGTACCAGATAATGCCCTTTCTTTCTTTGTTTCACTATGGGAATGGCCCCGGCCCATGGGCAGCAGTGTACAGTACCACTGCTGAGGAACCTTGAGTAAGCTTCGATAAAGATGGGGGTGGAATTGGAGAAGAAAGGAGAAAGAATTTCTTTTTGGTACTTGGAGTAAAAGGTTGCAAATCTAAGAGTGGGAAATCCCCAGAGCCCTCCCTCTGCAGCTGGAAGGGAAAGCAAGGCAGTTTGTGATGGTGATGTAATGTGTCTGTCCTGATCAGCATGGGATGGAGGAGTCCCTGACCAAATGAGGTGCAGTTGGCACAGCTTCACATACAGGGCACCACAGCATGAGGGAGCAGGGCAGGCTGGGAAGATGTTTTAGCAGGTGATTTGGGGACAACTTCTGATTTTAGTGTCCAACAGCCTATAGATTGGGCTGGAAAATTTCCTTCAAATGTTCAAATTAACTCACAAAATCATCGCAATTAGTTACAATTGGTAATATTCATCAAATACTCTACAGTTTCCTGAACAGATGTTGCCAACTTCCAAAGTAAGCATTGTTTTTTAGAGTTTCCATCTTGTAAATGCTGTGATTAAAAATTCAACATTAGCTCTGAACAGGATTTTAGTTCAGAGATCAATTAGCTGACCTAGAAAATCCTATGCAGGAGCTGACATACGTAGTCATGACTTCGAAGCCATTTTCCTTTCACCATCCTTTGTGATTTCACAGCCTTGGAAACATGTTGCATGCCATCTCAGCTCTCAACTCACTTATGGATAAGAACACCAGTCTTGGGCTGAAGGATTAGAACAAGAAACCCTAGGGTGCCTCATGCTTTAAACAGGCAAACAGGCCACGTCATTACCAGGAGCAAAAATGAGCTGCAGGCTGAAGACTGGATCAGAAATGACCACTTTTCCAGTCACTTAGACAACAGGCAGAATGGCAATTGATGGGCAAGGACAAGTGCCATTAAATACTGTGTACTGAAAGTTGTTGTCCAAGATCAGGATTTCTAGAGACACCTACAAAGTGCAAGACCTGGTTTTCCCTGAAGTAGATGGCCTCAACACTATGAAAATTAGGTCCCCAACAACATGGCTCAATTTGAACACAGACAACATGAGATGCTGAAAATCACTACACTTTGAAAATACCTGGGCCTGAGCAAACTGTGTAAGAAATACCTGTTTATGTTGATTAATGAGTGGCATTTCCATGTCTTGGCTGGGAGATGCCATCAGCTGGCGGCGCTGTGGTGTAGCAGCAGATGCCTTCTGCTTGTTTCTGCACATGCAGACCAGGAAGAAAAGGCAGGCTATCACCAGAGGGATGGCTATGCTGGGAACAAGGATGTAGAGGATTCCCATTTTGCTGTTGTCACGTGGACCTGTCAAGCACAGAAATGTATACAGTAAGTATTTTTAAGCTATTTGATAGTAACAAAAATTATTATTAATACTATATTTTAAATCAAAAGTAAACTATGCCCTGAAAACAGAAGTCACATTACCTTCTCCCCTTTCTTCATAATTTTCCATTATATATTTCAAAAAAGCTTGAATGGACATAGCAATTGGCAGTTTGAAGATAAACTAGGAGCCCCATAATGTGTGGGCCATAACAGTATGTGATTAATTTTACTTTATTTTTGAGGTTTCCAGTTGAGAAAACCATAGAATACAGACCAGGTATCACTGCATTATCCTGCTCAGGGCATAAACAACAAGTGAACAATCTCTATCACAATATATAAACCAGTGAGTTCAATGTGACCCAGAAAACAACACAGTCTGACCCATTCTCATAGATTCAGTCATTTCATCAACACTTGGCCCATTCTTTACCTCTATTGGTGCTACTTCTGCCCAGAATAAAATAAGTTGCACTTCTCATTGGTAGAGATATGATTTGTTCTGTACTTAATAGAATTGCAGAGCTTTTATGTTAGAGTGAGAAAGACATGAAACAGCCACCAATACATTTAGGTCCGGAACCTTCCTAAAAGATTTTTTCACTTAATACTTAGAGACTTTAGGAAAGCCTAGTGATGTCAAAAATGTTCACTGGAACTGCCTGGGATGTTTTCTGTAACCTGTGGTTTTGCTATTTGTGGCAACTGCTTTCACCACAACTACATCCCAGTGTTATCTTTACCCTATGGTACATGCAATGTAGAAATTTATTATAAATGTCAAATCACATTACTGAAAAAAAGTGAAGTAACTAAAAAATTTTGTATTAGTTCTGAGCAGTTATAGAGATCCATGTAATCCACTTTTATGGCTTCCATGACAGATCTGTATCTTGCTGCAGGAAGCATGCTTTTCTTCCTAATGACTTACAGTATTAGCTGTTATATCCGAAGACACTGTCATATCCAAACACAATTACCAATGTGTGAAGTCCACTATGTGTGTACACCAACACTGGGAAAATGAGCAGAACAATCTATGAGAGCAGTACTTTTTATTTTTGCTAACAGTTGTGCTGTACAGAGCCACTAGCAGCTAGTGTAGGACTTTCTGATAAGATCATCTGCTTTATGCACTTCAAATGGCGTTGTTTCTGCACTTGAAACGGTTTCTTTCCAACCAGGCATGGTGCTATATCTCCCTCTATAGGATTTGAAAATCTTTGCTGCCTGCAAGATGTCAATACAGAGCAAGAGAAAGTACCCTCGGAGCAGTGTGAGCAAACCAAGCACATACGGGTGATTTGCATGTGCAATCTGTCATTTGACAAGTCAAAATAAAAACTGCAGCATCAAACTGAGGCTTAGTTCAGACAAGCCTCCAGTATATAATAAAAAATGGTCAGAATATCTTACAAACTCGTTCTCCAGAAAACATTAAACAATTACAACACAAAACAAAGTTGCTGCAGGTTAAACATAAAGAAGTATAACCCTCCTAAATGAATTGTACTTATAATAACCAGGAACATTCAAAATTACACAGGATTCAGAACAGTAGTAGGAGAAAAAAGAAAGAGAATACATACTACAAGAAGGTATGTCACACAGTTCCATGCGTACGTTTTTATTCTTTGTAAAACACCACGGACCATCCATTTGACCTCCAGGATTTCGACAATACGCATGTCCTCCACCTAGCTCGGGAAACTGTGTGCTTGTCAGATCATGGTTGTGGGGACTCTGTGAGTCCCAGAGTTGGCAAGTGTGGCCTGACTTGGTAACACTGACAGTCCCTCTGTAGTCAGCTCCAGAGCCATTGTAGCACTGATGATCTAAAATACAGGGTTTGGGAAAATGTTAGAAAAATCAAAACAATCAAGGGACACCATGACAAAAACAGGTGAAGTCTACAGAACATGTATGCAAACAAGTATTTAAATTTAGGTACCTTGAGATTTCATTAAATCTGTTCACTTTGAAATTTCAGTTCTGTATGTATCTGTACTTTTACACCCAGGTATTTCTGGATTATGTCCTGAAATGTCTCAGCTCTATGGTACACACATGAGTACTCTCAATTCTGAATTCAAATGGAGACTAAGAAGCATGTATGGACGTTTAGATACAGAACATGATAAGTTAAAGTAAATCAGAGATATGAGTTTCCCTTCAGTAAAAGTCTCCAGATATCAAAAATGAAAACTTTTGCTTCTCATAATCTTCCCATTTTCTTCACACTGATCACTTGCTATAGAAATCAGTTAAAGCCTCATGCCTCTGTTTCCTTATTTTCATCTTTAGAAAGAAATTATTCAGGATCTTCCTCTTTTTAGAAGCATCACTTTCATATTTGTTGGAACCACACCTTTATTCTTTGTTTTGCTGCTATCCTCTCTTCATACTTTCATACTTGTCTTCTATATGCATCATCCGAGCTGAATCATACATTTTGCAATATTATCTCCTCCATTTTTCTGTTCTCCCCTCTCCAACACTCAGGAATCCATCTCTCTCAAACCCCACAAATACTCAAGTGCAGATGTTCCATCAGTGGTAGCACCACTGGCTCTGAGAATCATGGACAACTTTCACCAGATGTTTTACTGATTTTGTTCTCATGCCTTTTGCTTGATATCTCTTCCCTGTCTGATTTGTCTCTGTCATTGTATTCTCAGTTACTTCTGTTTCTCAACTACACTACATTATTTATATAAAAGCACAGAACTAGTATTTTATGTCCACCATTACGCCATGGCTCCTGCTCCTAACTGTGGATACAGACAGAATCCACAGATAGTCAGAATAATCTTATTGTACATTGTACTTTAAACATCTTTGGTCTGAGTTTTCTTATTGAACAATGTAGGGGGTTGTGATTAATTGCTATGAAATGGAGCAGTCAGGAAGACTGCATACAATTAGTGACAACAGAACAGCCCTTCTACTTTTGGATGTAAATACAAATTCAAGATCAATGTTTTCACCCATCCCATTTGGGTAAAGGAAGATAATTGCACCCCATGTTCAAGTTACAGGATTAATATTCCTGTGAGTTCCCATACAGAAAGAATGAACACTAGGTGGTTAGTTCCCTGACAGATCTTCCAGTGATGCTTCAACAAACTATATGAAGTTAATCAATAGGTAAACAAAACTCTTAAATAGATCTATGGGGAGGCTCACCCAAAAAGGCAAGGACTGAGCCAGGTGGGAGGCAACACTCTGAAAATCTGCATCAAATCAGCCAGGTGAACAGGAAGTTTTATAGCCCTGGCTGGTTGATATAACACATTCTGCTGTACAAGCAGCATCCTTTAGGCTTCCTTGCCATCCTAACGCTGCTTTACAACACTGCAAGATTATGGTCAGTATTAACAAGGTAAAAATGAGTACTTCAGCACTTTCTTTACAAAAAGAATGGCTTATAAAATATTGTCTCTCAGACACAATGAAAAGAAACATCAAGCTGTACTTTTTCCCAGTGATGAAACACATGGACTTACATCGGCTCAGTCTCTCCACAGGGATCCCAATTCTTATGCAGTTGGCCGCTTCCAAGGTGTCTGGTCGCGGGAGGTCCTCACACTTAGGCAACTGCAGCTGCATCAAAATGAGGGGGTTTGACCTGGCAATGTTGTACTCCTGCCTGCAGAGATCATTCTCCAGAACTTCACATTCATCCCGGCACAGCTCCCGTGGCTTAGGGGTGCGGGAACGCTCATCACACAGGGGAAACACGAAGTGGCAGAAGGAAGGTATGGCGAACTGCGAGCACTGGTCAGACAAATGCGTTGAAGTGCCAATCATGGTAAACGCAGCTGCAGGACAACAAAAATACAGATGAGTATTGATTCCTAGCATGAGAAAAAACTTCATTTTCACGTCATTTACCTTGAACATTCTTAATCTTTCCTTAAGGGTCTGAAAGCCTACTGGTAAATGAGGTGATTTCAGCTGTAAAGGAGGGTTGACAAATGCAGGAAGAAAACCCAACATCCCAGTGTTCCTCTGACATCTGCACAGAGCTTGTAGGCCTCAGCTTCCAGAAATTAACCCACATGATTACCATTGCTCAGACTACTGGCTAATTTTAACTTATAAGGATCAAAAGCAAAGAAAGGCAAGATACACCTGCCAGGATACTGGTATGTAACTTTCCAAAGTTCCTAATTACATAAAATCTCAACAAGGATTCTTCCTAACTTCTTCTTCCTGTAGACATTTTGATAAATAAGTAAGTGTTTTTCAAAGCTTGTCAGGCAAAAAGTGTATCATTGATATTTGGGAAGACATGGCTTTAAACTGACATGAGAAGCCTAACAGGCAGCTTTGTGGAAAATTAACGTAATCAGTCTCAGCATGCTGATCACATTAAGACGAACATCATAATGAGTTAGGAATGTAATTCTTCCCTTCAGCTCTCAGCACCTACATGCTAACATTTAGCTCAAAATTTTCTTGCACATTGCAAAGGAAAGACATATATCTGTGTGCATCATGTATCTGGTGCTGAATCAACCTTTAAATGTAGGAACATTCACTCCCCCAGTAAAGCATCATTCATGAGTGAGAGTTGCTAGACTGCATGTTCCACCAACTCACACTGTAAAAAGAGAGGAAGTGCTATTCAGCAGTCTATTTACAACCTACAAATAAAGTCTTTCTCTCTTGTCCAGCTCTCTCCTTTCAATCATCTATTTCCTGTGGACACATGGTACCACAGAATCTCTTCCTGAACACCAAACATGCAACAAGCAGCTGCAAATCTAGCTTTTTAGACTGTTTACACCTTTGCTTATTTTAATTCAAAACTAGTAATGCAGGAACACAACCACTTATCAGTCATACTGGGAACACTGCATGCACGCAGACCACCAGGCCTCAAAGGACAGTTGTAACATATGCTTGTCGCAAAGACTAAAATGGAAAAAATAAAACTGAAGGACTGAAGTAGTCACTGTCAGTTGTTTGAAACTCCACACTAAGTTTTGTGAAGGCATTGCATTACAGAATTTAGATCATCGTGAGAGAAAAGTGCACAATTTACAATTATATTTTTATTTTGATGGAAGGTGCAAAAGTCAGCAGTACCGTGTGGTAGCATCTAAGGGGTTTACATTTTATTTATTAAACAGATGTTAAACAGCACAGCTGAGACCTCAGCAGCCAAACACATATACACAGGTCAGACATAAGTTCTGTGTGCTATTCATTGTTGGCCTTCCAGTCTTTCAAGCCACATCTAAAGATTTTCTCCAGAAATGTAATCATTTTTTTAACCAAAGGTTGCTACTCTCACCCAATCACATGGCCAGGACCAAAAAGCACAAGGGGCCATGGAGACAAAGAATATATATTTCTCACAAGAGTACAGCAGGGAAATGAAACTCCAGAATGAAAATTCCCCACAGATGTAACCTGGCTAAATGCTCCTTGAGTTGGACAGTAGGTGTCCCCACTTCCCATGCACATTGCAACACACCATCAAAAACGGCAGTTAGAAGGTATGAGCAAAACTATCAGCAAAATCTCAGCAGCAACTATTCAGCTTTTTTCAACTATTTCCTTTACCTGACAAGTTACTGCAATTTCAAAAGTACCCTGTCATATGGGTATAGAACACCCAGTCTCACAATATCTGCTTGACATATAATATGGCTTACAAGAACCAATAATGCTATGAAATCCTCAGGGTACTTTTGCATAAGATGTCTAGTACAACCTTCAAAAGCATACAGTTTGAAAATGCTATATTATTATTAAATGCAATAATAACAATAGTAATAATAGTAATAGTAATAGTAATTGTAGTAGTAGTAGTAGTAATAATAATAATAATAAATGCTACATTATTAATTATTAAATGCTATATTACAACATTTTATTATTAATAATAAAATGCTATATTATTAAAGACTGTCATAACTGCCTAGCTAGGCACTGGGCAGCTCTATATGGTGTTCTCAGCATCTTCCTGAAAGAGAACATCAAGAATTCCATCAGGAATTCTCCTCAACTGCAAAACAGAGAGTTCCAACACCCTAGCTTTGGAAATCTAACAGATAATTGGTAATATTAGGAAACCAGCAGCCAGTTCATCAGTGCCCATGTTCCATATCCCAGAAACAAGTACAGCTCAATCAATAACCATTTTCTGGGTAATATCACAGTTTTTTGTTGTTAAATTTGGTTTTGGTTTTTGAAGAGAACATTATGAACCTAATTCACAGAATTACAGATTTAGTAATTCCAGATAGTTAAACACTTCCATATTGCTGAAAAACATCCAAGCAGGACAGAGATTATGTAGCTGGTGAAAAAAGAAAAAAAAGTATCAATATGTATTAATTAATAGCATAATGTTTAAAGAGGCTGGAGTTGCAATGCAGTTCAGGAGAAGGGCGGGAGTAGAATGTGTTGTAATAGTGTAAGTAAAGGTCAGCACCTGGATTTTGCCAGTCCCGGAACCTGGTCACCATTTCAAGAACAGGAAAAAAAAAAAGGACTTGGATTCCTGGATAAACAATGTCTTTAGGGAGTTAGAGCTGACAAGTGAAGGTAAACTCTTTTTGGCAACTAGTTATGTTGAAGTTGGAGAGTCCATTAGTGAGCTGTGTCTGGCCGGATGCAAATCAGCTCCTGCTGGACTGACCTAATTTGCTACACACTATGACAAACAGTTTGCTCTGTTCCATGGGCTCATTTTGCTTGCTCTACTTTGTGTACATCAGAGTCACAGCTGCTAAAATCAGCTAGCTGATATCCAGTGAAGAAAACCCATGTTGACGTACAGCCCATTAAAAATCATTAAGGTTTTGGATGCATGTTTGCCTCCAACTCTGTACAAAAAGTATGTTCAGAGAAAGATTAAACATAGGCAGAGCACAGGAAGGTGAACTCTTGTTTTATATAAATCAACGTGAAATCCAGACTCTGACAGAATTATGCAAAAAGGAAAGAAGCCCAAGGGAAAGGCCACCATATGCTTTTGCAAGAAAATAAAAGATCAGTGCTTTTTCACTCTATCACAAATCCATTTAAAAAATCAAAATCTTCTTTTTGAATCCATCATGCAAAAAGCTCCAGTATAAACTAGAAGCTGTTAAAAATTCAGTATTCTGACATTTCACTTAAGGACATGGAATAAGCTTTACATATTACCACAGATACTCATCTTCCTTGCTCCAAATTTTACTAGCTGCTCAAGTGGGAAACAGGCTCACCCCCTCAAAACCTTAATATAAAGATGTCTTCATCATTGGCTGACAAAACGAAAAGGATGATAGCACTGTTTTTACCTGAACTGGATACTTTTATGAATGTTTCTTTCTCCCTGCTAAAGAGATGTGTAAGCTTACCAGTAATTCGGTTTTCAATTTCCCCTTGCATCTGGAGGGAGTCCACATAAATGGTTCTGTTTCCAATGATCCGTGCACACGCAATTCCCCTATATGGCTGACAGAAGCCATCTTCATGGTAATCTCTGCAAAAGACATGTTAGGATTTCATATGCAGATGTCTCTCTGCTGCCAATGGATTTTTACAAAACATATTCTTATAAAAGTGGAAAAAACTCAAAATACTGTAAACCTGAAACTGTCCCATTCCTAAGGTGCAGCTTTTTCCTCCAATTCTCTCTTACCTTGGAAGTCTTAATGAGGGATCCTGTATACAGCTCATTACAGAAAGAAAAAAACAAACCCCAACATTAATTTGAAAATAATAAACTAATAATGGAATTTGACAGATGGATCTCTTAAAAAGCCTTTAGAATGAGACAGCAACATAGATCTAGTTACGTGTCCCCATGCATTTTTGGCATCCAGCTGTACTCCATAAAATTAGGCAGTTTGTGCTCTTCTCCCACTTCTCTCTCCCGCTCTTCATTTCCTGTAGTGGATAGCAGAAGAGTTCTTGCCAAGCTTGAATTAAAACATGGAATAAGAGTAATCAAGGCTATAACCTCTTTTCCTCTTCTCTCTAGTGAAAGTCAGTGCCAAATTTCTCTTTCAACATGTATTTCAATATAGTTTTCAATTCAATGAAGCTTTGGGCCTTTCACTCCCTTATATCAACATAAATATTTTGGCACAAAAGCCCTAGCCTAAAGGCTCAGTGGTTCAACACTTCATCCCCAAAACCCCTGTAAATAATACAGAGCCAATCTGCAGATCATAACTGTCAGAGCACTGAAAGGGGACTTAAGAGAGAGAGCACTCTCTTAAGAATAAATATCCAGTATGTCATGTGTTTCCTCCAGCATGGCATTGCCTCTGTGCCAGGATTCACTAACCCGATGGTTATTTACATCATGCCATATACTGCATGATGGACCAGAAATAGATTAAAAAAAATTTTTAAAAAAAGTGTCTCTAGAGTAGGGCATCTAAAAACTTAATTAGCTTTTGTAAATAAACGGTTCAAAAGTCTGAGATACCTCTCCAATACCAACATTGAAGTATTACTTCAATGCTCCTCTGCACTTTTTACTTTATTATCTTTGGATATTAACACCTGTTTTGGTCATGTGGGTTCCCCATTCCCTTACAAATACTTCCACCCTTTCTTTGGATATCTCATGAGCAGGAAAAAACTGTCAGTGACTACACGTAAAATTTCATAACTTTAGCTGTGAGAAATCAGCATGAAAACCCTCTCTGTGACAACAGCTAGCCAACATTGCCTGTGCCTACTTCGGCCCCTCACACTGATACCTTACTCTATCTTAGGAATCTTCTCATTTTTCCTATGCTGTGTGTCCCTGATAAAGCCGACCACTTCAGGGGAATGGTACCAAAATTTCTTACTCTTTGGCCATGGAAAGTTGGGCAGGACTGTCTGTACAAGTAGCCAAAAGGTGGAACTAGCAATCACCACTTGAGCTGCATTTCCTCTTTGCCTCCCAAAACCACAATGATTTACCAGGACTCTTGAGAAGTCATGGATATAAAGCATATCATGCAGTTGTTATCCAGATATGGCCTTTATTTCCTATCACACTATTATTTTTAAATATTTATAAAGCACATTTTTTTCTACAAACCCTGACACAAGTTCTACTTCCTCAAAGATGTGTAAGTTTTTGATTAGGGTGGATGAAGTAAAGGACGAGTCATAGGATCAACTACTCCCTGCAGTGACATTCCTTCATTCTTACAACAAAACCTGTAATTTTGCAACAATTGCATCATGCCTGAAGAGACAAAAATATCAAAGCATTTTGTCTGTGCCTGTTTTATGATCCTTGACCACCTCAGTAGGAAGTCAGCAATTCCCAAAAGGAGCTGAATGAATATGAAACCTCTTTTTGACCTCTTTCTAAAGAGTAAATTCATACCCCTATCCTGCAGAAGAAAGTCTGCAATGTATCTTACTGAAACTGTATCTCACACTTCAGGTCTCAGTTCAGGGCTCTCTTGCCAATACCGAAAAAGAAAAAAAAAAAACACACTCCAAACAGCATGGGTTTGGGGACAAAAGCAGTGTGACCTCTTACTTAGCTCTGTTTATTTATTTTTGTCAAGAACTTTAAAACACAGCTTAGATATTATAAATACACACATATGGTCCCCTCTCCCATGTTACAGTCAACTGCTGATTGTACTAAACTAGATATGACCATTACCATGGACACAAGCAAAAGTAAACAGTAACCTGATGTCAGTTAACTCTGACAGAAGTGTGGCTGTTATTCTACATGCATCTTTGTCAGGTCAGAAAACTCAGTGAATGCTGTTTGACTAGTAGTGGTACTGAGAGAACAAAATTTGATTAGTCTTCTTAGGAAAAAAACTAATTTCAGCTGCCGAAGTGGCAGCAGTGAGAGTCCCCTGACAGATTATTCTGTCCTTCACCTATATGTACCCTTGGGACATGGCAAAAAATCTGCAACAAAAAGTAACCTGGGGAGAGTCTGACAGAACAACATAGGAGTGGTATAATGCGCAGTTTAAACGGGAGCCCTTGGAACCATGTGTGGCTTTGAATCATGCTCCGAACAACATGCCAGCAATTTAGTTGCTGATCAGAGCATTAATTAAAAGCTGCTGAAAACAGACAGAAATACTGACTCTTCAATTTCCTGCTGCTTGAACTATAACATCTGCTCTGACCAAGAACCCTGGTGAAAGAGAAATCTGACTCCACAAAAGGAACCCAGAATAGTTCAACTTGTTCCACTTGCAGAAATCTTACAAGCTATCCACCACAGGTACTTTTTTACCTTTGTTCTTTAGTTTGCACATATTTCAAGGTAGCATTAACTTTTCTCTCCAGTGATTTTCTTCCATTTTTAAAGATTTTTTTTGTTTTTTCTTACAAAACAGAGTCAGACACATGCTACGTGTTGGTCTTTTTTGCACCTTTGCTGGAAGGCTGAATCAACTACATTGCACCTGGAAACTGAATTTTCTCAGCACTCAGAATGGAGGTAAGGTATTCTCTTACTGAGTGAACTCTCCTCCCAATTACACAACAGATGTTTGACCAGAGTTTGGATTTAAAAATAAAATTGTAAAGAATATGACTAAACAGACCTTTATTCATAAAACCCCAATTTCCATACTTCAGATTCAGTGTTATCAGTTTTTCAGACTCAAAAGGTAACCTTCTGCCAGAACAATTCCATTAAGAACTAGGGTTTCTAATCAAAATCAAAAGTAGAAGAACCTACTACTTCAGTCACTCAAAAATAAAACCAAAATATTGACACTATTTTTATGTACAACCTGGAAATTGTACAAGGTCTGAAAACACCTTGACAAACCAAGCACTGATAAACATTTACAAGTTCCTCATCACACATGCACTGCAACACCTCATAAAATACAGCTTGCCTTCAGGTTTGTGGGTAGAAGTCCATATGAAATGGAGAATTAACCAAGCAAGAAGTGTAGAAGAAAGATGCAGATTCAATCATACAGTGCTACTCCTCCCATTGTTAGAAATCACAACTTCCAGGAACATCTGGGTCTATAAAGGAAGAACTGGATGAATCAGTGCCTCTGAAGAGGAATAAAACCTAGCATGATGAAGAGAAAACTCTCTAGATGGAGGTTATGCAACTCTTCCATAAGATAGCTATCTGCTCTAGAAATACATAAAGGGATTTTTAGATGTCCTTGAAAAAAAACATAGGGGACATCACTACCCCACCCTCTCATTAAGCATTACTTTAATTTTGCATATGACACAGAAAGCACACCAAACAAAATACTACAGAAGGAAACACACTGGCAACAAAGATGCTTTTCTTCATGGAAAATTTGAAATGTGGAAAGAGTATGTCTGGGCACAATACACTATATGCTATCAAAGGCAACCATGGAAACTCTGTTCAGTACTAAAATCACCTTCTGAAGCACCTGAATTTGAGGCGCATTTTCAGTATGTATGTAGTGCCCCTAAAAACACAGTAAATGCAGACTTGTGGTTTTCCTTAGAAATAGAGAAAACACATGAAGCTCTATTTTTAGCAAGGATTCACAAAGTGAATTATGAAAGCAGAACGGAGAGGTACCAGATATTAATTTGCTAGTGAGACACCTTTATTCTGATTGCATACCACAAGTTTTAGTTACAAAGACAGCAGAAACTTATAAGTCAAAACTATTTTCCTGAAAATAGAAAAGACAAAACACCATGCACCAGCCATAGGAAGAAACTCAGAAGTTCTCAAGAAAATTCAAAAAGAGTAAGTTTTTCAATTTAATACATTGGAAAAAATCTCATTTAATAACACCCCACCAACCTACCATAGCAGTTATATGGACAGACATATTCTCAACCTATGCTTTACCAAAGTAAAACATAAGCCAGTTCATAGATTATGATAGTATATTCCAAAGGTTAGCTATCAAAAAGTAGTAGAAAGCTTCTTTGTTATAGAAGCTTCCCACAAGCACACTAAATGCAATTAAAATTTCCTATAAATTTTCCCACAACAAATAAACCTGAAACTTTGACCCTCTTCCATGCTGTCCAGGGATTAGAGCAGCTTTTAATCAAGAATTGTTAAATACTCAGACCTCCCACTAATGTTTCATTATAAACAGAATGGCAAAGCAAGGACAAATGCACTGAAAACCACAGATTATGACAGATGAAGGAAAAGACAAATTATATATGTCAGCCTATTTGCTATTCTTAGAGAAATACAACATTTGGTATGCAGTTGCTCATCTTATCAGGATGTCTTAGGATTTCTGATAGTTACAACTTAATAACTAATGTCAGAAGCTGTGTAAAGAGAATTATCATGACAGACAGCACGATCAGAGGAAAAAGGATAGGCATCATATTTCAGATTATGAGTTTACTTAGCCTAGTGTGTGGCTACTTCATAAATATATATCACAGAAATTTCTAGACCTGCAACACTAAAAAGAATAAAGGAATAAAGGAATAAAGAGTCTATGTTTAATCAAAGAGAGGCAAATCTCTCTGATGGAGAAGAGCATTATAAAGGACTGCAGTAAAAAAAAAAAAGTTATTTCAGGGTTTTTACATATATATATATACATACATATTTATTTATTTATTTATTTATATGGTTTGTTTATACTGAATCTCAAAATCAGGACATCTTACAATGTTGAACTACAGTTTTTGTAATTTGTTACCCCTACTCTTGATGTGTATCATATCACATCATAGTGCTGAGAAGTAAAGCCTATTCACAAGAGGATCACTTTTCAATGGTTAAAATTATTTTACATTCCCAAATATTTCGTCCCCCAACAGTCCACAGATGAGAGTTGAGAGAAAAAAAACATACTACCCTTGTCATATGCCATATTGACTGCATCTATAGGATTTGCCTCCTTTCAAAAACAGTGAATATACATTAATGTTGTCATAGAAAAATACTAGGTAACTTCTGGCCAGGTTTGTATATTTGCCTTCGAGAAAATATCAAATATAGCACACAATTTCTTGTTTCACCATGAAGAAAAATTTTTCAAGAAATGCTGTCTTTCAAACAACGGGCTTTAAAACTGCGCATTCTCATAGGCCTCCTGTTGTCACAGGATATCAATGTAAGTTTTACTACTGACTTTCAAGGCAATAGCACTGAGGTGTAAATATTTGAGGGAGAAAAAGAATATAATTTTTTCAGAAAGTATGGTTTGAAATATTACTATCCATTGAAGGGCTGGGCTAATGCCAGGTGCTTCTGACATCAGCCATAACACAGGGCAGAAATTCAGTAACACACACAAATAGGTATTTGCTTTTCGTGTAGTTTTGAAAACCCAGGTGTACAGGAAAACCTCAAAAAAAAATCCCAAACCCACAAACCATAAAACACCCAAAACTCCACACATGCCCATTTGTACCCTTCCTGCTGAAGCCAAGAAACTAATGGGTGGCAGGGACAACTTGACTACTGTATTGGGCCCTTGCCTGAATGAAGGCCACCCTGCACCCACATCATGGGAGAAGAGCACAGGCTTCCTGCCCTACCTGTATCCATTCTCTGAACAAACAGTTTCATCCTCTGACCAAAGGCTTCTGCAAATAACCCACCTTTCTGGCACTTAAAATCATTGTTTGCACATCTTCACTTGCGCCTGAAGATCCGTGCCCCTGGGATATTAGGAAATCCATACTGATGTACTTAACTCCTCAAAGAAGACTTAGAACATGAAATATTTAGAATACAGTAAAACTTTTCCTTTGCACTAAAGGAACCTAAGAAATATTATCAGAAAAGAAGGGGAGCCTAGTGTTAAAAACAAAAACCTAACAGGCAGGGGAATTTGTATAAATAGTCATAGCTCAGTTGAAGTTAATGGGCCTATGACAATTTACACTCACAATGGATATGGCCCGTGACTTCTGTTACCAAATGCTTATTGAGTGTAACAACTCATAAAGAAAGATTCCCTTTACGTTTAGCACACAACATGGACAAACATTTTGTGCTTGTTATCTGAAAAGTAGTACATCACAGAATCCCTTAAAGAATTTACTGAAATTTCCAATTACTGAACAGAATAATTGTGTTGCATTTGATTTAGATATTTATCTACTAGTTACTAAAAAATACAGTGTGAACTGAAACTCCATATTCAATGCCTAAAATCAGTAAAAAGTAACTGTTGATCTTTATTCTACTGTTTCTGTTAGATGATGTATTTGTTCATATTAATCATAGGACCTGAGAGAGCATTTTAAGCCAGCTTATAATAAAGGAACATTGAAATGTCATCAGTAAAAAAACAGCTACAAATGAAACTATTGTTTGAGACAAACTAAAGAGAAGACATTTGTCAAAGACCAACTTGTAAACTTTAAAAACAACCTAATATGTAAGCTACTGAAAATATTGCCAAATTGGATTATGAAATCAGTATTTTTAAATACGAAACTCAGGATCCAAAGTCTGTCTCTAAAACATAGTCTAAATAATATTTTAAACATATTTTCTCATGTTATTGTGGAAGGAGGAGTCTTTTGCTGCTAAATATTTAAAAATCATTTGAAGACAAGAAAGGGAGAGAACATCAATGGGGTTTAATCATAGGCCTTCACTGACTCATGACCCAAATTGGTCTCCTCAGTGGGCATTGCCTTAAGGGGGCGTCAGCACTCCTAGCTGAGCTGGGTCCTTGATAAAAGATACTATGATCAATAATTTAAGTGGATTAAACCAAAGGAAAATGGCGTTGCCTTCCTTTCTTTCACACACTCATCCGCTATTTTTCCTATAACAGCCCTCACAGGCTGCAAATACAAGAGAAAGAAACACATGAAACGGTGGCAGGTTGCTCATTAGGTAACTCTGCATGCTGCTATGGTTTCTTGGAATCATATCTACAGGTATTTATTACTGCTTTGCATCTTTAGAAGAGTTTTCAGTGTACCAAAAAATGTTGTAGTTCCCAAGTACAGCACATACACATACAGAAGTATAGACATAGGTGGCAGGGTTGCTTTTACTACAATAACCTGGGTAAAACAGCCGAGGAAGCAAAATTAAACAAGGACATTAATGTTCTGAATTTCTGTAAGAAATAGAGGATAGTCCCTAGCTGTATAACCAGCCACAATCCTCTTGATTAACACATGTAACTTCAAACAGATGATCTAATATTCTGCCAACAACATTCTCCCTTCTGCCTACAAACTCTCTCTTTCAGTTAACTCAAAGGACATTTTTGTAAATTCTCCCTCTGCTTTCATAGGTGTTAGCACGTTGGGATGAAATCTTGAAATCACATGAGTCAGCTGGCAGTCCAGGGAAGGCTGCAGATCTGTTTTGCTGAATGTCAGGTACTTTTAACAGAAACATTTCTGTTACAACCATGGTTAGTAAAAATTTGAAAAGAAAAACCTTCAGAAAACTAATTTCAACACATGGGAACACGAAGCTGGCCATGCAGCATTCCACCTTCTCACTCACCAAAGAAGCCATTATGAGCCTTCTTCCCCACCCCTTTTTTTCAAGGCATGCTATCCCCCTCAATGTGTTATGACTGTCTAATAAATTGTCTTTCTCTGACATCTCCAAGAAAAGTGAGCAGGGCCAACAGACCCTCTCTGAAGAGCCTCTAACAAGCAGCTCCCTCTTCCCTCTGCTGAGAGAGGAAAGCAAAATTCTTAGCTGTTTTCCATCCCCATCCTGCCATGCCACCCTGAGTGAGTGAGTACACATAGGTACTCCAAAAAGGTCTCAGAAAAGTCCACCAGCTGAAAATCTCCAAACTGCTGCTGTATCAGACAGCAAAAAAATGCCATCAGGGCCATCCTGGGCAGCTCAGAGGGGGCTCCAGCAGTGGGGCTGCTCATGCCTTGGGGCCAGTGCAGGGGACATGGCAGCTCCACCCGGCTGGCTGGGCTTCAGCAAAGGAGGGATGTGACTAAGGGATCACATCACTAAGAGATCACAAACAGGAATTTTTTACTATAGTTCAGTTGATTTAAATCTACTGATAGACCTACATATATATATATATATGCCAGGAAGACAGGCAGGAAGTAGAAAGTCTTGAAAGAAAAGACTGTGCATGCATGGCTGAAAATTGCAAGTTATAAAAATCCAAAGAGGAGGGAAGGTTAAAAGGAGGACAAAGGAATAATTTAAAACATAAAAATGAAATCCTGTGGAAATATCTTAAAGCTTTTCATTTCGGTTGGCTTTTTTTTTCTCTTTTTTTTTTTAATTATGGGGAATATAAGCTTTCTACAAAGTACTTTCTGCTTTTTTATAAGAGGTTAAAAAGATAGAACATTTTTGTAAAAAGTTAAAAAGTCAAAATTCATTATTAAACGTTTTAAGTGTCCATGTCCATGCCATTAAAAATGTGATCATTTCTGGAAGAATATGAGCACATGAAAAAGTGAAAATAACTGTACTGTCATAATTTTTTTTCTTCTTTCTTCTGTTTTTTTTTTTTTTAAGACAGAACATAGATGGATTTTCTATCTCAGTTACCACAGAAATTATACATCTGATAGCAGAGAGCTTTGTAAAATAGCTAGAAATGATCACAGCATCAGCTATAAATTTGCTATATAATTGTATGTAGAAGTGTGCATCCTCAAAGTCTTTTGCAGAACACTATCATTCAAACTACAGAAACATCAAGTATTTAAGAACATATAACACTGAAGTGTCAGTTTTCCAGTCTTAAGGAAAAAATAGCATATTCTATCTACCTTGAAAAAGTTGACATCTTTTAAATTATGTTCTTAAAAACATGATTTACTAAGTGACAATAAGAAATATTTGTTAGTTTCTCTGCTACTTTTTATGGATGCAATACGAGATAATTCTAGGCAATGCTGCAGAAAGTTAGAGTTTGTGAATACTTCCCAACATTACAAACAATTATCATACCTTCCCTTCGATATGGCTTATTTGAGATTAAATTTTCCACAGTCAAAAGGTAATTTTTGCCTTTTTAAATTTTGGTTACTTTTAGGGAAATTGTTAGATGTTTCACAAAATAAGGGCATGGAAATTTTTTTTTTATATTTTATTTCTCTTTAGACAAAAAATAAATTAAAGCCCCAAACACAACCACTACTAGTAGAAGGAGCAGCCACTTGGTTGCGATGCTGTCACATTGTCTTGCTATTGAGCAGACACATGAGACATGGAACAGGCTTTGTCTCTTCCCATGAAGCACAGTCTGAATTTGTCCAGCCTTTATGTAATTTCCACCTAAATGCATTCTAAGCCCAGTCTATGAGTGCACCTGCTATTCTCCAAACACTGTGCCTACGGCAGGCTTTGCACCCTTTGTGTGTGACACAGGAAAACTGCTTGGCACCCACGGGGATCTCCTAAGGTAAACTGAGGCGCTGCATGAGGAGTTTGCGTTGGGCCCTGGAGGACAGGGACTGTGGAAGCAGGATGAAGAGTCAGGGCAGGGATGCGTACCATGGCTACCACCAGGTATGCACCATTTGACGTCTCCCTCAAATCGAGAGCAAAACCGAACCATTTTTGTGTCTCGCCATTTCTGTCTGTCGATGGATGACTAAGGATGCGTCTCCACCTCTGGGCTGGTCTGTACTGGAGGCAGCAGTCTATTATTAGTGTTATCCACTTGTCATCTGTTCCAGCAGCCGAGGTCTGGCTAGCATGGCTGAGGAATCCAGAACTCATCAGAAAAATAATTTTTGTGTGTCGTCATATTTTCACATAATAGGTTTGTTGGTTTTTTCCAAATTAGGAAAATTAGCTTTTTCTCCACAGGAAATTATATGACAGTTTCAAGCAAGGCCTGTAGAGTTCTCAAAAATTAAAAATAGACACACATCTGCTTCAGCCACTAGAAGAGAGTGAAAATGAACAAACTTTGGGTCTGTAGCTTGCCTTTTCTGGAGCTGGGGTAAGAGTGCCCTGAATCACCCAAAAACGCTGGGAGGCTGGAGTGCTCATCCAGCCTTGACATAATGCCAAAGGTAACTTCCGCCTTACATTTCTTCCTTTGGAATTGAAATTACTTACTGAATGTTTATCAGACTGTATTTTAAAGACCCCTTTCCTCTTTTTCTTTTATTTTTTTTTTTCTGTGTACAAACAATTAATCCTGACTGTCACATTTTTTCATTTAAATCTTTCTGCACTTAAATCTTTCTGCATTATAATAGTGGATACTGGCTGCATTGTTCCACAGGCAAAATAGCTCATATTCTGAAGTCAGAATTAACTTATTTTCAGATGCCACACCCATGATGCTATGCAAACATCATTAGCTTGATACTCTGTGAGTACAAACTGTGCCAAAACCACAGCTCTGTAAATTAATATAATTGGGTTTAACATTAATAAACTGTTCCCAAATCAAAACGTGACATACTCAATTAGGAGAACAAATGCTTCCCCAAGTTTCGTATTTCAGCATTTAGTTCTTAATGCTTAAAAAGTGAGATCCTGTATATACTGACACACCTGTCAGTCTGAGCCACAGAGTATATAAAGCTACAATGATCACTCACAGCACATTCTTGATGGAGTATCTGAATCTTGAAACTACTGATGTTGTGTTACAATTATCACTTTTCTCTCTCACCCCCAACCCTGTAAAAAAAAATGCAGCTAAACTTCTGACACTGAGCTTATCTTTTCTACAATAATTACCAAGTGTGGTGTAAAAATGCTACTTTGCAGCTATCTACAAATGAGTAGAAATCCATGGCAGCTCCAACCTGAAAAGTGACTACAGCTTCAGCTCTGCAACATGGCACATCTACAAGCATGCTTTAGCTACTAAGGCATGCTTGTAGATGCATCATGCTACAAATTCCTGCATAATTCAACAGATATTTGAGCTGAGAGTACACCTTTATGTAATGTAGCATTTTACAGTTGGACTCAATGAACTTAAGGATCTTTTCCTACTTAAATGACTCTAAGGCTGGGAAAGCCATAGAAAAAGGGATGCAGCAGGACCCCCAGGCCTGCCAAAGGGCTCTGGGGTGCTGGTGGGCAGCAGCTCAGGGTGAGCCAGCAGTGTGCGCCCGGGCAGCCAGGAGGGCAAACCCCATCCCGGGGGGCAGCAGACACAGCATCACCAGCTGGGATTGGGATCATCCTGCTGGATTCAGCCCCGCTGCCCTCACCCTGAGTCCTGTGTGCAGGGCTGGGCCCCACGCTCTGACAAGGGTGGGAAGGAGGTCCTGGAATGGTCCAGAGGAGGACAACAGGGCTGGTGGAAGGGCTGGAAGCTATGTACCTGAAAAGTGGCTAAGGATTTTGGATTTGGCTGCTTTTGGAGAGGAGGCTGGTGGGTGACCTCAGTGCTCTCTATGGCTTCCTGAGAAGGGGAGGAGGGGGGAGTGCTGGTCTCTTCTCCCTGGGTTCCAGCTGAGTACAGTGCGCATGAGAATGGCTCAAAGCTGCATCAGGGGAGGTTCTGAATGGACAACAGGAAACATTTCCTTACCAAGAGGGTGGCAAACTTAAACAGGGTCTCTAAAGAGGTGGTCAATGCCCTGTGCCTGCTAGTGCCTTAAAAGGAGGCATTTGAACAATGGTCTTAATAATGGGCTTTAACTTTCGTCAATGGAGTGATCAGGAAGCTGGAACAAATGATCATTGTAGGTACCAGCCAACTGGAGCTACTGTACTTTATTGTGCTGTATTGCTCTCTATTATACTTTATTGTATTGTATTTTATTATATTATTTTTATTCTGTGTGTTTACTCCTCTACTAGTAAAGATTAAGCTTTCTGAGGAGTATGAGAAACTGATGATGACAAATGCTTCTTGCAGCCCTACTTTTAGAGTAGTAATACCTCAAATGCTTCAGACTTTAGACTTAACAAAGCAATACCAATTTAAAAGAACAGATTTTTCTTAATGAATTTTCTTTCGCCTTCTCCAAAAATAATTCCCTCCATCACTGTTAATGCTATTTAGTTTTGAGTTGAATTGTTCAGATATTATTGGTTCGTACCATCTGTTTGACTTTCTCTCAATACACTACATTAGCTGCATCTACATTTTTTGGCTCTTTCAAACTGAAATAGAGAACATAATAATACAAAAGTGGGGAAAAATCTAACCATAAAGCCATAAAAATTGAAAAGATGATTTATGGTGTGGCGTTCCAGCATTATCTCATTTTGTTAAATTACCTACTTTTCATTAGAGTAGTGTTCCTTTATCTTTGTGCCTAACTACACATTCACCCTTTCCTTATATGCACTTAAAGGCTATTCAGCATCCTAAGGAACTCTAATTAAACTCAATGTGGCATCAAATGCCTACAGGAAGTCTCAGGGACATATAACTGTCCTTTTGTAAGACATACAATAAATACTTTGAAAGCCATTTAAACTACTGAACAAACGAGAGTAGGAGAGGGATAGAGGGAAAGAAGTAAAATCTAAACACACTAAAGATTGCTGGTTATATCAGGGATGTCCAACAGCTGCAGTAGCTACTTGCCAAAACCCCAAGGGCCATTACTACTTTGAATATCAATTTACATATACCCTTAAAGGGAATAACAAGTGTTTAACTTTGCTTGCAACTTCTTTGGTTGTTTAATATAAACTGTTTTTCTGAGCTGCTAAAACCTAAGCACCTGCTGCTGATCTGGAATTTGCTGGAAGAGGGCGTGTTGGGGTCACACATTTGCAAAGAGCTGTAAACTGGCTCTTTGCCATGTATTGCACAGCTTATGAGTCACACCTTACAGCTCGCCTGATATGACAGCCTGGGCTTTTTTGGCTACCAAAAACCTAGCCACTATTCTGCAGAGTAGGAAGCAGGTTCTCCAAATAAACAGAATTCTCACCCACAGAAAACATCCACTCCCTTAAATATTCATATACAAGCGACAGGCCTACATTTTTGAAAAAGAACCCTCAGGAAAGGAAGTGTTTGTGTTGTTTGGTGTAGCCCACATATAACGCATGGTTGTAGCCCACATATAATGAATTACATTCGTTACTTGAGCCAACCCATTTTAAAGTATTTAAAAGTATCTTGACAGTACTGCTAATAACAAGTGGGCAAGCACTTCTGACATTTAACCCTAAGTTAGCTTAACTGTAAGAGATGTAACTAAATACTACTTCTTCCTAAGGTATTTAGAAACCTTGCCCAAATACAGGTCAAGTCCTGCAGGGTTGCTTTTGTGTCTTTGACACCAGTCTTTCTCAGTAAAGCAGCGCATCTGCATTACAGTTTAATTCTCACAAGGGCATTTGATTTGTACAATAGCAAAAAAGCGGGTCAAGCTTTCATGAAGATTTATTTTTAATCACCTGTGCATATGCTTGGCTTCCTTTGGTTTTGGGGAGTTCTGAGCAACATGGGTTAGTGAGCATAACAGATTGAAGCAAACTATTATAATTTTTTCTGTCTATATATTCCCTGAAAACATATTTTTTCATTTCTTCCCTCCCTCTCACAGAAAGGAAGAAAACCCACCACTTGTAATAGTTTCCCCAGACAAAAACTGGCAGAAACACAGACACTTGTGTCTACTCCAACATGGTATGTATATGAGTTTAAATACACATCTGGCTTTTAAAATTCATCAACTTTGTAAGCACACTGAATTTCTACTACTATCCACTAAATAATATAAAATGCATTAGATTGTTCATCATTTATTTACTTGTGATTAGAAAGCATTTAAGTGGAAGATTCAAGCTGAAGAAGCAATGTCATGTGGCAAGAAGCTGTGATTTGGTGTGGTGCAAAACAACCCAAAACAGTATTTCCACTGCTCTTTAACTCTGCCTTGAATTACACGTGTTCTGGGGTTTAAAAAGAGTGGGGGGAAGGGGGGGAAGTAATCTTTGAAATGCATGAGTAACATGAGATTAAAAAATCAGGTTTTATAACAAGATAGACTGTCAGCTTCCTCTGAGCACACCCTACATCTCTGGGCAGAATAGAGTATAAATTTTAGTTACATGTTAATTTGTGATGTCATCAACATCTGAGCCTTTCTAGGGAAAATGGAAAAATTGCATTCTAAAATAGATAAAAGAGAAAAAATTTAGTGTAACCTTGGTTTTAGT
The DNA here is from genome assembly GCF_027579445.1 of Ammospiza nelsoni. Taxonomy (NCBI): domain Eukaryota; kingdom Metazoa; phylum Chordata; class Aves; order Passeriformes; family Passerellidae; genus Ammospiza; species Ammospiza nelsoni. The sequence goes on along the minus strand of NC_080669.1, from coordinate 27,578,969 downwards.
TCTGTCCTTCCTCCAAATTTCCTGTCTTGGCCTGAAGGACTGTCAAAGGACATTTAAAATGATGTAGTCAAAAGTAGATCGGAGATTGTGGATCAAAATCCCCTGAAAGGAGCCCCAAACCCACAAGAGGGTGAAATACGGCCTCCCCCTCAGCCTTGAAAGAAAAAAAGGAAACTGACACATGGGGGCTAGGAGGGAATTGCAGCATGTTTCTGCCAGATCCCCAAATTGGATTGTCAGGGAGTCAGGAAACCTGCCAAGACAAACACATGCTGTTTAATGTAGACCAGCCCAAGATAATCTGTGCCTCAGTTCCTCACTCATAAAACAGGATAACATTCCAAACTTTATGGGGAGAAGAACGTACCCAAAACACTTTGAAATAATCTGATCCCATAGCAGAAGAAGACAAAAAATTCCCAAGATCCGCCATCTCCATTTGATGTACAAAACATGGAGAGGCAAAGGTTAAACAACTTGCTGCAATCACACACAGAGACAGGAGTACAGTCAGAAATTAAATCCAGACCTCTGAAATTACAGTCCTGTGTTTTAATCACAAAACTCTTTTTTTTTTTCCTTGATTAAAACAGGAAATGAAAACACAAGTATGAGCTTATTCTGTAACTTCAACATATTACCACAAGCATCTTAAAAAAACATACATAGTTCAAATATGGTTGTCTCAGCCACATGAATATCTTGATGAAACAAAAGGCGAGCATGTCGTTCTGGAGGAAGCACATCATCAAACACCTGGTCCTTAAGGGCCTGAATAAACACTCTAACTTCTGAGTTGAAACAACCTTGTATTGTTTTAAAAAAAACATCTGTTTATGTGAATTTTAAGATAATCTTGTATAATTTCCAAGATTAACAATGTTATCTGCGGCTAAACTATGTTGAGACCAAAGAAATTTGCCACACCACCTAAGGAAAGGAAGAAGATATAAGTGGTGCTGTTATTTGACTGCAAGGGAAGCATATTTTCTTCTTAGTATGTTGTTAGATTGCCAAAGAGCTTTGGGATTCATGAAGATTTATCACATAATGAAAATGAGTTTGTTTCCATCATAAAGATATATGAGTGCCCCTCATATCATGCAGAAATTTCCTTTTGAGGTCACAGAAAAGGTGTGCTTTGGGATATGTAGACCATGGAGAATAAATTGCTCATAAACCCAACCTCCTCACTGGAGTTTTCACAGAGCCACCTTACTGGTTTTATACATTCTGTTTTTCACTGTTTGAAAGAACTGTTTTTTTCCTAACTACAGTTGCATCATTAATTTTCTTCATTGGCCCAAATCTTAAAAAAAATTACTGTTGTCCCAAACTACTTGAAAATCAGACATAAGAACAGGCAAATTCATTCTGAATAATTAATATCTCAAAAATTCCTCCACAAAGTAATGACTGCTTCTATTTGTTGGCAGTGTTTCTTCTCACCTATTTTTCCTTAGCATTCAATATACAGGCACCAAAAGTTGCAAACCCATAACAGATCTTAGTCGGAGTTCAATAAAACAGGGACTTCTCAAAGTTTTTTTAAAACCCAGTTCTTGCGCACAGGGCTCAGCTCCTGGCATCCTAAGCAGATTTCAGAAAGGTCACATAGGGAAAAGTGCAGCAGTGACAACAGAGCTGTTTCCCATACACTTGGCTGAGCTTAGGGGAATTCCTTTCTGCCTGCATACTGTGTGCCTTCCTCACTTCACAGAGGCCTCATCAATTTTCCAGAAGCCCATAGGAGCCAACAAACAGAATATTTGAATATTAGATATCTTCCATCCCAAGCTCCCTTCAAGATGGTACTACCATAGTTTAACTGCTTCAAAACCAGAATTTGCCCAATGGGTAAAATTTAATCTAATCATTAAATTCAAAAGAAAATTATATTAGACTAGAGAACATGCAGTCTTTTAGAATAATGTTATCTTCTAAGAACATCACTTCTAGAAGGAAAGACAGCTGTTTCTGCCCTTCTGCTCGTAGACTCCAAGATATTAACGCCCATTGCTGTTTTAAATAATGGTCAAAAAACCATTCTCTGGTATTTGTTAAACATTTATTTTATATCCACACACTTGTACCTTTCTGAACAGATAGGATGTCTCTCTTTTGAGAGGCAAAACTAAAAATACTAATGATGCAAAAAGTAAAAGCATAATGTAGTGAGAGAAAGGATTGCTAAAGGGTTGTACTCTAGTAAAACAACCCTTTAATAGCACAGTCCTCTGGATAGCAAAGGCTAATCAGAAACTATTTTTTTTGACCATGTTTTGAATTTATTTCCTTTGTAAATTAATCTGGATTATCTATTACTATTTTCGGTAATTTTAATACTTTTGATAAGCATGATAGATTTTAATTCTCAATTTCTCCAGAAAAATCCCCGGAAATTTTTAGACATGTGGATCTTGACAGAAAATAAAGATGTCTCCAAATAATCCACAGCAATTTAAGACTATGTATTTGGTGGAAAGATTTTACATTTAGATTTTTATGAAAACGCCTCAACTTCATTACCTGAAGGTCAAGATGCTTTTTTGCACTGGCATTACACACATTTTCTCTCTGGCAATCTTTAAGTGCCAATTAATTCTAGGAATCCACAGCATGAACTGCATAAAAATACCTTGCTAGATGGTATCTACATAGATGATGTTTCTTATCCCTTAATATTCAATAGGTATAATCTTAAACCAAGTTACAATGGTTTTATGTTTCAAGTTTCCACTGAAGCATGTCTTTTTTGAAGCATTAATACCAGCAGCAATGGCTCTCGCGTGGCTCAGTGTGAGGCTGCACTGTGCAGACAGTGAATGGAAAGAGTCCTTTGTTCCATGAGACCTCCTTCCAAGCACTTAGGTACTCCTTTGCCTTTTTCCACCCTTCCTCTTTTCTGGCTTACAAAATGACCCGCACGATTTTATGCAAAATATTAGATTTTTTTAAAATCAGGGTCAGTTTCTGAAAACAAAATAATTCTACCACCAAAACATGGCATTTTAGTTGAAGGACTGATTTTTTTAAAAATTGAAACAAGAAGTAAGCATGCAATGAGGCAAAGATCCCTAATCCCTGAAAACTCCTGGGCCTCATATGATAAGACCCTCATGACTTCTTACTAGACCTTTGACCTGACCTCGTTTTTCTAAAGTTTCAGGTTTCTGTCCAATCTAGTGGATATTAAAAAGAAAATAATCTACCAGCAGCGCACTCTTCAGTTCACCTTTTAATGGCAGGTCCAGAACAATGATGGCACACTGCTGCTTCCAATAGCAATGGTACAAGACTCATTGTGAAGTGTCAAAAGCCAAATGAAAGGATTTTTAATTTTTTTTTTCCTAGTTATTTCTTTATTTTAACTTAGTGTTCCAAACCAGCAAAGGTTGCATAGCAAAGCATTAAAAACCTAGGAAAATAGGATAAGGAAGCCTAGGAAAACCCAGTATAAAGGACATCTGGAGAACCCTAATTTATTTCTACTTGAGGAAATCATGAAGTAATTCTTTTTTTCACTGTATCAGTCAAAATGTTCTATTTATGTTGGTATTTGTGAAATATTAACAAGTTCATTCTCAGTTCAGGAGAAGCACTTGAAAAATACTAGGGAAGCCAAAAGAAATAAAATTAATTACTTTTTCTATAACATAAGCGAATCAATGCAAAACTTGTTTCCCAGGCTTATTGGTATGACATAGGGAAGAAAAGAAAGGCCAAGGAGAAATGGTGACTGATAGGGAGAAAAATGAGTTATTCAATGACTTCTCTGGCAGTCACCCTTTCCATTAAAGCCCATGATCTCCCATGTGGGTATGGGGAAGTCTCTTCCACTAAGTGAAGAGCAGGTTTGGGATCACTTGATGAAGCTGAGTAGTCCCAAGTCTATGGGACCTGATGAACTATGTTCCAGAATCCTGAGGGAACTGGCTGATGGTGTTGCCAAAACAATCTCATCATATTTGAAAAGTCAAGGCAGTCAGGCAAACTCCCGGGTGACTGAAAAAAAGGAAACATCATTTTCGTTTCTAAAAAGAGGAGAAAGGAAGATGTGAGCAACCACAGACTGGTGAGCCTCACCTGTGTACCTGGAAAAATCATGCAGCAGATCCTCCTAGAAGTTATCCCACAGCATATAAAAGACAACAAACCGACCCAAGGCAGCCAGCACAGCTGGTATATAACACATTATGTTATATACTAACATAAATAAAACATTTTGAATGATACAGTGAAAAAATAATTACTTCATGACTTTCTCAAGTGGAAATAAATAAAGGTTCCCAAGACATCCTTTAATAAGGGCAAATTGCAACTACCTCAAAAAGTTCTACAAGATCAAGTGCCAAATGCTGCACCAGGGTTGGGGAAATCCCAGACATGAACAGGGAGATCAAGTCACTGAGAGCAACCCTTTGTAGGGGTTTCCTGTGGATGAAAAGCTGGAAGTAACCCAAGAATGTAGCTCTCAGCCCAAAAGGACACTTGTACCCTGGGCTGCATGCAAAGAAGTGTGTCTAGCAGGGTGAGGCAGGGGGTTCTACCACTCCATGTGGCCCTCGTGAGGGCCCATCTGAAATCCTAGGTCCAGCTCTGTTGTCCTCAGCACAAAAAAGATGTGGGCCTCTTAGAGTGGGTCCAGAGGATGCCATGAAGATGATCAGAGGGCTGGAGCACCTCTCTGTGAAGACAGGCTGAGAGAACTGGGTTTGTTAAGCCTGGAGAAAGAGAAGGCTTTGGAGTGATCTCACTGCAGCCTTAAAAGGTTCTCATATAAAGGATGCAGGGGGATTTTTATACTGGGAGATAGTGCAGGACTACGGGCAATGGCTTTAAACTGGAAAAGGGCAGGTTTAGATTAGATGTTAAAAAGATGTTCTTTACTCAGAGGGTGGTGAAGAGCTGGAATAGGTTGCTCTGAGAAGCTGTGGATACTTCAATCCTGGAAGTGTTCAAGGCCAGGCTAGATGGGACTTGGAACAACCTGATAAAGTGGAAGGAGGTCCTGCCCATGGCAGAAGAGTTGGAACTGGGTGACTTTAAGGTCCCTTCCAATCCAGACCATTCTATGATTCTCTTTTCATCCTTACAACTGAATCAGCAGGTAAACCCAGGCATCTTGTGGAAATCACCAAACCAACACTCAAGTCAAAAATCACACTAACAAACAGCTACTCAACGACAGGATTTTAGTCTTGTTTTACCTGGCTCTTCAAGTTATAATCAGATAACATGGGTAAATTTGCAACCACAGCAAGCTAAGCATTTTACCATTCATTTTTAACCACTCTTCTAGCCCGTACTTGCCCTGTAAACAATTACTGTTCCAACATGACTTTGTGGTAATTTGTTTGTTCAAAACATGAAATAAGCAAGCAGAAGTTGCTCAAGAACAGTCAATCAAATAAAAACCCATTGTAGCCTCTGTCTAAAAAAGTTGCATCCATTCTGAGAGTTTTTGGTCAAATTAGATACTTTTAGCAAGAACACTGTAGTTGCAGACAGTGTTTACTGAGTTTATGAACTAAATTCTGACAGAACAAAAGTAGTCAGAGCACATTAAGTAATTTTCCAAAGAGTACTTACTGAAGATTGTGATTTGGGCTGTTTGTTGGACCTGCAAACATAAAACAAACAAGTATTGCTGACAAGTTTAGCTCAAGGACAACATAATAAAAAAAGTCAACAGCAATCTAAAGGAAATTGTCTCTTTAAGGAAGGTTTATCTCAAGCTCCAAACAAAACCCTCTGCATTCCTGAACATAATTATATATTGTTATTTTCAAAGCTACAAATAAAAATCTTATGAATCTACTGCCTGCTCCAGCAGCAACCTGAATGGACTTAGTGTTTTTCATAAAATATTTTCCACCATAAAGACAAAGGTAGTTAGACAAGGTGTTATTTTAACACATCACTTACCTTTTAATAAGCCCCAGCTGTGCCTTACTATCAGAATTTAGGATGTGGCAAGGGGATGATCAATTTTTGCAACAGCAGGAGCAAGGGTCAATACTCAGCATTTCAATACTCAATAACTACAAATTGAACTGTGGAATCCATTATTTACATTACAAAATAAGAAAAAAATTTAGAAAAATGCATCTAGAATTTTTTCTCCCATTGCTCCACAGGCAAGCCAAATAAAAGGTTAGCTTCCAGACTGGCCTATTAAGTCTCCAAAATGTAATATAAGCAATTGTTCAAAGGCGTGGTATACCTTCACATGTCAGAGGACAGAATTTGAGGCCACACTCCACACAGCAGTACAGAACTGATATTCACAAAGATAGACCCAGAACTACGGACATCACACAGAAAACCGCTTGTCATTCTTCTCAGCAGTTTTTGGTTTTTTTTACAGACTGAGTTCAGCAGTAGAGTGAAAAATCCAGGCAATGAAATGTTACCTTTTTGTACTTTTTACCAGCACTCCTTTAATTTTTTTTCTTCTGTATATTTACAGACCTCTACATCTGTATTTACTTTCTTTTATTACCACTAAAAGGGTATCAAGTTCAACTGAGAAGTTCTGTGCTGGGAGAGAGGCCCCAGGCACTGACTTTATTTTCTTTTGTGTTGAGAATTTTTCTTAAAACAGTAAATTCATTTCTCATTATGCTATGGTTAAAACTAATTCCTAGTCTATAAAGCAGTCTGAGCAGTCATAAAAGCCAGGAACTCACCAAGCCTGACAAACAAAACTCCTGTTGCAGTGATTGTCTTCATCCCATTTGAAGCCACGCACTGGTAGTATCCTGTGTCTGTGGTATCCAGATCCTGGATTCTTAGACGTGAACCATAATCTGTTTTTCTGATGATGATCCGTCTTGGCTCCTGAACCACTGGAGCATCATTTTTCAGCCATCTGACATTTGGGGATGGATTTCCTGCTACCTTGCAGTGGAGGATTGCCGTTTGCCCCTGGACTACAGTGATATTGTTTACTGGTTCCAAGAAGGTCAGGAAATAACCTAAGATAAAAGATCATAAAAGATCAAACGTTACTTGGGTTGAGGTAAAAGCCTGCTCAAAGGTACTTTTCTAAGAGAGAACCCTGGAAACAATTTCAGTTTTCTTTCAAGATTAAAAAAAATGCAATTCACTGTCCTAAGAACACCACAGCATCACACTGTAATTAATGTTTCCTTGCTGACTTCATGCTTGTCTGCAGGTAGGTATGCAGATTCAAAGGTCAATCATGAATTGATACTATTACACTCCTAATGTCTATTTGAAGCAGCAGTGACTTTTTCTACATCTGACATGATAAAATACTAACAGCCTAACATACATATAGTGCTGTTCTGTTCCAACAGCAAAAAAACCCTTGCTCCATAAATGAATAATGCCAGTTGTTATCATATTGGAATATCATGGTCATTTTACCACATAATCTTCTTACATGATCACAGATTTGTCTCAAAAAGAGCTACAATTGGAAAAATTACTTTTAGATATTAATTTGACTTGTTAGTTACTCAACAAAATCTTAAAATTAGGTTGATTTGGACAGGCCTATATTATAATAAGTTTTCAAGATTATATGTCTCACATTCAATTTATAGAAATAATGTCTCAATTGCAGAAATAAACTGTGATAGAGAGGGGGCCCATAAGCTGATTATAGACTGCCATTTTTACATCAAGTCAAAATATATGGCCAAGGAAACATCTGTATGGATAGTGTGTAATAACATTTTGTAGATATTTTGTAAGTGAAAACTACAGGTCCCAATTAGTGGTTTGTTAAAAGCAAAGGGCTTGTCAAGGCTGTATTTGTGATCTCTAGGGACGACAAAAAAGAAAGAATTTATGAAGAACACTGTCAAAACCTGACAATCAAATCTTTTGTTGGTTATTATTTATAAATTTAATTTGGTGTTAGGAGTCCTGCAACTGATACACATCACATACTGAAAGTCTGGCAATATGTAATTCCATTGAAACAATAAAGTTGTTATATTACCTTACAAAACAGGTAAGAAAAGTATCTAGGTGTCACGCTCATGTGTTTGTACTAGTGAATTTAGACCTTCTAGACATAAAGCCTCAGGAATTCAAATTACATTATATTTTTATGGCAGCTGGATACAAATATCAAATAATTTTGACGGATGCTCACATGTAGACCTTTCCTATCACTCAGATTATTTTGCGTCTGTTTAATTAAGTAATAGCATATTATTGTACACAAATCCAACACTAGTAAAGAAATGGTCTACACTGACAGTCCAATTGCTGAAATACCTTAAGAGAATTGATGTTCTGCTTTGATTTATATTTGACAGGGCTGTGAAAATCAGCTCCTCTATAACAGTTAAGTGTAACATTGGAGAAGGGAGTAGTAGAAATATCAGAATATAATAAATGTACAAGCCAGATATTGCTGGAAAACTGGGTTATTCTGTGTGTTACATTGTTCTCTACCACTGGCCTTTCAAAAGAAATCCTGTTATAATGAATAATACGAACATACAATGTAGGCAAGTGCAAATTTAGTTTGTCATTACATAGAAAATTATTAGAATAAGTCTAAACAGAAAATTAAATAAATCCAAGTATATAAAATCTCCACACAATACTGAAAATTTACAGGACAATTATTTTATTCTTGTTTGTCATGAAATAATAAATTATTGTTTATTTAATTTTATATTAGTTGTCCCTATTTTTAATTTAAAATCTTTAGCAGACTTCAGAATATTCTGACAGAATACAAACAATATTTGTTTTCAAATAACTTATATAAAAGGGAGAAAAAGTACATTAATGCTTTCAGCAATGTCATACCACAACAATGTAATTTATTATGTTTTTAGCTACATTTCATAGCTGAAAAAATAGAAATACTATTTTGACATTCTGGCAGGGAAAACAAAACCAGTAAATTTACTTCCTGATACAGTCAACTGAAGCAATTGATCAAAACTCCCTTTAAGCCAACATCTTACACACATAATTATTTCTAGCAACATGAAAGAAAGCGTGATCAGTCCTACCACATGTTAGAAAAGGATTTTCTATGGCTACTTCCCTCATAGCTTGTTATTTCACTATTTTTTCATAGTCTGCATGTAGTTTATTCTCATGAGCACCACTGAGATAGCATCCACAGGAGTGTTACCTAGCAGAGACAGAGATACCACAATCCCAACCTACTCCGGGCCCGTCAGGCCACACTTGGAGTCCCTATGTCCAGCTCAGATCCCCAGAATTCAAAAATAACACAGAAAGACAGGAGAGAGATCAAAGTAGGGCTACCAATGTCATCAAAGGGGTAGACAACAAGTCCTATGAGGAAAGATTTCAAGTAGTTATGTCTCTTCTCGCTGGAAAAGAGAACACCAAGGGAGCATCATCACAGTTTTTCAGTACCTAAAAGGCACTGACAAAAAGAACAGAGACAGTCATCACAAGGAGCTATATGGAGAAGACAAAGGGCAGCAAGTGAAAGTAGCCAAGAAATGTTTCATTTCAATAGAATAGAGACATTTTTTGCAGTGAGAACAATCATTCCCCTTAAAATGAACTGCCTAGAGATGGGGTAGGGCCCTCATCGCTGGAGGTTTTCAAGATATGATTGGACAGAGTACTAGATTGTCTTGTCTAAGCTTTCTTTCCCCAGAATTGTTGGACTGGGTGATATTTTGAGGTGCCCCCCAGGCTAGAATGTTCTGTAGTTCTGTGGGCCTCTGATTCAACAATCATGGGGACAAGCCAAATGTGCTCATACAAGGGAGGCAAAATAGTTTAAAGACCTTTTTTGCAAAGAAGCTGGGCCCCTTTGAGCATGGAACCAGCACAGAGTTATGTTCATCTGGCTCAGAGATGCTTCTGATACCCAAGAAATGAAACAAGAAGAGATCTGTCTAAAAGGCGAGGCCAATTCAAGTCCTGTAAGATGACAGACAGGGATTGTGGTTTGTCTGGCTCTCTGATATATTTTTTGCTCTTCACACGCAAGTACATGAGAGGGCTACATTGTTCTTGTGACACTGATCAGCTTATACCTTGCTCAAACCCTTGCCATTATTTCACTTTTTCTGATTTAAAATGAGCTGGGTGGAGTCCTCTTTTTGGGATAGTCATGGATATTAAATTCAAATACATTTGGATGAAAACAGATAGTAAATTTACTCATTAGGACTTAATAACTCAGGATTAAATCCATGTTAGAACTTCCTGTTTCACTAATTAAAATAGAACTACTGCAGGAAGTAATTAGATCCATATCTTTAAGCCACCCAAAATATTTCATATGAATCTGTGAATCTGATCCTAGTAACAGCAAGAGCAAAGCTATTACCATGGAAAGCAATGCCAAAGATTTATGGGTTAATTCAGTCCCAGTGCAATTAGATAGACTTTGCCTGAAGTCAGCAACACTGCATCTATTTCCTGCAGGTCAAAATTCAGCTTTAGTTCATCATTACTCTTGCCAATTTTACAGGTATTTTCTGCAGTGTTTTATACTACCTTGTTATTACAAACCAAGTAATAAATATTTTAACCTAATGAACTTCGAAGCATTTGTGTTTTCCAAAGTTCTCCAGAGCAGCCTAAGAGCAGTGGGTCAGCTCAGGGCCTCTTCTCTGCCTCTGTCCACCCTGAACTGCACACTCTGTGTTTGCTGGTTTAATTTCCTCTTTGAGAAGCGATGTTTATGTCCTCACTGGTTCTGAAGTATTTCTATGACAGAGCAGGCAGCCATTTGTTGAGCTGCTCTGTTATTTGGTGTCCACTTTAGATAACCCATAATTGCAATTCTTTCAAACAAAGTGGAAAATTTAACCAACCATGTTCTAAAGAATGTTTTCTTTATTTAATTTCCGTGATGATAATCAGCAGTTACTTTTTTGGTAATGTACGTCACACCACAAACACAGTGTAGATGCCAGTTTGACAGAATGCTTTGGGGAAAAACACAAATTTTCCCAGGATAAATTAGGACCTCAACAATGTGCAAAGCAATTTTTTTTCCCAATGTAGTTCCCTTCTGTCTTAGTAAATCTTAATTTGGACAGGTACAAGGGAAAATGAAATGTGAAAATGCTAGAACTTGTATTTAACTTGTGTGTCCTGTATTTCGTGTTAAGCAGTAGTCAAGTAGAATTTTTTAAAACTGGAACAGAATCGTTAATCTGTTTTAATACTAACGTAATTTTGAAACAGAGAATAAATACTCTATATAAAATATTTTGTTTCTGTAACATGTTCCCAAATCTGTGAATGTCCTATTGTAACTGTCATATTATAAAGATTTATATTTTACTTGGGAGATGGATAAAAAGATAATTTCTTTAAATAAAGTAAAATGTCCAGAAATTTCCTCTGTTGTGACATTAATATTGTTATATAATGGTTTTTATACTCTGGCTTGCTTCCAAAGGTCATTGAAATGAAGGAAAATGCTTCCTTTGCCTTCAGTGATCTTTGGCATGATTCAACTATGTCAAAAGGAAAATCTATCCAGTAGAAATTTCTGCATTTGCTGTAGGCAAAAATGCTGTAAATTAAATTTCTCTTTCATTATGGTTTCCAACATAGTCTACAACCAATACTAGTATTTATTTTGCTTGAACAGATTAAAAACTGTTCTGTCAAGAAGCTATGAGAGGACAATGCAACTTAATCTATATATTATGTTTTGCTATCATATTCTATGTACTCTATGAATAACATAGCTTAGGGAAATGGTTGACATGAATTCCAGCAGAACTCCTTCATATTTGGAAAACCTTTGTTAGGTTGCCAGTACTTCATATTTTCTAACTGAATAAATTTGATATAAATATATCAAATAGAATCCCAAAGCAAATCAACATTAAGATGACAGGTCTATTATTCATGTTTTGGCAAGAATATAAAAATAAACTTTTCCAGAGTGTGTCAAATCATTGTCAAGATATGCACAAGAATAGATACTAAACTGAAAACCTAAAGGGTGCAACTATCACTAAGACCTCACATGTGTATTATATTTCTTAGTTTTATTTACATTATTCTGGCACTTATATGTCCAAGTTATTGGCTCAAACCATATGTGTTATTCTTGGCATAAACACAATATAAAATTATTGTTCTGCTTTTGCTATTTTAAGATCTTAGCTGTGATTTTGAAGTTCATTCTAAAGAAATATTTTAAGACTCCTTAGTTACTTTAGATTACGTAAATTCTGGATTAATTGTTTGCAATTCAAGTTTTAGTTCCTGTTCATTTTTTATTGCTTGTACTCTTTTTTTTCTATGTGATTTTAAAAATATTTATGCATTCGTAATTTTAAAATAAGCTTCAATATGGCAATCATGAATCATACTTAGTAACAACTTTTTAACCCTTTTTATCTCAGAACTTCCAAATCATTTATGAATATTGAAGTCTTTTGAGATGGGATGATACCATCAGGCTTATTTCCCAGAAGCAGAAAGTAGAGCAAGGGGAGTCCTAAGTGATTTGACAATTTACACACAGATTAAGTGTCGGTATCGATGATACTACATCAAGATTTACATCTTTCTGTATTTCTGAGACAATGACTCTCTAAGATAATCATCCACTTTGGCTCCTACCCAGGTGGATTCACCTTTCTTTCTGCACTCCACAAGAAACACCAAAACTGAATAGCCAGTTTTTGAGAAAAAGAATTTAAAATTTGATTCATAAATGGCTAGATAACTGAAGATACAACAGTACTTTCAGACCAAGTAGTAATAATTGTATATATGTTTAATCACTTTTTAGAATACTTATTCCTCCACAAGATATAAATAATTATTTAATTGACTTTATGCAATAGTCAAAAAAGCCCATAAAGCCAACCGAACACATCACAGTTTACAAGAGTCTCAGTTTGAGATACTCAGAACGTAAAATCACCTGTTTAAAAAAAAAAAGGACAAATACCTTTTTTTCTGCATAGCTACATAAATTTAGACCATTTTCAGATTCATGGAATAAAACACTTCCAGTGTTCAAAACCCCTATGAAAATATGTATACTATGATTTTGTGTAGAAAGCAATGTGTGATTTTTTCCCTAAGCTATCTTATTTTTCTTTTTTAACGCCTTCCCAGCTTTTTTCATTTTTGTCTTCAAATAAACTTTTTTTCTTAGGTATAAGATGAGCATGGAAGAATCCTCAGGAAGAAGAGCATGATCTTTCTCACCACACCTCTTTATTATGGCAAATTTCTGCGCTGGCATTTTTAGACTAATATAAACTTATATCCAACACAAAAGGGTTTAGGGGCAATATTCTGAGTAATTAAACTAATGATATTTCCACCATAAGCAAAGTCACATTTTCCCACAATGAAGACATAATTTTTCACCTAGGATACATACTTTGCCTTATGGAATGCTGAGGATGACATCATTGTTCCAAAATTTACTGGTTTATGGTAAAATTTAGGGTACTAAGCATAAAGTGTTCATGAAATTGACAGGTAATCTATAAAGAATATCCATGAGATACAGAGTTTGCTAGGTTTATAAAAGAAGTGAAGACTGTAGAAACAGAAAATGCCTGTGAAAGTTGCTGAAATGCAAATTATGCCTTTCTAAAGGTGTGTATGACAACACTGAGCTTAGGGGACATCAATGGCAGTGTCACATTTGGCAGGTGGTGGGAGTCCAGTAAAGTGACTCCTTCCACAAGTAAATCAGAATTCCAAATAAACTGAGAAATATCATCCTACTAAGGAGGGTAGACTGAAGCCTGACTCACGATTACTTGCACAGAACATTTTCCTAAATAAAAAACAGTCTCCCCAATTCTTCATCCTCTGTTTTAGTTAATCCTGATACAAAGATGAGTGATTTACAGTTTATTTGAGTTACATTAGAAAATGAAAGGGATGTTGGCAGATCTCCCAAAATACACATGAGTAGCTAAGGAAACTACAATATTATATATGCCACATAATATCTCCAGATTAAATGATACCTTTACAGTCTAATTTAATCCAATTTGCATCTCATCCTTCATCCTATTTTTTTCTCAATGTAGAAAAATTCATCCAGAAACATGTAAAAAAAGTTGATTTGGTTCACATTCTCTTGAAATTCCCTTAGGAACAAGGAATAAACAACGGCCAATCCAGGGATGAAGCAGTATTAGCTTTGTGCACATTGTCCTCTCCTCTGAAATCATTGGGTTTTTAAGACCCAGTGAGAGTATGTTAGAATGTTTGTGAAAAAAAGAGAAAGACACCAAGCAAGGCTTACTTGAAAGTAAGACTGGTGAAACTATCAACTTTACAAAGACTGATTGAGAGGGGACTTGGACTGTGCTCGGATGTTTTACTTTTATTCCAAAGCAGACCTAAGTTCTTCTACAGCAAACACTCACTGCTCTGCACTGGTTTCAGTGAAACACTGCTCAGACACAGTGCTTTCCATTCATTCAAGTGTTCACTTAAAGGAAACAAGGGAAAATTAAATTCTCCTCAAATGGCTAGCCAAGCTGTTGCCCCTTCTCATCAACTATTAGAAGGCTAACTTCACTTGTAGGAAGAGACTTGCAACATTTTTGTAAATGAGCATTATTAATAACACCTTGCTTAAACTGATTTTGTCATTGGAGACAGAATCATTTCTCAGGACTTCTGGAAGATTCTAGAAAAGAGGATGACTAATACACGTGGTACTTTTAATGTGGTTTTTAATTTGGGTATTATTAAAGCTGGTTATCTCCATACCTGTTTTGGGTCTATTCCAAAATAAGAACAATTTTAAAAATAGGAGGTTACAAGCAAATCAAAATAACTGAAGATTTCTGAAGGAAAGAAGAAGGTTGATGGGATGGAAGGGCTTAGGAACCTTTGAAGTAGAACTGTCCAGTGGTTCTTTGTAACAAAACCTGACCCCTTACTATGACACAGAAACACCTGAGCTAACATTCCAAATAGTTTTGCTTCTATGGAGAATTTTGTGCCGACATTAAAATAAAATAAATAAATGAGAGCAAATGAGGCCATTTCCTAGCTAGGTATGCTGGAAACTAACAATTGGTTGTATACCAGTGAATAACTTAAGAACATGGGTCTCTTTTTATTCTTCCTTTTTTTTTTTTTTTTCTGAAGGAAATATACAGTTCTTACTGTGTAGAAATATTTGAGATGTGATTAATTACTTCCTCAGACAGATACTGCCTGTGGTCTGCAAAGGAAGGAAGTAACTGGAACTCCTTTTTCAGCAAGAAATTAACCAAGCACAGTCACATGGAAAAAAAAAAAAAAAAAAAAAAAAAACCAACCAAAAAACCCCTCTCTCTTTTACATCTGTAGCCTTAAAGGCTCAAACATAACAAAAGAGAGAAGTGGGTCCCACTTGCCAGGCATCAAGCCTATCAGATGCAGTTAAAAATTAAACATGGCCCTTTTTCATCAAAAGTAGTGTGTACATCAGTGTGAATAAAACAACTGGTAGTAATACAGTGCTACTGACAGGAATACTACTACAATTTTTTTTTTCCAGAATAAATGTCAAATTCTAAACTTCTAAAATATTTCAGCAGTTTCAGAAAGTAGTGAAGAGTTGAGAAATGGAGTGTACCAGATCTTCTTTCCAAATAGGGGGGACTTAGTCCCATGCTGATAATCAGTAGCAAGGTGGTTACACAAGCAAACAGAAACACATCTTTGTTTTACTGACTTACAGACCAAATTTAAAGGAAGATTCCATAAAAAACCTCCCAATATGCACATTCAGGGTAAGAAATCTAACTAATTCAGGAAGACAATAAGGATTAGATAACCTTGGATATCTATAAGAAGAGAAACTATATTCCAAAGCACCCCCAAAATTCATGTTCCTCTAAGATAAACTGCAAGAAGATCTTGTCAATACCACAGCTCCGCAGATTGCAACGTCCTCATTAATGAAGCTGACATTATTATCTGACTCTTTTCTTTAGCCTAAGAATTGACATTACGACAGCAATGCATCCATAAAATATAAAATTAGTACACAACTGAAAAAAATATTGTTCTTCAGGTAAAATACTGAAAATTTTCTGCTTTAGAAGGAATTGGAAGCACAATTTGCAGTAAATATGTGCATCCTCTGATCCAGGAATAGCATTTGGATCTAGAGCTTTAAGTGGCAAAGTGTCACAAAATTTATGTTAACTAATAAATAACTAGAAATCCTGACACTACAATCAGTTTAAAAAAACAAAGCATTAATGCTCAGAGCTACTTTAAAAGTACGTATTCTTGTGTTGTAATGGGCTAGATTTAACTACCTCAGACTAAAGATACCAGTACTTAACATTTACCTGGAGATGCTAAGTGTGGCACTGTACAAAATCAAATCAATTTCATGGAAACAATGTGAAATAAAACATGCAAGGAAGGTAGTAATAGCACACTGTGTTTGGATTAAAACATCTAACCCTCTCCATGTGGGGGAACTCAACATGCTTCGAAACTAATTTTTATAGACTCCTTTAGCCTTGCTAGCACTGCCTGGAATCAGAAGTGCTAATTCACAAAAGGAAGGTTGCCTTCCTTACAGTCTTGTATTAATAGACAAATATAGGGAACATTCTATAAAAGGATTTTGTTGGTCCTTTCTGAAGAATGTTTATACTTAAGCAGGGTGATGAAATTACAATTCATTTTACCTTTAGGTGTTGGAATTGGTCTCTCAACTCCATCCATATGACCTAAGGGGTCGTTTGAATCTGGAATTTCCATTTCACCTACAAAGAAAAGAAGATTTTGTTAAAGTGGAATTGAAGCTAATCTTTCTGTTAAACAGCATTATAACAGTGAGTTCAGCACATTCTCTCTGCCTCCAGAGTTGCACATGGGAAACACAGCACACAGGAAAAACATAATGACAAGGTCAGGATTTATCCACTGTGGATTAGAAAATGCTACAATAACTACTTTGTGGATTACTTGGTGTTTGACAAAATAGAAAGCATTAAAATCTACATTCCAGTTCTTAGTAGAATAAAGTCCACACATTTTTACAAAGAATGCAAACATTTCCTGGAAGCAATGGTGGCTTAGAAAATTAAACAGTACCTGAGCTTTACTGATAGCCCCAGTTACAAAATGGCATAAACTTGCTTTTAAACTTACACTATGGTAATTCAGATTCCATCTCCAGAGGTCAGACTCATTGTCACTACTGACTTTCTCATCCTACTCTCAGCCACATCCCTAAAAGACATCTTTAGAAATGAAACTATAATAACTGTTTACCAAGGATCTCAAAGTGTGAGGAAATGGATAGACATCTTCTGTATGCACTCCTTTTTTTCTGTCTAATATATCAGTACAAGCTAGCACACTGCAGACAGTACTTCGAAGTTCCTTCACATCTGCAGGTCTTGCAAAACTCCAACCATTATACATCACCTGTTTGCTCTCTGTTTAAAAAATTTAGGTAAGGAACAGAACTGAAGTTCTAACTCAGATAACAGTATAGATGTGATTTAACTAGAACAGCTTCGAAAATGACACCACCTATTTTTTTATATTTTCTAATCTATATTCAGTCATCCCAATTCCTTACATCCTTAGCATATCACAAAGATATGTAAATCTAAGGTCATTAAGATCTGAAGTGAAAGACCTGGGATTCATTGCAGGTCTGTCAGGGGTGTTCATGGTATTGTTTTAGGCAAAATGAAGCTAGAGAAAAGACTCTCCTTCTTCCCCATTTTGTCCCCATTACCCTTTCTTCAAACTACAATACAACTCTGAATGCAAGTAAAATACAAGTAACCTTATCCCTACCTTACACCATATTATGAACGAAGAAAATAATTTGAGACACTTTTTTGTTTGTTTATTTATTCTTTCAACCATTATTTGATAAGAGATTCAGCTAACTTGCCTTTATCAGGTAAAACACAGAAACCAGAGACATTCTCTACAGCAGGCTGGATCTGAAAGTATTTCTTTCATCACAGTACTGTCACTTGTCACTACTTCATCCCTACCTTTATCTCCCATTGCTCGAGATTCTTTGCCTGGCAACACGACAGATTCCAGTTGAATTGTGTGCTCATTCTCAGACACCACAAATAGAGTGATGGTGAAGATGGTGTTGTACCCTTGGTGACACACTCCTTCACTTCAGAACAGCTAAGGCTTGGGCAGACATTCTGCATTTTCGGCCACTCCCAGCACTGGTCAGTAGAAATCAGAGATAATATCCCCCAGCAGACTGGAGGGAGAAATGGAGATGGGGGGCCAAGCTGGCTATTGCCAACCTTGCCACTGCAAATCCCAACATGGTGCATCTTCATACTCCTGCAGGCTTGGTACAGACTTAGCACCAGACTTTTAGCTGTAGAGAACCTTTGCTGATCTTTTTGATTCAGGGCGAAGAGGTGAATGCATGACCACTACCAGGTATATTCTGTCAAATTTCAGCAGATACATCACATCTTGCTCTTACCAAGGGGCAGCAAGACAAGCTCACCTTGCTCTTGCTTGAACTTCTGCGTCATACAAGGTTTAGAAGGGGCAGCAGCATTTACTGGCAACAAGAAAGACAAATCCAAGATGAGACAGCCAGAGCAGAAAGAAGAGGAGGAAAACTGACCAGTTTTTTAGTCCACAAATACCTCTCATATCTTATTCTGGTGGTCATAATCCACCACCATTCAGAGGGTGGAACATTATTACAAAACTGTCCTTAAGGTTATTTGATTGCTTAGCACTCAGCTATCCAGACTTGCCTGAGATCTGAGCGGCACTTTTGGTTTAATACCACATCTTCAACTTTAAAATAATTGTTTCCATTTCTTCAGTAATCTCATGGGATTTACAACAGAAAAAGCCATTAGAAGTTCAGATAAATGAGCACAGAAATGTTTTCCTCTCTCATTTCTGCTTCCCAGGCCCATATCTCTTTATCTTTTTAAGTTTTTCAGAACAAAGGTGGAAAGAAACAAAAGCATTTGCTGTTTTGAAAAATTCCAGCATTAGTTGTATGTGATTCACTCTTGTACTTGATATGCTTCTGTCTGGAAAAAACATCAATCTTCATATGTGCTTGACCAGGGAACAATTACAAACTATAGCTGCCACTTGTCATCAAAATCTCCAGTACTAAGCAAAGTTAAAATTAAAATCCTTTGCATTCTTTGCGAATCATAAATACAAATCAGATCTGTCACTTAAACTTGCTTTTATGAAAGAAACATCTATATTTTCTGTAAACTGCAAAATTCCACTTCAACCATATTTATGACGAATTCCAAGCTTTAATCCTAAACTTTCTCTACCACAACTTAAAACACAAAAAATTTATTATCAATTTGAAAAATAAAGTTTTTAACACTATAAAGGCAACCAGCAAGTCACTATAACAAAATCTATTTTTCTCTTGTATTGACAGAATTTAAATATTCTGAAATCAAGAACTTAGAGCTGTGTACCCCTTTTGAATATTATTTTCTTTTTATTATTATCAGTGCTTTCTGATTTTGCACTAATAACACAGTATGTTTTTCCTGCCAGGAGTGAATCCATGGTGTTTACCTCAACAATTTTTACCTACCAATTTTTTGGGGTTTTTTTTCCCAATTTTCCTCACTATAGTACACATGGACCCTGATCATGTCCCATCATCAACTCTCTGCAGTCTTACTCTTGTTTGAAGTTGCCTACACAACTATGCTCCTGTCCACTCCTGATTTTTAACTCTCTTTTCTCACTTTGTTTAATCAATATTTCCATAAGGGTATCCCATTTTACTTTTTTCTTCCTGCTTCCAGTATCTTCTCCTAGAAGAATATTTATGTGCTGTTGCACTCCCTGAAGGGAAAAAAAGTCCATGAAGTAATTTAAGGTGCCAAATTTTCACTGTCAGATTTCATCAGTAAAAAACTAGTACTAGTAAAAACATAGTTGTTCACTAAACCGGTTTTAGATGTCACAAAGATACCAGATAGTCACATTGTTTTTTATCTCTATAACAAATGCAGCACTGTCATACAACACTAAGAAAAGAGGTAGACTTGCAAAACACAAAACTGAAAGAACAGCAGCAATCCACTATACAGTTGTTATTTAAAATTGGTAAGAAAATAAATGCTCAATAATTGAACCTTACATGTGGTCTTACCACCTCACTCTGGGAGTAAGTATGCTCTTCTTGTGTGCTATTGAGGCTCTCTTACTTCAAAAGGGGTACAGAAGAGTTGGAAGAGTTTCAGAGAAGTGAGAATATTTATTCATAAACCAGTTTTTGTACTGCTACTAGGATTTGTTGCTCTGAGAAGGAGATGTCTGAGTTCAATTACTGTAAAGCTCTACGGAGTCATGAGAGTCCACAGAGTGGATGGACTCTCTTGCTAAAAATGGCAGCGCTAGAAAAAACAGTAACAATCAACTTTAAAACAAAGATAAAATAAGGCAATGTTTTCTCAGAAGAGATGTAATTGGACTGAGTGCAGAGTTCAGATGACCCACAGGTAAGACTGGACAAGTTCAGTGAGACCTCTCTCACAGAAATCCTGTGTGGTCATATTAAAGTCCCTGAGTTAAAAATGGCTGGAGGCTGGGTAAATACCCAGCACAAAGGAGTACTATTTACTTAGATCTCTTCTTACACTTTTACTTCAGCATTACCTTTTTTGCTGCCACCAGAGCCAAGACTTAGCACTGCCCAGATCTCTCATCTGCTCCTGTATAGTGATTCTCAAACTTTTCACTAGCATATTTTCTCTCCACAGACATTAAGTGTATCACAGTTAATTTCTAAAGACTCACGTCTTTAATTTATGTTTGCTGTGGGAGTGGAAGGTAGAAGAGATCATGAGTGCCCTCTTCTTCCACACTGCATGACCAGACATGACTTCAACAGAACCAGAAGTCGGCCTGAATGCCAATGGCCAGATGTGCCACTTGCCAGATACTAAGGAATACCTTATTAATCCTCTTTTCGTGGAACACACAATCAAGTAAAATGCAGATGCTGTAAACAGTGACTCTTTTAAACTGCTCACCCACACAAAAATGATTTCTTAACTTTTGAAGGCACTAAAGCAAGCCATTTCAACCTATGGAAAATCCCACTCCAAAAGAAAAAGCATGTTTAAAATAATATAATTATCTATATTTTTGATGTAAAAAATGTGTTCAGTTCCTTTGATTCACATAGTGAACTGTAGCAAGGAAACAGGTGCTACAGAAAATTCTTTTCCTACTTGTATATAAATAATTATCACTTATTTTTAGTTTCGCTTCTCTTGAAAACATGAGGACAACTTTCTTACTAACAAGATTCAACACAGGTAAGCTCACTGCTCCATCTTATGCACCAATGACCAACGAAATACAGAAGCAAATATCCAGAGTTATTGGGGCAGGAAGGCTCTTTTACACTTTTGAAAACTAAGTTGCCCAGCTGATCACAGTATCAACTCACAGGGCACACACCACTCATCATAAAATAACTGATTTTTTCCTCTGAAATGGTTATGACTTCACAGATCATTCATTACCTGAACACTAAGTGCAATAAACGGATTCCAAAATGATCATGGCCATAAGCAGACATCAAAATAACACATTAATCTTCATCAGAAAGCCAGTCACAAGGAGGGGGTTACCATAATTGATACCAGGAACAAAACAAGGCCTCAGTCTCACACAGAAAGAGAAAAAGAGTACTCAGGTATTTTCAAACAGAGTGGGCCTGACTGACTCAGAGCAGCTAAGGGCGGGCTGATGCAATACCGTGCAATGTTATTAACTGTCTTTCATTATTTGCAGAGCACAGATGAGATCTTAAAATATGAGAAATTGCACGAGTGTTTCCTATTATTTATTTAAAAGGGTAAAAAAAGGTGTGCCAGAGAATTATAGAGCTATCAGCTTAACTTCAATTCCTGGAAAAATAATGGAACAAAGAAGTTATTTTTAAGCATTTACAATAAAGCAGAGAGATGAGTAATAACTAAAATAGAAGCCAACATTGACTTGGCTGACACTGATTAGAATCAGACACAAGTCAACAATTGCAAGGTACTGCAAACAAGGCAAACTTCAAAAAAAAAAAGCAGTAATCTTCCCCCTTTACTCAAAGCTAGTAAGGCCCTAGACTACTTTCTTCAATTTTCTGTGTTCCATTTCAAGATAGATGAGAGTAAAAGTAAAATACAATTACCAGCACCATGAAGATAGTCTACAAAACATGATTAAGAAAATCAAAACCATAATGATTACTAAGCCTTGGTCTGAAGAAGATTAAGCTATGGACTGAGAACAAGTATTCTTCAAACACAGAGGTCTCAGTAGATTAAATTTTTTAGTGTGGCAGATTTGGCAACAGTCTAATGCATATGATACTGCACAGGTAATAGAAGCTTCTTCTCCCAGATGAAAGAGGACTTCTTAGGATCTCTTCCGATCTTATGATTCTATGAATGAACCATCCCTCTACCACTGTATTTTAAATCCCAAAGCCTACAAATATATCCTTCAACACTAAAAATTGCACAGCCCTACAATTAGCAAAGCTGCAGATTTTTGTTCTGACGTTTCTTTCACTCATCAATAATCCTGTTTCTGTAGCTGAAACTATTTTCAGATTTAAACATCAATATGCAACCTTTGCTTCCTGCGGCTGTAACCTTTTAGTCAAGTTCTAACTTTCTTCCAATAACGCAAAACTCCCAAACTCTCTCTTTTCAGCCTAATGCCCTCTAATATTCTGTTCTTTTCTTCATAAAACTTTGTTGACCTTCTGTCAATTACTAGCCTCTGGAGTTCCCAAACAAAGGGCCCACTGTACCCTTTGATTCAGCTGCCAATCTGATTACTTTGGCTGGGGGAGGCAGGCTGCTTGGGTTGCTGAATCAGGGTCTTTCATTGAAATTTCTCTTTTCCAACATCTGCAGCCCCTGGCAACCAATTGCAGAGTGGGCTTGGCAGACCTGTAAAGGGTGGTGAATAGGCTACAAAAGATGCAGTTTGTAGCATAAAATCAGTGCACCCCTTTCATAGTGATGGCAGATTAGAACCTTCACAGCACACGTTTCTTAACTGCTGCAGCTTCACATAAAAAAAGCTGAAGGTGGGGAAAATAGCCTTCACTTTCTCTTGTAGTTGCTCTACTGAGACAACAGTGAAGTCTGCAAAACAGTCACTTCTTAGCTGGTTATCAGCTCACAAAGCATACTGTTCATAGGTTAGCATGTTAACTTATTAAATGTGTGCTTTGGCCATCCAAAACTCTTCCAAATTACTTTCAGCTAAATTCATAGTAATAAAACATTCTCACCATGAGACCATTAGAAAGGGAGTAAGTTCTTCTAAGCCTGCTCTGTTATAATATCAAAATAACATTTAAAAAGTATATTTAAAGTAAAAGAAATAGCAGCCTAAAAGTCAGAGAACCTTCAGAAAGCTGGTATATAACACAGACAAGAAACCTTTTAAAAAAGCCAGGGTTGACTTATACAGAATACATTCCCACAATTCATAAGCATTCCCTGTTAAAGAAAACATCTTGTTTCATTAGCTCGGATTTTTCCCTCTATAAGCTGTTTTCTATTTTACCTAATAGTTATATTGAAATATTTTCATTTCAGTAAGTATGAGGAAAAACATTCTACTGCTAAGTGTGGGAACTACACTACAGGACAAAATGCAGACACAAGGTTTATGATCTGTAGCAATAAAAAGAGTATCAGTATTTGGATGGAAAATACAGCTATTTTGAATAAAATATTAAAAACTCATAGACCTTAAATCACTTTCATTCTGGATGGTGAAGATTCATTTCTCAAACACATGTTAAGAGAGACTCAAAATTTTGTATTTTGTCACTTAAGGCATAAAGAAGGAACCTGCATATTGCATTAATCTCTGTTGCTGTGAATGTTTGTTCACAGATTTATCCAAGACAGATTAGTAGTCTGTTTCAGAACACTTGTTCTTAAGTGCATAATGAAAAAAAAAAACACTTTATAAATTTCACAATGTTCCTGCAGGAACTTCTTCATTTAATTCTACCATCAAACCACTCTAAAACACCATAAAAAAGAACAGTCGGTCATCAGCACAGAACTATAGAGAAGGACTGCTTCTTGATTTTCACACGGAGCTGCAACAAACCCTCAAAACAGAAAAAAGTATACTGAAGATGCAGTTTATCTTGTTAATCATCAGCCAGGCGCCTTAGAAAGTACAATGAAGTCAGTGTGAGAAGAAAGAAATCAGATAAGTAATTTAAAATATTATTAACAGGGATTCAAAAGCAGACCTCAGTGAATACCTTGATTTATTTCAACACCTCATACTGTTAAAGCATATTTTACATTAACCACACAGCTGCATTTTCAACTGCACTGTCAATCTTTATCCTTTCATTGCACAACTTTCATCCTAGAGCTTAGCTATTAAATAACTTAGATTCTTCCTCCTGCAGCTCTTATTTGCCACTTAAAATGAGAGTTCAAAAATGCTACTGAGACAAGCTAAAGATTTGTTCTGATTTCAGTCACAGAAGAAGCCTCATTAATAGCTGTCAAAACATTACAGTGAAACAGACAGAACCCATGGAAAAGAAGATATGCATTTCAAGTCGGTATTTTCAGTGTGCAGCTAAGTTTTGAAGATGTTAAACTTTGGATTACAAATTATTCTATTAATTCACAGCCAAAACACTCTGATAAAGTTACAATGAAGTCCAGGTCCTCTTATTTTACAATGTAAACTGGAGAACATTTAACAGAAAACAGCTTACATGATGAAGGAATATCCAAATCCTATTTTCAATTCTTAGCACTTCCTGCAAAGTCCTGGCCAAGTCACCTTAGGCCAGATTAGTAAAGAATTTGATGCCAAAAGATGCAGACAGATGTCTACCACGGTTTTCAAAAGCATGTGGGCACCTGAATGTCATGTCTGCAGTAAATATCCGTTAATCTTTTGTACCTCAGTTGCCCAGAGGCTGAGGGGGGAAAAGGTTAGCTCCCTGATGTGGTTCCCAGAGCAGCTGCACGAGTGTTTCACTCAGCACAAAAAAGGGAGAAGCATGGAAGCAAGAAACTAAGACAGAGGAAAGGAAGAAGAGAGTTTTTTGGAGGACTGTTGTGATTTATATCACCACAACTCACCACAGAAGTTCAGACAAATCTGTGAAAGAGGAACTCCACAGTCTCCCAGAAGCCTGGTTTTGCAAGAAAAGCAAAACATAAAGCACTGTTTGGAAACAAATTAAAATAATAAAAGTGTTCTGAGCATTTAATAAGTAAGTATTAGCTCTATGATATTTACACTGAAAAACACTTGAGGTTTTTTAAAGCCACAAATGGATTTCATTTGTGATTTCTAATTTAGCAGAAATGTAACTAAGTCTACTAGCTATCACAAACATAGGTTTTCTGTATAATTACATGCTGAACACTCAGAGACAATATACCAGGGAGCATATAAAAGCTTTGAATCAAAGGAGAAGAACCCCAAAAGTAATCATGGATTTCATAATGAGTGGTATTTGTTGCTAGTGCATTATGGTTTGGGGGAAAAAAAAAAAAAAAGGCAAAAAAAAAAGCAATTGTGAGTACATTCCAAAGTTCTTCACCACCTCAGTTGTAAAGTCACAGTTTAAACACAACCAGGAGAAGCTCTGAACACACCTGCAGTAGCTCAAAGAACACCAAGCAACATGATAATTATCCATGGCATTATTAAATGATTGATTATTTTACTGCTTCTGGCTGTGAAAACAAAATAATCTCAACCAAAAGGTTGAAAATAATCATGATTTATGAGTATAACACTCCATCAACTGGGATAAACAATGATTTTCACAGTGCTCTTTTTTCTAAAAGAAAAAAAAAAGGAGTAGAATCCAAAAATGCCAGTCCTGTCTGCAGCCTTAGGCTGAAATATTTAACACTTCTGTTCAGAAAAACAGAAAAGTCAGAAAAACACTTGAAAATGGGCTTACTCACCCTCTTAAATTCTTTCCTATGTTTGAAACAAAGCAACAGTAATAATCTCCCTCAGCCTAAGAGGCAAAATAAAAATAGCACAGATCACAATGAAGTGTAACAGAGTATAGTAGAACTTACCACCTAGTCTAATAATTAATCTGACTGGGTTGACAACAGCAGAGGAACTGTCATAAGTGCAAAACCACCTTCCTACAGGTTATTTAGTTTCCATTCTGTAATTGTACTTCAAAAGCAGGAATTGCAGCACCAGTCTCTGATGGTAGGGAGGTTACAGCTAGCCACTCTCCTCTCTGGAAAATACTGCGAGTAAACAGCCTGCTCATATTAATCAGAGCACTTTTTATATTATTTATGGTAAGCATTATAAACACCTCCCTGACCAAAAGCATACCATGAAAATCAAAGAGTAATTAATTCTCAAACACTAGGAGCTGACTAATTTGAGAAACCTGGGCACCGGAGCATGACATTTGGGTTATCAATACTTCAAGAAACCAAGGCTCGCAAGTGAACCAATGATAGGGCCTTATTCATCCTTCAATAAAATCATTAAATAGTTGGTCATGCACTCTTCTACCACCAACTATCACAAATAGATGTCCATGGTCTTTCCTACCACAAAGCATCAATTATTTTTTAAAGACCCAAATAGAACACTGTACTGGCTATCTAAAGTTTTACCTAATTACTTGGGGTTTGTCTGCCCTAAGTCAGAGCAGAGTGGAATTTTACAAAATTACACTGCTAGAATTAACATCAAATACTGTTTTCAGAGAGAAGGAGCTGATCACAAGTAAAGTTTATTTCTTACTATTGGTTTGGATCATGACCAGTAAAAAAAAAGTTAATTATACCAGATTCAATTGTTAGAGAGGGCAAACTTCTCTTCCTCAGAAAGGATTTTAATTTTTGAGTTTAAAATTCACAATTTTCCACTGGAAGTTCTCTTCATAATGAGTAATTAGCTATAGTCTGTATACACAGAAAATATTAACTCCTCTCCCCCAATAAACATTACAGCTCTGATGGCCATGGAGCAAGTACAGAGAGAGAAAGTTGATGTGCAGCTGGTGTGGCCAGGGAGGTCACAGGTGAGCACTCCCAGCACTTCTGACCACATCAAGGATTGCTGTGGCTCAACATTACTGTGTGCACATGTGCATGTGCACGTGTGAATATTTGCCTCTGCGATAGAAAAGGGAAGAAAAAGATAAGAAAGTGTGCCTGGCACGCTGTAAAAATAAACAAGCACCTGGTCTATACTTTAGCCATTGAAAAATGCAAAACAGTTATTCTCTTTGGAAGTTTTAAGATATGCTATTCATTTGCTTAGTAGGCTTTGCTACATTTCCCAGTATGGGGTTATTTATTTAAATAACACTACTAGTAAAGTTTAAGTAATACTTATAAGGTCTTCATTTGAAAGTAGATATCCAAACCACAGATTATTCCTGTTGACAGGTTTTGTCTAGTCTACATTCTGGAGAAAGAATGTAGACTGGACAGGACGTATCTTCTTCCTACTGTATTGGTCTGACTTCTTGGATTACAACTGAATGTCTACAGTGAAGTCGTAATAGTTGTCTGCTCTGAAACAAACTCCCATTTCTCTTCCTGCTTTTGTTTAAACTACCTTTTCTTCTACAGAGGAGTGAAAAAAGCTCAGATGCTAGGTGGATTTTGATTTGGTTCCTCTTTGTTATTTAATAAACAGAGCTAAGCAACGATCTTCTGGACAAAAAGAGATAGCATATTATTTGCTTACGTTCTTCTCAAGGCAAATAATAAAACAAGAGTAGAGCCCTGAAGTGAAAAAGAGTGTGTTCAGAATGCTTCCACATGTGGATATACACTGTTGTCAGTGAGCGGACAGTGAAAGAACTCAATGAAAACTTGGGTTTTCAAAGTCCCACTGACAATAGTTAGCACAGTCACAAGGATGCACAAGCACCCCTTTCTGCTGTGCCTGCCTGAAAGCAAAGCAAGGAACAGCTACATTAACCCTGCAGTGCACACAGCCCAGGCATGTACCCATCAGCAAGCAAGCTCAAAGCACGTAGCAGTTTCTACCCAACTCACCTATTTCCCTATACCAGTAAGGAATTTCCTGAGCTCCCACTATCATGCTCATTACCCAGTTTAATAACTGTAACTGGTCACAAGATCTGATTTAACCATTGTATTAGTATTTTGTTTCAGCTGCAACATCCAAGGCTGCCATGCTGCCATTTTAATGTTCTGAAAGGAACACTTGGGTACAAGTGCAGTGCACTTTCAAGGTTTTATCTTCTATCTATCTATAGAGCTCTATAAACTCTTATTTTGCAACCTACTATGTTTGCCACCTTTTTGTTACTCTGACAGCAGGACTGACATTGGTTTTTGTTCATCACATGGTCAGCCTTGTTTCTATGTCATAAAAAATACTGTGGCTGTAAAACACGTGTTTTCATAACATGCAAGTGAGAAGCAATTTTACATTGTAAGGTTAACTCGTGGCCCAATGCCATGACCTCAAATTCATGCCTACATATTGAAAAAACTTGTCAGAAAGTCACATACAACCACGGCTGAGGTATCATTAGGTATGTTTTCAGAAACGCACTCACTTGAAATTATAGCCTTTTATTTTGAATAAATGCAACAAAAAGCTCACATGTCTGATCATGCAAACATGATCATAGATGGGAGTGGAACAAGCTGCGTGGAAGCAGCAGCAGCAGCCACCACTGGAAAATTGGTTGGATCCACCCCAAAAGTGCAAAGTGCACAGAAGACAACAGCAACTGCATGCAACTGCCAAATATGATGGTCTTAATTTCTAACACTTCTGAGCCATAATGATAATTCTAGTAAGAAGGAAAGGCTGCTAGACACAGAATATATCTGAGTTCACAACAATCAGATCAGCAATTATAACGGAGAGTAGCATTAAGAAATGACATGATTCAGGTACTTACAGGAATCTGAGAATTTGTTGATAATGAAGCTTCAGTGAAAGCATCCCATTTTGTGTGATGTAAATGGAATTAACATTTGCATAGCCGGCACTTACTGTACAATGTAAAGACAGGAAACTTCTAAGCTTAACAGGCAAGTTCTTAATGGCTCTTCTTTATTCTCAATACTGGATATTTTGTTAAATACCAAGTGGATTTTCTCTGGTTTAAAAGAAAAAGTAGAATTAACTATTTCCATCATCCGTAGCACATGCAGGAAAACCCATTTTGTCTGTGCTCTGGGAATTTCCCAGGTCTGGCTGGTACAGAGCCCGTCAGATAATCACCAGCTTGTTCTGCACTCCTGTGCAGGCTGTGATCTGTGGTATTTGGCAGAGCAGCAGATCCAGAGAGGGAACTGCCACAGAGGGAGAGGACAGCAATTTGAGCTCACCATGGGCAACTGAGGGGCTCAGTCAAGACTGGGAGGAGATAAGCTGCAGGAGAGTCAGTGGCATGCCCAGTCAAGCAGGATGGAATAGAGAAACCACAGTACAAGACAGCTGGCTGGCACGATGACTCGAAGGCAGAGTGCATTTCTTCTCATTCATCTGACCATTCTGCTGCCCACACAAGTCAAAATTCATACAAGGGGAACAGTTGTTTCCTATCAAAATATAAGACTGCCTGATACGAAATAAGACCAGTCACCTGAGTTTAACCTGGCAAAGGGTCACAGCAATGGAAATAGTTATCTAATTGTTGCCTGGGGCACTCTGCTTCATTTGTGGTAAATAACCTTTACATGACAAAAGACTACCATAAAAATTAGCAAGCACTAGGTATCTTTGCTAGCAGACCAGTGATGCCATTATTTAAGTGGTCAGAGTGATCTGTCATGTTGTCTAAGACAAGGAGACTTTATTACATGTTCATCAGTTTAATGAAAACAAAGCTTTTTCTTCTCTAATATTATCAGGCATTCATTTCTCATCACTCACCTCCTAAAAATGTTTTAATATTTTCAGCATTTTTTTCTTTTGTGAACATATACTTTCCCTTACTCTGTGATTTGTGAGAATATATATCCTCCTACAAAAAAATTCAACTACAGCTAAAATTTTAAATCTTGATGGAGTACGTGCATTAGGTAGCAGTTACTGTGTTAACTAATTTTATGGAGGGTTATTTTTCCTCGTACATATGCATGTTCTCATGCTTTGGGAAAACATTTAGGAAATTTTGTTCAAAGCAGGAAGTGAGATGCTAACCACAACCTAACCATTAGCTGTCTGCTGTGGCACTGAAGAAAATAATCTTTGAAAAGTCTGGAGTGGTTATTTGCATGTGCTACACTTTCTGTTGGTAGATATGAAATTAAGAATACAGTGCAAAGAAAAGCTCCTGCAAATCCTCTACTATGTCCACTACCTACTGCCTCTCAGGCTTTCTACAAAGAAGCCAACTTGAAAGAGACAGGGTGATTTACAGTCCAGCTCCATGAATGTAGATAAGATCTGGTCAAAGATCTAAAACAAAACAAAGAGCTCTGTATTACTCTTGGAATGGATTCTCAAATATTTAAAACTACTGTGACCCAGAGAGCCAAACGACTGATATATTACCCTCGACCTTGTCATTCTTGGCTAGTCTGTTTTGCTCTGCTCTGTCTCTGTATCCTGCTTTGTATATATTAATCTGAAATATCTAACCTCTCTTGTTTGATAAAGTAAGCACTGTAGAGATAACTGGTCACTAAGTGTTCTGCTCAGTTACTTGGTTGTCTAAAGGTATCTCCTGGCAATGCAATACAGCAAAGACATTTTGTTAGCATCACTATTCAGAAGAAAAATATAATTAGAAAAGCCTATTACAATTCCTTGCATGATAATGAAAACAATACCTAAAACATATTTTCAGATTATTTCTTTTAATTTTGTATATTGCTTCAATGAAATTATATATTATTTCTATTTTCTCCTACTGGGAAAAATGTATGGTGAATTAATTTATTAATCAAAAAAGAAAATTCTCTATATATTTATAGGCATAACTATCCTGAATAATACTAAATGCTAGTCAAGCTGAAGGAAATCTTATTTATAAAACAAGGTAAATGAATTCCACTTCTTTTTGTGTTTGCCTCTCTAACACAGTGGTGATCTTGAATATGCAAACTTAACATGGCAACCTAAATACAATGAATATAATGAAAAAAACTCATGCATATGGAAGAAACAAAATGGACTGCATTGCATATATGTTTCTTTCTCCTGTTTTTCTCTTCTTCTTCATGAAAATAAGTACACAACAAAACCTCAGCCTTCCCTGAAAAACCTGTGAAAGAATCTAAATTTCATACCGCATGCAGAAATTGGAAAGCAAGTCAGAATTGCGTATTTGGCTCTGCAATTCATGCATGTTTATAACTGCAAACAGGAGTTTGAGAAAAGAACAATAACAGATGAAGTTCTTAACTGGCATGAAACACTTTTCTGGGTTTCCTGGGAAAGGTCTACCAAATGGTAAAAGTAAGATTACGTTACAATTATGAAGAAGGACATTCACAGACTGTAAAACTCAGCTTTGAAGAACACATATCCTGGCCACAGCACGGCTCTCAACTTTTGGTAGTCACAGAAGGACTGAATTCATTTACCATAATCCACTTTCCCACCCACCAATTACCATGAGACAAAGGCTACCACAAACTTTCAAGCATTTGGCTTGGCAGGAGTTTGTGAAATTACTTCATACACAAAAGAAGTAAGATACAGGCAGTATTATGTTACTGTAACAAGGCTTCTAAGCAGATTTTAAGTGACCTTATTGGCCCAAGTCATAAAACGGTAATCCTTAGTGAACTTAAAATTCATGGAGAAATTTGACATGAGCAACAGCCCCTTGCTGCTGTAGTTAGTAAAAAAGTCTATAGCACATTCTGATTTATTGCATTCCAATGCCTTTCAATTTATTTTTGAAAGAGATTTGTAAGAATGTTATTAATAGAACTTCAGTTGAATAGCAACAAGCAAACCAATAACCAAACACTTTGCTTTCCAAATAATGAACACAGCACTCAACACTAACCTCAAAATGCTAGCATATCAGCTGCAATCATTGTATCAGTCAGGTCATCATAAGGTCCAGTTATGTCAGTTCATTGCAAGTGCATCTAAGGAGGTATATTCATCAAAATCTTTTATTACAGAATTCAAATATTATTAAAATGCCTTTAGCGTTCCCACATTCCAGTGACTAAACTTTCAAAAGTAAGTGCTTAGGAGCATTTAACACAGATTAATGACATAAGGTGAAGCCTTTACGTTCCAGCACTGGGAGAAACCAACACTGAAGAGAGAGATGTGAAGAGACTGAAAAGAGTCTGTGACTAGGGTCACAACCAAAATGTTGCAGCTTTTGACATCAGCAAAATACCTCCAAAAATTTAAAGGGGTGTTTCTCTACAAAGCTGACATGGCCAACTGCCCTGCTAAAGTGTCTCTACACCAGGGCATGAAGCATGAGCAGCAAACAGGATGAGCTAGAAGCCACTGCGGTGCTCAAAAGCTCTCACCTGTTTGCCATCACTGCAGCTTGGTGGGACGAATGCCATGCGTGGCTCCTGAGTGCACCTATCGATGGCTACAGGCTGTTCAGAAGGGACAGGAGAGGAAGGAGGGCTGGAGGGCTTGCTCTCCGTGTCAGGAGGTGGATTGAGCGTGAAGAGACGTCTCAGAAGAACAGCCATGAGCAGGCTGGAAGCCTGAAGGTAAGCATCAGAGTCCAAGGCAGCAAAAGGAAACTTGTGGGAGCTACTACAGGCAGTCTGATCCAGGGCATTTTGTGGATGAAGCCTTCTTGTTCAGGTTATGGGAAGCACTACGCTCTTGTCCTGCAAGGAGACTTCAACCACCCTGACATTCACTGGGAAAGCAGCAAAGCAAGCTTTAGGTAATCCATGAGCCTCCTGGATAACTTATGGAGCCAGGTAATAAAAAGCCCTGTCACAGGGGGTGAGATACTAGACCCACTCATCACCAACACAAGCCAGCTATCTGGGGACATTAAGACTGAAGGCAGCCTGGTCTGCAGTGATCATACACTGGAGGAGTTTGCCAGCCCGAGAGATATGGCAAAGATCAAACAAAAAATAAAGATAGGACCCTCAACTTAAAATAAGCAAGCTTCCATCTTTTCAAGGAGATAGTCAACAGGACCCCTGGGGAACTGCCGTGAGGAGCAAGGCAGCAGAAGAGAGCTGACAAATCTTTAAGAATGTCTTCCATAGAGTGCAAGACCTGTCGACTCCCAGAAGTAGGAAATCACGTCAGGAAGACAGGAGACCAGCATGGATGAGTAGGGGAGCAACTTCTGGTCAAACTAAAGGGCAGGAAGTGAATGCACAGGCAATGGAAGCATAGGCAGGTATCTGGAGAAGAGTATAGGGATGCAGTCCAGTTGCATAAAGGCAGAGTCAGGATGACCAAGGTAAAGCTGGAGCTAAACTTTGCAAGGTATGGAAAGAATAAAATGAGGAGTCTCTACAAGCCTGTGAGCCAGAAAAGGAAGGTCAGAGAAAATACATTCCCCCTGCCCTTCCCCAACGCTGGTAAGCAAGGCTGATAAAGTGGTAACAATGGAGGAAGAGAAGGCTAAGTAACTTAACAAATGTTTTGCCTCAGTGTTCACTGGCAACCTTTCTTCCCACAACTCTCGAGGCCACAGTACACAAGACAGTACTGGGGAACCAGAAGTCCCTCCCACTATAAGAGAAGATCAGCTTTGTGGCCACCTGTGACCAGCCTGCTTTAATTCTGTACCTTCTCTCAGTAGCACAGCACAGCACCTTGGTAGTTCACGCTTGCTTGTATGGCCATTTTCAGCTTAACCAGCAGTAAAGGCTGTAGCCAGGTGAGGGTTGGCCTCTTCTCCAAGGCAAGATACAACAGAGCAAGACAACATAGCTTCAAGCTGCACGAGGGGAGCTTCAGGTTGGTCATCAGGAAGAAATTCTTCACTCTCTGGGGACTGTCAAACTATTGGAATGTGTTGTTCAGGGAGGTGGTTGAGTCAGTATCTATATTGGAGGTGTTCAAGAAATGACTGGACAAGGCACTCAGTGCATGGTGTACTTGACAAGGTGATGTTCAGTCATGGGTTAGACTCAATTTTGAAGGTCTTTTCCAAGTTTAATGATTCTATAATTCTTTCTATAGACACCTGTGTTTCTGTAAAAATTCTGGACAAGAGCCATAAAAAATGGACCATTCTGTGTGTATTTACAAAATTCCCAAGGGTAAGGATACATTTCACCTTGGTAGGCTCATGGTCAGTCAGTCCTCTCTCCCTTTCTGTCCATCTTTCCCACTTTTTCTCCCCTTCTTTCTCCCTTTTTCCTCCCACCCAAGGAATGTTCTTGATCTTCCTCACACTTTCACTTCACCAATTTAAGGAATTGCATTAACCATAGAGAAAAATATATATATTTACTGACATAGAAAGTTTTATTCTCACTATAATCAACAAAATTCTAAGGTATGGTTAAGCCATTTTCCATTGTGCTTCCCTTGGGCAACAGGTATGTATGTGATTATTTTAGGGTAGAGGATAGGACTGGCCTGCCTCCTTTTACATCCTTAGATATGGGGTATTAAAGACTCAGATTATTTTCAAAGCATAAGGAACAACAAACCTGTTAAATTATTATTTAATTCAATGCATAGGTCTGACTCCACTAGTTTTTAGAATTAATTTTAAATATTAACATGCCAAGAAATTAATTTCAAATAATATTTTTCCCCTGCTATTTTATCCAGGAAAAATATGTTTATGACCAGACTTCTCTAAAACGTTGACTTGTTACTCATCAAGAAGTAGAACACTGGGCTATGTTTACACTACTGCAAAGCTTAAGGTATTTTGTGGAATTTCTTCTGCCAGATGTTGCCCTATTCAAAATTTGTACACAGCAAAAGAAACATAACAGTCAAGACCTGCCTTTTGGCAAAATGACAAAATAGACATACATTAAATGTCAGCTTTCTAGAGTTTACATCACTCACACCCTTCAGTCTACAAGGACCTACAAATTACAGCTGTCGAAGTTTTTGCATAACCTAAACTTTCAGCTCTAGAGAACCCTTACTTGCCTACATTTATTTATATTCTTGGTAATGGAGTGGTTCATTATTTATACTAGCTGTTTAAACAGTAACTGGGTTGTTTTAGGAACTGTGCATTTATGCAGAGATGGGCTGTGCATTATATGTGTCTGAAGGAAATCAAGATTCCTTGACAAAGAAAGTAGAACTAAAATTGTGCAATCACAAGAGTGAAATATTTTTCCATAAAATCTTTTGCAACAGTTTTTGCGAGGAAAAAATGTACTTCTCACATCTACTAGTCATGTTTTTTGACTCTAGGATTTAACATTTTTAAATCTATAAACAGACACTGCTACATTTTCAACTCTCCTTTCATTTTTAGAAATGTGTAACTTTGCTCATGTATAAACAGCTCCAGAGACGTGTTATGGAAGAGTTATTACCTACACACTAAACAATCTCCTAACTGAACTTAAAACCGAGACTGGTGCTCTGCAGACCTTCAAAAGTAGAAATGGGTGAACCTTTTCAAATAGGGAGCCTTTTGATCTTGATAATTCAAGAGTCCACAGAAGTAGAAACTCTTACATCTCTTATCTCCAAGATTTTCAATGCATGTTTCCTTTCAAAACTGACAGCATCAAGAGAATTGGTCATTATTTGTAGGCAACTGGAAACCTGAAGAATGTGTGAATGAAAGTCAGTATTACTTTGCAAAGACAGCATTAACATAGGTAGGAACAACCTGCATGTGCATAAATATGCACAGAGTAAATATTAATTCAGAGTTTTTTTCTCTGCAGTCCCACTCCTCCAGCATCTTTTAAGCATGCACATTTTAAGAGATATTCAACAATGTAGAAATCTAGCAGTTTTCTGAAAACTAGCTTAAAAAATTAATAAGACAGCATTCTGGATTCCACATTTCAGACCTTACACGCACTTAACAAGAAGTTAAGGGTTTCATGATAAAACACTGGTAGTGACCATGTACCTCGCCCAAAGGTGAGTGTTTATGACCTTGGTGAGATGGGATTTCCATTTCATTTAATGAGCCAAGACATCAGACTTGCACTCTTAACTCACGCAAACACAGAACCTGCCCCTGGGACAATACGTCTGTTTCTGCGGAAGCACAGGAAAGGAGGTGTGGAGAAGGGGGGAGGAGGGGAGATGAGGACTGGGACCTGTGTAACTAAACCAAGACAGAGATGGCATCTGTAGCTTAGCTGATCTTTGGGCCAGAAAGAAGAGGAAGAAGGTACAACTGTGAAGTTTTGCACTGGGAGTTGATGGTGGCACCCCTGGGTAGCACTGCATGCATTTTTGCTGCAGAGGCTGACACCGTCAATAGTTCTGATCACTGCAACATACTCTTTTCCAATTTGCTCTCTCTGGAACAATGGCTCTCAAAGGCACATAGGACTTTTCCAGAGTATTTTTTTACAGAGTATTTCAGTGTATTTTTCAGAGCTGTTTGGGTTTTGAGTTTGGTGGGATGGCACATACATGTTGCCTCACCTTCCCTGTCAAAACATTTAATACTGGCAAAGACAGTAAAACCAGATGCCAACTATACAGAAATCATCTGCAGTATTTAAAGGCATCTTGTTTATTCACTTGCTTCTTCACAAAGTCAACAGACACATATCAAACCTATAACATGTGTGGGAAAAGTTAAAACTCTGCCTTTCCCCACTGAGAGGCTGAATGTGGTGTTTAGCCAAAGGATCACAAAGCAGGTAAATCTGATGGGATAGAGAAGCTTGGTCGCTGAGTGAGGAAGAGCATATATGCCAGCTGTACAGTCCACATCTGGCTGAGCAGCCACACTCCTTGTCCAGCAGCATGTACTGCAGCTTCACTCTGGCAAACCAAACAGAGCAGGGCAGGAAGTCCATATGGAGATGAATTAAAAGACAGGCAGGATGGAGGGACTGCAGGACTCAAGAAGAACAGGTCAGATGTACTGATATATGGGAAGAGGGAGGAAAAGTTCCATCAGGGAAAAACAGGAAGTCAGCTGATAAACAGACTTCTAAGCACAACACCTATTCACATGCCTAGTATAACATAAACTCCTTTAACCATACCACCTGAGCCTCCATTTCTCACATATTAGAGACATGAAGGCTAAGAGTAACCCAAGTCTTGGAAAGCATTTTAGAAAGTACATGAAACCAAGGGTTAAAGGGAAAAAATAAACTGTGGCATTTGAAACATAATCTGGAGTCACAAATAGAAAGCTCTTGATGTATAAGACATAGATGAAGTGTACAACTTCTTTGCACAAAGACATTCATAATTTGAAGTGTACATTGTTTCACTTTTAAGCACAGGCTGGAAAGATTGAAGTGCATGAACACTAACATTGAGATCGTTTCTAGAAGAATACACTAATAGTCTAATTTATAGATGAGAATGAGAGATGTTCAGGTAAAATACTTTTTAACTACAAAAACAATTAAAGGTTGAATGGCTAATCCTCTTCCTGAAGCTTTTCAATTTCTTACTATCTGTGAAAAGGTACTAACTGAAATTCATTTGTTGCAGCTGTAAAGTGCCATTAAATGCCAGACTGAGTCATGTCATTAACTCCTGTTTCTGAAAGAACAGCTTGCTAATTCTATAAGTCATTCAACCTCCTGGTAGCACATGTGAGGAAATACAAGCCAACCCAAAGCTTTCCCAGCCACTCTTTCTGACAACAGTCTGGCAGTAACAGAACCAGAATCAGGGAATGGGGAAACCACATACAGCTTTTATCTGATCTCTCAGCCTTTGTCATAAGGAAATGTAACCTGCACATAGAAGAAATGACACTCGAGTCAAAATGCTTGTTTATGTAACTGCCTCAGTATTAAGCAGCATTTTAGCTGTAGTCTGCGAGATCATGAGACCTACACAAGCTAGTTGGTTCAGAATCAGAATAATGGAGCTTATGCTGTTACGAAGACTGAAAACATTGTTTTGGATAAAACAGCCAGGTAGACACAACAGTTAATTGTCTTGCTTATACCATGTACCCAAAATGCAAGCAGAGAGCAAGGAACACAACAGGATTTTAAGGAAGCAGAAACTTTAAATGGCTTTAATCCTTAGCAGCCTGTACTCACAACTTACCACAGAGGAAGGAGTTGTGATTGATGTAAGAAACAGGTATTTACTCTTTTTAAATCAACCAGCCCAGATCTCTAAAGCTACACATGCTAGTTTATGTGTGAAAAAGGACTACAAACCTTCACATCCATTATAATAACCTCACACTCCAGTTGTTTTCTTTTGAAAAACAACTTTATAATAAGTAAACAGAATATTTTAAATCCATAGCAGTGTGCCTCAAAGCATCTTCTTTCATTAATACAGTTTGTCATTTTACAAAAACATATACTAAAGCTATTTGTGTTCTACACAAAGCTAGAATGTAGGACTAGAAACAGAACAATCACCATTTAAGAAAAAATATGTACATTTCAATTCCAAATGAGGCACTTAATCAGCCAAAGCTTGTTTCTGATGGACTACTGATAAATTATAAGATTTTCAGTCATCTTCCAGTAAACAAAGTGAACACTGTTCTTCACACAGAAACTGCTGGTTAAATCACACAGGACATAGATCTGATATTCTTGCTGGAAAATATGACATTGCCTTGATTGTCAGACAGCCTTCTAGAAACACTCAATTTTCCAGCTTGCCTTTATGTAAGCACAGAGTTTAAAAGAAAAATTATGTGATAAAAGTCATAAACATACAAAGACCCTACCTAGCAATGTAGATCTTGAAAGAATTTTCTATACTCTGGATCAAAGGAGAAAAATACTTTCATAAATACACTGTGAAGGAACGAAGAAAGATTATATGAAGCTGGAATTATTTTACAGAAGAAAATGTAGCCTGTCATCCTGTTCTAACAGGCTGTAAAGATGCCTAACACTAAAACCAGTGCCTCACCCACAAGAGGTAAGAGTTCTGCATGGTATTTGGAATAAGACCTGCCTTGCCAATGGTAAGCTCCCTAAATGTTTGGCAGGGAAACAGTACCACCTGCAGTACATGGAAAAGCTTGTTTATTTGTGTACAAAGCCAAGATCACATACTCTTTGATGAAACATGGCCATTTTAAACATGTATCTGGAGCAAAAACATGGTGTGTTTAGTGGTCTATGATTTTAAGTGAAGGAGTCATTCACAAAATAATCTCAACTAGAACATCTATTTTATCTTTCATACAAAACAATTCTTTTGTATAAATGGCACTTTGACAGAATAAAACTACATTCCATCTTGCATCTGTCTGTTTTCAAAGTGATGAGCAGAACT
This sequence comes from Ammospiza nelsoni, assembly GCF_027579445.1. NCBI lineage: Eukaryota > Metazoa > Chordata > Aves > Passeriformes > Passerellidae > Ammospiza > Ammospiza nelsoni. The sequence goes on along the minus strand of NC_080669.1, from coordinate 27,539,651 downwards.
ATGTTTACTGAAGCAGAAAAAATTTATCATTCCTTTCTAATCAATTGATTTCCTACAAAATGACACTTTTTCACATCCCTGAGTGGTCTGGGCAGGGTAGATTTTTTTTTTAAACAGCTACTTTTCTGATCTTTATTTAAAAACATTTTGTTTTCAAATACTCTATTTCTATATAAATATTAAAATATTTTAGTCTGTGCAAAGCAGTAACCTAGTAAAAACAATTAATTTAAGCGACAAAAATATTCAGTAGTATTTAATTGTTCAAGAAAAAACAGATCTCTGAAGAAACAGACACCAAAGACAAAGGAACTGGAGCTAGAATAAGCTGAAATGCTAAACCAGCTTTTGACAGAAACAGACTATTCCACAGGTGTGTTGTGTGTTTTTGCTTCATTCCAAATTTCAACTACTTGATTCAAAGCTGAAAAACCAATTGGGATTTTAAAAGCCAGGAAACCTTATTTTTCTCTTACAATCCATGAATAAAAATGAGGTGAGCGGCTGAGATCCAGATTTAAAATCTCAAAGTCCATGGTAACAAGAAACAATCAGTTCAATTCACTACTACAGATAAAACTGCATTTACTAAGTCAATATGTTTCAAATCAAAAACATATTTTAGGAAAGTAGTTTTCTCTTCCATATGAATGTTAAAGAGATTTTATTTTACTCTGTTTTTTTCCAAACCTTGTTTTATATACAAATAGCACAACCATGGATAATAAATGCTTATACTAACATAGTTTAAATCTTGGGAAATGAAAAAACATAATAAATGTATATTAAACCATACTACTTATGAAGTGCCTTGCCCCATCAGAAAAAAAGGGATACTAGTAACATACTCATAAACTTTTAAACTGTTTTAATTACCAAAGACAACAAATATTACCGTAACAAAAACAAACCAATACAAAAGAAGATTGAAAGTAACACTTTTCCAATTTTCCAATTTCAATTATAGTCAGAAGCACTTATATTAATTTTTTTCCACCCTGTTTTTCATTACCTAGAACCTGGAGGAAAAGGGAATGTGTTACACTGCTTGGAGACTGAATGGCACAAGATTTTATTTAATAAAATATGGCAGCATGGAGCTGACAGTGCAATTTGCAAGTTTGCACCACTCTCCCCATTATCTCAACTTGAAAAAATAAAAAGAGCTCATTTCTGGTTTAAGACACATTTGTTCCCTTTCTCATGATATAGGAGAAGTATTTTCACTTCATCTTTTAACAGCAAGGCATAGTACAGGCAGGACAATAGAGGGAGTTTCCCCAAAACTGAAATACATCACTAAAAGTGACAAGAGAGGCACCAGCCTACCTACTACATCTGAGGCCACAGACTTCACTTGCTTTACAGCCTTGGGGTAGGAGCATGATAACTGCTTTGATATAAAACAACTCCTCCAAAACTACGCAGATTGGATAGTGAAAAGACTTCATCAAGTTGCTCTCATTTATTGTTAGGAATTCATCTTCTCTTTCCCTAAGAAAAATGAGGAGGGAGTTGAAAGGGTTGATTTAGGCTACAAAGAGATGTTTTCTGCAGCAGTCAAGTTGTCCAGGTGAAGTCAGAACACTTCAAATTGATAGTATGGGCCAAGTGCCTGGCTGGCACTTGGATTCAGAGTCTGACGTCAATCAGTGTTAGAAAACATGTTAGGAGAACCATTTAATGTAAAATAATGACAGAAACTAATGTTTTCTTTTCCTTTTTCTTTTCCATTTTTTGTACAAACATCTAACTACTATGGCTGTGTTTATCAGCAGAAACAGAACTAGCTTAGCCACCTTTGTAATTACCTGAAAACCTGTATCACTGGCTCAGTTAATTTCATGCACGCCTGATCCCAGTCTGAAGGTCTATATTTTAATCAGGCAGTTACATCACTTAAGCAAAATGTAAGTTGCTTAAGAATGGAAGTAGCATGTTGTGATACAATGTAGGTGTTCTTGACCAAAACCACAGTACAAAGATAAAGGTACTAGCTTTTCCCCAGCTACTTTCCCAGTTCAATCAAGCCTTCCCCTGCAAAAATTCACTTCCATGTTAATACTGATTGGTATAAAATCTGAACATATTATTCTGTTGCACTGTTTATTGGCACTTATTTAACAAGAGGTTTTCCTCACAGTTTTGATCTGTGATAGCATGTCATATCTATCATACAGTTTATGTACATTTCCATCAGCTCCACTGAAAATTTTCAGTATTTTCTTAAGATAAAGGTGTTTCTATTCAAATGAAGAAAGTCCATACAGACAGCCACCTGGTAAGGCAGAATAAAAACACCAAAGCTGTATGTACTGTAAATATACTCTCTAGATATGTTGTTGAGCCATAAATATAGGTATGTATCATATACAATTGCTTATTACAATCATGTATGAATAAATTTTAACAATTCTAAGTTATCAGGGAGAAGCAAAAAACTTATAAAGCCTAATTTGCTCACAAACCGGAATGAGCTACCTGAAAGGCATGAAGCTGATCCTGTTTGGTTATGCTGATACAATTAGCTTCAGTTGCCTGAGCTCTGATACCATATTAGGTAGTAAAAAAGTTGCAAAATGGATAAGGGCGTACTGTTATAAAGACATTTGTAGCCTCGACCTCCTCAGGTAGCAGCGGCCCTGACAGATATCCCTGTCTTCCAGCTATTTGCTCACAGGATCAGCAAAAGAGGAAACTGAGGACATATGAAACTGTACCAAAGATAAATGCAGTATGACAGCACCAAAAGTTCTTTTTTTGGCTTTCTAAGCTTTTTCTCTCTGCTCTACCACGAGACCCAAGTACGTACTAAAATCACAGAAAAACAATAACCACAGAATAGTCCGAGTTAGACGGGACCCACAAGGGTCACTGAGTCCAGCTCTTAAGTCAATGACTCATACACAGATTGAGTCTGTGACCTTGGCATTGTTAGCACCATCCTCTAATGAATTGAGCTGACCTCAAAGAAGTCTGGCTGCTCCCAGCAATGAGCACTTGGCAGACACTGCACAATACCAGGTATGAACCTCCACCAGGGCAGGAGATGGCTCAGCACTAGAGCTGGTGTTTTGGGGCAGAGGATGCAGGAATAGAAGAGCTTAGCAAAGCCCTGAGTGATGCTCTCTGTGAACTCCACCTGTTCACCTTTTCCTCTGCCCCCCAAGCTTGCTTTCCACTCATCATCATCTTTCCCTTCATCTTCCTTTACAGAGACCTATGCATTGGCCTTCCTCAGACTCAAGGCTGAGCAGATGAAACATCAAACTCAGGAAACTCTGGCTTACTAAAGCTCATGCAGCAATAACATTAGACAACATAGGAGCCTCACTCTCCCATTCACCTTCAGTATCGTGCAAGGTGGCTACCTGCACCTCTGGGTTCCAGAGGCTGACAGGAACATATTGCAGTGAGTTGGGCACCTACTCAGCTTGCTAGGGAAGAGGTTTTGCCCAGTCTTTCCTGGGAAAATCGTGACGGTCACAGCACTGAGAAGTGGTGACACAGCATCTGACCTAAAACTGAACATGGCTACAACTGGATGGAGCCAGATGCAAGGGAGAACAGCCCTCTTTCTGGTACCCAGAGACACATCCTTTTTCTCCAGTATCCAGCATAGAACATTAACAACAGAAACGGTCTTCTGTTGGACTGAAAAAAGGAGACAAGGGGCAGAAATATCTGGAAACATCGATACTGCAACAGCCGAAAGCTGTTTGGGATGGGAGGGTTAAAGTCATCTCCAGCTGGGTACAAATGAAATAAACCCTACACACTCAGTTCAGAAATACAGCCATGGTTTTTAAGCACAAATCAGAAGTGATAGTAATATTTGCCTAATCCCAGACCCTACATAGCTCAGATACATACTGCTAAAGGCAGGTTACTGTGGTTACATGGCCTGCATTTGAGGCAGTACACATTCTTCCACCTTCTTCACATAAAAAAAAACCACGCCACACTTGAGCTGAAATAGAAATGTCTGTGACACATTCTACCAACCAATGTCTTTATTCATATGTTTTTTTTTTTAATGTGGTACTTTCTCGCAGTGACCACTGCCTGTGACTTAACATATGGACAGGGCCCACAATGATATCACACTGGTCTAACAGTCAGTGAACCATCACACTTCAATTTTCAGTGTTTTGCCAAGCATGTAGGTTCTAAGCATACAAACCCTGCAGCACTGTAATTATGCAGTAGCAGCAATATAATTATAATTGCACTAACCAAGCAGGGGCAGTTCTGGGGAAGAAAAGAAATGGCAAAGCACCATCATTATGTAACAAAATGGTAAATACAGGATCCAACAATGTAAATGTTGGAACACGCAGTATCTATCTTCTGTCATTCAAGCACAACATGCCACAGCAATCCAGAAGACCTGACTAGAACTCACTTTAAATATACTTGGTTCACTGTATTTACTACAGATTTCAGACTATCTGGTTAAGCAGACTTATTTTCTCTTTCTCTATTTAAAAAGAATGTTTTAAAACACAAAAATGAAAACTTGATCCTTGGTAAACACTGCAGAAGCTAAAAAATAAGCCAGCTACACTAAACTCCATTTTCACAGCTGCTCAGAATTGAGAATATGGCAATCTTACCACAGGGCTTTTATTTCCATGTAAAATTATGCACTGCATCTGCATCTGTGTTCAGAATAAAAGGATCTAATGGAGGATCTAATGGAGGATCTAATGATGCTGTGCAATATGGATTTATGGCTCAAACTGATGCTAAACCAAGTTTCTGGGAGATTTGGTACTCAACAGTGCCTCTGGTTTTCTTCTCATTTATACCTTTGATTTATGTTTCTATATTCTGAGCAAAGCTTCTTCAAAATTCTTGAATGCTGTCTTTAGCATAGATATGTGGTAGTTACAAGCTTTGGAATCTTTAACACTCTACCACCTCAAGAAATCTCAACAGACAGAAACAGAGTTTTGGTGGTTGAAATGTGTTTTCACTGATACTCAACAATTTTAGAAAATTTATTAGAGATCTCTCTAAAAAGATCTCATCATTTATTAGATAAATAGATTCTTAAAATTATTGACCAGGCTAATTGGGAACATCATTATTAAATACTGATTCTGTTACTTTGTATTTTTAATGAGAATTTTAAACATATTTCTGCTCATCTATTTTTAAAAGACCTAACAAAATTTATGAATCTACACTACCTCTGTGAAATGAAAGAAACAAACCAGCTAACTCTTACGCTACTAGGCAGACATTTTGAGAGAACCCATCCCAAATATACATTAGAAATGTTCTTCACAAGCCAAAGGCAGGACCCTAGACTAATATGAGGAAAGAGAGAGTTTTCATGCCATTTATCCATCTTTTTCTCCTTATGTCATTAGTTATGCCTCAGAAAGATCAACTTAATTAAATATTCAGTGGCAATCAACAATAGCTATAAACTTGGGTGGAAAAGTGACCTTGAGTTAAAGAAAACTTAAAGCATCTATCTTGATATTGAAGGCTTTCTGTTCTGTTCCACAACTCTGTCAGCAGACTCACCTGAAACAAACAAAACCTGGAGCACTGCACAGCAAGTAGGTGAGGATTTCAGCTGTTTTGGGTGAATAAAGAGAAAGTGCTTTAAGAAAAGCCTTCTGGAAAAGTGACATCTTTGGTGACTCAGGTACCTCAGAGACACCTCTGCTCCCCTGAATTCAGCTGGGAATATGTGATGAGAGGACCTCAGTCCCTGAGTGAGAGAAGAACAGCAGCACTCAGTTGCTAACATCTATAGGGATCCAGAAGAAAACCCTGTGTCTGAGGCAGGGGAGGCCCTGGCCAGCTCAGGCTTATCTCCTGAGCAGCAGCAAAAGACATAGCATGGACACCCAGCAAAAGGCAGCCAAGTGCCAGGCATCAGAAACTGATGGAAGAAATACTGGAGCCAGCTCTTCTATAAAAGAACCAGGGTTAAAAACAATTGTGTAACTGAAAATGTGCAAGGGCTGTGGAGACACCAGGCTGAGAAGAACAGATTGAGACTGCAGATCCAGATCACCCCTTTAATTTGCTAAACAACCTACAAGACTCAAGAGTTGCCTCACACTTATCCACTGGATTTGATGTGCTCCTATAATGAATTTGCTTCTGTAAAAAGTCACAGCCTTATTTTTCAGTTCCCTGCTGTCTCTGCCCTTACACGTTCACTGAAATCCAGAGCATGCTTGTAATGCAGGCACAAGGCACCTCTTCACAAAAATGTCATTCAGAGACACAGAAAAGTTTCTTTAGACCTTTATAACCAAATGAAGACAATAAGGTCCAGGATAGCTATCAATGCACCTACTTCTCACTAGTTTTATGGTCTGTTCTGTTTTCTTACAAGCAGTGAAAAACTACGCCGTGTTTGCTTTTCTGCTCTTATTTGTTTTGTTTCCTATACTAAACAAAAACAAACAACAAACAACAAGGTGGTGAGAAAAAGGCAGAAAAAAATAAATGTAGTAAAAAGTACCTAAAACACAGTAGTCTGGTAAGAAAATAACCCACTCACAATAAACCTGGACGTCTATGACATGAAGGGTTAACAAATCTGTTGCTAGCCTTACTTTCCCCAAACAGATGTTCCACACAACATTAAACAGAGGCTTGAAAGAGCGGGGAGGCAGAGAATGAACTTTGGCGCAATATGGAATTTTTAAAGGCATTTCCTTCTCTGTAAGAGCCAAAAGCTGCAATCACTTAAGTCTCTGCTTTTTTAAATACATATTAATTTTGTAGCCAAACTAAATGAATCCAGTCTTTGAAAGCCCCTTTAAAAAAAAAAATTAAAAATCATAGTTTCCTCAGTCATACTTGAAGTCTGAGGTTTTTTCCAAGAATGCCACCAAAAATGTGTATGAATTTCTCTCTCTCAACAATGAATTTTTAAGTATTCAGGTGTGTAACAAACACTGTTACAACAGTAACTTATTTTTACAATTCTTAAAACTTACGTATCTAAATAAATTAATTTTACTTAATAATTTGGAAATGTCTTTATTTTTTAGGGGGATTTTTTTGTTTGTTTGTTTGTTGGATGGTTTGTTTTGATTCATTGCTCAGGGTTTTTAACTGGGTTGGGTTGGCTGATTATTTTAATTTGCTAAAGATAATATCAAGCAATGCTAATACAGCTGCCCATTCTGAAATTCAAATGTCACTGAAGAGTACAGAATAATATTTTTAAACTTTATTCATCTGCATTTGGGAGTATTTTTCTTAATGAATAATTTAAAAGTTGATCATATTTCCAAACACTGATCCAGTTTTCTGACGACACGGGTGTTTGATAGACCTTCCTCTTCCTTTAAGTATAGTCCCTAAATGAAGTAAAAATGATTCAGAAAAGTGGACTCCCAAATGAAATATCTCTTTCACTCCTGAAGAGCTATAAAATATTTTTAAAAACCAGAACTTAAAAATGTTAAGTATGTTTAAAATGTTTAAAAATCTGAATACTGTTATTTCTAAAGTCACAGTGTACCTCAGAGACCCTTGTTATGGGAGAAGTTTCTTATTTATTGCAATAGTTATACATTTGCTGAACTAGACGAGTGATACAAGTTAGAAGAGAAGAAATTCAAAATAAATATGAAAGATGTATGTACATTATACATTGATGGCATTTTCCATGTTTTGCTTTATCGCCTCCAACCTTATGCCTTTTACATATAAGAAAGTTAATCCTGAAAAACATTAGCCCATTTTAACAGGAATAATGGGAGGCAGGTGGTAAATGAAAGCAACACTGATAAATAATGAACGATGTGATAAAAAAATCTTGCTAGGCAGGGCCTCATATTTACATGCATGTTGAAAGTGTTCACTACAGAAACAACCTTTAGTAAACTAATAGTAGTTATTTAATGGTGGTGAATGGGACCGCAATGTAGGAAAAAAACCAGATGAATTAGTTAAATATTCTGAAGTTGTATTTTTAAAAAATCAAAATTAAAATAGCATTAAATAATTCCCATTCTGTGTTGGTGAGGACCCTCATGTAAGTCGGGATTCCCAATGCAGATCCCACCCATGCACAGGGCTGGAGCCACCACAACACTTTTGTTCTAACACAGCAAAGGTACCCAAGCTGGAAAACAAACAGGAACTCTTCTTGTACTCTGTGCAATGCAGTGGTCAATCCTTTTCAGACAGATTTATTTTTAATTAATTCCAAAACATTAATGGAATGAAATGTATTGTTTGTTATTTTCCTTTATTAATTTGTCTAGAAACTATGTGTTCATCTCCCTTAATCAGTTTGCTGTGTGTTGGGAATTGATTTGTGTCCCAAGCTTCTCCTCCAACAAATGAAGTATTTTTTCACTTCTGCAAGGTCAAAGAGTAAAGAGCATTTATTTATCTTTCTCTGCCTATATGCTTGATTTATTTAGTCACTGTATATCCAACAGCAAAAGTCAAAATAAACAGAAAAATTATCAGACTCTCAGTAAATTGAGAGTAAATTGTGGTTTTCTGAATGCTACATAGTCCAGCACACCAATAAATGCTCTGAAGGTCTGTAACACTACCACAACTTCCAGCTTTCTTTATTGCATCAGATCAGAAAGCAAGTCATTGAAGACAGTGAGGAACTTCCTGGTTGTATGTAGAGAATACTTAATATAATAATTAATATTAATAATTAAATCAACAATACTATGAAATAAATTAAAATAAATTAAAATAATCACTACAGACTTGGCAGTATATGGGACACCAAAGTTCCTGATATTGTAGGGCTACTTCCAATGCTAAAAGAAAAATAAGTATACACTACAAGGATTGGGCAGATAGTGATTAAATTAAGTCCTTAGTGTCAGATTTGCATTAAAATTCTGTACTTTCTAGAAACATAAGTAGCATACCCTGAAAACAGAAGCCATTTTATTATAATGGAAGTACTAAGCCTGAAGTCAGATAGAACTTGATCCATACTCACAACAGGGAAACTTTAACATCCAACTCTCAGGAAAACAGGCAGCACAAAGCCAGAATTTCTGGGACTCAGATAGGAGACAGTTATACTCCCTTCTTCCCAAGCTCTTGCATGCCATGTTTCTGTCAGTACCTCAGACCTGAAGGAAATGTGGGCTTTGCTTCTTCATATGCATTACACATGATGAAAAATAACAGCAAGGAAGAAAGCAATACCCAAAACACAAGCTGATTCATAAGTCACTCATATTTCTGATTGAAACCATACACTCACATCTTATGTAAAACAGGAGACATACCACTTGCCTTTTAACTGTAAGGAAATTCAGCCCAAATAGTCAAGATTTTTCATCAAGCATAAAATAAAATGACCCTCACTAAAACGACAGCTTGAAACTCTCCAACCCCTTTTTTCTGTTAAGCATGTGTAAGGAACTTTGTACTTTCTGGTGATGAGAGAGGTAGCTGAACAAATGCCAAATACCATTAAGAGTTGTTTCAAAATCTCTAATCCTCTGGAGATTTCAAAACTGGTTCTGTAGACACCAAAAGGGGGCTGGCTGGCTGCTCATGACAAAGAAACAAACAGCAAACCCCCCAGCCACTGAACAGTGAATAAACCGATATTTACATGAAAATTACTAGAAACTTAACAGTCCCTTTTTTTCCCCCCATGTTCTGTTTATACAAACATGACCCTTCTGCAGGAGAAAAGTTCACAGGGGAAGAGAAAATTAACTATGTGTTCAGTGCTTTAAGGCTGTGATGTCAGGGCCCTGCTGTGCATAGGCCAACATTTGTATTACAGCCATTACTTACTCTTGCTAAGCATCAAGTAACACTGAAAAGATAACACAAATACGCAAGATTTTTGAATTCTCCTCAAATTTCCTCAAACACAGACAATGCACTGGTAGAAAGCAGAAGTAAACTGTCCTTTTTAAATTCTTAGCAAGGCAACTGCTTTTCAAAACCTTTTTCCTCTTAGCATGAGCTATTTTTATTGAAATATTTTGGGGTGCCCACTGCCTGCAGAGCAGCTGCACTTTGTCACAGTGTGATAAAGCAGACCTGCTTTGACAGAGACCAGGGTTACTAAGGGCTGTCATTCATATATGCTAAACTGGAGCAGCAGATCAGTCATTTTTGAGTCCATGCCCTGCTCTTTATAAATATTTCCATGTGTTTGCAATTAGTTAGTGGGCTATTCTGGCAGCAAAGGTTATTGAAGGCTATTTTCCAGAAGTGGCTTGTTTCTCTTTTCCTGGTCTGTACAACTAAAACTAAATCTTAGCATGTTTAATAACAACCCAGCCAAACAGTAGGCTCCTGTACATATATATCAAAAAAACCCTTAAATGAAAGAGTTTATCTGCCTTCCCTTGCAAAAACTGGATGTGCTTTAGATCCAGAGGGCTGCAGAATGCAATTGTGAAGCTTTTAGCAACCTGTGAAAAGGAATGGAAGCCTCACAAAGAGGAAAGAAGATTTCTGAAACATGGTTTGAGCTGCCATAGTGTTTTGAGGGCACTGAACAGGGGGAAGGACTTGACCCCTGCTGATCTGAAATTTCATTGCATTAATTGTTTCATTAAGAAATTTAGTTATTTAAGACATGTATTTGTCTTAACACCCTCCAAGACATGTATTAGTCCAGTTAACGACGCATTCAAAGTGACATCTCAGAAAAACATTCTTCTGTGCCTGACAGCAGTGCAACCTACATCCTCCTGGAGTAAATCAACACAGCGTTCAGAAACACATGGCATGACAAACCACACATACATGAAAATAATGATTATTGTTCTACATTAAATGTCAACTTATCTATCAACCTGTGTCTCATAAATTGCTTCTTTTATGAACAACAGTGGAGTAACACATAGAAAATACCCTCAATCACATACAGTATTCAGGACTATTCATAATACACCACTACAACACTAGGGAATATGTTGGATTCAGAACTAGCACTGAATAAAGAAATATAACAAGATTAAATACCTTTGTAAACAATCTTGCATTTCAGCAGGCTGATTCTGTTCCTCAGTGAAATTAAAACCATAGTGCTTACTTTAAAATCCTTGGATACAAAAGGTAAAAATAAACAAACTGCAGAGTAAAGGGCTACAGTCTAAGAGAAAGGTCTTATGGGATTACTGATTTACCATTCAAACCACCCTTTGCAATCTATGTGGCTCACAAATTCAGTACAGTAAGAACTGAAGATGTAGCATAAAATAATTGGTTTCTTAATCTAACCTAACCATGTGACTGATTCTCTCATATCAGAGAGTACAGTCCTGCAATGGCTAAGAGCATCCAAAGAGAATTAGAATATACCTAATTTAACAGCCAATATAAACCATTATTTCTTCTCCACATCATCCAATTATTAGAGTCTGCCTTTTCACTGCAGCACAAAGAAAGACAACTGAGTCAAAAATGAGCACAAGATACACAGTCAGTAGTAGCAGAATTAACTCATGTGGTTTCATCTCTTACAGGAACTATTTAAACATGTAGTAAGCCCCACAATTTTCAGTTTTTACAGAAATCAGAAGGAATTTAAAATATATGAGACTAGCGATACCCGTGCTGGTGGAGCTATCAAATCAGGACAAGTCTAACACGTTTCTCCTTTCATACTCATGCTTACAAGCTAGACCAGAAACAAGTAACCACAAGAAGAAGAAAACAGGTTGTTCTTGTACAGCACCACTGATACATATCCATTTTAAAGAAAATGATCGTGAGAGAACAGAGTCAAAAGAGTTGACTCTGAAAAGGTCCTTCACATTGAGTTACAATCAGTAGAATTACTCACATGACTACTAAAAACTTACATCATGGATTAGGTTTCAAATTAAGAAAATGTCAGAATTAGCTAACACACAAGAAGGATGAGAAATAGGCTGGACAAAAGGGAGGACTCTAAAACAATTAAATACTCAAGCATACCCCACTGGTACAGTAAAAAAGCCTGTTTAAAGAGAAAATCATTAGACGATTCTCACATTCCATAGCTACACATAAACCATAACCAATTACATTTAAAGCATATCTCCATATTGTATATTTAATACAGATGTGTTAAAAAGCAAGCCTGCCATCTAGTCCTTTTCAGTGCCAGGAAGGAAATAAGAGTTTCATCCAGAAACCAAAAACAATCTAATTTTTCCAGTACCAACTCAAATACAGACATAACCTTATGAGATGTTTTGGTTTCAAGATGCGTTTACCATTGGGGAATGAAATAGTTTGATAGCAGCTTCCAGGAATTCAGCGTAATTAAAGCCAGGCACAATCAAAATCAGGATTTGGGCTTGTTAGAGACTAGACCATAGGTGAAGTATCATTCCATTTGGCCCTTCAATTTCTTCTCCAATATTTATATTATTAAGTACATGACAGGAATAGACCTGACTGGAAATATAAGGACATTGCGTGGAACTGAATTTTTAGTAATATTCACAGCTGCGATTTTTTTAAAAATGCTTTAATTACATAATGAAGGGGGAAAAAAAAGATAAAATCAAAGTATGTCCCTCATGCACAAAAAGATCAGTCAATACCTACCAGACATTTACAGTCCTAGACTACCAAGACTGAAAGTACTCCACAGTGAAGAGAAAATCTTCATTCCTGGTTCAATCCAGGAATGTCCACTCTTTTATAAAAGCTAGAAACCATTTCACCATTGTGCAGGAAACTAATTGAAAATTCTTGTCTCAGAATATTCCAATTACCAGCAACTCTGTCTACACAAGGAGGATTGCTTTATAAACAGACAGTGTAGCTTCACTATAACACTCTGACCTCTGAAGTGAATTCAACCCTCACTGGAATCCAGCCCAGCATCTCATTCATAGTTGATGTTGCAAAGGAATGCTTGAAATATGAAGGAGTAAAAGCAAGCAAGCAGATAAAAGGTAGTAGGTATGGCCAAAAACATGATTGCACAGCATACTCTGCATCTTGAATTTTCCATTTGAAATGCAGTTGTGGTCTTCAACAGCATTTGCCACCTTTGATTCACAGTTGCCGAGGTGTAAATGTGTAACAGATCACAGTCATTCATCTCTCTGCCAATGGAGAATTACTTCATACAGTATGTTTTCTAGTTTTTATCCAACTCAGCTTCATGAGTTCCAAGAAATTGAATCCCTTTTAAGAAACAATTTCTGACAGAAACAGAGACCTTCAATGCTATGACACATTGCATTGATAGTAAAAACACCAAAAAACCAAAAACAAAACCAGACCAACCACACCCAAACCCAGCTAAGTTTATTGTTATTTTCTATAATTTTACTATAGCCCTTTTCATCGGTGATGCTTACACCATTCCAGTATTTCTGCACTTGCACCTTCCTATGCCACCCTCACTTCCTCTGGCTGCTTACACTGGACCAATCCCCTTCGTGCACTTGTACACAAATACACAGATCTGATTATTTTTGCTGCTTTTCTTCAAGCTTCTTTCAATTCACACTAAGATCTCTCCATTAATGGCACATTCCCATCTACAACAACCTACAACACTCCTGTGCAGTCTGCTTGCCAGCCCAGCGCCTCTCAGGGGAGTCTTTATCTCCCCTATCCCAACTCCTTTTTCCCAGTAGGACTCTGGCAGCAGTGTATCAGTTTATCCAGCCATGCTGTGACTTAGGTCAAGCAACTAACCGGGCTAAAAATAACACAGCAAAAGATTAAAAAGTTATTTTTAATGCAAATCAGTCTTCCAGTCCAGTTCACTGCACGGCTGCACACCCTGTTGTGCCAGTTGATGATGTGATCTCTAGGGACTGGAATAAGCAGTGGAAAGCAGTGGCTGTAGTGCAGAGCAGCACTGCCAGAAAAGGATATAGCTATGAAACTATACAGTCTTCCCGTGAAGAACCTCTTGCCAGACAGGGAGTGCCTGGAGCTGCACATCATCGCCTGCCCAGCGAGTCCTGTGCTGTGATGAAGTGCGAGGAAACACTCATTGGTGTTAGTGAGATACTGGCTAAATCAGGGCTATTTTTATTCTCCATTCCAAATAAAGCAATATATATCTTTAAAAGTAGAATAAGGCAGTGTATTTTCACCGCCAGTAAAGTTAGGGTAAGAATTTCTATCCTTCCTCTCCACAGAATATTTTCCAGGCATTTCAGCTATGCTCGTGCAAGCCAGATCACTGATACAATGGCTTAGAAATATCCCAACTTTGAGAAAAGACATTGTTCACTTAAAACTTCATCTTTTAATAACTATGACCTTCAAAACAAAACAAAAACCTTGAGAAAAAAAATCAAAACAAACAAAAAAAAACCCCTCCACTATTTCCCAAGGAATCATTAAAATAGTTAATATATTTATATGTAATTTGTGGTCCAAGGGTCTGTGGACTGTACTTGATACAGCAAAACTTTGGCAGAGATTGCTCTTCCAGTGACAGGACACCAAAACTATAATAATTCACACTGGATCAATTAATTTCAGTGAAGAAAACAGAATCTGATCTGAGAAAGACCCGAAAACCTAGAGGTCTTCACATTTCTCTCACTGCCTTAAGGTTAGAAATGTACCCTGAAGTTACACAAAGCACAAATTTACTATCAGAAGGAAAAGTCACCTGCACACACTGTCTTTCAGGAAGTGGCCAGTTGCCAGTGCCCTTTCTACCTCATGCCCTCATCTGGCAGGAAGGCAGCTACTCTGTACACACTTCCTGCCAGGCCTCTCATTCCTTACGCCAGATTCCTCTCCTCTTTTCAGAGGTCTCCAGACACTATGTTCTCCATTTACATCACAGTTTTTGAGTTTCTTTCTGCTTTCATTTCACTCTTAACAACATATTGTTCTGTATTCTCATAAACTTTCACTACAGGGCCCTCATGAGAATTCCTGCTATGGCCCTTCCTCCACAGCCTTCCAAATGAAGGTCAATGTCAGAGACTACTTAACCACCCAAATTCTCAATGTAATTGAACTTGACTGTCCCTCTCACCAGAAAACATGACCAAGATACGAAGTATCATCTTTAAGTAGAAAGTTGAATATTTTTTAACTCCACACCGTGCATATTAGCAATTTTATTTTTAACAGAATGTTATTGTTGAGCATCTTTTCACTTAGAGAAGGACCATTTCATCTCTCTGCTTCAGACCCCCAAAAGTTAGTGGCTGAGTTTTAGCTCTGCTACTATGAGTTTTTATATCCATTTCACTACTGTGACAAAG
The DNA here is from genome assembly GCF_027579445.1 of Ammospiza nelsoni. Classification (NCBI taxonomy): domain Eukaryota; kingdom Metazoa; phylum Chordata; class Aves; order Passeriformes; family Passerellidae; genus Ammospiza; species Ammospiza nelsoni. Next base: position 27,524,466 of record NC_080669.1, on the reverse strand, counting down.
CATTTTACTTTCTGCAGTTGAGAACTACCAAAATTCTACTGTGACTAAGGGAACTTAATTACACACTCATTCACAAACATCTAACTTCCTTGACAGGATCTAAAAAAAAAAATATATTTATAAGAAGAGAATTTCAAGCAATTTAAGTATATAATTACAAGTAAATTTGAACAAACACTGATTTTAAATCTGCAGTGGGATCAAAAGCCTTGCTTTAGCCAGATGTGCAATCCAATTATATCAAAATCAGAGATTAAAAAGTTAAAAAATAAAGGACAGGACTACAGGAACTCACAGCCTGTACAAAAAAAATTTATCAACTTGATCAAACATAAATGAAAGACTGATATCCAAGAATTAAAGAACTCTGTTCTGCACCAGCTGAAACAACCTTCAGTTTTGATCCAAGCACAGCACACAGCAATATCTTACCTGACAGGTAGTAGAGGCATGACATATCCTCACCCACCCAAAGATGACAGAATATTATGGAAAGGGCTTCGTGATGATCGGGTACAAAGTAGACTATGCCATAAATATATGCCTGTTCTTGCAGCAAACCTTCAGCTGCAATATGTGGAAAGCAAAAGCTATGAACCTAATGACGTGCAGGAGGAATCCTCTAGTAAAAATCTAACACATCCTACCACTGACAAATCTGGACTTAAAAAATACTGCAAAGGCATCACTGCTGATCCTGCAGAGGTAGCTTCTTCATCTCCCTTTATGCTCCTTGTTCCATGTTTTGACGATATTCTTTGGAAAACCTGAAATTCTCATTGTATGCGGCTTCTTATTTATGCACTATAAAATTCCGCCTCCCCTATTATTACATTTATCTTAACACAGAAAGTGAAAATCTGCTCTGCAGTTTTCACAGCATTGCCTCCATTCCAGGCACCCTCATTCCCTTCCTGAAGGACAGGAGGAAAGGAAAACAGCAATTCCAGAAATAGCAGGCTGAGTCTTCAAAAGACTGTTTCAAAAGACAAAACGCAGACAACGCCATAATACAACAAAACCCTTGCTCTGATCAAATTTATTTTGGATCTCCTATCCTTTCTTTTCTGAGCAGGCTGAACAGCAGAGAGGCTCTGCAATTCTCTCGTTATAGAGGCTTGAATACTATAGGAAGTTACATTTTTTTGTACAATTTGCATTACCTTTGTGTTTGCAGGAAGCCAGCCTTGGAAAGCTAGGCATTACATAAACACGACCAGGAGAAGAGGCTCAGCTCAGCCTGGGGATACAGCCTTCTCTAAGGAAGGCTGACATGACTGACATGAGGAGCTTTACACTAAGCAAAAGGTTGAGATATATCTCTGTGATTTCTACACCTATTACACAATAAATGGTAAATCTGGCAGATAAGAGTACAGTAATAATAAATAAAAAGTAATAAGTAGAGAAGAGAAAGCAAGTCCTAATATAGATGAGAAAAGCAATCAGGTATGCATAAGAAGTGATTCAGAGTGCTGTCTCTCATATTATAACTAGGATTTAGGGTGTAAACAATAAGAAGTAACGAAATATGATCAAGCAATTTTCAGACCTGAGTTTCATTAATAGGCAAGACTTCAGAAAAGAATTTCAAGGAAAGAATAATTAATATGCAGATCAATTGCAAGCAAAACAAATCATAACAGGATCTATAATCATTCTATCTGTTTTACTCGGTAGCCTTTTCTAATAAAAGCACTATTTTATAGAGAATATCCTTGTTTTGCTTAAGTAAAACATTTGACAAATGGAAATTTACATTCAATGTCAGATGAATGATAGGTACTACAAGAGTAAGATGAAAAATAGATGCAATAAGTAACAGGTCAAATGACTGGCAGGAAATCATTAGAGAGATCCAACACTCACTAGTGCATGGTCCAACCTTGCTTAATATTTTTAGTGATAAAGCTAGAAGAAATATCATAACTTTGATGTGAAGTAACTTAATCACAGTGCACAGTGATGGATCCACAAAATGCCTAAGAGGAATGGCCTTGAGATCTGGATCAGAAGAATTGAATGAATCAGTATCAAAATAATGAGATCAATGAATTAGGAAATAACATAAAATTTCACAATTTATTGAGAGCTCATAATTTAATCTAATTAAGAACTGGCCTAAATGCTCTAGTAATACTTACGTAAAACAGAAAAATAAAATTCTTAAACATATCAGGTGAAACACTGCAGAACAAGTATAAGTTCTGTATAGATCCTTGAATTGATGTCACATACATTAAAGAATTAAACAAAAAATAGAACTATGGAGAAAAACGAATTGAGAGACAGAACTTACTGAGTACATAAAAACCAGATTTGCTTGTTTCCCACAGCAAAACAAAACCAAAGAGAACTCATATCTTCTCTTCATGGGAAGTTCAGGGAAGGTAAGCACAGGATGAAAAGTAACTGCTTGCACAAAAATAAACAGATAAACTGAGGAGTGGATAAACTTCTGCTCAAAAGTGAAGGTTCCTGTCTGTTAAAGCAATCAAATCCTAGGACAGCCTTTACAATGGGAGTAGCAGAGGCAAGAAAACACCAGCTGGTTTTCATACTGACTTTGATAAGTTTAAGGAAGGAAATAAATGGCACAGTGCCTTCAACAGCAGAAAACGGCTCAGTGATGCAAAAGGTTCCTTGTAGTGCTAGGAAACTTGCTTTTTTCCCCTTGGATTCAACAGCTCATAAAGAATTTGGACTTCTGCTCTTTCCTTTCCAGCTGATCCCTGTTACAACTTATTGGCTGTGAAAAAGGAGTTCCTGAGACAGTACAGAGTTTGACCACCAAGAACCAGAATGATTAATGCCAGAATGAGGAGGAAATAAGAAGCCAGCAGTACGTTCACACTTCATCCTGCAGATGTGGACTGACCCACGCAGGATATTCCCCAGATAGATCTTTCCTGACTGAGAAGGTGACGAGTGTGTCACCCCAGCCACAGGGTCCTGTTTCATATGAGACTCTGGAAAAATGCTGCTCTGAAAACAGCACCAGAGCAAAACGGCTGGGGTCAGAGGGAATGCGATTGCCCCTTCTAGCAGCAGCAATATTAGATCAACTGTAACATCAAATCTAAACATGTGCTGAATGTGGGCTAATTCAAGGCACCATCAGCTTGGGTGGCTCTGCTCCATGCTTACAGCACTGGTGCTCTGGGGTATGTCACCTGGAGACAACCAAACACTTCTCTGGAAAGTCACAGCTCAGTCTGGCTGAGGTTACTAGCTGATTTCAGCACTCCTAGGGCAGATCTATGCAGCACATCTGAGGATGAAAAGCCTTGGCTGGATGTAATGACTTTTGGGCCTGGGAGGGAAGAGGCTAAAGAAAAAGGTTATTCTGTGAATCCCAAGCACCAATGCTTTCTTCAGCTAGGCCAGAACAAGCACTGCTGTAACACAGGTCACAGGGTTTTAGTGTTGTAATTAGATCTGTACACAGACCCTTTCTCTTTCCAAAAGTGTGCAGCTTAACTTTCAGAGAAATGCATCACGTAATTCTTAAGCTCATCTATCAAAGCAGCAGTGGGCTTCTGAATGGATTTACTCTTCTTCATTTTCTATATTTTTAACACATTTTTTTGTCAACAGGCAATTTCTGAATTGACAAGAAAGAGATTTCAAAATGAAACGAAACATTTCTCCCCAGTCCCATACTTCATAAAGGCAAAACCTTTAGATGCAGCACAAGCATTTACCTAAAATTTCCATTTCTCTTTACTCCCACAAGGCCCAAGATAAACAGTACCCTAATAAAAGTTGATAGCACGGGCTCTGTTCAAGCAAAACCACTTTATAACTTGACCAAGTTTGTTCTCTGCCAGGAAATGACTGCTTTTCCAGTTCAACCCAAGAATGCTGCTCTGCCTTATGTCTGCTGGCACAACTCCTCTGTTTATGGGTGGGCTAAAAAAGGAGGATTCAAAGACTAAGTTTAGGCTTCAGCTAATGGTGCTATGATTAAGATTTGGTCCTATATTTTACCATACCTAATATGCTGATTTGGAAGGATGTGCAGACAAACAAGAAAGTTACAGTAACATACAGCATAGTTCACTATTCTTCTGTTTTTCTTTCCTTCTTACACTTACTTCAGTACATCTCCATACAAATCAAAATCAGATCTACAACAGAAATGAAACCACTAGCAGATTTGATTCTCCTATACTGCGTTAACACTAGCACCTTTTTTTTTCTGTCAAAGTCACTTACTTTCTTGTAAGTAAAATCCTTGTACCTTACTGCAGAAGATTCTTCCTGATTCCTCCTGCAATGCAAAACCACCACTGTAACTGGCAAAAGTATTGCACTGTGCCATGGCACTGTAATGAGGAGAAGGAGATCTGCTCCTCCCCAAAGGGAGTTACTGAAGCAGCACTGCTGCAGTACAGTACGCAGCACCCGTGGCACAGACGTTTGGTGGAACACGCTGCCACTATTCCCCACACCCCAACAAGGGGAGTGAATACTAAAATTAAACTATGCAACAGTAGGTTTTTTCAGAACAAAATTATGTTACAGGCAAAACTGTCTGCAGTTGAGGAATTGTACTTTAATTAATTTATTGCCATGCAACACAAATCTCTGTTCACTGACTTGAACTCAGATAAAAAGAACATAAACCACTACATTTACGTAAAGAAATAACTTCTTCCTTCCCCAGTACCAACTTACCTGACTTTCACCAGAGATTAAGTTCAACCCATTCACATGGAACTAGTCAAGCAAAAAGCAGTTTAAGAGGTTGAAGGGCTGCACGTGACAGATTTAGTTTGTTTCTTTGCTCTTAGAATTTCTGCTGCCAGATGCTAAATAGTTTGTTTCACCTTCCTATTATTGTTTCTACCCTTCTGTTCCTCAGTGCTCCTGCCTCATCATGTGTTGTTCTGGTCTGGCTGTGGGCTGCAGTAGTTTGGGGGGTCCTGCTCCATGTGGCCCACCCATGGGCCCCCCAGCAGTGATATGGCACCACTTCTGCCCGCTCCTATTTCTGGCTGTGACACATTTGTGTCCAAACTACCACCCCCACCACTGTCAAGAACATCCTCAATTCTTGGTAACAGGAGTCAACATCCTAAGAGCCTGAACATTTATTAGATACTTTTTGGAGCAGAATTATTTTGGGCAGAACTGCCAGAACAGTTGCAAGAAGAGTGATGGATAACAGAAAGAATCATCACAAATACAGCTTCAAAAATATACACTGAAATGTCTAAGCAACTCCTCTAAGTAGAGGAGAGGGAAACATCTCAAATTAACTGCTACAAAGAAAAACAAGATTTGGACATATGAATCTAAACGTGTCAATAACTATCAGAAAAACGAGTTATCATTGAGACTTTTATATATCAGAATCAACTTCTACAATAATTCCAGGGTAGCGAGGCTTACCTTCATAGTCTGACCAAAAAACCCCCAGCAAACAAGCATAATTAGAGACCTTTCAGCAATTTCAGTAGCTTCAGCAGGGAAAGCAGGAAAGTGAGCTTTCCACAGTCACAGCTCTTCGGGTCTCTGGTTCTGACTGCCCACAAATGAAGCAGATGTGGAAGTCCATCCCTGAAAAGAAATACTTCCTACAATTTATTACAGCTGCAGGAAGACATGTGAAAGTAGTCCTCATTAACAATTTATTCAGAACTGAGAACACTATTAGAAGTAGTCCAGAGATGCATTAATTCAAAAAGAATCAGAATATCTTTATGCCAAATCTGTGTCAAATTACAGAATTGACCTTGATTTATAAAAACTGTGTTTACAAGGACATAGCACCAGTAAAACCAAAAAAACAAAACAAAAGAAAAAAAAAAACAAACAAACAACAACAAAAAAAATAAAAAAACACCAGATTCTTGAAGTAAAACAAAGACATAACAGACATTTGAGAGTCGTGTCTAACAGGCAGATACCAGCCTTCTTGAACTGATACTCGGAGGCATTCATTTGGCTTAAACTGCTTGCTTACAAGCCCTTCTGCATTATTCAACTTGGTAACGCAGACTACCCCTGGAAAGCCACTCTTATACAGAAAAAGGACTTTCTTTAAATCAAACCTTGCTTGGGCACACATCTGACAATATCTTGCCTCAGTTGTCACTAGAATTTTTTGTTTGCAACATTTTATTGCAAATGAAGAACAGGGAAGAATTAGCCTTGAGTAAAAAGACTGTTTGTAGAAGAAAGACATATTATAGTCTTAACCTAAGGAATTTAGGATTTAAAAGCAGAAGACACAAGTATCTTCTCAGAAAGGAAGATGTAGAGACCAAAAGAAGACTCAACTGTCAAAGGAATTAATATATTAACCTTGCGTTTCTAAAGGTTTACATACAGAATAACTAAGCAAAGTGAAATGAGACTTTTTCAAGCATAGGGACAAAAATAGATCAAAAAATATACTTGTGGGGGAAAGAAAACCACCACAGCAGTAATATATAAAAATTTCCAAGACATGACAATAAAGACAGAAAAAATAGGGTATCTGTAGTGTATGAAGAGCTTTTAAGGTAAAGAGGATAATCAATCTATTTTTAAAGACTCTTAATGAACTCAGTAAAAAGGTTAAAACATTATAATCTTAAAATTCAGCACCTTGTAAAGAGATAATGTAACAATGGATCTGGAATGTGATGCAGAGGAAGATCAGGAAACAAAGACAAAACCAAAGAGACGGGGAAGAGAATGAGGGCTGTGAAGAGAAATGATAAGGATTTAAGGAAGAAAATAAGGCCTTTTTATAGACCACTGTAAAGAGCAGCAGATTAGCCATAAGAGATGTCAGAAGCTCCATTCAGGAAACAGTGGTAACCTAATCTGATGACGATACTAACAGTACTGCCAAATAAAAATATTTAGAAATTAACTAGGAAAATAATCAAATGTTTCAAAAGTATTTGAACAGAGCCTTGGGAAGCATGAGAATTTTTAGTTTATTTTTATTAGATGCTATTGACATTAATGTGGCTATGTTTGCTGTTGAAAATCTGGACAATACCGCTCCAGATCTTCTCACTCCTCAGTTGCTCTTCAGGCAACTTTAGTAAAGTCAGAGTCACTACAGAAATCTGTGGTTATAGGCATCCTGTGTTTTTAATCTCAACTTCTTACTGATATATTGTAAGAGCTTGCTGGTTGTTCCAGTCAAGAACTGACATTCCCAGCTACAGAGCTCTGATCTGATTCCTGAAGGAAGCAACTGTGTCAGGATATTGCTGTACACCTAAAAGACTTCCCAAGTGGATGGAACAACAATTTTTGTAACAAAACTAACTCCTGTAACAACATAGATATAAATATTTTGTTTTAATGTCTGTATTACACAGGGGAGTCATCACATTCATATATTCCTCCCAGCTGAAGGTTGCTCAAATGTATCACTTTATGACAGCAGTTTATCATTTCTGTGATTAATGTGCTTGGTATGAGGAATATCCAGATGACGTTCAGGTCTATAATTCAGTCATCAACCCAGTATCCATTATAAACAGTCTATGTCACAGACTCCATAAATATTAGCCTAAGAGCAGCTACTCAAAACCTAGGAAAGACAGTAGAAAAATAATTGCTTGGAAGGAAAAATACTCAATAAATTTACGAAGGTAGTGCTTGTTCATTTGAGAGGTGCTGGAGTGTGTCCAAAAAGCAACAAAAAGCAACAAAACTGGTGAAGGATCTGGAGCACAAATCCTATGAAGGGCACCTGAGGAGCTGGGGTTGTTTAGCCTGGAGGAGACTGAGGGGTGACTTTGTGGGTCTCCAAAACTGCCTGAAAGGAGGGTGTAGACAGGAGGGAGCTGGTCTCTCCTCCCAGGTAACAAGTGACAGGATGAAAGCAAAGGGCCTTAAATTACACCAGTTTAGATTGGATATTAGAGCAAATTTCCTCGCTAAAAAGATTGACAGGCACTGGAACAGGCTGCACAGGGGTCACCATCCATGGAGGTATTTAAAAGACATGTAGTAGATGCAGCACCATGGTGGATTTATTTTGGTTAGGTTCAAAATTGTACTCAATGACCTTAAAGGGTTTTTCCAACCTAAATTAATCTATGATTCTCTGATTAAACTCTTGTTAAGTCTTGCTATACAGCACACACACAGAGCAAAGGTACATTTTCTTTTTCTTTTCTGACAGGGAAAAAAAAATTACCTGGGTTCCGAAATTAAGAAACTGTCTTTAAAATTAATTTACATTTCATTTCTATTATGTACTATTTAATTCTGTTTAGCTGAGGTTACATACCAGTGAAACTCATCAACCACATTCATTAATCAGCAAGGATGCCTATGAGATCAAAGCAGCTTCAGATTCATTGCCTGCTTATTCATTTTGGGTGGAATTTAAAGTTCTAACTTACACCACTCTCAATAGAGAGCTCAACACACACAACAAAAATTCATCAGATCTTTAGTCAAATATTAAATGCTACTTCTAAAACTCTGTATCCCGGCAGATCATCCAGTTACATCATGTTCAGATGTAAATACTCTTTCTTAGAATCTTCCTTTATAATGGCATCTTACCATAAAAAGAAAAAGAGAAAAAGTAAGAAGGATGGAGACAGCAAAGAATGATGAAGGAAGGACCATGCACACCACTTGGCACAACTCAACTTTACCTGTAGGTCTACAACAAGATAAAAAGATGCAGTGCATCTTTTGGGCATCTAGTAAATACATTGTCAATGCCAGCTGGCTTTTTCATATGATGAAGTGCATTTGTATCAGTGAACTTCTGTGGAAGCAAAAGACACAGAGATGCCTTCCACATTTTGGATAGTGTGTATTGACACTTGACTACTGACTTCAGCAAAGGCTTATGCCAAATTCATATAACCTGGCCCTCCTCAATAATCTTTCCAGCCAAAGAGTCTCACTGCTAAACTGTGACACTGGGTGATGTTGAAGACAATTTCACAGCAGATGGAATCACCAATTAATCCACTGAACACACAATAAAGAAGCACTGAAAGAAAAGATGATTTTTGCCTTTCTTACAGAAACAGATTTCTTAAATCCTAGGTGACACAACAGATAAGGAACTTCATGGAAAAGAGATCTTCCTACACAAGACTGTATTTGTACTACAGCAGCTGAATTCTTTCTGCAGAGTTCTGAAGGGCTGATGTCTAGAGAAAGAAACGTAAAATTCTCCTTGGGACTTATGTTTGCAAAGCGTATCATTTCACAAATTTAAAATGAGAACCAACTCAAGGTTAGTTCCTAACAATAGCAAACCCTTTGAACATTCAAATCATTTAAATTGTTTCAATTTGTATGTCTTTAAAGAGCACTTCAACTATTCCACAATAAACAAACTTACAGGGAAAATTTAACACAGAAGTATGACTTTTTTTCCCATCTGAATTGTTTAGTCTTCCCCCAATATCTGTTCTACAGTTTTTCCTGGTCCCTGAGCTAGATAGTCCATATATAATCAGGTCTCCAAAAAAAATCCCACAAAAATTTAGAAAGTAGTTTCTCTAAATAAATATATATAACTTCAAGCAAATCAGAGTGAAAAAGAATACAAGTAGTCTTTCCTAATCCCACTTCTTTTTTCTTTCTTTGGAAATCATCAACATCATAATTTGGGACCAGGAAAATAATTTTTTGAAAGAAAAGCAAAATTCTGCCACAAAAATTTCAGTCACACTTTGGCTTTGGAAATAAAGCTCATATTCATAAGCAAATTTCTTCTTATTTTGGTGGCAGAACAGGCTGGGAACTGAAAGGAAGAATAAATTTAGAACTGGATTTAAAGTACTTCTTTTTAACCAAAAATTGCTTATTTTAATTTCCAGTGTGCCCTCCATAACAAGGCCTTTCTTCTCCAATATCTATTTACAATGCAAAGCTAACAAAAGCAATTGTTTGAAGAATTGGGACCTAAATTCTCCCAATAAATTTTTGTACTTTTAGTTGCATTCAAGTTTATGTCTTTATATCATGAAGAAGGTCAGAATCTAGCAGCAAGACAAAAACAGCAGTAAAAGAGAACAAATGCAAACAAAATAGCCATTTTTGCATACTATGCCAACAAGAGATGCTAAATTTAACAGTATATTGATAACTTCCAACTACCCAGCAAAAATTAAAAGCATAAGCAATCCTGAAGAAAGCTATTGTGTTACTGGCAAAAGGCATGCATAACTGAGCAGAAAGTACTGAAGAAGGGCTGCCTTTTGAGTGATATCTTTTTATGAAGAACATTTCTTTGCTTGAAGAAAAATGTAGCATTCTTAATTGAAAATTCCCTTCATCCTCCTAACATTACTTATGTGAACTCCTTATGTCAACACACCTTGGATATTTCTGGAGTTCTCCAAGTTCTTTTCATTTACTTATTGAAAAACTTATAGTGTGTTATGGGCTTCTCTCCTCTAAAAAGCAACTACCATCTCCAAAACACCACTAAGAACTGAAAAAAACATTTTAATTCCTCTTTCTCCCCTAAAATAGGCGGCTGTACTACAGAGAACTGGGGGGAAGAAGCCACAGCATTCAGGATTTTCAGAATACATGGACTTATTCCTCTGCTTTCCAGTCTTCATTTGCACTTGTGAAGGAGCAGGAAAAATTTCTGGACTTATGTTCAAGATATAAATACTTATATTTTAAATTACACAGTCCTCTGGAAAGCTGAACTATATTTGTCTGTAATGTAAGAAAAAAATAAGTTATTCAAGGATAACCATTAAAATTTTACTGAAATTCCTTAGCTAGGTAATTTCCCTGTATCCTGTTCTCTTTTTTCCAATGTTGATTGTAAATTTTCTGTCTGGCTCTTTATGTAAGATGATGAATACTCTTGATTACAGTCTCTTCTCAGAAAGGATTTAAGCATGGCTCTGCTCTAACAGAAAAGCGTCTGTGATTTCCCCCACAGTACAGAGGACATTTCAATTCAGCAGTTTAGTTCACTGGGTGATCAAAGACATACCTATGAGATAACACAACACAGTGGCTAGTATAAAAATCACACAGCCTGGCACTGCATCACTCACTCTGGCAGAGGGCAGGGAAAGGCTTCTGCAGCCCATGGACATCAGGGCAGCCTGAGGTGTTTCTGTATGGCATCACCTCAAGCAGTGTTTTCTAGTAGTCTGTAATCACAGACTTGTCCCCTCATACTGGTGAAGAACACAAAGGCTCTCGTTTTGAGCTCAAGTTGTCCCCCAAAACACCAAGACAGAAGATGGATATTTTCCTCATGCCTCAATGCCCACCAAATATTTACTGAGTACCTGGTTATAAGTAAAAGCTGCACCAAACATTAAAGGCAGTGGAGATATATAGACACAGCTGTAGCGTAACACACTGCTCTCAACAGCATATGAAATGTAAAGCCTGTGCTTCAGTCTAAATCCAAGCCCAACTCACAGAACTCGTAGATGTTTGCGCGTCTTTGCACGTGCACATACACATATGTGTGTGGTGGGATGCTCACATGTGTTTTGGTTGGGGTGTTTTTGAATTCACACAGCTGAGGAGCTAGAGTGGGTTTAAGTGTAGGAGGGAGTAAAGATGGGTGGGTATTTGTAGGTGTGACTGTGTGCAAGTATGTGTGGGTATAGGGGTGTACATGTCTGTAACACTGTGTGGAGGTTCACGTGTCGGTGGAGGAAAGTAGAGCTACATGTGTGTATGTGAGACTGTGGAATTATTTGTGTGAGTGTGTGGAGAGATTGGTGCTACAAGATATGTAGCAGCATGTACGTGCAGTGAGTACAGGGGGGATGCACAGAGGCCTGTGTCCAGCTAGGGGTGTGTGGTGCAGCACCCAGGAATTAAGTGTGCATGCATAGGTGTGGGCATCGCAGGGAGGTGCAAAGGTGTGTCTGCAGATGGGAGAGCAACAGGGGCTCTGTGCTGCTGTGTCCGCAGGCAAGAAGATGGCAGAGGTGTGGGCATATGTGTGCAAGTGCACACACAACATAAGACAAGTACATTGTTAAAGAAACATTTTGGACAGAACTTAATACTGTCTTGTAATGACTTATACTTAGGGCTAATTTAAGAGTTTACTGTAGTTTCTGTGACTTTTATCACAACTAAAGAATTGAGTATACATTTGGAGAAACAATGAGTACACACGTCTGAGTATTCAGAGATTATCCCGTTACACTGATTTATATGATTACACATGGAAACTGTCAGCAGTCAATTCTTTTGAGAGTCTTCACAGTCCTGATGCCTTGCTTAGTTTAGTGCCTTGTATTAACCTTGGATTTATCCAGAAAGGAGAGTCTCTGTATTTTTCAGCACAATGTCATTTTATAACACAGAATTTTATAATGTACCGCCACATTTAAGTGAGGACTGTCTTCTGAGAAGCTGTAAGTTGATTTATCAGACTGCCATCTATCATGTAACTGAGAACTTACCATAAACAAGCTGAAGATTTTATTCTCTATATTATGCACTACACTGACAGACAGTAAGTTTAGATCATGTATTAGGAACAAATTCTTCACTATGGGGATGATGAGATACTGGAACAGGTTGCCCATTTGTGGATGCCTCTTCCCTGGAAGTGTTCAAGGTCAGGTTGGATGGGGCTTCAAGTCATGCACTTTAACAGAATATGCCCCTGTCAATTGCAGGGAGGTTGGAATTAGATGATCTTTAAGGTTCCTCCCAACCCAAACCTGATTACATGAAAAGCAGTATCTGGTTTCGAATTCACATGATGATAGAACTTAATTTCTAGGCTTCAAATGTATCATATTTAAAAACACCAAAATCACCCTAAAAGCCCTTCCTGTTCAGTAAGAAACTATAGTGTTTTCAGCACAGAAAGGAAATAACTGTATGACAGCAGGGTTTTAAATAAAAGAGCTTATCTGTATATTCAAAAAGAAAATTAAATAAAATTTTGAAAAACTTTGAAAAATTTTGAAAAGGTGAAGACAACGTGGAAGGCACTGCTCCCAGGGCCAGTATTTTCAAAGGAGAAAAAATCATAGCATCTGAAACTGGAGATCCATTTCTGGAAATACAGAATGTAAATCCCTCAGTGTGGCATAAGAGGTGAGCATAGGAACTGCACTATACAGCAGCTAATTCTACTTGCATTGCTATGGTAACTATGAAAACATACACATCTGAACCACATTGTGCAAGGAATTATTGACCTGAGTGACATAGCAGAAAATTCACTCCATCCTAATTTCAGCTGTCAGGCAGTTCCTGTTAAGCATTAAGGACAAGGACAGGATGTTTACCCCAGAACACATGTCAGTGCTCCAACTAGGGTTACTCCACATCATTACCGCCAGGAACTCAAGGGACACAAAGAACTCCTCTGCCAGCTCTGCAGTGCTGAGAAACCTCCACATGACACCAACTCCAACAGCTCTCTCATAAAGACAAGGGAATGGGACACTGCTTCAGACAGGTTAGAAATAAGAGATACTCAGAAGCCATTCTTCTCTTCCTGCGTTGCTGATTTTCTCACTACTGAGTTGCAGCAAGTATTGCAAAGTTAATGGTGTTTTCTTACTATATTTTGCCTCATATTGAGGGTCATGGCTCTTATATCCTGACTATGTAAGACTTAATATTCAGAACATTCAGAAGGGTTTTTTTGATGCTGAACAAGGAATGAAGCAATGAAAGAACCATAAAGCAATTCAGGGGGGGGAGAGAAAAAAAGAGAAAAAAGACAGAGATAGATAAGAAGTTAATAACATTCCAGACCCTGTTACTCAATAAGAAAGATGAAAAGGGCAGGGAAACATCACTTCTCCCTTTTGCAACTGTTTTTTCCCTACACAACCGTTTTTGAGGTTGGTTGTGAGGTGGGTCCCCATGTTCAGGGGAAAGAAGCAGTGCTTTCACCAGGAATACAAATAAATGCTTTTTCTTCTTGCTAGAATGCTCTTCTCCTTCCGCCCATGCATGAGCATTCATGATTGGTGTTAACAGATAAATTATTTACAGTGAAGAGTAACAGATTCACCACTACAGAAAGAATATCACTAGATCAATAGTGCAGCTTCTTTCACATGGAGGGCAGGTGGTAACTGCACATGCACAGAATTTTTTTCATCAGAAAGTGACAATTAATCCAATGTAAGACATGGATTCTTAAAACGCAACATAAACTGCTCTCTTTCTGAAAGCATTAACTGCATCAAATTTTGCACCTTATCACTTTGGTACACAAGATGCAGTTTCTGACATGCTGATCTTTTTTGCAGAAGATCCTAAAACCTGTCTGAAGATGCTCTTCAATCATTAAAAAAAAAAAAACCAAACATATTTTTGTACTATGGACTACAAAGAAGAGGCATTGCTGAACCTGCTTGAAACCCACACAGTTATCACTACTGAGGCACTGAGGCACAGCCCAGGCACACTCCGGTACGTTAAAGGCCAGGCCATGTCAGACAAAGGATCCAAGTCCTAGAATACCCTCTCTCCCTCAGTAGTCTTCAGCAATTATTTTGAAAGGAGTATTAAAAAATAAAATACAGTTTATAATGACATCTCCAGTAACATTCTCACATCAATTAGCTGTCTACAGCTGAAAAGCTTCTGAGCTAAATATGGTATCTTGTTTAAGAGCTTCTGGAAATTCTGGGGAGCCCTTAATGTACAGACCTGGAACAAAAGGTAAAACTTATTCCAGTTTATATCTATGAAACAAAATCCCTAACCAAGAATGAAAGCATGTAACTGGCCACATTAAGTTAGATCAAATGAACATTTAGTCCTGTGTCTACAAATAGGCAAAATCAGGTTCATATGTTCATATATGATACTTTTCCTTAAGTCTTCCACCTTCAAACTCTTTTCAGTCTCAGAAACTTCCTAAGGTGGATGCATTCTCAGTAACCCTCAAGGGATTTCTCATCCATAACCTGGACCAAAGCTTCACTTGAAACTACATTTTGGCAAATAACATTGTCGACATCCTTTGGTGACAGTTTTCAACAGAGGTTCCAACCTCTACTGCCAGATGTCTGACAGCACATCTCCTGCTTGGTAGGAGATGGTTCCTAACAGCTTTATGTGATGCCTCAGATATTCTGAGCCTAGAATGAACAACACAACTTCACATTCCTTTAAGTGTGAAATGTAGAACAAAAATTACATTTCAGATAGAACAACACCACAAAATCCAAGAAGTGGATATACGATCAATGCAATTTTGATAGTACAAATACAGACACCATATCTGTAAATTGCTTTTGCAAATGAAATATTCACAGATATAATGTTCTCAAACAAAAGAAGTGCGTGTAAATGAAAACCACTCAACTACTGCTATATCCTTTACAGCACTTCACTAAAACTACAGGAGCTGAGGTATCTTTGTGTGATCTGAAGTGGAAACTAGATTAACTTCTGTTTCAGTATGAGAGGAAAACCTTGTAACTAAATCACTGGCAAAGAATCAAAAAATACATTAACATACAGATACAGAAATCACACTGTGCTGGTATCCATACTCCTCACAAGCAAGGCTTATCTCAAAGCCCAAAATGATGCAAATATGGAACAGCAACACTGAAAACTTGAATGTAATAAAATATCAAGCAATTTTTAGTGAAAAATACAAAACAAAACAAAAAAACAACTCCCGCCCCCCGCCTTTGGTCTGATTCCTGGCGCCACTGGTTGAACAAGGAACCACAAGCATAACATATTTACAGCAAGCTTTTCCAACTGCATTGCAAGAGCCAAGAACCTTTTCTGTAAACTGAGGCTTCAATCTACCCCACACACTGCATACTGAAGCTATATGCCTTTAATAAAGCTTCACATTCACATTTTTATTTTCTTGTTACATTCTTTATATTACTCTGTATTAATTTCCTCTTTGTAAAATCCCCGAAACTGCTCATAAAGCTGCCCTAAAAAAAAGTAAAGTGATACAGTTTGGAGATCAACAAAGAGATGTGGGAATATTTTTCACTGGAGATGCAAAGAACAGAGAAAAAAAAATTATGTATCACTGATTCCTGTACAAGTCTGGTCAGCAGATAAAATCTGGGGCTTTTTCATCCCAGAATTTGTCCCAGAATGGCACATGATGGTGTTTAAGAGAAGGCAATCATATTTCAGAAGGCATTTCTGAGCACAGAAATACAGGCATGCACGATCCTCATGAAAGTATAGTTGGAACAGGAAATCCATATACAACCAAATTTTGGTATTGCGTGTTTGAAAATGAAATCAGACATCCTGAGTTGTCTTTGACAGCCACAAAGGTATATCCCTATGAATCATGACAGAATGACACTATGACAGAATCACTCATATGGAAAATGATGTAAGGTGTTAGTAAATAACATTTTGAAAAATAACTGCTACCATCAAAAAAAAAATCAAAAAGGGAATAAAACTTAAAACTTGTATTTATTTTAAAGGAATTAATACACAGGCTAGAGAGACAACTGTGTTTGTACAGCTATTCCATATAGATATTTATCCTAAAATCCCTATTTTCAAAGATCTTCTTTAGTTAAAAAAAAATAAAGAAAAGAAAACAGCTAAAAGGTTTAGGCTGATGACAAGCCCACTTGGCAGGAGCTACTATAAATACTGCAAAGTTTCCATTTTTTTCTATTTAAAAAAAAAGCACAAATATAGTCCTTTTATGTTCCCATTTAAGTAATCACTTCCAGGTTCCATACAGATCCATCCATGAGTAAGACTTAAAGTCTGCTATTATGAACAAAAAGGATAAAACTGCCCTTTGGCAGAAGTATTATTTTCATGTAGTTAAATCTTTTGGATTTCTACCACTTCCCTTTGCTGGCTTTCATTCTTCCACCCATCCCTACTTGCTTACTGGACCTTTAACTTGCACTGCCAAGCAACTTCCCTGCAAAGAGTACATCAGGGGAGAGAAAAAAGTGGTAAAAAAACAAACCAATTAACTCTGCTTTCCAATAATCTGTAACAAACAAGCCACAAAAGAACATTTAAGTCAGCAGAAAACAGTAGGCGTATTGCTGTTTATCCCCTGGAAGAGTTCTATCTTCTACCCAGAAGGGAAGCTGCACCCACTGGAGCCCCACCTATGCTGCTCTGGCTTAGCTGAGTCTCCTTGGCTGGCAAGTCACCATAAGCATTTCATGGGAACAATCAAAATCATACCCCAGAAAACTGTTAATCATAATACTGTAACTGAAAACTCATCATAGAACACAAATCATACACTCTGAACCACAGAAGACATTCAAGAGCCAATAATCATCAAAATAAATTACTATCAAAGCTCCAGCTTCTGCTTCTGTGCTGACTTACATTAAATTAAGCCATTGGATTCCTGAACTATAATGCTTTTCAGAAAACAAAGCTAACATTTAAAAAATTAACTAGAGTTCACTTCAGATTTGTAAATGTTAATTTCAAAACTAATGATGTTGCACACCTCCACATTTGAATAATCAATGGGACACATTCTAAGGAAAGCTTAGTTTTGTAAAAGCTACATAATGAAAATGGGTTCCTATGAAGTATCCCTGCCAAGTATCAAAAATAACTAGATTCTTCAGACAAAATATTGTCTGAGAATCATAGGAGGGACAACTAGGAGACTAACAGGGCAACATGTTAAACACTTGAGATGTTTATACAGAAACATGAGAAATAAGGAGAATAAAGAGGAATAACATTAAACTCTTTAGAATCAACAGAAATTGCCACTTAATCCACCTCACAAAGACTGAGGATAAAGCACAAAGCTGGAGTTGGTGAGGAAGGGTGAAATGAACTTGCTGGTATGAGGTTGAAGAAAAACAGAGGTGGTCTTGTATTGTTAATCAAGAACACATACACTTGCTCTGAAGTTCAGAAGGAGTTGTGAAGCAGATTACTGACTATCTCTGAACAAATACAGAGTGAGAAAAGAGTGAGGTCAATCACACGCTCTTGAAAATCTGCTATATATCACTAATCAGACACAGGAATGCATTATGCTTATCCCTTAAGTAACTAGAAGCAGCATCCAGAATAAAACAGATGATAGTGTGAGGTCTTCACTGAGAAATCCATGGATGAGGAAAACAGACAAAAAAGAATATACAGATAATCCAATATTATATTTGAGGAGATTTCTTACATGAGATTGACTTAAATCTGAGTAAAAAAGAGATGAGTCAAGAAACTGAAGTCAAACTAGTGGTCATAAAATAACAAATTACTTATTCTGTGGAGACAAAAAAAACCCCAAGATGGACAGATATATTAAAATTTTCTTAAAAGTTGAAAAAAATCAAATAACCCAAACCCCAAAACAACCTTCAAAACTGATACAATAAGGAATGTTATATTCAGAAACACTTAGAACAGCATTCTAAGGACACTGTAAGTGCCTGGTGATGAAAATCTTGAACAAAAAGAAGACAGAATTTGTCCCAAAATAGAAGAAACAAGAAGCACAGTATGGGACCAATGCAGCTATGTAAGGACCTCTTTATAACAAGGAAATATAAAAGGAATATTCTTTTTAAAGTTCAAAAATAAGGGCCTGTGATGAATGATTAGTCATAGTATAGAAGAATTACATAAACACATATGGGTAGAATCAAAACGCCAAAGCACACAATGAGTTAGAGTTGCATGGATACAAAAAGACAGTAAAAACGTGTTCTCTATAAGCTGTATGTTTAAAGAAAACATAAAAATTAAGGTCCTTAATTAAGTGGGAAAGAAAACAAACATAAGAATAAAGAGGCAGAAGTTGCTTTCTCAAACAGCAGATTTCTTAATCAGTTTTTAAAAACTGATTGTGACCTGTGTTTTGAACTAAGAAATATGATCAAAAGCTTGAATAAGCAAATGCTATACAAACTGAAGTTACTGTCAAGTCATTATCTCTATCTGATCTGTCATGTCCCGTCCCACCAGATTCTTTCTTAAGGGCCCATCAGATGATGGCAGTGTCTCCAGGTTCCCACCTCATACAATGGACATGACCTCACCTTTACAGGGTTATGGGGATGTCAGAATACAGAAGGATGTCTGAACTGCAGTCACGCAATACATCTTTAGTAGCACAGCTTCTGGCCTCCTCTTCAAAACAGGGAACAGAAACACAACCAAGAAGATAAGTTAGGGAGACTCACAGCAAATTGAAAAACTGTCTGCCCAAAGAGTAACACTGGCTTCTGCAGAAGCTAGAAAGGTAGGCTGTAAATGCTTAATATCTAAATACACAACAAATTGTACTAAGGTATCATACTGAGATATCTAGGTGGATTACTTTGTTCTACTAGATGCTTATGACAACTGGAAATAGTTATTCCCCTGATTAAGTGCCAAGGTCCTTGTCCAACTCTGGGCATCACTGAAGAAGCTATGATCACCATACAGCTCCAAAAGAAACAGGGAACACGAATCTTTTAAAAAAATGCTTGACTAGGTTTAAGCATAAAAAAGACACAGGTAAGCATTTGTCCAATGTACAAAAGGTTGCCATAAAGAATCCAAGAGACTATCTATTTTAATTTCTGCTATATGAACAAGAAAGTGAAATCAAGGCAATTTGCAGCCTAGAGGATTTGGGTTAGAAACCAGGAGAGGATATGCTATTCTGAGGACAGGTGAGCAGAGGAACACACAGTTTCTTCTCTGGAGATAGTGAGGGCTTGCTTTTGAAGTACACAAAGACTGAACATATGATAAGCCTGAACAGCATCACCTCTTGTCTGTTTTAAACTTTCATTTTTTCTAAACCTTTAATTACTTCTTTTATCCTGCAACTGAAATTTCTGTGAAGAACAGACAATACTTTTAAAATTTCATTTTACAATAAGGTGCTTAAGTTCCTAATACTTTTAAAGTTCCTTCCTAGCTTATTATTATTAACCTAATACTTACTCAACCTTCTCTCTCCAGGAAAAAGCTTGAAAGAAATTAAACATCTACTTATGTTTTTCTTGAAACTGAAGGAAGGCAGAGAAAAGATATAGGCAAAAATTGCTGGACACAAAGTAGCCATCTCATGGGCAAGGGAAAAGGCAGGAAAAGGAAGGCAACAGAAAGAGTAGGGCTCAACTATGGATAATTTGAGGGACCTGTGGAACTGACAGGTCTGAGGTACCATTTCCCAGGTCCTGAAGAAAAGCACTCTGACAGATCACTTTCATTCAAAGGACATAAGCAAAGCAATCAGTAAAAGGGTCTTTGTGCTGCCTGAAGAGACATGAAGCAGTTTAAAACAAAAGCAACAACCTGGAATGTCTCCTTCTTATGTTTGAAGACAGTGACCTTCTTGTATAGACTTTCTTGATTTATCATGCTTGAATTCAGCTTTAATAGCTGTTAAAGAGGTGCTGTCAAGAGATGTCTTTTTCAATAAGCAATAATCTGTTGTCTCTTTCATTCCCTATCCCTACCTAAAAGAGCAAAACTAATATGCATTTGTCGCCTGTAGACACCCACTGAGCCCAGATTAGGCCTGAAGTCTTACTGGCAGGAGATGAAAGTAAATTCTGGTCACAGTCCAGAGGCTGATTTAATCTGGGAGAAGAGAGCAGAGCTAAATGAGCATGTTAATTTCAGAACTTAGTTTTCTCTGTTCATCTTTGCAGCAGAAAAGAGTTGAAGCTGGAAGAAGATGGGTGAATATACTGAAAAAAAAAAATGTTTAAGCACAGGAATCAATTTTCAGAAAAAGCATTCAGTCTTAAACTGCAGGCTTGCACAGACTAGGGAGGAGTGAAAAGACACTAAGTCTCTTATCTGAAAATGTGAACGTGGAATATTAGCGTCCTCAATGCAGAATTTCTTCACAAATAAAATGATACACCAAGATAATACAACCAACAGTAGTAAAACAGAAATTAACTAACTGTGATTGGCTTCTATATAAGTGGCTATAAATTTGCAAAATTCAATTATATAATTAGGGAAATAATCATATCTAAAGGTACTTAACCTCCACTTACATCAATAAACATCACTCTGGTATTTTGGTTGCCTCTCCAAAAACTTTGAAAACCTTGAAAAAATTTACTTTCACGACCGTAGCAAAGATTCTGTGATTATTACAGAGGCATTATCCCCAAAGAAAATAAGTTAAACCTGAGTCTATTAGGTTCTGTCATATCTTCCTGTTAACAGAAGTTCTCCTTCAACAGCACTAGTCTATCAAAACTACCTGGTTGGTACATCAGATTCCTCCACAACCTAATTAATACTTCTATATTTTCCATACTAACAAAATAAGCTGCAGTTGCAAAAAAAAAAAAAAAAAAAAGGTAAAAAAAAGGTATTTCTGCTATGCTACTATTTAACCTTAGGAAACTTCTTCCAAGTGATCCAAACATGAAGAAACACATATGCTTTTTGTACTCCCAAGCACACTTTCTTCATGTCTAATTGATCAATGGGTGGTCTAGCTACATGATGGCACATTCCACAACAGTCTGGTGGACAGACAGTATAGGAAACACATGACCTGACACCTACCATTCGCTGTTTTTTATACAATTAATTTCTCTCAGTTGCTGACATATCTCTTATAATGTTTTCCAAGAGTTTTCTTTGGAAACCAGTGAGATTTTTTAAAAGAACATGGATCTCAATCTAAAAACACATCACTGAAGCATGTCTATTTCTAAGACACGCAGATTGAAATACAAACCTTCCACAAATCTGAGGACAGGAAACCTTTCCCCCCTCAAAAAACTTATTATTCTCATATGATGAGCTACCCACATTAATCCACTTTAAAATTACTGCCAGTAGAAGACTTTCAGTACATATCTAATTCATCACTAAGAAAATTTTCAGTGGGAAAATTCTACTATTCACCCAGAAGGAAGGGGTGTCCATAAATGTGTGGGTGTTACATGGTAGTAATCATTATGCTTTCCTTTGTTTCAAGTTACTGGCTTTTAGCCCAGATTTTCTAGCCATCTAATTTGTCAAAGCGGCTAATTATCTCACTGTCATAAGCACTTAATAAACATTAGAATAATTGCTTTCTGCAGAGTAGGTAACCCTGAAATGATGACATACTCTCTTTCCTCCCCCAAGATGAATCCATTACTTATTATTTTGTCTGCTAACATCTGATAGCACCATGTAGTTCAAACTACAAATCTCCAAACCACAGTCTGTGCTAGGCAGTTTAAAAGCACAATTCCCTTCTAAATCAAAAAATTAACTCCGCATACACGCTATGCATTGCAAAAATAAGTGAAGTTGGGGGTTTTTAAAGTTATTTCTATATTTGGTGCCCATACGCATGGAGATGTCTCATCTTCTAATGTGGTGAAGATGAAGGTTACTAAGCTACTACCATTACAGTAGCTATGCCACAAAAGAACGACGCCAGTGTAAGAACACACAAAAGAAATCCAACCTTAAACCCCCACATTCTTCAGCCAAACTCTGTCCAATTCCAGAACCATGCACAACCACATCACCACTGCTGTCAAGCAGCGATGCTGCTGTGCATGGCCACCAATGCTGAAGTTGTGCCTCACCTCGACTACTCAGGCTTGTCTGGCCTTGGCTTCTGCAGCCCCTCAAAGCTGGGCAGGGGCTGAAGCTAATTATGTCTTGCCAGAGCAATTTCCCTCTCTGCAGCAAAGACCAGTGAAGACACTGTGCAGTTGAGTAAGCCATTGTGCACTTCTGGTGATGAGCAGCTGAAGCTTAGGTTAATAATGAGCTGTAGTATTCCACAGCCCATGGGAGAGAAAACATACCCCAAAGTCACTAGCAGGGCATCTTGGGGAAGAAGACAACCTTATTCCCTTTGTTCACAAGGGAATCAATCTGCTTGCGACTGGGAACCAGTTAACAAGGGATACAGGAGGAGGAAAAGAAGAAATAAGACTTAATTTTCTACCCACCTCCTTCCAGAAACTCATTCACCTCCAAGCAAAAGGTTTAATAGGATACCAATTTTTTCATGCTTATTACGGCAAGTCCAAATGAAATTCCAATTACCTCATTTCTAAGTCAAATACTCCTGAACTGCAGGGGAAAGAGGCCAGTTATCTTCCTACCCATGCCAGAACAAAATCAGGGTCCCTCATTCTCTTTTCTTTTTTTTTTTTTCTCTTTTTATTAATGCAATTTCTGTGTTTACACATTGAGCCAAAGATAAGCCAGAAAATGTTTCTTCTCCCAAAACTAACTTATTTTATTGCATTGGATCATAACAGAGACTGAGAATACACAATTAAAAAGAAATCCTGAACACCTTTAATTCAAACATCATGATAAACATCACCAGCAGAATATTATCTTTCATTGCTGAACAATTACTACCAGTTATATTCCAAAATGATCAGAGTAGCCCTCTATGGCTCAGAGCTCCTTTGATGTTGGTGGAGATCTGCTTTTCAATTAATTCCTAAGAAGAGGAGCACATATATTTCCATTGCAACTCCCACTTTAATATCTCATAAATAGTACATATACTCTCAGGTAAATGCAAAACAGATGAGCTGTAAAAGAATGTTATTATTATCATTGAATACTATCAATATCATTGAGTCTTTCAGTCAAACTGAGAACTAATGTTGACCTACCACCTGTCATTCTCCATTAATGAAAGCTGAGTACGGATATTAAAATTGTGCATGTGATGGAGAAAGAATTATTTTTAATGATAGAACTCCTACAAAAATCTAATGAAAATTCCGACTTGTAAATCCTTATAGAGCAAGTTAACAAGTAAAACAATAAATGCAACAACTTTTTAAAATATTGGAACATAAGAACAGGTGGTTTAAATCTTCGCATTTTGATACTAATTATGGTTCCATTCTGGGCAACTTCATAAGAGGCATCACTTCATTCCAGGGTTATTGTCTTAAGGATTTCCAAAGCAATCTGTTCAGTTTACTTTCCTCCTCTGTAAACTTGAATTGGAACCCAATCATAAAACTGACGTACTTCATCCCTGTATAAAAATCAAGAATGAAGATGAGCAAAATAGTGACAGAAAACCTATCAGCACCATCAGCATAACAGATATTGCATTTGCTGCCAGGAAGCCAGGTGAAAAGAAGATAAAATCAGCTCAGGTGAATGACAGAATTGCAAGTGTAGGGTGTTACTGCTCGAGGAAGAAAGAACCATCTCTGATGTTAAACTTCCAGGAGATAAGAGAGCAGATGAGTTAAATCATTACATGTTCTACCAGATCAATCCATCTTGCATCCAAAAAACATTCAGCCATACAAACTCTCAGGAACAAATTGAATATAAACTACTAATAATTTGCTACTCTTGATACAGGAAGAAAAGACTGAAGGAACCAAAATCTTTCCTCTGAAGCCAAAGATAAATCCTCAAAAATACTGAAAAAACATTATCTAATCTATCTCACATGTGCTTTTTTGGAAAAACTTTCTGATCTGTAAATGAATTATGAACAGGAATATCCTGCTGTCAGATATGAACCAAACACCTATGACAGAGTAGAAAGGGGAATAACCACAAAAAAGCATCAACATTGGTTGTCACAATTAGCCTTGTACTATTTGTACTTCAGAGTTTCAAAAATGCACACATGGCAATACAGATTTGCACATTCACGAGTAGAAACAGAGGTTATTATTTCTTAGAGGAATTTTAAGATAATGTTGTTGCTCAATTAGACTCAATCTCTAATATCTAATGGTAAATTAGCTCACACTGTGTTGAGAAATACTGTGTAGTTGTCTTCACAGCGTTAGGAGCTGATAAAGCCCTGACAGAGACTAACCATCCTCCATGGTCTGGGCCATACTGCATCTCTATCAAACACTGCTGATATATATAAAGAGAGAAAATGTGTAAGAGATGTATTTATTTCTATTTAAATTTCCAGGCAGTGTAAGTACAAAGAATGAAGCCAAAGCTGCATACAAAAAGACTTTAGAATCTGTTATTTCCCCAGCTCTTCCTTGACTTGATAACTGGAGACAGATTTTCTTTGATAGAAATTGTACCGAATTTTAAGTAGAAACTTATTTCAAACTTTTAAAATCAGCAGAACACATGATTTTTCTGAATTACCAAAAAGAGTGATCAACCACGGAAGTTCTATTACAGTTTGTCAGAATACACCATTTTGCTAGAAGGACAGAATAATCTAGCCATTATTGGCTTACATTTTCTCTTCCCTTTTTAATGTTCTCTTAAAAATTTTTATCCGGCGTGTTACTGCCTGAAAGTAACTTCAAATAGGTTAAAGCTGACAGTAACAGTGGAGTTTTCTCTGCCAGGAGTATATATTAAAAAATAAAAAATTCTGCAAGCACACGATGCTGTTTAAAATGAGACTCTACGGCACCACAAGAAGAAACCTTTTATAAATCAAGGGCACACTGTATACATTAATTCACTTACAGTCCTGAAGAGAGAGATTGTTAAAATCTACTAATCCATTTTTGGCATGAACTGCAAACAGGCGATATAGTTTACAAATGCAGATTATAAGCACTGTTGCTAAAGCTGCCATTCTTGTGATCTCAGGCAAACTCTGAACTATGTTGCTTCCTTTCTGAAAAGCTTAAACATGTTTCCTCCCTCCACACACCCTTAGTCTGGACAGTTGAATCATTCTCACAGCAGATAAATCTTTCTGACTGCTGATTATTCTGACGGGGGGAAAAAAAGCCACTTTGTGTGACAGGGTCCCTTTTGTTTCACTGCAGGCACAACAATCTGTTTTCCATTGAACAGAGGTTTTAGTTCTCCCTCCACAACATTTTTCTTTAATTATGATAAAAGACAGTAACTTAATCAGGCATAAATCCTGTTCAAGCAAACACATGAAAATAAAGGGGTTAACTTTGGAGGCAAAACGCTAGACATGTGACTTCTCAATTACAACTGTAGATAATAAACCACTAAAGCACTGACAAATGAAAATATGTTTTTTCCTAAGATTTCTACTAATATCACTAGAGAAATTAATTAAAGAAACCCACAATCATGCTATTTGGTTTAACAGGAATGCCTACAATATAGCTATTCAGTTTTTAAATTATCTTGACTTTTACTCCAGTAGCATAACTATATACACAGTTGCTCCCAAGGAAAACATTTTCATTTTAATATGCTATTTCAGAAACTCTGGAGTACCAGCATCTCAATATGCCAAATAAGTTCGTTACAAATTAAGATGCTGGGACTGATACCAGGAGGGAAAGATACTGCCTTCATTCCTTGTCTGACACACGTAATACAGATGCATGTGAAGACTAGGATCAGCATCCTCAGAGTACAGTCTGTATTGTCACCCATTATCAAGTCTAAGAACTGCCACAGTCAAGTGCAGCCTTAACTTGGAAGCAAAGTTCCAGCCTTGTTGAAAGCAAAAAACACAGCTAAACTGCAGTAGAGAACAGCAGGACTGTTCTCTACTGACACAGCTACTTTTCAAGTTATGAACAGTATTTTAACCTATGACAATGAAGCAGGTTGAAGCAGGAGCTCACCTCCACCCATGTTCTTGAGGAACTGAATATTGCAATAACTCAAATCACTCACCTATTAGGATTCTGAACATGGTGGAAAAGGGAGAATGTGGTTTTAGCAGAACAAAGTGGGAGGATACACCATCAGACTTGGTGTACAAGGAAGCCTGGAAGTAGAGACAGGTGAACAGGAGGTATTAGAAAAACATGGAGTGATAGTGACACAAACTAGGACATTTTCGGCAGAAAGGCACAAGGTGTTGTTATACACAAAGAGGAGACAGAGCCGGAAAGAAATTTAAGAGCTGAAATTTGGAAGCCACTGGAAAACACAAATAGGGTGTACCAAATGTATTCTAACTGAACAGAGGTTGGATCTTTCTAGGCAGAAAAGAGAGACAGTTTGTTGGCCCTGAGGACAAATAAAACAGCAGTGATGTCATGTCTATTTTTCTGCAACCTCTCTTCTCACCCCCAAAGGGGCTGGCCACATCAAAGCTGAGCCTGGAAACACACCTTGCCACATGTTCCTCCTCCCCATCATGCGACTGCAGCACCACAGTTAGACCCACAGGCCAGAACCATGGCAGAAATCTCCCCAGTAAACTGCAGACTGGTGTCCAAGATTCAAACAGATCCTCTGTAGTTCATGGTAAGAATGTAGCTCAAGCTGCTGTTCTAAGGTGGTTGAGGCTAGGGAAAGAAAACAGGGACACAAACTCACCACTAAGGATAATCTAAGAGCACAGGGAGTTCCCTAAATATGGCGGAATGGTAGGATCAGACACAAAGGCCTTGGTGGACAGAGTAAGATTTATGCACCAAGGACATTAATAGATTTATGCACCAAGGACACTGGGCAGACACTGCAAAACACACAAGTGCTTCATTCCTCCTGTAGGTAGCAGTAACTGTTGCCAACAATGAACATCCACAATCATGACACTGAGATTTCATTCTGAGTTTCTCTGATCATGTCTGGCTTGTAGCTAGTAGCTTCTTCGCTTAATTAGCAGAGAGACAGCTTGAGATTTCAATCACACAATAAAAAAATAGGTTTAGTTATTGAGTTAAAAACATTTCTGAATGAAACATTCCAGATTCAAACTACAGATTGGATAAACCCTTTGGTTGGGCGTGGGTGGGTTTTTAGGGGTTATTTTGTTTGTTTATTTGGGGTTTTTATTTGTTTGGTGGTTTTTATGCGGTAGTGGGTTTTTTTGGTTGGTTGCGTTTTGGGGCTTGGTTGGTCGGTTTGGGGTTTTTTTCCCTGACCAGTCTGGAGTGCATTATTCAGGCACCATGGAACTGCCTCTGGCTATAGTTACAGAGTAGATTTTAAATGAAAGCTGGTGTTGGTCTGCATAATATTTGGTGCACCTGGGGAAAAGTATTCATCCAAGCAACAGCCAGATCTGGGGCCACCAAACTTGTTGAGGACCCACTTGTATTATTTTCAATGGAATCTTTGAACACACCAACAGGTACCTGTTGCATTTAAGCAGGTTTCTTACCTTTGAAATATAGGAACAAAAATTAGCAAAAGAAAAATCACATTGAACTAACACTTAGGATATCACAAAATGCAATCAAATTTGCTACACAGTCACTCTTATAGCAGACATTTTCAGTATGAATTTTACAATCACAATTTAGGTTTACAAACATCACATATGTAATTAGTTTTACCTTATTAAGCATTTAGTACCTTTAAAAATGCGAACACATATTTAGGGTTTTCGTATCTTAGTATAAATCTACTCTTTTTAAAAGTCTTATACAGACTTACTCAAGCATACCAGTGGGTTTTTTTTCTAGTGCAAGCATTCATGATAAAGCACACAAGCTTTGCAATAACTCAACATCCAAGTACTGGACTTTTTTGGTTGTGTGATGTTGTACAGAATCAAGAACAGAATCAGCATGCTTCCTTATCAGGAAAGCAGACACTTTAAAATACCAACATTCTTTTTTATACAGAAAGATTAATATATAAACTAACATACATTCCTATGCTTCCATGCAGTCCCAACTTCTCCCTGTTCATATTAGTGTGCTCCTGCCCCTAACTATTACATTATTTGAGGCAGTGGGGAAGTTTCAGTTAATACCAACTTAATCTGAACCATTTCAAGTACAGTTCACCATCTATTTTTTTTCCTGGAGTAAAATAAAACATGACCACCATTTCAAATACATCCAGAGCTAAATTACAATTTAAGTTGTCCCTCCCCCTACACGTTGAAAGAGCTCTCTTTGTAAAAGAACTCTACTTAAGTAAGTGTCTGTTGCACAAATGCATTTAGTTACCTTCCTAATCCTGAGATAATTAAAATCTGCAAGGTAATAAAGTACTAGGTCTGTAAACAGTTTCTTGGGGAAATGCTCTCTGCATTCTCAACTGCATCTACAAAGTTTCCATTGACATTCACAGGACTTTTTTCCCAATCAAACAGAAGTACTTCTTCTCAACAAGAGCTAAAGTGGAATTGCCAACAGAACCACAGTTTATGCACTAGAGCACAGCTGCCTCAAGCCACGTCAAAAAGCATCCTCAGCACATCATAAGCACTGCACTGCTCTTTAGCTACATGCTCCTCGGAGTAATTGCTTTCTGAAAGAGCTCAGGCTATAAATCACCTCTGACAAATTGACTTTCATTTTGTCTCCTAAAGTAATAAGACCAGAGATGCCACTTAAAATTACATTAAAGAGATTATTTCTTCTTCCCCAGGGACCACATTGCCTGGACTATGCCAAATGCAGTATACAAGCCATCTTTTCCTATCTTTAGTTCCAGAAATTAACACTGCATATTGAGAGTAGAAAATTCTAAGCAAGAATATTTCTTTCAAATTTCAGTTCTAATTTACAAAAATTTGTAAACACTACTAAATTTATGTAAATCCTTTCAGACCAATCTATCTCAAAGTATTTTATCCATTTTATACAGCCACAGTGATATATAAAAGCCTAAAATAAGACAAAGTGGACACTTGAAATATTGATTCTTCTTTCCAGAGTGACAATGCTCCACCAATTGATAGTTTTCAAGATGAAGGAGGTGCAGGGCTGGACAACACAGTGAGAAGTAGAACTGTTTTATCCTCCCCTGTCCAGTGAATTTGTATTACGGGATCATAATGAAGGTTTTGCTGCTGAGCAGAATTCCATTAATCTTTTTCATCATTTATTATGTGGCAGAACACACTCTGTTCAGTACAAGCTAGGTCCAAAACACAAAGCACCAACTTATACCTTCTGCTCTTTAGTCTCCTTTAATATCAGAGTCTGTCAGTAGAAGAAGGATTCTTATGTAGTGATATCATAGAAGTGATATTACACAGTCCAGAAGTGTAAAGTTAGAAAAAGTGAGGAGATGCCAATGAGCAATCTTTGATAACTCACTAGGCGAACAAAGCATTAGCAGATTAACACACCAAAGATATGGAAAACTCAGCCCTCCCTCACCCATGAGTAGAAACTATTGCATACATATACAATTTTATCTTTTATGGGAATGCTCTAAAAATCATTTAGCAGAAACACTACAGAAATTAAGAGAGCTACAAAGTGAGGGTGACCATTATCTCCACTATTTCACTGCCTTACTTTACCTCTCAGTATTGCTTAAAGGCTGACCAGATGTATCAACAACCATCAAATGGGTGTTTGCACTTGAAACATCGCCACACCAGACCAGATGCCTAAAACATACTGTTTTCAATAGACAGATTAAATGCTGGATTTAAAGCAAAAGGGACCAAGGGCTAAAACTGGCAAGTCTGAACGAAAAGTTGCTGACAATTTATTCTCAAAAATAATCAGGACAGAAATGGTCTTGAACACCCCTATTGTTTTTAATTCTCCCATCCTACTTCTTATATATTACCATAACTGTTTCTGAAAAAAGAACTGTCCAGCATTAACAATCTGGTTTGCTATTTCTTATTATAATTTTCTGTCTGTTGCCTTTTAAAATCCTTAGTGAACTGGGAAAGAAATATTACAATTACATTTGAATGTTATTACCTTTATTTGTTGAGAAATTGCTGGATTAGAAGCAAAGAAAGGTTGGTTGGGGGTTTTTTACTACCTTAATGATTCATTTAGCAGAAGAAAGAAGCCTTGAAAGTTGGCAGTGAGGAACGCACTTAGAAATCTGTGACTGGCCCAAAAAACCCACTTCTAGAGCAATAATGGAAAAGACAAATGCACTGAGAAAAAAATCAACTAAAGGAAAAAGACCCGAACAAGCTCCACTTCCTTTAAAGAGGGAATCACATTATCTTCTTTTTTAGAAATTCTTTACATCAATTATGAATGAAGGCTAACCAACATCCTATCTAAGTCTAGAAAATATGGCTGGGAGGTTTTGTGGGTTTGGGGCATTTGTTGTGGGGGAAGGGGAGGGTGCCCCATCGTATTTCTTTTTTTCCTGAAAATTTTGTACTTTCATTGTAAAGTATATTGCCTGTTCCTTCTCTGTTCATCTTCTGCATTTCAGCCTTATGGTTGCAAAGGTAGTATTACAAAAAAACAAATGCAGTACTTGCACCCCAAATTCACAGCTGCAATAGCAGTTATCAGTTAGTCTTAAAAAGTTTAGAACTGCTGCCTGCAAGCCCACGTGGTTAAACCGCCATGAACCAAGTCAATTTCCCACCGTTTACAAAAGGTGTGCAAAGATGTGAAATAGAGAGTTCAAGCTGCTAAGAAAAAACACCCAAGAGATACAGGCTGGGGGCAGCAATTTTTTTATCTCTGTGAGCTTATCAATATCCTGCACGTGGCAGCTACATGTATTGAGTTTCACAACTTCTAACTCACCCACACAGATACTCTCTTTCTCCTGCAAATCCTGCAGACAAAAGTAATGTTTACAATTTTACTAGGACACCATCATCCAACAGAAGTGCCCATGTTCATGGAATAGAAAGTGACGAGGCTGAGAAAACAGAAAGTCACCATCCCCCATAACCCACTTCCAAAAATGTCTTCTCTACCTTCAGACATGTACAGTTAATTCTTGATCAAACTTAACCCATTCAGCATTTCAAAACTGCAATTTAAGGTTTCTCTCAAACTGAAAAGAAAATGAGTTAGAAGTATATGCTATAGGTTTCAATTCTCCAGAGCTCTTAGTACTTCAAGACTAAGCTGGTTTTCTGGGTTGGGGGAAAAGAACAAAAAAAAATTTAAAAAGCTAATACCCACAAACCACACACCACAAACAAAATGGCAAAAATTTGTATGATTTTTACTAGGTCCAGGAATGATCAACTCTATGGCAATCAACTCAGACAAGCAAGCTTTTGGTATTTATGCTTCTCAGTCCACAGGTAATCAGAAGGAGTGTTCACATAAAAAATAGAAGAGGGGTTGGAGGGGATTTTATTACATATTGATTTCATTAAATATATGATTAAATACTTGTATCATGTTAATATGTCTGCTTAACTATGAACAATGCGGAGGTAAAAATATTCTTATGGTCTTCCACGCTTACATGGAAAAATATGATAAGTAGACATGCTTAGAACAAAGCAGTTGGATACGTTGAAAAGAAGAATCTGCAAAATTAAGAAAAATTTTAAGATTCTAATACAGTAAATACTCTCTGTGCAAAAATCTTATTGAAGATTTTACACGGACAGAACGTCTACTCAAAACAAAAAGTTACATCATGAAAGAAAACTATTTTTGTCAACTACCTAAACCAAACATACCTAATTAGTTTTAAACCACCAAAAAGAAAATTATGCAAATTGGCACTGTATGAAAGAACAATACGCATTGTTTTCACAAAATGGGTTCAACACCAGGTTGATAATTTCATTTAAGAAAATAAGTTAATATAGCATGATTTTTCAGGAGTATATCATGAAGTCCATGGCACTTCAGTTTCAATTAAAGTTTTCAACACATTTTAAAATTACTGTAGACATGGAGGATCATAAATGTGTTTACCTCCACCTCAGACAGCATTTAAAACAAAGACACAGATGTTTGTACACTATCATATATACATTCAAATATCATATATACATATATATGAAATATACTATCATGTATACTTATTGTATACTATCAAGTTTCCTAGACCATACTTCAACTCCTATAACCCAAGAATACTGAGTTGTTCACTTTTCAGTTGATACTGACAACTGCCTGCAAGCCGCAGGAGTTTTATAAATCCTTTTTCCCAGACCCAGTTAACTTTCTGAAATAGCCTGCAAACTGTAATAGAGTTATCCAGGAATGTACCTTCTAACTCCATTTCCTGTTGTATTTAAAATCCTGCCAAAGGAATATTTCAAAGCAGAATGCAGGACATTAGTGTACGATGGAAAGTTTGCCGATGGTTTCCAAAATCACAGAAGAAGTCATACTAATTTAAAAGTTAGATGCGAAATTCTCTATTAAAGAAACACAGACTTCTATTAAAGAAACTTCTATTAAAGAAACAGGGACTTCCTATTAAAGAAACACAGACTGTGATATTCAAGTGGGTTTAAGAAGTAATGCTTACAGCAATTCAGCCCCTACAGACTTGTTTTTGATTTTACATAAAAGGTTGTTAATGAAATAAAGGACAAATGTTCCCAACGCTGTTTTCTTCCCATTGCTCTGCCCCTCTAATATCTGGAGTGAAACAAGTTTTGAAGAAACCACCTTTAAAACACTGTTTCTGCAGACTTTGGACACAGCTGTATTTGAGTAGTGCTGTAATTCACAATGCGTAGCAACAACACCACAGTGCATCAGTCTGCCTGGTTTGTGTGGTGCATTAAAGAAGCAGCTCAGAGAACGACTGAAAACTGTATTTCAGCAGCATCACTTGACAAAGAAGATATCTCAAGGTATCCATTGACTGGGAAGACGCATCAGCCATCCTCCTCCAGCAGCAGCTGTGCTCTTGGAAACGCAAGCATTCCACGTGAAAAGAGA
Source organism: Ammospiza nelsoni (assembly GCF_027579445.1). Lineage (NCBI taxonomy): Eukaryota > Metazoa > Chordata > Aves > Passeriformes > Passerellidae > Ammospiza > Ammospiza nelsoni. The sequence continues at coordinate 27,491,119 of NC_080669.1, read as the reverse complement.
GCGAGCTGTCACCTAGACATCAGCAGTGAGCAGCACCTGTGCCTGGCACGCAGGTCCCAGCAACAGCTCCTGAAACTGACAGCACTTTCTCTCAGCACAGCAAGGCAGGCGCAGAGCCCAGCGGACGGACCCTGCCACCCTTCAACAGGCTGCAGACTCCTTACCTCAGAAAACGAAAAAAACACGTGGATCTATACAGCAAGGAAAGAAAATCCTGTGTCCTTTTATTACCAATACAATTTCCTTCTGAAACCCTCAAAACTTACAGTGAGAAGGAACATAAATGGGTCGTATTTGGAAAACCTTTTTTCCAAGTGATCATGAGCAGAAAGATGCATTTACATATTGGATTCACTGAGGTACTACTGATAGTAAGAAAAACAGTGCAGCAAATGAGTGAATGTAAGAAGCTTCTCTGTTACAGAGGAACAGATACAGACCAAACTCTTCAAAGCATACAAAAAAGGAAGAAAAAAATATGTGCACTGACATGCTGAAAGCATTAAACCTGACAGAATTGAGTATGCTGGCTGTCTTAGCTAATAAGAAAATATTCAAAAATACATTTAATAGAAATGGATTTCTTTTCTGGTTTGCTGTTTTCCACAGTATTCTAATTTACACAGAAATACATGCTCTTCCTAGGATGGTTAACTATGCATCCCTATTCAGCAAAAAACACCTGTAAAAACTTTTAATTCTGAACTTAGACTGAAGTTTGGCTGAGACCCTTTGGAATGACTGGCGGTAAACACGGCCTTTTAAGTAATAAATAAATATGCTTCCTTTTTGTATTATTTGGTTTTGGTTATTTTTGTTGTTTTGTTTTGCTTTATGTTAGCTGTTACCTGTATTGAAGGAACAAATATTAAAAAAGGAGTAATTTGCTAGGAAAAAAATTCCCCAGGATGGTTAAAAAATTGAATGCAGATGTCAAATCAAAGGTAACACCTCCATTGTAATCACAGGTCTAGTTCTTCTAATTTTCCTATGAAAAGTATGTTTTGAATAATACTACTCATGGCTTCTTTTAAAGAGAATTTGTTTCTGACAGCTGCTTTCATTTTACATACAGGAATATTAAAGTCTTTTATTATTACAGAGAACGCATAATTACAAAAAAAATTAGTATTTGCTTTCAGATGGTCCCCAGATTTCCCCCATCCATTCCCATCATCTCCACTACCATGCTATTTTCGTGTAAGAGGCAAATAAATACTACACCATATAATTTAAAATAGTTTGAGTTTAAATTATACTAACTTGAAAGAATGTCTTTTACAAAAAGAAAAAAAAAAAGTTATTTTAATCCTGCTGCAATTCTGTTTTTCTTTAGACTTAGAATTGATTAAAACAAAATAAATGCTCTATCCAACTGCATTCTTTTCATTATTTTCTCATCCTTCCATTATCATCCTAAAATACCATACTCTTACAATATGGAATTCTTTAATCAGTCCTGACATGCATCTACTTTTTGATTGGCCCAGCCCCAGCAAACACAGTTGTGCTCTACTACACATCATTTCTCTCCATAACCTGTTTTCCTTTGGGTAACATACTTCATTTCAAACCTTCACTATTCCGTAAGGCTTAAATTAGAGGTTGGGTAACTAATGCATAAGCAGAACTCTGGTTTCATTCAGAAATACTGCTCTCATTCAATCTGAATTTGGGCCAAACCAGCTGCAAAACCAAGCTTTAGTCTGCCTAATCAGTTGCTATAGCCTGAAATCTTTGTTGTTTTTTAAAATACCTAAACTCAAGAGTATGTTCCATGATCAATTATTTTTCAGGATCATCAACTCTTATGTGGTTTTTAACAAAAAATATTACAAAACAAATAGATAAATACTAGTCTAAATATTACTTCTGAAAAAAATATGACTATTTAAGATTTCAGCTCAACACCACCAGTAGCAAACATGGGTAATTTTCCATTACCAAACCACTGGAAAATCAAAAGATTCTCATATATTTTTCTATTAATGCTAATATATCATGGAATCACTGAATCACTAAAGTAGGAAGACATCTGCAAGGTCATTGAGTCCAACTGTTAACCCAGCACTTTGAAGTCCACCTCTAAACTATGTCCCTAAGCGCCACATCTACGTGTCTTTTAAATACTCCCAGGGATGGTGAATCACTGTGCAGAAGCACATCCTCTCAGAAAGCAAGTCTTTTAACACTGAAGGAAAAAAAAAAAAAGAGAAGAACAAAAATTAAAGAAATTCCATTTCAGAGAATAGCGACACTTAAACCTATGTATAACTTTCCTACACCAATGGGTTTGAACCAAAATCCATTAAAAGGAGTCACTCTTCCTCGGACTTTAAATGAAGTGCCACTAGTCGCAGCAACATATTAAATTATGTGAAATTTTTGAGCTCTGTTTTTCATCCTCCAAGCTGAAACCCTGAACTTGAAACTTGAACATGCTCACTGTCCTAGAGAAGAATACTGAAGAAAACTGATACATCTGTTTTGTACACAGAGTTTTCAGAAGTAACAGAAATGTCCTCTTCTGCCATCTCCTCCTCTCTATCTGGAAAGCTGTTCCACTGGAGATAAGATAGCATCCATTAGCTCTAATTTAAGGATATTGTGCTGTTTCAGCTCAGATATGACCCAGACACATCGATAAAAATACATCACAATAGCTACAAGACTCAGAGAAAGACTCTAAGGAAGAAATTTTGAAAATACCTCGTCAAAGTCAGAACAGCCTTAAACAACTGCCTTGGTGGCTGGAAAAAAAATCAACAACCAAAAAAACCCCAAAAAATAAACCTAAAACACAAAATCACAACAAACCAAACACAATGGAACTGAGAATTAAACTTGTACAGGAGCAGACTATGATGTGACCCTGCCTTTATACCAATCCTTCACATTATTCCACAATAGTGCACCAGTCTGGAGCACATAAACAATCCATACCTTCAGCAGGTCACATGCTGAAAATGCAATGCATGCTCACAGTCATGAATACATATTGTGTTACAAATCCTTTTTTTGCTCCACACCAGAATGTTTGATGAGTATATTAAACACAAGATTTACACAGGAGCTCTGATTTTTACAAACAAAGCATCCATAATTCTATTTCTGCATAACAATAATTTTTAAAATATTTATAAATTCTTGATCCATCTCAGAAGTAATTCTCATTAAGTATTTTTGTGCTTAGAAAAAAGTAGGTTTAAAGTCTACTGATGCTAACACTCATACAACGCTTTCCCCTCCTGTAATTCAGGGCGAGAGGAAGAAACTTAATAATTCCCTAAGAATTTGTACAAATCAATAAGTTGAATGTCTCTTATACTACTGTATTTTGAGAAGTGTTTTTCCAACAAAATATATGCGAATCATTAGAGAAAACGAAATCCTTTTTCTAAGGCTCTAGAGCCTGAAGTCCTTAAAGCATGTGGCTAATATGCTTAGGGCTGTATGTTGCCTCTGCAACAACAGGTGAAATGCATCAGCAACAGGAAGAAGCATGCACATCTTATGAATAATGCAACAGATAAAACCGACACTACACACAGCAGAGCCAGAAACGCCCTCCAGACAGCAGGGATGGAAACAAGGAGCTCCTGGTTTTGAGTTGCACAGCGTCCCTTCCAAAGGTTTTCCTCCTCCTGGATAAAGGACGGTAAGCCACACACGTCCTGCACAGGTGGTGCCTCGTTCGCACACTGGACAGAGCAGCTAGCTGAACAAACAGGGCAACGCTGACTCGTGTCATACAGACTGCTCAGGTTGGGACACGTGCATTTCCTCATACAGTTTTTGTATCCAAGTAAAGAACAGAAGACATAGCTCACCCACCATTCCTTACATGTGCAGCATTACTTGCAACGCTTTCCAAGACAAAGCAACTTGGGTATTTGGCAAGCCAAACTTTAGTCTGGTGCCGAATGGAAACCTCTTTTGATCACAGCCTTTCCACATCATAGGCTGTCCTTAAGAAAACAAAAAGAATAAGAAAACTGCTCTTTGTCTTGACAAGTCAATAAAAACAAACCTACTTCTAATACTGTTAAGCAACTGTAAATACGTAGGAACATAAGAAAATGGAGATTAATTTATTTTCATTTGATTACATAAACAGATCAATGCACACATCAATTCTTTTTGTTTAGGAAAATCTTTAATATTTTGTTTGCTTTGTTGACAAAGATAACATTTTTTCACTCAAGTTAAAGATAAACCTTACGGCTCTTGTTCAGATAAATTATCAGAATTCCAAGCCTGATGTTTGAGCCTAATCAGTAGGACCAGCCAAGCAACTTAGATATATAACTTTATTGAGTCAATTTACGCTAATTTTTGCTACAAGATTTATATAAAAGCAAATGTAAATAAAGACAAGAATAAAAGTTCCATTATATTTGCCTAAACTCAATGAAACTTGATAAGAATTCTGCTGAAAACACCTTCAAGGCAGAACAAGAAAACTTTTAACACATAAGAATGTGAAATATAAAAGAAACTAGAGTTTGCAATACAATAGGTGATGATCATGGATTAAAAAAATGAGAAAAGCTACCTACATTAAGCTAAAAAATGTTACAATAAGCAAAAAAATGTTTTGTTGTTCTGTTAAATATTTCCTGTACTACAGTGAAGAATGCAATAAGCAGGTTATGAACCCAAGATCATCTTCCCTGTAACATGTTTAAATCCCAGGGAGAGCGTCTGGCCTCAGCATGAATCATCACCAATTCCAAACACCTCTCTTGAGAAAAGAACTTTGCTTCCAGATGTCTGACAACAAGCATTTTCCTTATTTTGTAGACTGCTTTGAAGGGAGGGTGATGCTCATCAGCTGAAGGTTTAGGTAGAACCAGAGAAGATGCCACAGGAATACCATGAAACATCCTTGCAGTAAGTTTGCATGGCCAACTACAAACTTTTTCCATTTTCAAGTGGTCCTCAGGAAAAGTAAAACAAAACACAACAACTGGATTAATTTAGACCTAATCTTAGAGACACATTAATCTATTTCATTCCATCATGACCCTGTAACTCATCAACAATGTTCCAAAAGGTGGTGGAAGAATATCATGCTTCAAAAGCATCTAGCGCACCATACGTACTGCTCAAACCAAAAAAACAGTGGAAGAAAAGTCTGAGCTCCCAGAAGGCAAGCAGTGCTAAATATCTTCCTCTAAGGCTTTCTTTAGGATGTAAGGTGTAGGCATCTACACGTAAAGACTCTTGAGTTCCCAAAAACTTCAACAACAAAACTAAAAAGCGGTAAGTAAGAACTAAAGGAAAGTAATTCAGTCTGCAGGTCACAGGTAAACTCCTAGCAGAACAAGCAGTAAAAATGGTTCAACTCAAGTAAGACTAAGCCTGAAAAACCAATCACATGGTGTCACAGTAACATGAGAACCCCAGGAAATGCCAGAGTTGTCAGGCCACCACCTTCTCAATAACAGTTCACCCAAATTAGAAACTGGATACACTAGGTCACTACCTGGCAAAACTCCCAGCCTCAAATGACGGCCTGTCAAACAAGAGAGAAGGGCACTCTTCCATCTCCTGCACTACTAACAGGAGAGCCTGACAGTCTCTGGGGAGTAGAATCAGCCCTCCACCACAAAAACACCACAGCAACATATTTAGTTTTCTGCAGAGTACTGCATGCTCCAGCAAGCCAAGTTCTTCAGAATACACAAAATGAATCTTCTTTTCAAATTGTCTCAATATTATGGTGATGGACAACTTGATCTATTGCTACGTAATACACTCCACTGAAACTACAAGTTGTAGCTAGAAGTTCATTAGGAGAAAAGAAATCTGATTATCATGGTGATAAAAACCTGACAGAAACTCTGTCACGGGGAAGATGGTAGAAAATGGAGCATTAATAAATGGTCAGTCACACTTTTTCTAATGAAGTTCGTGGAACAAGAAAAACAGCTGAATTTAAAATCAGCATCCGATATCAAGGGTTCCTTTGCTCACTTGCATCCCTTTCCTTTCCAGCTCTGAAGACAGACCACTGCTGCAAGAGCTTCATCCACAGAAATTACGAGAAACATAGTGCCACAGTCACACATGGATATCCAGTATGTCTTTATTTTAGCTGGACCCTGAAATGTTTATGTAGCTCACGGTGGCAGCACAAACGCCCCGCCCCGATTCACAGGAGGGAGGCATGATCTCTCTGCATCATGGGCAATGAATGCTCTGCACAACCCTCTGCAGCTGTGAGCACCTCGAGTCAGCAGAGCACAAAATTTCATCTACATCTTCATTTATTTCTTCCCTGCCCAACAACCTTTCCAAAAGGAAAGAAAATACACACGAGCAGTGCATATATCTAGTCTGATCGTGACATTGAATCAAAGTATACCCTGAGAGGCACATCAGGACACCAGAAGGAACACAGATGTCCTGCAATGTGCTTGCTGCCAGGTACAATAAACAACCATTGAAGGCAGCAATGCAAAAGGAAAAGGCAACAAAATCATTTGCACTGCTGAAAATTCAGATAATCTTAACTAGGCTGTGGTCTATTTCTACTTATGGAAAACGTCACGTCAAAGTTTAAGGTGAGACTATAAAGCTTTCTGGAACAGAGATTCTCCTGAAATGCTATTTTGCACAAACACACTGTTCCCACATACTTTAAGTTAAACATTTACTACACAGCTGAGAGAAATGAAACAAAAATCTTTCCAAAGGTCACATATATGGACTAAATGTCAATCAAACCAATCAAAACACTGGTTTTGATAACCAGGAGTGTAAAAATCACCAGAAAAAAAATAGCAAGATCCTAACTCACTCTCTCTCTAAAATGAAAACCAAACACTCGTTTTCCTTAAGACTGAGTAATTCTTGAAATCTATCAAGACAAATCAATTAGCAGACCTCTTTTTGGGAATATTTACTAGGGTTTTTTACCCAGACAAGCTGAAATTATAATACTCAGTACAGCAGAAAATTGTTAGAAACAATACATAGCACAAACTTTCAAAAATTCCATTACTTATGTAGGTTTGGGGGTTGTTTATTCTTTTGGAAATAAGTGTGGTATCTACTAGAGATTGCACATAAAATAGAATTGATAAAATGTAAAACATACATCTATGTAAGCTTGCATCATTAATTGTTTTTAATAACAGTATCATACCAAAAACTCATGAACTATACAAAAGGTTAAATAAAATACTTAACTTATTCTAATGGCAAAACAATTTGTACTAAGTCTCAGTGAAATTACAGAAATGGCACATGCTCAGATGCAGTTTTTGGCATCTATAGATCTGATTTTGCAATAAACTAACTTCACCAAAGCTGAAGTGGGTAGCCAAGCCTTTATCTTGCACAAGGCGATTGAAGAGACAGACACACTACTTTGGCAAACCAAAAAACTGACTTTTGGTGACCAGGCTGCTGGAGAAGAAGAAGGTGGGAAAAGGTAGAAGGGACTGCATCAGTGTCATTCTGCTAGGCAAAATGGAGATTGTAAATATATTGGCTTCCTGCCCCAAGATCACCATCCATCATCACAGGGGCAGCTCTGGAAGAAGGAACAACATCTTCACATAGAACTCTGAAATATGTACAGCACCCAGGATTAGGAAAGAAGAAAATATTAAGCAATGCTTGAAAATTTATCTCACGAATATCAGCATCTATGACAAGTGATTGCTGGGCATCTTACTGCAGAACAGCCAGAGAAGCCCTTCTCTGAGAGAAGGGGAGCAAGGCTGGAAAGTGTAAGGTAAGAGTTTGTGTCACAGTAGTGAAATACAGACCTGATGATAAGGTAAAGAAGTGCCAAAAGTTGGCATGCGTTAGTGAAACGTGTTGGCAACAGGTTAGTGAAATCCTTGAGGTAGCAGGAGTCAATGCCTCACAGGCCACCTGCACCCACCTAGCTCACTTTCTCTGCCAGGGGAACAGGCACCTGAATCAGGCACAGACCAAGCAGGCACAGCTGGGCACAGGGCTGTGGGCTGCCCCCCACCCCAGAGCCAGACAACGCTGTCCCCTGCTTGAGGAAGAGTGCAATTTGAACTTGAATTGCTGTGAAGACAGCAACCCAAACCCAACCAAACCCGAGATGGACACCTTCAGCCCTCAGCCGGTGCCACTGCTTGGCCACCCGGCGCTTCTCCTGTACTGCTCCCAGCCAACTCCCACAACGTGGGGCAGAGCAAAACCCACCCCACCCCCTCAGTCTTTCCAGTCTACACCGCACAGACATCAGATCAACAAAAAAAAGCATAAATCAGAAACAAACTGAACATTGGCTAAAGGAACTGTTTTAAACATAAAGGCTAAAGGACAAGCATCCAGGCTAGGCAGACAAATGATCACCCAAAATTTGAAAAAATGTTGTCAAGAATTTACACCCTCTCACTACATGAACTAATTTTTCACCCAGTACTTTCGAATTATGGCAAAACAGAGCTAAGCTTAATTAGCACTACTCTAAGTTATCTTTACTAAATCAAGTACTAATAAGCTCAGGGAGTAGACTACAAGCTTCATGACAACAGTTAACTTTCATCTCAGCAAAGGCTGAGTGATTCTGTATTTTGAAGACATCTCTTGCCACTCTCCAATAATTAAATGTGGAGGCCACTAGAGAGAAATACAGAGAGCCATCCAGGAGACCTTGGAGCAATGAAATAATTTAACTCTTGAAATGTGTTCAAACAATATTTCAGTGTGAAGAAACAGACATCTTTAGTGTGCACTACATTCCTGCCATTCCAACCTGTCCACAGGTTCCTGTTCATGTTCTTTTTCCTGTACATACAGAAAGCCCTCTTTCTGGGAATACACATTGCACAGGGAAGTTTAAGAGCAAGCTACACTTTCAGATGACATGCCTGAAAGTTTGAATTATTGAAAAAAATACTGTCCTTTAAGACAGGGAAAAAAAAAAAAAAAAAGAGCAGGAGAAAGACATAGACCAGATGGTGTGGGAGGCAAATCAAAACAGCACAAGGATTATTAAATTGCATCCACTTGGAACTATTAACTGGCCAAGAATCCACAAGACAGGTTTCCAAGTGAGCCCGAATACTCAAGGCTAAAATCCAGGGCCTCGCTGCAAAAGATAGCTGAAAAATCAATATAAAAACAATGACACTGTAAATACACAAGAAAAAAGAATATTTTGTATTTAATTTACATGCTTGTCACAGTTACAACAGTATATTGGAACTGAGCCATCTTTCTGAAGGGAGAATATGAATGCTGACTCCTATGCAGAGTACAGTCCTCTACCAGAAATATTCTTCTTGTACATGGTATGTCACAATTGGACTAAAAGCCATGAAAAATACTTTAAAATTTAAAAAGCATGTGGTTTTTTTTCTGAAGAAATCTGCAGATACTCTGTATTTCTGGAGTTACTTAAAATTTACAAGCAACTTCAAACATCCAAGTTGGAAAATTTTGGCCAAATTTCAGCAAATTTGCATACAATGCAAATGTTTCACAAATTTGCAAATGTTGCTTCCCAAATTGTTGCAAAATGCAACACAAATCACAACACCACACATTTAATGAAATGCAAAGAAGTCATTATTCCCTTTTGTTCTTATACTCTGAACTGCACAGCTTCACAGACTGTCTGCTGATCACAGAAAAAGGGGAGAAGAAAACTCTTCTGAAAGGCTGAAGAGTAGAGTAACAAACCTGGAATCATTTTCAAATTTGTCAGAGACACACAGGAGCTAGGAGCTAGGGCATCTACCTAAATTATATTAGGCAAATATAATGACAGCTCAGATTCTACTGGTCAAGGGCAATCAGAAAATGCACTTGTTTAAACAGAACAAGAGTTCTTGAGGCCAGACAACACTTTGAAACAATTCTTTTTCAAATGTAAAGTATACAATGCAAATTAAAGAAATCACAAAATGATGTCTTGCCTGCTAAAGGGAAAGGGCTTGGGTCGGTTATTATCAGCAATTACAGCTATATAACCTCATCTTCAAAGCACTAAACAATTAAGATCTCCACTCCCCACTGACTCAGAGTATCGTTCCTATTATGCATAGAGTGAAATAAAATGCTGATGGCAACGTCAGGCTGTCAGATCAGTCCTCATGCAGTCAAGCATTACAGGTTGAAATCTGACTCATACTTCTTTTAATTCAAGACACAATTCTTGCAGAGTCAGAAAAAAAGGAGATGTGAAAGACAGTGTAAAACATGACTGCCAAAAGAAATGAAAAATGCCTTAGTGATATCATTTTTCTTTCGTGAGGTAACTTAAAAGGCAGAATAGCCACAGAAATGTTAGCCCTGCTTTGAGGCCTGGATCCCACAAGGAATTGAGGTCCCTTCCAACCCTAATTTTCCCCAAATGTTGTATATTTCCACTTCATTTTCCTATTCAGTGTCTAGCCTAACTAATGTTCAATTCATTTCATTTTGTGTTATTCCTTGCCCTATTATCCATCTCACAGCTGAACATCAGTCTCTTCAGGATGACCACACTGTCATCCAGTCTTTCAGGCAAAACTGCACAAATAACATTGGCTGAGCTGTGTATTTGACTGCTCCAGCACTCTCAGAAAGCCTTCCCTCAGTAAAAATACCAAGATCTACCTGAAGATAAACAAACTGCTGTAAATTAAAGCAGATTTATGAGCAAAATTTCCAAGGACACTTGATCCAGTGAAATTAAAAGCAAGATCAGGTTCTATCAATAGGATAGGACAATACACTACAAAACAAAGCCAGAAAAAAAACATTTAGGCAAATGAAAATTTTCAAACTTCAGAGAAGACTACACTTCATTCATATACACTTCTACTTACATAAAAACATACGCACCCATTAAAATATCTATCAAGGTACTACAAATTAGACGCACAAAGCAAAATTTTTTAATTTTCTTTCATTTTAACCAGTTTGCCTTCAGAAAGAATCCCTGGCCTACTAGTGGTCTAAAATATCCCACCTTTCTGATTCGCCCTTGGAGGGAAAAAAAAGTGAATGGCTATAAACTATAGTCAAGCAATCCAAACAATATCATTCAGTCATCATTTAACTAAATAAAAAGGGAAAAACAAAAGAAACCAAAACCAACAGATATCTTGAAATCCAACAAGAAGCAATTGCAAAGACAGGCAAAAGTGCAAGACTAAACACTTTCCTGTATTTTGACAAGAAGCAAGAGGAATGTTGCTATTTACAACAACTATGTTTCAAGGGAAGGCAAATTTGCCTGAACACAGACTTTCTAAGCTAAAATATCTTCAAGACACAGAAACATCACCAGTCAAGTCTAAGACAGTCTAAATTATTTAATAATACCCTCAGCGTAGCTTCACTGCAAAAGAATCCTGCCATTTTATAAGACCTGAGGATGAGCATTACACTTTTTGTAAAGTGTAGCCTTATAGCCAGCATCAGCCTTTGCGTTCTACAATCTCATAAAAAAGGATAAAGGATGAGGGGGGAAAAATGGACAAAGTGCCGTGGCAGTGTTTGTTACTCCTGTGGTCAGCAGTATCTTAAAATTCACTTTGAGAAAATGAACTGTTCCACCACTCCCATTAAAGATGCGCAGTTTCTCCTGTAAAATAAAATGGAAAAAAAACCCCAAACTAAACCTAACTAAAACAAAAAACAAAAAACAAAACAAAACAAAAACAAAAACATCCAAACGAACAAACAAAACAAAAACAAAAAATAAACTGACACCCCCCCCGAAAAAAATTTACCATGAACAAACCCAAAAACCCCTATACACAGTTAGGGTAAGTTCTTTCTACAGCAGCAGCGTCTGGATGAGGTTTCAGCTTTCTGGTCCCAATAAAACTCTCACTATTTCACTATTTCAATTTCTTCCCTCAGACCAAATCCCCTCTCCTCTGTCTACAAAAATGTCTGTGTCTTCTGAAGCCTGGAAGTCTGTCCTTCACAAAAACACTTTAAAAGCTTGCTACCTGCTTGAGTGAATGATGGCATATAGAATAATTACTAATGGAAACCTAGTAGACAAAATCTTTTATTTTATAATATTTTAACTTTCTATTCACTGATATAAATTAGAAAAATACTAATTTTCTCTAAACATATACTAAAAACATAAGTCACAATGATTCCATAAGTCAATTATTCAACTGTTCATGTACATTTTCCTATCTTTTAATAAACCCTTTTTAGTAAGAGTTGATGCGAGATTCAGTCACTTTAGAACATTCCATCCAATTATGAAATTTTAGTTTCAATATTAGTTTTTTCTATACTTTCTGTTTTAGAAACATACTTATATGTCTCTTTACACTTCTGATTGGTAATAACTTGTTCATGACCCTACTTGCTCATAAAAGGCTGCTAGGTTTTTGCCATTTTATGCTGTGTTATCTGTTCCCTCCTTTGAACAAGTAATCATTTTGAATGAACCACAGAAATTAATCAAAGTTACTTAAATGCAGTAGGGTATTCCAGGATATGTAAATTCAGTAAGAGCTTAAATTTTATAATTCCTTGGATAAAAATGTAAGCAAGCTAGTTACTCAACTACTTGAATCCAAACCAACTAGTCTGACATACTGCTTTTATTTTAGCATTTTGATCTTTCATTTTCTCTTCACAAACTTTTGCAAGTTCTCCATTAAACAACATATTACTGGCAAATGCACAATCACGTCTGGTGCCACGTGTGCATGGACATGCTGTACAGAAACTCCTGCTTTCACTAAAACTTATCTGCTCTCAGCACACCTCACACTTCCTTCTGCCCTATTTTTCTCATAAACAAGACTATCTCAGTTTCTCCTATAATTTTAAAACTAAATAGCCTTCATTATTTTGTTGGCTGTGGCAACAGGAGTTTCAGAAGGTGTTACTGACTCTACAAAACAAGACACCACCAAACAGCTATGACTCTGTCAGTGAAATCAGACTCCTCGTTCCGTTTTAGATGCTGAACACTAATGGGTGCAGAAGTAACAAAAAATGCATATCTGGCAAGTGAAATGTTTTTCAGTTCAAATTTTTTAAAGGTATACTATGATAATTTAGGTCTGACCTTTTATTTTTTTAAATCTTTTATTCAGGTTAAAAAAACCCCAATTCATGTTCACAAGAGAATATGGTTTCTTACAGAGAAAGAAACTTACAAATTTACAAACTTACTCTTACAAACTCATTATTACCTTTTTCAAAAAGGTAAAAATGCTGCCTTAATTAATAAAATTTAATTATCCATCTTACAGAAAAGGTAGAGACTGCTTCTAGAACAGCACTGCTCCTTATGCAATTTATAATGCCACTACCTGAGAGACAAATTAATGTCTTCATCCTTCTGGAAGACAACTGCTTTAGAAGTAAAACAAAATGGAAAATATGCTCATGAAACCAAATCTTTTAAAGATCTTTCATCCCAGCAGACAGCTGCTTGGCGGAGAAATGGAAGAACAGTCTATAGATTTTTGCACAAACATTTTTGTGGGATCTTAGGTATGAACAACTCATGGCTCACATTCTTCCTTAACTGAGCAGTCTCATGGAGTCATAGTCAAGTTTGTCTTTAGATGGTTCAGGTTCACCCACTGTTGTCCAGTTCAACATAAACTTACTATGAACCATCTTAATGCAAAAATACACATTAGTCAGGAAATCAAATCTTCATGAAGACTTATTTTCATTCATATGTATAATTATACAAATGAAAACATAAAGAAAGGAGATTAAAGCAACTATTCTATTCCATGTTACACTCTACAAAGATCTGCCTGTCTAGATGAAGCCAGAAATAGGGACTCCATAGAAATGGCTGTTCATGTAAATTAAATACAAGGAAAATTAAGTTTCTGGGAATTCAATCAGAACTACTTCCACAGAGTTGAGGTGGCACTCTAGAGCTAATGAAACATCATCAATGAATTAGTGAGGTAAGTCACTAATTATTCACTTATCACGTAAGTGCTAGTCTATATGTATTTCAAAAACTGCTGATACACAGCTGAAGAGAGAAGGGCTCACATACAATTATATTAGTAAACATAAGAGACACAGAAACATGCCACTGCTGCTTCAATAGACATAAATGAAATATCAAACAATGTTGCTCTCAAAACATTTTATGGTGAAGCAGTGGTTCATACAGAATTCCTTTTAAAAAGTCCCTATTTACACTGTATGTCTGGGAAACATAGAAAACTCATACTTCTACTGCCTTTACCACTATGGCTGTAATTATGTTAAACACCAATAAAAACTATGCAGAAATTAGAGAAATATCTGCTGACAACATTGCTACATGGCAGACAAAACAATCCCAAGCAAGTATCACAAATACCAGCTTCAAATACTTACAAGGATTTAGCCCAGTAATTGATAAGCCAGTAAAATAAGTCTTGGGTACCAAAAAAAGTGAGCTCAGGAATATGTTCTTAGTCTTCAGCTGTGTTTTAGTCTGCACATACTATAAAACTATTAACTTGGTTTCTAAATCAAAAAAAATCCCTGCCTTGGATAGCTACTTACAATATTAATTCATATGAAATGCTTTTTCTACAGCAGAGGTCAAATTACTGAAGTTTTGAGCAGTTCCAGACATTCTACATATTTAGGAGGTTACTAAAAGATTAAAATTGTTGCAGTCAACTTTGACATAATTTGAAGTTGAACTGCTTTATTTGCTAGTTAAATAGCATTTTGCCCCACTCTAGAGACTAAATTCACCACAGAGCAGAGAATTCTTACCACTTCATAAATATCTTATTAACAGCTAAACTATGACCTAGATAAGACACTTCATCATGAAACAGAACATTAAATCAACTGAACTCATTTTTGTTAAGGCAGCAAAACAAACTGTAGCCTTTTCAGGAGGGAGGATAACCCTAATGGTGAAGAGAATGATGACTAATTGTATAAATGAAAGTATTGGCTTTTTTCTCTTGGGACTCAGGAAAGATCCTTTCCAAATTATGGTTTTAAATTAAAGACATTTGGAGGTCTCAAATCTTGTCCCTTTTGGACATATAACTAAATCCCTAAACCACCACATATTTTCTAAAATCTTGGCAGTCTCTGCACAGAAAAGCCCAGAACTGACCCAACTGACTCAGAATTACCAGAGAGTGGTTTCATCAGTTCAAAGGGAGAAGAAAAGAAAGAAAAAGAAAAAGAAAAAGAAAAAGAAAAAGAAAAAGAAAAAGAAAAAGAAAAAGAAAAAGAAAAAGAAAAAGAAAAAGAAAAAGAAAAAGAAAAAGAAAAAGAAAAAGAAAAAGAAAAAGAAAAAGAAAAAGAAAAAGAAAAAGGGAAAGAAAAGAAAGAAGAAAGAAAGAAAGAAAGAAAGAAAGAAAGAAAGAAAGAAAGAAAGAAAGAAAGAAAGAAAGAAAGAAAGAAAGAAAGAAAGAAAGAAAGAAAGAAAGAAGAAAGAAAGAAAGAAAGAAAGAAAGAAAGAAAGAAAGAAAGAAAGAAAGAAAGAAAGAAAGAAAGAAAGAAAGAAAGAAAGAAAGAAGAAAGAAAGAAAGAAAGAAGAAAGAAAGAAAGAAAGAAAGAAAGAAAGAAAGAAAGAAAGAAAGAAAGAAAGAAAGAAAGAAAGAAAGAAAGAAAGAAAGAAAGAAAGAAAGAAAGAAAGAAAGAAAGAAAGAAAGAAAGAAAGAAAGAAAGAAAGAAAGAAGAAAGAAAGAAAGAAAGAAAGGAAGGAAGGAAGGAAAGGGGAGGAAAGAAAAGAAAGGAGGGGGGAATAAAGGAAAAGGGGGAAAATAAAGGAAGGGGGCAGAAAAAAATACAAGGGGTAAAGGGAAATCAAATCTGAACTAGGAAAAGCAGCAAGGAGGCGGGGGGGGAACCACAAACAGTTTTATACATCAGACATGTACAACAATAAAGTATGTAATGATTTTCACTATTTCAAAACTATGGTTTTGACATCCAGAAAAACAAAGCATGTTTTTTTCCTAAATAGACAGAGTCCATTGTTTTTTCTACACTATTAAGGTTCCCAAAGGGCCAGAACCTGATGAGAAAATCTTACTTCACACCTCTATTCACTTTGTTTCAAATTCAAGATGGTATTTGAAATACACCGTGGGCCATCACAGCAGGCCCAACTTCACTTCCCTTCTTTTTCCTAAGCAAAGCTTGCTATACAAGCAGGGTGAAAGACATAGCCATTGTTGCGCTGTATGTCCTGAAAAAGAAAAAAGTAACCACAGAATAAGGTAGGACTTTCCCAAAGACGGCACTGCAGCCATGGTGGTGGTGCCACAGCTAAAGTTTCCAATTCCCTGGCACTCCACACTCAGGAGCACATTAAACTCCCTAAATTTGCTGGCACACATTCTTACAACCCTAACTCCATTTCTATACCCCACACACACTTATTTTCCTCATAAACTGGATCACAGTCCAGACACTCTGCTCAGACATGTCCTTCCACACCACCTGTTCCCATACCACTCTTTCCTAACTTTAGTCTTCTATTTCATGTTAAATTAAGTACAGGTGCTGATACCAGCAGCTTCTCAAGCAACAAGAGTTGCAAAGGAGCATGCTAATCGTTCAGTCACAGAAAATCATCTCTTTGGAGGCATTTTTCCTACCTGCTGACCAGGGACTTTTTTTCCCAGACAGCCAGGAACAGCCACTGTGGATGACTGAAGCACTTAGTAGGCAACCACAGCACATCTGTGAATTCTTAAGATCTAAAGTGTTATTTAATGGGAGTCAGAAAGAAAACAGTCAAACAACAAAACACCCAAATGTCAGAAGGAAACATGCTATAGAGAAAATTATTAAATCAAAGAACAGAAAAATAAGATGAAGGAAGAGGACTGGATGATGCAGAGGAAATGAGGAGAACACTGTAGAGACAATGACAACTACATTTATTTATTCTTACATCAGTTCCAGAATTTTAAACCCATAACTTATTTCATGTAAGTATTAATGCTTAAAAATGAATTTATATCATATGTTTTCAAAGCTAGAGTAGTTTTAGTTAATTGCCTTGGTCTTGCAACATGCAACTACTCACTTAACAGGGGGCTTTGAAGAGTAAAAGAAGTAGGAATACATGACCCTGTATGACATTAAGGGGTACAATTTTAGTCCATTACATTGATGCAGGCATGATATTAAGAGTGAGAGAGAGAAAACTGTCATTTGCAAAATTTTCTATGGGCTTTACATGAACTTTGAAAAAAAAATCAGTTTCTCAAAATAGGCAGGTATGAACTCTCTGCCTTTCAAATTGATTAATCTGGTACAACATGAAAATGTACATTACCACAGTTATAGAAATGAAAGTTACAAAAAGCCAAGTTATTTAAGAAGAAACCACAGAAGAAGACTTACACGTGTTACAAGAGCTTCTGCTGCTGGAAGTTTAGCTCCTGAAGACCATAATATGACATCTATTAACCTCTATGGAATGATAGCCTGAAGGTGCTAGTGGGGAAGGAGCTGCTACCTATGGCATTCTCACAGGTGAAACATGAAATTTTATACAAAGGCAAATGACAGCTCCTTAGAAAACCATTGGAGTTAAGTCTCTGTGGTTAATGAAACAATGGAGAGTCGCAAGTTTCAGTGCTATGGATATCTGCCTTACTGAATCCCATAGGCAACACCAAGCTGTTATGTGCTGCCAACATTCTGGTGTTAGTAAATGGAATCAAACACCAGCAAAAAAGAATTGTATGGAGAGGGTGGGACTAAAGACAGACAGTAGAGCGAAGACAGGCAGAAAGTTTCCTGCTTAAACCATTTCACTGGTACCAAACAGGGACTTGGCAACAATTCTTTGTGAAAGATCTGGAGTGGATCAGAGCTCTAGCAAGGCCACCCTGCCACAAAATAGTCATGCTTCAATCTGGGAAATAAAACATCATCCAGTAAATATAGGAAACAATCATCTTCCTTCAGCTGGTCTTGGTACAGCATGAGCTAGAACATACCAGTTTTGGTTAGCAAACTTCAAGAAAGACATTTTGGAGAAGGTCCAATAGAGAAGAATGAGCACAACCCTAAGATTCAGAAAATATGATGCAAGAGGAAAGGCTGAGAACACAGTAGTGGTGAAGAGAATATTGAGAGAGATATCTACAAGGAGACAAGATAATTTTTGGGAAGAATTTCTGTAAAAGTTTGAGGAACTATTTCAGAAATCAGAAAAATAAAATCAACTGCAATTGCAAAAAGGAGAGGAATAAATTGTTACAGGAAGTAATGCACTTGGATTGCAAACAAGTGTAAGCAATCACAAGCCTGCATGCCTGCCTGTGGAAGTCACTGAATCTCTGCTCTTGTCACCTCTGGAGAACAGGTCATGCCAGCTAAAGTTGACTCTGTCTTGAAGAATAAATAATCTAACCTCTAAAAGTCCTTCTAGATCCTATTTCCCCCTATTTCATACTGTGTTTACAGAATAACAGATGTAAAGGCACTACAAAAATTTCCACAGAGCCTAATGCCACAGTATTGAGTTTTGATTTTTTTCTACTTCTAGAAATGATAAATCCCACACCAATATGATTTAGTACCAGTAAAGATGACATTACAAGTATTGCACTGATCAATAAGGCCTTGACTGCAGGAAGAAAACTGCATCTTGTTTACTCTTCAGTTTCACATTGAACTAAGATTTTCTAATAATTGCCTCTGTGAACACAGTAAGTATTCAGTAAATGTGAGATAACATTTCCCGGGTTTTGTAATTCTGAAAATATGCTATAAATCAACACCTTTGTTTCTGCAGTTCTTTCCTGCATAAACACATCATCCTCAAGTTCCAGAATCAAGTTGATCCTGACTTTAAATTTGGCTTTTGGATTACAGACCAGTGTAACTTCTGAAACCTGTCTTTCCTAATTCTGTATGCCCTTGCATTTGACTAGCATGATCCTCTTCAAAACATTTTCTACATGTGATATGTTCTTAAATAAAACACTAGCAAAATAAGTGTGTTTTTCTCAAGAGCAGCATTATCCAAAAGTTCTCTACACGTAAACTTTGAAAGAACCACGGTGGGGTTTTTTTTCTGTTGCTTTGAAAACCGCAGCATCATGAACTTTTAACAGTTTCTCTACTACCTCCATTGAAGAATGGATTTCTGAATCATATTTCTACACTGACTCAGAGAGAAAAAGATAAATGGGAGATCAGCTTTAGAAAAAATGGGTTGGATTACTACCTGTAATTTCTGATATAAACATCCAAATTCACTGAGTCTGCAAAACCAAGTCCAAAGAACAGACTCACCCTTTCAAAGTATTTATTAAGTACTGCTTCTGGTCAGGCTGGAAATACTTTTAAAAAAACCCCAATTTGTTGTATTAAATTGTTTCCAGGCAGAGCTATGAAGCCCTGTTATTTTTAAAATTTAAACAACAGCAGATACATTTTTCTCATGTAAGTTTGGTTCAGCTCCTATTCAAGCTTGCAATTTTATCTACTACTACCACTTTTCCCTTTGTAAGGTTTTCTGGTCTACCATGGAGGAGTCATCATTAACCACTGCTGTAACTACAATTTTTAGAACATTTTTTTATGTTTAAGCTCATCCTTCAACTATCAAGTTCCTAGAGTATCATAAATTATTTTAATTTCCCACGCCCCAGTAAAGAAAATTCTTATATGAATGGAATTCTCTGTTTTTTCTGCCACAGACTCCTCCCCTTTTTTTCTTTTCATCTTGCTGAAAGAAATGTTTCACATCTACTCAAAAGAAGCATGATCTGTATTTCTGTACAGGAGTTGTAAGACTTAAAGAACCAATTACAGGAGTTGTAAGACCAAGAACCAAGATAGATGCTACAATATTCTTGGCATTTTCAACTTACAGAATATTCAAGAAGATTTAATAGGTCTTTCAAATTTTCACAAAACTTAGATTCTGTCCATTTCCTTCTTTCTTGTACTGAAAAAACTCTATTGTTTTATTACGACTTTTAATTTCAAAGCTCATCTAATCTTATCTATAATGCAATGAAAAACTCAGTGGACTCCTAAAATGCAGCTTAAGCAACAACTGCTGAAGATTCAGGAGTTCTAACACAAAGACAAACGGCCAAGGCGGTTTGTGGTGAGAATCTGACAACTAATCAAACACCTGTTTGCAGACTAGATTTTTGAGATAGGTGAGAATTTTCTAACTTCAACCCCACCGGTTCAGCTTCACTCTGCACAATCCATATCTTAGGCAGCCATCAATTACAATAATATTGTGGAACTGTCTCCAAAATTTCTAGCTCCCACAGTAATGTTGATACTTTTGCATATCCAATTTCTGTCTCCAAGAATGAAGTTCCACGGCAATTTAAGCTGCTCTGCCAGGGCTGCCATGTGCTCTCCCTCCCAGCCATCCATCATCTCTTCTCCAAACCAATGCTGGTGGATATGGGATGCATGGGACTGGAGGGAAGCCAATTCAGGGAGCCTGGCCAGAACTGGGTTGGATCCTGCAGGGCAAATTTTTGTCTGGTCAGCTCTCTGATATGCAGTTTCCAAGGTTTTGTATTATTTGACAAATATGCATCAGGGCAGCACATGTCAAAAGGATATTTTATTTTTAAAATGCTTCTCTAGTTTGTGAGTAAAATGTGGAAACCAACACATATTTAGAACCAGAACAGAACTGTTCTTGCCTGAAATAAAAGAGTACATATGATATTATATTTGGGTTCTCTGTCTACAGCCTTCACTTGCCTATTTATACTTTTGGATTTTTAAGAAGGGATAAATTTTATTATATATGGAAACACTGCTGCAACATTAGTAGGTCTAGTGGTATTGGGTTTTTTCTATAACACAGTTCTGCTGTGTCACTTTTCCAAACTAGAAACAAGCACAGCAAAACCATCTGTTTACTTATCATCCAGAATATGTGTTCTCTTGCTTTAAATATAAAGAATCTCATTCTCTTTACATCCAGTAATTTCTTCCTAAACTTTCAGATGATGAATGACAGAGAAAATTTTATACATTGTTAGGGCATCTTAAGCTTTCAAGCAGTTTTATTTATTATTGGTTCATACAAGAGATTGACAGAACTTACTTTAAAGTTACTTAGCTGCTGCAGTCCAAGACTGCCAAGTAATACCATATTTCTTTTTTTTTTCCATTTTCTCATTTTCAGACCTTGCTCTAGTCAACAATACTTTTGATACACTCATATGAATAATTTCTCATTCATATCCAAGCAAATTGAATTAATGTTTCTAGGACAGTTCTTCTTGGCTTTTTTCCTCCAGAGACATTTTATTCTTATACAATCAGACATTTTTTCTGCTTCCAAAGAGAAGAAGAACAGACAAGCAAGGTCCCACAACATCTTCATCCAATCTGAGGTGGCACTGCTGCATCTCAGACCTCCTGTCCCTCAATGCGCAATGTTAAGGTGCTCCTGTGAAATATGGCTCCAGCACCTGAGGTGCGTGTGCTTTGAGTTAGCCTGCTTCTAGGATTTCCCTAGGCTGCTTATCGCTGTCCCTGAACTCTGTTCTTCAAAAAACTCTTTTGTGTCTCCTCTACAACCAAGTTAAAGACATGACATCCATCTATTCTGTTGCAGACATGGAAGAAACCAATCTCCCCCATCTGTGCAGCAGCCTGCCACTCTCACTAGCCTGCCTTTAGTAGAGCTCTGTGATTTTTGGCTTCTTCTTTATTCATTTGACTAAGGAGAGTGTTTCTGACCAGTAGAAATCAAGTTTACTATTTTTAAACCATAATTTTTATACTTAAAGATGCATTAATAAAATTCCTCCTGTCTTTTGTGGTACATTTTCTGTTCTCTATCTACACAATAACTGAATATGTGACTGTGTTACTGCTCTGGTAAGAACAATCCATTGTTAGTTTCATGAATGATTCAACTAGACAATTTTGTAGATTGTTTTGAAAAGTAAGCCTTCAGAATTTTAGAACTGTTACAAAAATTTACTTCTTCTTTATACAACCAGTCAAGCCATTCTTCTTACACAGACAATACCACAGGAAAAAAAATAATGTTAAGGTGTTAAAGTGTGAAAATCAAGGAAAATAATTTATAGAAGCTACTTGAAAATATACTTACCAGATGAACTGTTAAATGAACACCCTAGAGCAGTTCTGATGAAGACAAGTGGCAAGGGATGAAGACAAGTAACCTGAAGTTACAGAATTAAATATTTATGCCATTCATACAAAAGGAAGTCTAACAAAGAAAGTACAAGACAGAAATTTAAGTTCAGTAGAGGTTTCATAGGTATTGCAATATACACATGGTGCTTTTTGGTCAAGAAAGATTACTGATTCTATTTGTTGTTGTCTTAAAATCACACCTTGAGTAGAAACTTCAAATCCAAAAGGTCCATTAGATGTGTCTCCCAAGAGATATTGATGGATTACTCAGGGAAAAAATGGCAAATCAGGGATCCAATCTAATTTCCCGATTCAGTTACTCACACTTGCAAACCAAACTCTGGCAAACTGTGACCCTCAACAGTTCCCCAATAATTTCATTTTGCTGTTTCTGCAAGCTGTACCCAGACAAAACATCTTTCGGTTGCTTCAACAAAAATAATTACAGTGGAAGAAGCCTTATCTCTTGGGCTAATTCTCCATCCATGTGTTCTTCCACTTCTCTATGGCTACTTTGCAGTGGAGCCAGCTTGCTGATTTAGCTAAATAAACCAAGAGCTTCAGGTGTCCATGAAACTGTACCCTCACCAACCACACAGCCTTCTCTTTAGGAGATGTCAGGGAACTCTGCTCTAGACTCAGAGGGACAGGCACACTCATTCTTTAAAAACTTTCTACAGAACAGTAATACTGTGATACCCTTCCTCTCCCTCAGCTACTATAGCACCCTTCTTCACCATCAAACACAGGCACACATTGCAGAAAACCAGAAGGCACCAATATAATGAGAGCGAATTCCATCAGCACAGAGGAGTATGTTCTCTGTGCTTCATGAACAGCACACGCTACCACCGATGCATGTGCCCAGTGGCTCCAGGAGATACACACAGACTGATTTAACACCTGCTCAGAAGGATGGAACTGTCTGTGGGATACTCACCAGGGTCTTCAACGCTGGTGGAATTAATTTACTTATGCCCATCACAGTATCAGTGCACTACTTAGTGAAATGTATTTCTAGTGTGATTTCTTGTTCTCAGTACAATGCAGACTTGTTAGTGTTCTTAAATGAAAGCTTTTGCCCATTGCTATCCAGAAGACAAAGTCACAATTCATAGCTAAGAGATCACCTTTTGACTTTTTGAAAAGTATATACTTTATGGCCTGGAAAGTCACGTACAGACATTTTTAGTTTTTAAAAAAAGATCACCAGCTGGCATCACTTGGAAGAGGAAGTCCTTTCCCAAGCTGGCCAAGGAGGACAAACAGATGTCAGGAGAAAAAGCTTGTTTGCGAGTCAAGTCTGTGGAAAACATCAGCAAAACTATCTAGCAGGATGCTGCACGTGAATATTGGTGTATGGCAAAGGCCCAGAAAAAGTAAATGCAAAAAGCTAGTACGGGACATGTCACTACTTACATTTAGACTAAACCAAGAGAAAAGACAGTAATTCAAGTAAAATCCATGTTTGTCTCAAATGATTACTAGTGAGGCTGTAGCAGTCTTTAGTAGAGTAACAACTAAAAGTAGGATTAGCAAACAATGCATCTTCTTTCAGTGCAACAAAATCCTGTCGTTCCTTCTCTTTGAAGCGTTAACTACTTTGTAGTCACTGGATTAGAAGACTTGAGTGCTTGCATGCTTTCCAGACATGCTGAGCCTAATGACAACTTCCTTTATAAAGCAACAGCCTCACAATGAATAAACAAACTTAAATAGCAAACCATTCTTTGCACAGAGAACATAGTGACAGATGCTATAAATTAGATGGAATACTGTAAGTAGCATTTCTTCCTTCTAAGCAACCACACAAGGCAACAGAGAACATCTATAGAAAGAACCATTTTTGAAAAAATGAAAAAAAGTTTGCTTAATATTTTTTTTTCGTCTGCAATGTTAAAAAAATAAACACAAAGAGACCTTTAAAATAAATTATCTCAATCAGAAGTATGATTAAAAGCTTGAGATGCTGAGTGCTACGAAAAGATATTTTTATTGAATCTAAAATGTGAATTTAAGACTCTGAGAATAAGCTATGAAAAGAGCTCCACAAGTCTTCTATACAGAAGATTCTCACAGCTATCAAACAAAACCCAGTATTTCTTACCATTCCTTCCTTTTACTCTTCCTTCTCACTGGCTGGTGGACTAAGACTGTCAGTTTCCTAATTAGTGGTCAAACATATTTCCATGCCAATGCCTGCAAGCTATTCACACCTCAGACAAAGTGCAGTGAGTTTAGAAAAAAGATCAGCTTTTCTGCAAACAACTGAAAACTCAGTAAATAGGATTAATTTGCCTTGTCTCTCATCTTGTCCTTTTCTTCCAGCATCTTGCTTTTATGTGCTGTTTACAGCAACAAAGACATTAAGGGGAAAAGTGCAGTGCCAGTACAAATGCTTAATTTAATTGAGACACTCAGTGGGGGAAAAAAAAATCAGTGCCAACTCTTGACTCAGAGATAAAGTTCATCACTAAACTAACAACTTAATTAATGCTAGAAAAGTTTGAGATTTGACCTAAAAATAGTTAATGCGGTCAATATAATTCATTAAAAGCTATCTGCGAACTCCTTGTACTCAAAGATAGACTGACTTTTATCAGATGATTTGTGTACAGTTTCCAGAGCTGAATCTCTTGCATTAAAGTCGGGATGGAGCTATGGCTGAATCTTACGCAACTTTCAAGATTTAAGTATTTTACAACATTTTTCCACTTCAGCATTTAAAGGCATTCAGAAGTAATCCATACTTGGATTAATTTCTCCATAAACATTGTACAAATGTTTGAAATTAGAGGGTTTTTCTCCTTTATGAAGATAGGTAGAAGTTTACAAACTTCAGGGCTCTCAAAATCATAGGCATGAGTTACCATTACGTTTTCATTCCTAGACATTCTGCTGACAGAGTTTTGGTGTTTTGGTTGTTTTTTTTCTCCGTTCTGCTCCATTCTGCATATTTCTCAAGTCACATGAGCATTAACTTCCAGTTGATTAAACATACTTTCCTATTTAATGGCAAGGGGGCAAAAGTCTGTAAGCCGGGTCCATTGTGCGTCACCATTTTCAACGTTGCCTCTCACCTGGCCATATTCTAAAAGCGAGCACTGAAAAGGCTGAAATAGCATTGTCAAAAATAAACCTTTAAGTGAAATGTAGATTAACAAATACTCTGTTTACCATTAAGCAAATCTAATTAAACAGAAGAATACCCCTCAACAATAGAAGTACACAAGAATTTATTGCTGTGATTATGGGCTCTCAACCCATGCGCTGCTTATTCAAAGAAAATGGAGTCTCAAACTTCATGCCCATCGAGTAGAGTGAATCCACACTTTCCACAGGCGGCTGAGACGATTATCACACGCCTGTTTGTGAGGTAGCGCTCAAAAGAAAATTATAAATCCCAAATACTCTTTTAATGGTAATTTATGATTTCATATTGCCTCCGAGAAGGCTGAAACCGGACACGTCTCCTGAGAGCATGGCAGCACACTCACGGCACGGGGCAGCCCGTGGCGCACAAGGAAGGACGAAGGTGCGCTGCCCCGCTCCTCCCGGCGCCGGGCGCTCCCCCGCGGCAGCTCCAGAGGCTCCCGGGAGCCCCTCCGCCCCCGGGGAGGCTCTGGGAGAGCGGGGAGAGCCCGGCCGCGAAGCGACAGCCGTACCGTGTTCTGGAGCGGCAGCGGGGGGCAAGAGAAGGAAGGAAGGAAGGAAGGAAAGAAGCTCACGGGACGCTTGTGCACACCTCCCTGCCGCTGCATTCGGGAAACAGAGCGAGCTGCTCGGGGAAAAGGGGACGGAGAGGGGACGGGGACAGACAGTCCGGCATCTGCTCTCAAAGCCGCTGGAGGATGACGGCCATCCTCACTGCGGCCCCGGGGGATCCCCCGGAGCCCCGGAGCCCGCAGGAGGGGCACAGCAGCGGGCAGCCTCTTCAAAGGGAGCAATAAAGGCTCTAGGAAAAATAAAGGCGACGGGAACTGACCCCAAATCCGCGAGCTGTAACATGCCCGCCTCCTGCTCTCGCCCCGGAAAGCTCCCAGACCTCTAGCTTTCTGCTGACCCTCTCCCTTCATGGCAAAGCAACAAATGGCAGGACCTCGGTCCCCGGAGCTGAATAACAGGAAATATAGGCATCTGTCACCTCCCGGGGAGAGCTAAATGGATTAGCGAAAGCAACAAAGGGAAGAAAAGCTCTTTCAAACGTGCAATTGATTAACAAGTCCCCTCTAATCTGCAGCATCACTGTTTTTCCTTAAAGACATCATCGGTCTCCTCCAGCACGTCGGTGCAATTCAGTCAAAGCCAGGAAAGGCGGGGGAGGAAGGCACTGCTAACCCGCCGAGCTCCGCGCTGCCCGGCGAGGACAGAGCGGGAAGAGCTGCAAACCTGGCGTGGAAACGGTGCAGCCTTGTCCTCTGTTTCCTCAGTGCCTCAGTGGGCAGAGACTCCCGGGAAGGACTTTGAGAGTAAAGTTTATCTGCTGCAGAGGGGGAGAGGGCAATTTTCCAGAGAATGGCTTCGTGAAAGATCAAAGAGCTGGATCCGGCAGCTCCTACCTCGACGGTGCATTTCACATCCCAGAGAAAACGAAAACGTTAAGCCTCCCCTTTCCTGCTCTGAAAGCCCCACACAGCTTAGGCGCGAGTGAAGGAGGGAAAAATTTGAAAAAAAGTTTATGCGGCTTCTTTTACAGGAACTGTCTTACACCATCGTGGCTCTCCAACCCCACACGTTCCCTTAAGGCCTCTAAATCACGGCGCTACCCTCGGAGATGCCGGACAAACTGGCATCTACTCAGCACCCGCACCGCTGCTGCCACGGCGCAAGGTCAGATGTTAACAGGGACAGCTTATTCAGCCCTAAAAACAACGGCGGAGCTCACTGAACCGCGCGTCCTAGTGTTTCCTGAGCCCAGAGTCTGACCTCCTCAGTCCCTGAGGGTCGGCCAGGTACACAGAGAAAATGGGACCCTCTAAAGCCCAAAAACACACAGAAAGAAACCCCGCCGAGCCTCCATGAGCTGCAAGCGCGGCGGCTGCCCCCTCGCCCACTCAACTTTAATCCCCTCCTGGTTCCCGCTGAGATTCTGGCAACACTCAACGTCCCAAATAATAACGCATTATTATAACCATTCCGAGGAGAGGGCTGGAAGGCGGGCAGAGTGAAGGAGGAAGCTCCGCTCATTGCTATCCACCCTCGGCAATAACAAAACCCCGAACTTTCCTTTGTTTTCTCCTTCTTTCTCCCTCCCCCCTGCCCCCCGTCAGTGGCGACCAACCAGCCTCGGAGCGCTGAGCCGGCCGAAAAGAGGCATGGAGCGCCTTTCACCCGAGCGGGGCAGGGGCGCGGTGATGCGCTCGGGGTAAAAACTGTAGCTGCCCTCGCCTCCAGCCAACCCCCGCCCCCTCGTAAAGAACACAACATCAGGTTTCCATTGTGCCAAGAAGAACTGAGGGGGGAAAAAAAAAAGAAAGGGGAAAAAAAAAAGAAGAATAAAAGGATGGCGGAAGAAAGCGAGAAAGTAAGGAAGACAATAAAATAAGGGGGGGGGAATAAAAGAAAAGCAAAAAGGTAAGAAAGGAAGGAAAGTAGCCAACATGAATCACCACCTGGGGATGCTGGCGGGTCCGCTGGTCCCAAGTGGATACGCGCAATTCTCCTAGGAACAGGAGGAGCTTTCCCGGCCTCCCCTCTCCCCGTACACCCCAACTCGAAGAGCAGAAGCATCCTCCCCTGCAGCCAGGGTGCCCCTCCTTACCTGCGGCGCGGAGGCTCAGGAGCGAGGCGGCCGCCAGCAGGAGCAGGAGGCGACCCGCCGCCCCCCGCCGTCCCGCCGCCGCCGCGGGGTCCATGCTGCCCGCCCGGCACTGATCCTGCCGGAGCCGCGGGAGCAGCGCCGGCGGGCGCTCTGGGGTCCGCTGCCGATGCCGTAAACTCGTCCCGGCTCCGCCGCCGCGGCCCTGCGCTCCCGCTAACGGACCGTACCCGACTGGGGGCGGAGGAAGCCGCGCTCCTTTCCCCTCCTCCTCCTCCTCCTCCGCCTCCTCCTTCCCCAGCATCCGAACGTCACCCGGGACTCGGCGCAGGGGAGGGGAGCGGCGCCGGGGGGCGGACGGGCCCGGGACAGTCCCATCGCTCCGGCACCCTCTGCCGGGGGCAGCCCGGCCCCGGGCGAGTCCCCGCACACTTTTCCCTCCGCACTCGACGGTCACCAGGAGCCAGCAGGAGCTGGGCCCCCTCTGAAAGGCGAGTCCTGCTCCCAGAGGCCTCAGGAGCCTGCAACCTTCCTCGCAAAAATCCCCAGTAAAACAAAAAGGAGCGGGCGAAAGGCACATCGGCCAAAACCGCTACGGCTTTTCTCCTTTGCCTTCTTCCTCCTCGCTGCGCAAGTGAAGAGGTTTTGCGCCCCTGCAGCGTTAAAGACAGTGGGTTGAACACGGTTTCTCCTGCCCCCAGAGCGCCCAGGGCCGTCAGCCCCGCCGCACGTATTCGGAGAAGCAAGAACCACTGCGGCCGGCCGGGGTCTTCTTTGTGCTCTACGGGTTCTCTCATGATGGGGTGTCAGAAGTAAAGTTTGCTTTCCGTCTTCAGCAGGCAGAAAAGATTCTGCTGACAATTTCAAAATAGTTTCAAAATATCTCCAAATATTCTCAAAAAGTTTCAAAATGTCTCCAAGTTATATACTACCAGAAATAAGAGCATTCTGAGCACAATTTAAGTAAGCTTTTCGAGCTGATGTTTTAGTGATGGGGGGGAAGGAGGGAAGAAGGAGTTGTCCTGGTTTGCGTCTGCAGTTCAAAGAAATCGGTATTCGAAGATAATGCAGAACTGTCAGCAGGCTTCTTTTAACTCCTCATATAAACTCCAAGGATGCAGTTCAGCCAATTAATTTCTGCGTTTTAAAAGTTATAATTTAACAGCATATTTAATTAGATGTCTTCACTGCAAATACATTTCTGTTCTTTTAGATTTCATTTCTAAAGATCTGATGCTGAGTAATGCTGAATACATACAAATCCCTTGAAGTTCTTCTTCAAATCAAGCTCTAAATTCACAATAATTTTAGTGAAATTAATTTTCCATTACATTTGCTTCTTAATGCAAACAAAGGCAAACTTTACAACATATTCTTTCTTCCTTCTTTTGCACTCGGCTTCTTTCCTCTCAAGTTTCCAGTTCCATCTTGAAAATTCTTCTGGCACCTAAGAGTGACAAAGGGAGGTCTTGATCCCTCTTTGGCAGGAATGTAGGGACTGACTGATTCAGCCCCTTGCCATCACAACAACACATTTTAAAATCCCTTTCATAAACTTATGAAACCTAAGGGAAAAGTAGTGATGATCCTTTTTATAAACTCCATTCCTTGGATTAAAGGCTGCTCCAGACTTTGCTTCTTTGATTCCAGACTGTGTATATTCAGATGAGTTTATATTCCTTCTCTCTTGTGCCACTACTACCCTTCCCACTTCCCCTCTCTATGACATAAAATGACAGAGTCACGCCTCAACCTTTATGTTGTTCCACTAAAGAACCTAAATCTTTTAATTTCCTTTGAAATGATCAGTTATGTGTTCCCTGATCACCCTAATCCTTTTTCCTGCCACACTGAATATCCCCTCACTCCTCAAAAATTTTGGGAGTCTGATTTAATCTTTCTGATGATGAGTGGCTTGAGGTCGACACAGTGCTGGAGATGCTTTTTCTACTACAGCACTTTTAATTTCCTTTCTGTGGTGAAAAGATTGATGCATACCAGTGATTTACAGTGCCTGGCCAGTTATAGGTATACTATGATGTGTTAGAAAATCTACTTCCCTCTTTCTTTATACTTTCCAGTGTATAACTAACAGCAGAGACCTGCATCAAAATCCTGACCTCACTAATCCACCCCACCCCCCCTTTTTTGTAGCTCAATTCATCAATATCAGTTCCTTCTGCACCTTCTTTTATTAAAAACACCTCTTAGCTTTGCATTAACAAAAAAATTTGGTTGCACATTGGTAAATGAAATCAATGTGAAGAAGTGTCCCCAAGAAACTAAAGCAGAGACAGTGCTACGACTTTTAAAACAAAGTTTAGGTGCTTAAAAAACTGCAACAATTACTTGCGGAAAGTACAAATTCAAACTCTATATTCCTCTAAAATTTATGATTGTACAGCTGTGTTACTTGCCTTCCAGCCTAATAGGAAATAAAAATGTCTGCATAAATTTGTCTACATTTTGCATAATCATTACAATAAATAATTTTTTTTTTCTCTCTTAGGGTCTGAAAGATCTCACAAAATAACTAGGATATAGATAGGATATAGACCCACTTTTTGCATTTGGGAATAAATTAGCATATGCTACAAACTTTGGTTGTGAATAATTTTTCTGACTTGGGAGGGGAAACTGGTTGTTTCATGAACACTAAATGACTTGCCCAAGTTAGCTACTGAGAATTTAAGTCATCTTTAGTTCCACAAATTATTTTGTCGCTAACCACAAAAACTGCTATTCATATTTCACATTGCAAGTAAAGTCATTACAGTGAAGAAACCACAGCACAAATTCTCACTCAGTATTGTAGAAAAACATGTACAGCAAAGACAGACGTGTGGAACAGCTGCACGTTCTGAGCTGGTTCCCCCAGTTCGCATAAGCCATTAGAGAGATCACGTGTTGTGCAGCATATGGCCTCAAACTGTTTTGTCACTAGCTGAGGAAAAAAAAGCTGTGCACGTATTTGTTTGCATGACCATATGGTATGTGCCTGATAGGAGCAGTTAAAAGCAATGGGCAAAGCTGGAATTCAGCACGACCTTCCTTGGGGAATACCTGACAGAATTTGGGTGGATTCCCTATGCTGTTTTTGACTGCTTTCATAATACATATTAAAAACAGTGACTTTAAAGAAAGAAATGTTGTTCTAACTTGAAGGTCTCAGTGTGTCTATAGTCATCCTGCAAGCTTTGATAAACTTTAATTGGTACACAATCTTTAGCAAAAAATTAATTCCTCCCCTGATCCTTTTATTCCTGTGATGAAAGCAGCACAGAAAACATTGCCTACATGTTTCACATTTTCAGGATCAATTCTTGGGCTTTATTCTCCAATATTAAAATACATTACATAGATTGGCCAAAACTGAAAAAAGTATTTGGTCATAAAACACAGGATTCAGACACTAAAGTCCAAATTTGTAATGCGAAAATGCACCTGTTTAGTCTTGAATATTCCTTCTTAGCTGAATCCTGTTAGATGTAAACATTCCTTGTGTGATCAGTTATACATGTTCAGAACTGCCCCAGCCGCAGCAATCGAGCGATCACTTCCACAGAGATCCAGAAACTTTCCTGCTACAGGACTTGAGATTCTTGGCTAACTGTGCCTGATTCTGACCACACATACAATTTTGGTCACTGTCTTCTGAAGAGCATATTTTGGAAGAGAACTGAGGTGATTGTGCTCAGTGTTATGTATCAGCCCAGCAAATACCAACCCAGCCTATGGAGAGCTGGGTTCTTGACGTCTAGATCCTGAGGGAATGACTTGGTCACAGTGCACTGTGCAGAAGAGTGGGACACATTCTACTCCACTTACTGGAGTCTGTCATGGTGTGCAAACAAACAAACTGGAGAGTTTGGGATGGAAGTGAGAAGGCACAAGGGAAAGCTGAGCTGGATTGTTCAGACACTGAGCATTATGTAGGAATTTGATGAGACTGTTGGTTGTAATAAATGTTACAGTTATTGAAACAAAAAGAAAATAGTTTGGAGCAGCTATTCAAATAAAGAACTGCGTGTTTAGTCTACCTGCCTATTTCT
Organism: Ammospiza nelsoni; assembly: GCF_027579445.1. Taxonomy (NCBI): domain Eukaryota; kingdom Metazoa; phylum Chordata; class Aves; order Passeriformes; family Passerellidae; genus Ammospiza; species Ammospiza nelsoni. The sequence goes on along the minus strand of NC_080669.1, from coordinate 27,459,229 downwards.
GTAGTTTGTTGTTGTTTTTTTTTTTTTAATGAACCAAACCTATTAAATAGGTTAAAATAATTAAATATTTCAAATATTAAATAAAACAAAATTAGTGTAAATATTAAAATAAAACACAATTTAAAAACATTCATTAGAAAATCTTTTCCTACAAAAAAAAAAATCAGGTTTTGATCCACATTTTTAGACCATTGCTTCTTATGCTTTCATTATACATGATTTTGAGAGATTTATGTGTGTATATTAAAAGGGTGAGAATAAAAAACTTGAAGGAATTATTTTTACCTCAGAAGGTAAAACCCATTTCTACCAGGAGAAAGGTATTTCACCCATTTCTTGGGAACCATGTCTTTGCTTTTGTTTCCAGGTCAACATACACAAACATGTCAAGCAGTACTGCTACAGGAGCCAACCCACCAGAACAAACAAATCTGCAAGCATTCATACCATCAACACTCTTATTAAAAGAAGATCACCAAGGATATTTCTCATGCCTAGAACCACAGGAAACAATAAACAAAGTGTTTCATTTGATTCATAAGTCAGGATGCAGACAACACTCTCATAAACAGAGCCAATTGCCCTAACTTGTAAAATCACACTCACCCAATGGTTTGAGCATCCTGCAGTGTATTCAGACTCATGCACCCTCAAATCTCTCTAGTCATAAAAACTGAAAGGGGAAAAAGCCGCATCTCTCTTCTGTATCCATTATTCTGACTCGTGAAACAATTACAGAATAACTTATTGAAGATAAAAGTCTGAATAGGGAACTGGGACTTAGGTTTTCATTATATAAATTAAACAAGAACATGAGTGTCTGATTTGATTTAATTTAGTATTCAAGTACTCCTTGAAATTGTTACGATTACAGTAAAGAGTGATCTTGGCATTTAGTCTTATGCTCAAAAAAATAAAACCGAGGTTCTTTTACCATGCAGTTTTCATTATCATCTTGTAAGTTGTACTGAATTACTTGTGTGTATTTATTTTAGTCGTTTATGTGAGCCATCCCATGTCACTAGCATGCTACAGTGTTGTAAATAGCATGGGAACAATTAAAATTGTAGCTATTTAACTTACGTAAACTCCAAGGCAAGTCCTGGCTGTCAGATTGGAACACCAACCATCAGACATTTGACTGACTGCAAAGTAAAAAAAGGCGGACTATTCATCCTTGACACCCTTAGTTACTTCCAGAGTTCATAAAGAACTATGAATGTACCACCCAAGCCCAAAGTACTGGGACAAAATGCTAAGTGCTGCAGTTTATAAGGCAAGAGCAAAAATACATCATTGTGTCAGTGAGACAGACACAACCATGTCAGTGGATCCTACACCAAAGACTTATACACCCTGTAGGATAAAAATAGAGTTCAATTTAAAAATGCATCAGATGTTTGCAAGTCATTACAAAGCTTATATTATTTCTTTTTGAAAAATCATCCAGACAGATGTGAAGGTGTCAAAAACCTGAATTGAACCAAGAATTTAAGTCAGCATCCAAGGGGCATTCACTATGGAGAATATTCTTTGGAGAGCCTGGATGTGCCTGTCAGTTTCTAAAAGACAGTTATGGAGGAAGTTGGTAGAGAGAAAATAATAAAAGATGAGGAATTTTTTTTTTTGTTTTGTTTTGTTGTTTTTTTTTTTTTTAATTCAGTGTGGTCTGGTTTTGGGGGCATTTTGTTGTTTGTTTTTTGGTGGTTTTTTTTGGGTCTTGGGGGTTTTGTGAGGGTTTTGCTTGTTTGTTTGTGGGTTTTTAAATTTTGTTTTGGTTTGGGTTTTGGGTTTTTTGTTATTGTTTTACTTTTTAAAGGTAGTCTAACTTTATGTCTAACTCTAACTTTATGGATTCCAACAGTCTTAGCTAGGGAACAGTAAATCTTCAGGATTGGAACATGGAGGTTCAGGCCCATAGGCAGATGGATATACTTGAGAAAGAGCTAAAATTTGTAAGGAAACCAGAAGCAGTCATGGCAATTTATTTTTTCTTATATTACAGACATGAAGTTTCTTGCAACTCCTCTGCCTTTGGAGTCTGAAAAGGCCCCCAAATAGACAACAAGCAGTCTAGCAGAGGCAAGCTAGACACATACAGTATTGCAGTAGGGATCACCCATATGGTAAAACAGAAACCTTCACTCTTCTCCCCCAGACTCGGGGGTGCCAACTGCATGCACACATAAGGGAGCAAGAGCAGCCACAGAAAGAACTTTGAAGACAGCCCACAAACAGGAGCAGGAACATGCACACAGCTACAGTCCCTTCTGTGCTGCTGTGGCACAGAGCAGGTGAGTGCTGCTGGCTCTCAGTACGCATTGCCCAGGCTTTTCTCTTTGGCCACCTATCCTGACGAAGAAGTCTGCAACATTTTCCCCTTCTTTTACTGACAGTGTGAACTCCAAAACATGTGGAGAGAACATTCAGTATATTGATGAATATTAAAATATTTGGGATACCATATGCTAATAATGTATTCCACAGTGTTCACAGAACCTTATGCCTAAAGATTAGGAACCTATGAGTGACTTGGGCTCAAATAGATTTACAAGTTGGAATAAAACTGCTTCACACACACAACTAATTAATAATATAGACAGTAAAGACTTTGCACTGAAGTACACTAAAGCATATGTGATTATACTGGATTGTACTTTTAAAACATTTTAAAGGCAGCTTTTCTCCTCAGAGAGATTTGTAAAGCCAATCACCTGGAACAAAACCAAACATTGCATTCCCAGCTCTTACATGAATTGTTGAGGTTCACTTCTGTTAAAAGAAGTATAGTGCTAACAAGTAAAAGTATTTTAAAATTCACTTTTTTCATTATATCTAATTGCAAGGTTTAATTGTGTCTTAATTTTCTCTCAAATCAGTTTGATTTTGCAGTGTTACTACCTTCTATATAGTATCTTTTCCTTCTTTTTCGTCTGTGCACCAATCCCATAAATAGATAAGACTTTACAAGAAAAAATCCATCAAAACAAAACAGTAAAGTGAGGTATTTCTGTTTACTTAAAGAGGCTGTCTACCTCTTCTCATTCCTTTTACTGGCATTGGAGCAATCTGAATAGTTAGTTGCTAAACAACTTCAAAAAGGAGTTTGTTCCTTTTCTGGCCTGCTTTTAGAACTGCTTTGTTTTCCTTGAAGTAAATTTTTAATATCTAATTGTCCCAACTCTTCTGTGTGAAAGCAGAGAAATTTTATCTAAATATATTTTTCCTTCATGATCTTATCATCATCTCTTTTACATTCTGTATCCTTCATTCACAAAAAAGACACAACAAGTCATAGTGAGAAAAATGATTCATGTTTTGTCTTACATTTAGTTGCAAACTCAGTCTGACTTACCAAGAGGGATAGGCAATTGCCTCAACCTAAGGGCAGATCTCTCCTGAGTGCAAAGGTCTTATCTCCATATACAAGAGGCAGAGGAAAAGAAATTTTAGTAAATTTTTCACCTTTTATTAGGGAATCAATATTTTTGTAGCTGGTCTGATACTTTGATGACACCATGTTCTATTTCACTTCAGGACATGTGAGAATATATTTTGGGGTTCAAGTCCCAGTTATGAAACTGAGTTTCTGCCTAATCTGAGGCTCTGCTTACCAGGGATCAGTACCTCTCATCTGGCATCAGTCAACATCCCCACTTTAAGCAAACAGGCAAGGATGAATTATCAGTTCACTCACTACTGAGCTGTCCCCAACAGCTGTAATTTGACCAAGATCAAGAAGGAGAGAAAACTTGTTGAATTGCTATGTTGTTCAGAAATTCCTATATCATAGATTTTGATAGAGGCTTATCTTACTTGCCCCACATCAGCAGCTGTGCTACACAAATGTCTATCTGCCTATCAGAAAGCCTCTCAAATGAACACTTCTTAATATCTTTCTTTCCCAACCAACCATAGCAGCAGCAGCCAACTTCTTGCAACAAATCTGTAATTATATTAAATAGCACAGTTAAATTAGACTCAGATGCTCTGAGCTATTGCATAGACTTGATGATATTTCTGAGACTCCACTGTAATTTTTGTGGAGAGGAGTTCATCTAAAAGTCCCCAGCATGTGCCAGTCTCTCTGCCTTGTGCAAGAGCTAACATTAGGCAATGCTGGCCCAGCAAAAATTAGACCCTGTGCACCACTATCTTCTGTCAGGCTCTCAGCAGCTACCCAGCAGTGTGGGAATCAACCCCACTAAGAAAAATACCAAGTGGAGAAACAGGACAGATCATTTCCAACTCTGAACTGAAGCCCTCTGAGAATGTCAAAAATAAATGTGAAGAATCTGAACAGCATTTTTTCTGTTGCCTGCAAGTTGTGGATAATAGGAAAGGCAAAAGACAATGGAGGGTAATATTAGTTCTCTGTGTGGTTTGTTCTGAAGTACTTGGTATTTAATAGCAGCTAAATCAGGCAAGAAGGCATAGACTGATTTGGCAGAAAGTTTGCTCTAGTACGTAACATAAAACATATGAAGGTGATCTACTTAACCTCTTCATTTCTACCCTTGCACAGCTTTTAATTCAACAGGAAGTAGGGAAAGACAGCATATACATATATACACTTGTGAAAGGCTAGGAGAGGAAGTGGAAGGTTTTGTTCTTTTGTGACTTACAGGGCTGCTCATACTGAAAAGAAACTCAATGGAGCTGAGGGCCTCTGAGCCACACATGGCAATTGAAATAAAAACAACTAAATAAATATATCTGGTGGAAGGAATAATGAGAAACATTTTTTCCACTGTAAAAAATATTTCTCAATATTTCTCCACACATATATACACTGTGAAATGTGTGTATGTATGTATGTAGCTTCAGTATTTTTAGCAAAACTGCAGCCAGTGGAGATGGGTATGAAATTGACAAGCTTTCCTGTATTAACCTCATTGATGAATGTGTCCTAGAACACACAGACCATATACTGGGTATTTATTAATGATGTATCAGAGACATATTCTTATACTGATGTGTATATTATTGCAATAAAGAATCTTACAATACCTTCTAATGCAACTAACCACCAGTATCCTAAACCCACATTTTTTCCCTTTTTGTTGAAATTCTTAGGAAACAATGCCATTAAATCAAAAGGAAGAAGACAGCATTAACAGTGCAGTAAAGGGAAGATAACTTAAAACAAAGTTCTGCATATATTTGTTCTACAACCAGTTTCTGTTTACATTTGGAATTTTATAAAATTCTGCTATTGTATTCCCAGGCAATAAAATTCCCATAAAAAATAATTGGAACACAAATATTTTCCTCTTCTACAATATGACTGAGTTATTCCTACTCTTTGAAATTTAACTTTTTCTGTTTACTTTTAGTTGCAACGTCAATATTTTAAATAAAACAAAAGAAGCAACTGGTGTTAAGAATTCTGGGGCAAAAACTAACCAAAAAACTCCTGTCTTTAGCATTGATACCAGCCAAAGAACAGTGATGTTTAAGGCTTTAAAGTTAGCCTTCCTATTACCTACAATAAACTCCATAGAGTTTATTTTGTTAATTTAGTGATATATAAGGTTGGGGTGACTTCTGGGATTACTTGAAGCCTACAACTTTTTCAGGTTTCATTAGCATTTGTGGGAATCACATACTTGCATCAGTGTCAAGATAAAAGAATTAATCTTTAAATAAGAAGGCACATTTAAAGAGAGATTTCTATCAGGGCATTTTACATGACTATGAAAGATTTTGATTTCATCCACACTCAGCAGGGGTGCCCGTTATTCAAACCATGTGGTATCTGCTTGGTATGCAGGGCATAAATACTGCTGCTGTCAGCATTTGCTTTAAAATCTGATGCAATATATTACAAAGAAGATTTGAACAATCATAACTAAAATTTGTTGGGAAGACTTGAAACAAATGTTTGAATAAAGTTGAAAACTTATGGAAATAATAAAATCTGAAATGTTATAAAAAGAAACTTAGTATCCACATGGGAACTATTCTACAACCTTCTTAGCAAATTTTAATCAGACACGCCTAACAAAAGTAATACAACCAAATTCATATAAACAAAAACATGCGTACCTTCCAACAAAGGGATTAAATACTGCAGTTTACATTTTTTACAACTACCATATATAGGAATACTTGGTGCAATCTGACAGCACTAAACTTAGAGAAAAATGCACAGCCAATTAGCAAAATAGTTTCCAACATATATCTGTTTATCAGGTCATTTTTCAGTATTTTCCACTGTGAAATCTATATTTACATTGACATTCACACAATGTCATTCTAACATCTTTATTCCATCTACCTTTATTTGGTCTTCTTAAACCTTATGAGAAATTCTTCTCTCTAAAATACATACACTGATAAGCATAGCCACCACAATCTGCAATATTGAAACTTATTTAAAGTTTTACTATCAATGTTGCTCTAATTTGATATTTAGACAGCTCTATCAGAAGTTATGAAGGAGTTCAGATGAAACAGTTCTTTCCAAAAGAGATCTAAAGAAGTACTATAAATTACGCAGCTGACACAGGACTCAAAAATAGATATCTGTGTCATAATAAATATTTTATACTATGTAACTTATTGGTCGAGAGGTTTTCAAAGTCTTACGAAAACATGAGTATGTACAAGACAAAATTAAAGAAACTGTGTTAACGACTTTTTAGAGATGAAGAATCCATGGGAACAGTGGTCAACATTTTAGAGAAATTGTGACAATAATAGAAAAAACCTCCTGCATCTCTGATCAGGATATTAAAATGCATACTACTTTGACATTCAATCTGTGATTCAGAAGACTGGTCTTCATCTACACACAAAACTCCAAGAAGGGTATTTGAGAGAGTAAAACATATTTTGCATTATTTATAGCGATATTAATTCGAGGAAATGAGACCAGCACTGAGGATTTGACTAATAAAAATGTTGTTTTGCACATTTAAGATTATTAAAGATTTAAGATTAAGATTATTTAAGAATATTATTTTAGGAAGCAGAAAGGATATTCTTAAATTGAGGTTAAAGTCATCTTTCTTATAGGTGTTCCTTAATCTGCTGTAGACAACAAACTGATAAGCTCCTAGGCAGATAGACCTGGATTCCAGTATGGTTAGTCTTTAATTAACTATGTTCAGCAGAAGTATTTTAGTATCAGATTAAGAATGAATCTTACTGTCAATGTACTTGATTCAGCTTCAAAACAGATTACAGGGCCTGTTGAGATCCTTTCCAAGATAATTTTTATAAAAACAGCAAGATGGATCTTATTGTTAATATATATATAAAAAATACAACCACATTGAAATGCTAAATTCAAACAGTAAAATACCAGAAAAATGTTTTTCACTGACATAAACAAACAGTGAAGAATCAAAGTTTGTTTATGAAGATGAATACAATGAAGTTGAGTCTGAACTAATGACAATCATCATTATTTTTGTTTCATATCATTACATGTCACCATCAAGTACAGATTCTATCACAAATCATGAAAATAACTTTTAAGGGACATGTTAATTCTAACCAAGGATAAAGGTTCTGATGACAGGATGCCAAATTTTTCTGATGGCAGAAGAAAAGTATATGCGAATTGTGCTTTTGTCACTTTTTCACCTCTTCCTTTTGGCTTCAACACAGCCAATTCTATTTGCCAAGATGTGATATATCCCTATGGAGACATCCACAAAAAGAATACCTCCAAATAGAAAACTCAAATATTTTTGTCAGCTTAACCAATGGCAAAGATTCTACAGAAACTTGTTAGTTCCAATTCTCAACTCTTTCCCTTCCATTTATATGTATTCTATATTATTTCTTAAAGAAAAAGTAATGGTTTAGTAAAAAGTAATGATGGTGCAATAATAAGAAAACAACAATGTAGCAACAGTAAAGTCAACTGCATTATTCACTGCTTCATTCTCATCATCGGAAGCCAGCTTCCATAACATAAAAGGACTGGCCAGGTGTGGGGATTTTGGGCTTTCTTTTAAGAATTATTTTCCCTGCCTACTGTGTAGCTAGACTACTGGTGTAATATAGCAAACATTTCTTGTTGTGTTAGATAGATAAATGATGGTATTAGAGCACAAAGTTTCTCAAAGAGCAATGTTGTAGGGACTTCACTGACCACAAAGCACAGAACCATCTGTCAGACATGGTACCAGAATGCATAGGCCATGTATTTCTGGCATTAGCTTTCTATTCTTTCTAAAGATGTTAATCCTACCCCATCACAGTTACCCATTTTGCACCAGTAACAAACTTCCTCTCGTTTCCTTGCTTTGATGGACCTATGACATCAGTTTTACCCCTAATACATGACGCCTTTTATTTAGTACCTCACTTCTTATTCTGATGGCTACAATAAATTACCCAGAGCTAACTATTGTATCAATAAAAGGAAAAAGTTTGAAATGCCATTTCAAAGTCTCTAAAGTATTTCAGAATAACAGTTTTATGAGCCAGAGCATAAAGTTCAGAGAGGACTTATATCCAGTGGGATTCTGAGGGTATGTGAAGTGGTATGTGGGTACTGGTTAAATTTCCCACTTTCCAGTACTCCACACTCAGATAATACACATTTCTAAACACTACCACCCAACACAAATCCCTAAGCATACTATTAGGCACATATTGGCTAATAGCGTGATCTGCATATTCCTCAATCCTGCCATAATTTCCTATTTACAATTACAGATCTTGTTTCAAATCAGGGCCCTCAGAAGCTGGCACAATGGTGGTAGAAGTTATTCTCTAGGTTTTTTTTAAATCACAAGAACTGTGAAAACACTACAATTGAAGCCATAGTTTGGGTATAAATAATGACTCAGACAACTGTTTTTTATTTTCATTTTTGTTTTCACTGACTGAGAATGTAAATTGAACTTTAGTGCTATTGTGCTTTGTTCTCCCTCTCTGTGAAAAAATGTGTTCTGCATTAAATTGCATAGATAAACTCAAACAGCTCCAAATATCACCCTTCAGCTTTTGTATGACACAAGAGCCAAGAAAAGATAGAGAATGCGGTTTTATGACCAACAGATGGTGTAATTGGTATCATAGATGTTTTTATGTCAGGGGGTCGTAGGTTCAGTCTCCATCTGGAGCCTTCTCAGATCTGCTGTGTAGCCCAATGATTAAAGAAGCTATATTGGGTCAAAGACACAACCACCTGCCTGAGGGTAAAAGAATTGCTTTCTTGATCTAGCTGTTATACTACAGTTGCCTCCCATACTACAGTTTTCAAGCCAACCACTGCAGCAGTTAATAACAACAGGACTGCACAAAATATTCAACACCATTTTGTTCCTATTCTTTGAGTCTCTCAGGATCTTTTGACAAATGTCATGAAAGTACGTCTTGTCTTGTTTACAGGAGTGAAAAGCTATTCTAACTGAGGATGATAATTATAAAGGACCAAAATCCAAGGAAAAGGAAACAAGTAGGCTGGATAAACTTTGAGAGATTCAGCATTGTTCAGTTGGCCAAGAGGGCTCACACCTCCCAGTCAGAATTAGACACACTTGCACTCTGGTGGTAAAATGCAACACCGGTGCTCAGCACAATTAGTCTTAGCTACAGTTTATGGATTAGAATACTAAAAAATGCTCTAATCCTACAGTGTTAAGTTTGTATGTGGTTTACCTAAAGGGTGTACAGACAGATCAAACATAGTAAATAGGCACACAATGAGATCATCAGTTTACCTCCCTTATGGGGTGAGTATCAGCAGTAATAAATGCACAAAACCAATGAAACTGGGGCTTCACTGGAAACCAATACTGTCACTTCCATGAAGCAGGGATTCTACATATTACACAGTGCACCAAACTTGCCTGGCATACCTCCTAATTCAGTTGCTCTCTATAGAACTGGTGCCAGAGTATTTACTTGGCTATCACCGAAAATGAACAAAATATTTCTGTCTAATTAAAAATCATTCTGCAAATTACTAGTTTCATGAAGTTCTGCCACAAAGAATCAGATGACTCTTCACAAACTCTGGATAGCAGTACCCCTGTGTTAGATAGAAACCCATCCACTATCTAAATTTTAAAGATAATGACACAGACATGAGTAAAATTATTTCATTTATCAAATATCATGTACTTACACATAAAAAATCAGCAAAGTCAAACTCTTTCAGAATGTTAGAATATTCCCTTATATTCTGTTTTAAAGATTCTCCCATGGTAATGATAAACTTGGTCTATATTAGTACTTTAAAATAAGCTTTAACACAAAATTTAAGCTAATATTAAGTAGACATGTATATTTTCAAAATTGAAACACAATACCTATTATTTTAACTGATTGTAAATAGAAAGAAAATAACATGTGTTCTCATTACAAGCTTTAAAATTTCTCTTCCCCTATATGACTGAACTGACAGCCTACTAGATCAGTGCAACCACTCGATAGAGACTTCTCTGGCAAAACTACATCCCTGATGTAGGTTCAATGTCACAAATTAAATATCACATATTTTATCTGTTGATAATACAAGACTATGTGCTTCTTTCTGCAGATCCATAAACAAAATACACATATGTCTTTTGAAGATGTGTGTCTTCAAAAAAGCAGTTGCAGGTGTTTAACTGCATTTGCTTCAATACTAAACATATATTTGCATGGGGTGTCATTCACATGATAAATCTTTGCTGGTATAAAAAAACCCGAGATGCAGTAAGAGGGGAAAAAGGTAAATTTTCTCTCTCATATCACAAAGAAAATTAATATGCATTTCTATTTATATTTACTTAACACATGCAGTGGAATATTTTCCTTTAACACAAAAAAGATACTCTTTCTGCTGCAGAGCACTCTTCCTAATAGGCTGTGCTTTAGAGAGGAAAACAATTGCCCCTCAAAATAATAATATATATATTTCCATGCCAATCACCTCTATGTAGATGAGACATTTCAAGTAGAGGCAGGATTTATAAAAATAAATTCAACTGACCAAAATATCTATACTAGCTGCTGAGTATGTTGCTTAGACATTTGAGTGTGAACAAATGGGCAACACCATCAACATAATCATTCAGCAGCCAAAAAACCAAGCTTGTTAATTTAAGTACTTCTGTGTGAATTCACATAGCCTGTCCTCATGGGTACATTATGTCCTCTTCTTCCAGTTGTCTCCTCAAATCCATCTATACTCCCTTTAAGAGGTGATAGACAAACACACAACACTTCTAAGATTCTTCTGAGACTACTCTTGTTCACAGAAAGTAAAGGGATGTGTCAGTTGATCTCCTCAGTCACCAAGTAAGATATTAAAATATTAAATAGCTTGGGCATTGTGCAAATTTCGTGCTGCTCAAGAACAGTCACACAGTAAACTACACCAAAGGCAAGTGCTTTGCTGCCATTTTATCACCTGTTACAACAGAAACTCCTTCATCCATGAGTTAGGTCGCTAAGTATTTCTTCTGCCCTGCTGGCTGCAAAAAGAATCTCTTTGCTAAAGCAGTACACATGCACTGAACTTTTAGGGTTTTTCCATTTTAAGGCTTGAAGTGGCCGAAACTTGTTCAAACCCTGCCATTTGATACCAACTTTTATCTCTGGTCAAAACTGTTAGGAGGTTATGGAGAGGTTTTTTGTCTAGCCGTTTCACCGGCTTTTGTGGGGTTACACCAGGCTGGTGACTGGTTGCTTCTGGGGTTTCTCAAGGTTCCACCTTAGGCCCAGCTCTCATCTATATCTCCATGAACAGCTTGCATCCAGGATTCAAAGGTACACCAACTCTGCCACTGTGAGGAGCTGCCAACTCCCACGAAGGCACAGAGACCCTGCAGAGACCTTGTCGAATCAGAGGACTGAGCAATCATCAGCTGTATGGCATTTAACTAGAAAAGGTCCTGGATTCTGCTCCAGGAAGAGGTCAACCCTTAATGTACAAACTGGAGAACAGGATGCTGGAAAGGGGTGCCACAGAAAGGCACCTAGGGGTACTTGTTGAGGGCAAGTTGAATGTAAGTCAACTTGCAGCCAGGAGGGCCAGTTGTGTCCTGTGGGGCATCAAGCACAGCATCACCAGCTGGGCAAGGGAGGGGATTGTCCTGCTCTGCTCAGCTTCACCTTGAGTGCTGGAGGCAGTTTTGGGGGTCACAATATAAAAAGAATACAAAGCTATTAAAGAGTGTCCACAGGAGAGTAATGGAGAAGGTGAAGAATCTAGATCAGAAGCAATACAAAGAGCAGCTGAGTCCCTTGGTCTGTTCAGCCTGGAGAAGGGGAGGCTGAGAGGAGACCTGTAAGTGGAAGAGCTGGGGAAGGCACTGATCTCTTCTCTGTGGTCACTGGTGACAGGACCTGAATGGCCTGAAATTGTATCAGGGGAGGTTTAGGCTAGGTATTAGGAAAAGGGTCTTCCCTGAGAGGGTGGCTGGTCAACAGGACCCAAAAGGAAGTGGCCACAACACCAGCCTGACCAGAGCTCAAAAAATATTTGGGCAATGCTCTCAGACATATATTGTAATTCTTGGGGCTATCCTGTGCAGGTCAAGGAGTTGGACTTTGTGGTATCGTCCAACTCAGGGTATTCTGTGATTCTGTGGTCTCTTTTATCAGCCCAGCCTAGAAAATGTATTTATAGAAAGATATATGAATACTTAATTCCCCTTGATATCATACACCAAATTCTTCCCCCAGGTTGCAAAACATATATATAACTTCACTAATTTGCTGGTTTCTTTGTGATGCAGCTGTATCTAATTTTGCTGTAAGGTAAGACACTATTTTATCCTGCAAACAGCTTCTGATTATGTGACAATTTGCAGTACAAGCTCACCATTCTACAATGTACATTGTTACTTCCTAGACTTTGAAGGGACCAACAATGGGTGAGCAACAATTCTGGAGAAAGGACTAGAGACAGAATTGCAATTCTGCAGACAAAATCTGCTGCAGCTCTAATGCAGCGCCTTGCAGTTAACTTACTACTCTCTTAACCAGCATCTAATGAGCACTTGTGCCTTGTGTTCAAATTGAAGGCTCCTCAAATACTAGCAAATTCCACCTTTGTAGAAAACACTATCTTCCACCATATTCACCTCACAGTACTCAAAAAATGTTTACATTTTTGACCTGTAATTCCAGCATAACTGACAATGCAGCTGTGATATTCTACCCACACTTAAACTCCATGTTTTCAAAATGGGAAAAATATTTAAATATTCTGTACCTAGAGGTGATCATTGACACCTTGAGTATTTGTTTCCACAGACCTCAACTTACACTTAGCATTCACCAGCACCATAGAAACAGGTCACTATAATTTCATTGGCATCATCAAATAAATCAAATTAATTTGTACAATTATATTAAAGCAAACACTCACTACTTGGGTAATTTTCAAGCATCTAGCAATGCATTTAGTCTGTCCTGAAAAATGAAGGCAAAAAAGCAGGAAGATGACTGGAAAACAAAAATGAAGGAAATAGCAAAAGCTTAAAGAAACAAGAAAGCAGTCTGTTTAAAAGTTCTAATATTTTAAAATCCTTAAATATTTTAAATTTTTTATTATCAAAATAGCAATCAAGGTTAAGCAGTTTTTAAAGTTGAGTAGGCTATGTATTTAAAATGTGTTTATTAAAGAATTTTAATAAGCAAATTTTAGTAAAATTATCATGCCAAGTTCTTTTATCCACAAGGAAGTCAGGAGATTTATTCTTGCAAATGTTGATTACTGTTTAGCGGTGACTCTTTGTATATAGCCTATCTTTGAAAATCTAAAGATGGAGAACATAGACCTATAGTCTTTCACCAAAAAAATATTTGATCAGAACTATCATAGATAGGAATTTCATTATCACTGAGTACTCCGTACTATCAGCTGCTTTAAAGGCCACTTAAATACTCCCATGCTTCAAGCCTAGAGGTTGCATACAAAGGTAAAGGAGTATTGTTGCCTGTTTAGATCTGTAACTAAAGTGAATGTGAATTCACTATTGACACTAAGGCAAATCTTAACTCAGTACAAACATGATACACAGAACTGAGGCTAATTTGTTAAAAAATAAAATCCTGGAAAAAGTTAAAACAACAAAAAAAAGTCTTTGATCTTTCATCAATTATCTGTTGAGAACAGCTATTTCTTTGCCTCATATGAAAGAACAGAAAGAGTCCAAACCACTAAAAATTATGAGAGGAATTCAAAGTCACCACTCAGATTATCAGGAAGTGCTGGTATTCCATTTCCTTTTTTTATCCTCTCAGTCACCAGCCTAACTTGTACTTACTGTCTTGCTCATGCACTCTCTCAACACCTACTGTGACACTGGTAATCAACAAAAGGCTTGCTCCAATCAAAATCCAATTTTAATTAGACCAAGTGTGAAAAATTATTTCCACTTCCTGTTCTGAGTGTCACAGAACAGGAATCAGAATCAGAATTACAGTCATAGTACAGAATCCCAGAACAGGCCACGCTGGAAGTGGCCTCAAAAGATCATCAGGTCCAATGTTTTCTGAGAAGGGAAGCCTAGATGAAATTATCCAGCATCCTGTCCACCCACATCTTGAAAATCTCCCATAACACATGAGGAGGTGGTTTTCCAGTAATTGACTATTCTCCTCACCATAAAAGATGAAACCTTTCCCCATGCAACTTGTACATTTCAGGTTCCATGTGACTCACCTTGAGAAACCAGGTCTGCTGGGGGTTCACGGGGTCCATCTGTAAGACAAGAGGAAAAGCATCTTTCTTTGCTCATTAGCTTGCCAAGTTGATGAAGAGCTACAGCAGACGAGGTTCAGGTTGGCTATCAGCAAGAACCTCTTCATGAAAAGGGTTGCCAACCATTGGAACAGACTGCTCAGGGAGGTGGTAGAGTCACCATCCCTGGAGGCGTTCAAGAAATGACTGGACGTGGCTCTTAATGTCATGGTCTAGCTGACACGGTGGTGTTTTGTCAAAGAATGTACTTGATCTCAGAAGTCCTTTTCCAACCTTAATGATTCTATTTTATTATACTGCCCATGTAATCTGTGGATGCTCCATCCCTGGCACTGTTCCTGTGCCAGGATGGATGGGGGCTAGTGCAACCTGGTTTAGCTGAAGGCATCCCTGTTTATGACAGTTAGTACTAAAATTACCTTCAAGGTCCTTTTCAACCCAACCCATTTTATGATTCTATTGCCCTTCCATTCTTCATGTGGCTTTTTGTGAACAGAGCTTCTGCCATCTTTGTACACACTGTGCAAGAACTGGAAAATTGTCCTCCAGCTTTTCTTTCTTCACGGGGCATGTTCCCCAGCCCTTTGGTCATCTTTATGGTCCTCCTTTGGACCTTCTCCAATCTGTCTTATCCTCCTTGAATTATGGATACCAGAACAGAAGCACAGTCTGACAAATGCTGATTAGAGTGAGACAATCACTTATTTTTGGCCTACATAAAATGTAAGTTAAACAGTGGATTACATATTTCCAATTCCACTTAAGCTGTTCCTTTGACTCCAATACTTATACTGGTTTCTGCCAGCTTAGAATCCTCTGCTAGAAAATACAACTCCATTATACAAACAGCATACTGAGCTAAGTGGTAACACCTCTAATAGCAGAGGAAAATAGAGAAATGTTATCCATAAAATATGGTAGGCAAAAGGGCAGTATTTTATTCTGTGAAAGTGTCTCAAAGTTGGGGCATATGTCATCCTAACTCAAGTTTGTTGATACACCAGAAATTCTATACTGAGTCACAACAAAACTGTATTGCAACCAGTGTCTAGGTTGCAATAGCAGTTTTCAGCAAGTGTGTGCTACCAAAGTATTACAAATTGGACATGTATAAACTGTCCTTCCCTGATAGGTACTCTTCAGCAGATTTAGTATGGAGAGGCTTCTGTGACTTCTACTACGCATATTTTGCAACTACCTAGTACATAATGGACAGGAAACCAAAATCTGAAAAATCTATCAACAGTGAGACGGAGTAAGCCTGTTACCTTATTACCATGAAAACTGCCAAAGAACATAAAAACACTAGAAGAAACGTTATCCAGACATTTCCTTTTATTAGGACACTGAAACAGTTTAATGTACAAATGCTTTGTGTTAGTTGTAAATATTTCCTCTGTTTAAGCAGCATTTACAGCTCTGTACATTTACATGTACACTTCTCTAGTCATCTTAAGATGCAAGACACTTTTGTGGTAGCAACTTCATAGATCAGTGAATGCCAACACTCCACAACCCTGTTTAAAATAATAAGGTCCAGATGGAGTGACAGAAAGGAGACAGTACACCATTCTGTGCATTGACTGGGTTCATATTACAAAAGTGAAAAAAAATAAAATCAAAGTTATTCAGCCATATGTCTCTTTCTTCCTTAATACTCTCCTTATGCATTTCACCTCCTATCCAAAAATAATGATTATTATAATAAACAGAAAAGGCATCTGTAGTTTTTCCTATAAAAACCATGAAACTACACAAATAGCAATCAATTATTTTAAAATATTTAAAGAAAATAAATCTTTTTTTTTAAATGAATATATATCATGTAGACATGTTTCTTCAAGATAAAATATTTTGAAAGTATAAATTCTTTCCAGTCCACCCCAGTCCTCATATATTGTAAAAAATTGGTTTCATCAAGACAATTTCAATAAATTACCAACGTTTTACAGTTAAAATGCCCTCCTTCTCAACGATCAGATATTAATAGTCTATTTTTAAAAAATTAACAACATTTTTATTCACTATTTAAAATACTGGATTTATTATCCACTTAGCTGAAACTCTGTTCCAAGTATGTGGCAAAGTGAAATACATAAATTAATTGAAACAAAATTTATTTTCAAAAGATACTTTGAAGTTTGGGATAAAGTCCTTCTGTTTGATTCATCTCACAGTATCCTACTTAATAGGTTTACACTGAACTCCAGTCCCATGCCCACATCTGAAGAAATGGATGGAAAAATACCAATTCATCCAAATGTAACTACAAAGCAACTAACACAGATTTGTTAATATATTTATCAGCCAAGAGCACTGGGCA
Organism: Ammospiza nelsoni; assembly: GCF_027579445.1. Taxonomy (NCBI): domain Eukaryota; kingdom Metazoa; phylum Chordata; class Aves; order Passeriformes; family Passerellidae; genus Ammospiza; species Ammospiza nelsoni. The sequence continues at coordinate 27,442,241 of NC_080669.1, read as the reverse complement.
GTTAAGCACCTTAACAGGCTTCTGATTTTTCAAATGTCAGAAGTTTAATCAGAATCACCTGCTGTCTCCCTAACCCCAATCAACATTTTTCCCCAGAGCCACCCATTTCTTCATCTGCTTGCCATGACAGAGATATTTATCAAAAAAGTCAAAATGAAGAGGAGCCAGATATGCTTAAATTGAACAGGGATTTCCCTCTCCACCAGTTACATTTCATAAGTGTCTTAATTTCTTACAGAGACCATGCATATAACCTGTCAGTAAAATATATATTACAAGAGCACTTCAGCTGCTATTAACCACAAGGTATTCACTTTACTGTGATCTAAATGCTTCTTTCCTACATACTGGTAAACAATAAAAAAGAACAAATTATTTTTACCAATGTTTTAATGGTGGGTATGTGTTTGTCAAATGAATCAGATTATGGCATTTCTTAGCAACATTTTTAAACTTTTTTTTCATCAGAACTACTTAGTTACAGATTTGAAATTGTTAGAAATTTCACTCTGCTTCTACCTTGTCATCACTTCATTTAAAGCAAAAAAACCCAACAAACCAAGAACAAAAATAACAACACAAATCCATGTATCTAAAATTTTTGTTAGTTCTCTAAGCACTACAAAAATTCTACGCCATTTGCAGACAACCTAAAATAAAATGAGAGAATTAAATACAGATTCTGCAACTTAGGATTTCAATGCCAATAGTTATTTGCTTACCTTCTCAAGCTTATCTTAACTCCAAAACCATTTAGTATGCTACACTGGAATCAAAGCACCTCATTTGTTCTAAATTTATACATCAAAGGCTTGACTTCACTCGAATTTGCAGGTTTCAATTATCCAGCCAAAAATGGCTCAAAAGCTCAAAGTAGAGCCATAACATTTAATTTCCATTTCTTTCAGTCTCTAAGGGTCTTCAAGATGACTATTCTGCCCTTCAGTTCCAGTCTGTAAAATGGGAGTCAGTCTCATTCTGCATATTTTTTTCTCTTCTAAATTGTTGGCTTCTCACTGGCTTTTATTCATGGTTAACAGAGAAAACATAAATGTCATTGAAAGAGGGATTCTCTTTCACACTGGGATTTCTTTTACTACATTACACAGATAATGATTTGACTATTTCCAATGTCAAGCAACAATCACAGAAGCACCCCAACATAACTCTAGGTATTCTATCTGAACATACACAGATGAAAAGTTTTGAAAACCAGCATAGAAACAGTCTCTGTGAACTGGAGGCAGCATAGACTATGCTTACCTAATGTAGAATATTTAACAATATATGGTCGACCATGCTACAAAATCCAATTTTGTAAGTAAAAATCTGAATCAAACATGATTATATTTAACAATGATGTTTCTCAGAAATAGTCCTATATAATCCTTGTAGTAGCAACCAAAAAGGCACATAAGTACAAAACAACTCAACACATACTAGGCAGAATACAAAAATTTCAGACAGGTGTTCTTGTGAACAAAATTGTGAAATAAAAAGCTGTATTTTCTGTTTTATAAAAAGATATGTACTTCCTTACCAGTCTCCTATTGAAGTAAAGTGTCCATATATGTAATGTCCATCTGTGCTTACTTAAAATCCTGACAGCACCTCCAAACATTACTTTCAAGATACTTGGGAATTGTATGTGCACAGATGGCCTGTCTTTAAGTAGTATTTGTACCATCTAAACTCTAAGTAGCTATCTGCGAGTCTTCCCTTCTAAGACATAGATGTTTACAGATAAAACAGAGCACACATCATTTTTGTGCTTAAAAGTAGTTTGACTAAGCTAGTATTTAGTTGCTGTTTCAAAATCTTGGTTCATTTTCCATGTTGCCTATTACTCCTTTTCAAGGCTGGTACAAAGTTTCCTTATCTGAATATACTATAATGGAATTACAGCAGTTTCACAATTCAGACATTTGAATTTAGATATTTTAAAGATAATAGTATGAAAAACCTCACCCATAATATCAAACATGCATATAATTACATATGGAATGCAAAAATTAAATAGTATTTGATATTAATTTACTCTCTGGCCAGGCTTTCTTAAAACCTGGCTACCAAAAATGGTTAGAGAAAGATATATAAACAAAAAGAATTGAAGGTCCTCCCTCCTATAATATATTCAATAATAAATGACATAATATAGCACAAAATTATATCTTAATGTGTTATCCTTTTGGTAATATTAGGAACAGTGTATTTTCATTTGGAAGGTGGGGAGGGATAATCGAAATTTATTTGAAGTTCCCACATTCTGAGAAAATGGAGAGAAAACAACACATTTTACATGGTTTGGGGTGAAACTGAATGTTTATACACATTTTTGAGAACATTTAAGGGTTTGAGGAAATAAATTTAAAACTTTTTATACTAACTTATGAAAGAGTCATGAATTCAGTAGTGATATCCCGTTTTAAGTAATGTGAGTAAATGGTAGAGTTTGAACCGGAACAACCTGTCATTCACTAACTCCAAAATTCAGCATTCTTCCCCTCACTGCATTTGTATCACTCTAGAACAATTTTGTTAGTCAGCTTTCAATGCCACCAGTGGAAGAATGTGGAAGTCACTGTACAGTGTAAAACACTTATCCTGATAATGTGGGGAAAGAGGAATCCAAAAATGGCAGTCTAATTCAACACAGACTGTGCAGCTTCCTTAAGAAGTGATGCAGCTTTGTCCAGTTCTTGTTCTGTTTGTTCCACTGTTATCACTACTCGAATACTAGAAAAAGAAAACCAGAACACAGAGAGTAAACTTTATTCCTAGCTTTCTGCTTAGAATTGTATTGTACTAATTTCAACACATTAAGATCACTATCTGTAGGGAAATTACTACGAATTCAAATTCAACCAGGAACAAGACATATGACTAAATAGATGTGATCAGACTACTTTTTGCCCCCACTCTGCCACCCCACCATACACACTGCAGAGATCTGTTATCTTTTTTACCTACAGAGTAAGAGTAATTTTCCCCATGGAAATGTGCCTGCTAACAGGCTACATGCTGATCCCCAAGATACAGGTAGTTTTGATACAGTTATTTCATGGTACTAGCATCCTGTAACAGTCACTGAAAATATACCTCAAAACTGGAGCCTCTCCCATTTTTCCAAGAACCAACTATTCAATCCACTCTATTGAACAGAACTCTATTGTTGTATGGAAAAGATATGGCCATAGCCAAAAAAAAAAAATCATGTAACACATTTTTTTTCTGCTAACCTGGGTGGAGGAAGACATTTTTCTTCTTTCTCCAAATAGCGAGCCTGTGTTAATGCAATACCACTATTCATGCACTACAAATAAAAAAATACAGCAAGTCAACCTGGGAATTTCTGATAGCATATCCTTTTGATCCCTAAATACATATAACTAACTTCTATTAATCTGGTGTCAAGATAAATGCAAGTTATTTCCCAAATGGAGGTTGTGAAGGTTGTGTAAGATCATCTCTTAATTTCAATACAGCTTTAATACATAAAACAGTTTAGGATGCAGTGCCTTTAGTTTTCACCTCCATGTAATCAGGCAAACATACCAGATTTATCAGGCATTTAAATCCTACTTAAGCATATTTTCAAGGAAGTTAACTTCAGAATTTCTTTTTGTAGTGTAGCCTTGTTTACCTGCCACCTGATATATAAAGATATATCCACCCTCACTTCTTCATGTGGGACAAAAATAACCAATGTGTATTAAGGAAGGGAAAAATATAGAATATGAGATTGTTCACACATAAAAAAAGCAAATTCATGGACTAAGAAGCAAAAGTTGACCTTAAATGGTTAAAATGCACCTCCAGAACACTCCTCTTATTAAAATAAAAGTTTATACAACAGTTTATGCAGCAGTTTATATGCAGATTTGAGCATTAAAATAGATAACAGGAAATAACTATTTCCTGAAGTAAGTAGTCTAAGATATGTATATACTTTAATCCAGAGCTAGAGACCTAATTGTAGGCAGGCAAGAAATGGTTAGAAGGTGATCTTTAACAGAGCCATATAATCAGCACAGAAACTAAGTTTCTTGCAGCATTCCTGCAAGATCTTTCAACAAATCACCCAACAAGCCTCCCTACTCTTTCTTCATTATTAACATTCAAAGGCATTGATATATTTTAATTACTATGGTGACACTTACATAATCCACAACTCTTTTGAGTAACTTCACATCATTTTCTCGAGATCCACAGCTCTCCTTCAACTGTAAGTGCAATGCTGGAGAAAAAGATTCTCCTACTACTTTTAAACCAGAAATCCTAAAACAAATAAAAAGTCTTTGATGTACATCCTACTTGAAGACATACTGAAATTCTAGATAAGTGTTTCTCCTTTCCAGGTGCTGATAAAAGATGGATATTTCACTTTACTGATACTAATGTAGAACAAACATATGTGCATCTCAGCTTGCATTACATGAAGATCAAGTTATCAAGCAAATGTTTTTCTAAGGAGTTTCAGTAAGTTTGTGTAACAATAGTTACTCATCCTTTTGCAAAAAGGATTAATAACTCAGAAATTCTTTAAGAGTACTTATGAAGATGTAAGAGAAATGTCTGTTATGTCTGTAATTTGCTGATAAAAACCCAGCTAGCTGGGTCAAGTCACCTTTTTATCACTTCAGATATAACTAAGAACAAATGTTCTTCTGAGGGTTTTGCAAGATTTGTCACGATTTATGATTTTATATTATTTCTTTTAGAAATTCTTTACATCATCTGTCAGTCAGAAGGTTCTCTAAATTTAGTTATAGGACTATAATTGTTCCCTTATCTGTACATAGGAACAGTTGTTAACTGGGTTTCTAGAATTTGACTGAATGACTGACATTTGATTGCCATTGTCCTGACACATCACACATATTTAGGATTGAGCTATTCCCATCCAAAAATCTGTATTCAATATCCAAGCAAGACCTCTGGTCCCCAAAATTAACAGGTCACATAAATGCATATCAACTATCAGGTGTCATTTTGATTTCTGGACTTCGATAAGCTTGCCTAATACATATTTTAAGAAGATCAGGCTTATTTTATGGTAGTATCATTCCAAAGAAGCTAATATAATCTATCATACATTAGAGATTTGTGTGAGTGTTTTTGAAAGTTATTACTTTCTGTAATATGTAACACAAAATTGTTGAGGAAGAAGAATTGTAAAATACAATTGCAATATTACTGCACGTTAAATGGCTGCTGAATATCACAGAAATTTCTGCCATCTTTTTAGTATCAAAACCTGACAGATAAAAAAGCTTAGTGAGTATAGCCATCATTTAAAACATGAAAGTATTAGGAAATTTTAAACATTATTTTTCAGATAAATTCTAGCCATTTTCTCTGTACCTCCAGAACAATAGGTACTTTATTACATTTTAGCATTCAATCAAATATGTAGGAACAGTATTGTATTCAAGGTGATTGAAAGGTGCATTGAGTTCTCTGAAAGAGTATCTGCTTAGCTTCATCCCAAATGCTTTTATTTGTTTATTTAATTTTCAAAATGCTTATCAATACTTTGTGTCATTGAGAGCTATCACACTCTCCTAACAATTTTAATGTATAAGAGACTGCAGCCTTCCTCAATAGCCTTAAGATATTGAGGAAGGTATCGGACTCTTTTTAGTAGCACAACAGGGACAGTTGGGAAAGAATAATTTTTCTCCTTTAATACATATACAATTGAGTGTACATATCCCAGTCTAAGCATCTGTAAAACCAGAAACAGATTTGAGCAAGAAGAGTATTTCTTTAAAGCTCACATTATAAAGGCATAGCCAAATAAAAGCCAAAAAGCCCCAAACCCCACACTTACCCCTGTAAAGCTTTGTGAATCCGTTCACATTTAGCCCGGAGAGTCTGAAAAATGTCTATATACAAACAACGACAACAACAACAACAAAAAACAAAACAAAAAACAAACAAAAAAACCCAAAAAATCACAAAAAACCCAAAACAAAACAGAAAAAGAAAACGCTTAGATTTCCTGTTAATACTTTACATTTCTCGAAGATTTCAAATATAGCATTTGGAACCAAACTAAGTATGTATATCCGCTGAACTTAGTAAGTCTCTGTACTACTCTTCTTAATATTCCTGATTCCTGTTTCTGCCAGGAAATGACAAGCTTTTAAGTCCTGACAAATGCACTACTTCCCTTTATCTCATTACTCCAGCTGCATATGGAGCTGCTGCTGTTCATGACCACATGGAAGGGATGACACAAACACTTTGTAATGGGATTGAAATGGCAGGTCCAATTTATAAATATCCATAAATATCTATTGCCACGCAGATTCTGCTCATTGAGGCTTTTCCCAATTCATGGCCATTCTTAAAGAGAAAACTGACTCCTGGATTTTCAAACTGTGGCTCTTTTCGTTGGTGAAGGCTAACCTTCGACTACACCTAACAGTCCTTTAACTTATTCTTAATTTTTTTCTTCATTCTATTTCACTTCAGACAACTGAACATGGGCTACCAAGTAAATTTTATTTATTTGTCACAAATTAAATAGTTTATCTCTGCAAATGTCCTCCAATCTGTTGATAGAAATGAAGGTTAAAACCAAATTCACACAATTTCATAATCTGGCCAATTTTGTCCTCATGTGCTTCTCTCCAATTCCTTAAAAAAAACCCCAAACCCAAAAAACTTCTTTCCCACTAGGTGTTCTAGTGGCTGGGATTTGGCACTGCTGTGGTCTGGCCTCAATTCCAGGTCAGAAAAACAGTTTTTCGAGGCCAGGTTGGATGGAGCCCCTGGTCTAGGTATCCCTGCCAATGGCAAGGGTGTTGGAACTAGATGATCTTTAAGGGCTTTTCTCGTCGACTCCCAGAGCAGAATCTTCTGTCTGCTAACTTTAGAGAAATACCCTTTATCTGGTCCTGCAATCAAAGGCAGTTTGCACCCTGATCCTTCCTGAGATTCTTGCCTGAATGCTTAACTAGAGAAGGAAAAAAACCCTAATTATGTAGTGCAAGTGGAAAGGAGAGGGTTGCTCTGTCTTGAGGAAATATATTATCATTTGCTTCTATTTAACTTTCTCTTCCTTCATTTGTGTGGAAAGAATATGTTTTTAAGGAAGAGACAAAGAGGCATATCACTGATCTAAAGTGTAGAATAAAAATGTCTTATTTGCTTTTTAAAAACCATCTGTGTCCCTCTTAGCCTCAAATAACTTGCTTATTTTCATCTAGAAGACAGAAAAAGATGGAAACACTGAAGAAGAAAAGCAGAGTGGGAAATAACATTAAGAAAAAACATGTAGGTAAAATTAATTAACAAAAAAATAAGAGGATATCTGAGTAAAAAGTTGGGAATAAAAAGTAGGGAGAAGGACAAGATATTAGTTTGGGGTGAAGAAAGACTGAAGGATAACATTTTCCTGAATTAAGTACCTGGATTATCCTCCATAATATTCAGAGCCTCAATAGCAGCAGCAGCTAACAAAGGAGGTAGGGAGGCAGAAAAGCAATAGCCTTGACCAGACAATCGCTACGGGAGAAAAGGAAAAAAAAAATTGATAATAAGGTAGACAATGTTTTAAAAGTTAATTCATGTACATATTAAAAACCTCTCCTCCACACCTACAGGCACATGTAAGGATTTAGAACCAGGTCCCCGATTTATCTACAATATTTCATAGGAACCAGTTTCCGTGTAGAATGAAACACAGCATAATCATCTATATCCTACTTGCAAATGGGTATTAATAATTAACTCTCACATATAAGTAAATGATAGTGCCAGACTATTTATAAAGAGATCTGTCTTACCTGATGGTCAATAATAAAAGATCTTCCACAGCAAAATCCACCAATAGAAGCCAATGAATTTTCCATGTTTGCACTAATAAGATCTATATCATCAATCTGTGAGTTAAATTAACAAATTATTAAAAGATGCTTTTGATTGCATCAAGACTATAAGTTAATAAATTAACGATACATCTTGTTTCATATTACCATGAGTATTAGAGAAGATCCACCAAACCATGACATAATAAAATGAAAGTACAACTGAAATAATCACTTTAATCAATACAGAAAGGACATTTGAGAAATTGAGATTTATGGATCTGTAAATAAATTGCATACGATCTCTCTCTTCCAGGCATTGCAATGTGAAGTACACAAACAGATAAAATAAATTATTTAGATGCTGGTGACAATTCCACAATGCAGTCAGTGTCCTTCAAGAGTATAAGTAGCCTCATGTAGTCATTAGGAGGTAGAATGTGATAAAAATTAGGCATAAATCTAATTAAAATAGTCTGAATATTAGAGAGCCAATTGTGTTATTTCACTTGTTAATTGCAAATATTTTCATTTGCCAGGCTTCAAAAGATTTTGTCTGTAAATGAATTTAATGTAAAGGTCAATTAAATGGAAAGGATTTCACATAGGTAATCAGCTGCTATCAGCTAATCAGATAGCAGTTGGCATGTATCACAGTAACACTGTTTCCTTTTCTAAATTAAGTTTCTCTTTTCCAAGTTTGGTGCTAAGTGAAAATAACAGGACAAAGGGAGGACAGAATGAATTTTCTAAATTTGTTGTTTCACTTCCAAGCTGAATACAGACACTGTGAGAATGAAGTGAAAGATGCTCCAACTCCAACAGTGGCAAACAAAAAGCATTTCTCCCTTCCCCCCAGCCCAGGGGACTGTGGTAGTGAGCTGCAAGGAATACTATTTTGGATTTCCAAAGTAGTCCTCAGCTGCATAAACACCATGAAAAGTAGACCCTTGAAAAAATAGTTTGGCTGAATCTGCTGGTAAAGTACTATAATAACACCTTTCAAAGAACCATCAGAAGTTTTATCTTATTTTCCCCCACTGGAGTAAAAGGCAAAAGAGCAAAATAGGATGGCTATGCACTGCAAGGATTTTTCTTCTTTTCTCCAAGACCTCAAATATTGCTGCGCCAGAGTGACACATTCAAGTATAAGTAGCTGGAAAAGACAGTATTCATTATCTCATGGAGTGTCCAAAAAAAGGGTAGAATTATGCATTGTAAAATCCTTTTCTTATCTTTATCACTACAGATAAGTAAAACTATTTCAAGTAAACACATGAAAGAATTCCATGACCTGAAAGCTCTGGGCTGTTAAAAAAATAATATATTTAAATATATACAGATTTTAAAACCCCCTATATTTAAATGTTTACTGTACACTGCAAAAGTATCTGTTAATGGCACAGATATTAGAAAACAATTGCACAACTTGCTTCTGTACAAATCTCTCATTCACAACAAAAAAGTACATACATTTATTCCAAAGTGCTCAGTAATTCCTCTTCCATGTGCTCCAAGGACGCCAAAGGAAAGGCTCTCCTCCAAAAATATTCTAACTTTGTATTTATACTTCAACTTTATCTAAAACAAAGAAATTTTTATAGAATACAAATCAGAATTTGGTGACAAAATGCATGGGGGAGATAAGGTAAAGAAAGACAAGGACAGCATTCTGAATACTGCATAAAAGTCAGCTCTAGAATTCTGTTCTGTCATTATGACATTTTAAAAGCCTTCAAAATTATTCCACCATGTAATACTAAAACAAATTTCATAAATGTTCATATACTAAAAATCCTCTTGTTTTTAATAGGTTCTCAAGTACTTTCAAGACAATGCATTCTTACACCATTTCTTCCGTCATCTACAAGAATAAAGCCTGCATAAAAAGCCATTTTATGCTGAATAGCAAATATTTTCCTTGAAGTCACTATTTCTGACATTTCTGTGAAGGTTTCTTTGTATGATACAGTGTAGCTGAAAACACACTATATTTTACAGTATAAAAATTAAGACCACAGGCAGACATTATTTTTAAGTGTCAATAGCTTCAGTATCCTAATCAGAAGTTTCAAAACAAGGTTAAAGTTTGAAATCACCATTTCATGAACATGTGAGAAAGCAGGAAGGTAAACAAAAAAATTGACACAGAACTTTTCCATGTAGGCAAAACTAGTATTTCATTAGCCACATACTTTATATGTGGTTCAAAAGGCAAACTAAAACCACTTACCAACTCTGGAAGAGGGCAGATGTCTCCTGTGTTCATATACAATCCTTCCACTACAATAAACCTTCGAGTTACACGGGCCTTGCGAGGATTCTTCAGGGAAAGATATGGTTTTAGTTTATATTAATGGTTACTAAACAAGCAAATCTCTAAATATTTTTTTATAGGGAAGATTTTTCTGAAGGGAATGGCCGCTTTTTCAAATAAGCTGTTACTTTAAATTTATACTTAGTATTTTTCATCTGTAAGAGAAGTTGAAATTACTCACTGGACAACTTTTGTCTTTTATTTATTGTGTAATAATTTCAAAGCTTTTGACTTCAACACATGATTTAAGAGGACTTGTTTTGCAACAAATCATAACCAATCCATCTGAACTTTAGGAATAAAATTCAACCACTGTAACTACAGAACAAATACCGCAAATCTTGGTCCCTATTATACTCATCATTATTCTAAGCATTTGGAAGACATTTCAACAAGTGTTTTGAGCACCAGGATTCACAATGCAGGACAAACCTCTTACAAGTACTGCCTTTGTAAAACACAATGCAAAAGTATTCATAAAACTCATGTTACAAAGTCTTTGTCTGATCTCTGGACACAATACAGACCATTAAAATATCTCTCACTTGTTTCTGCTAAATTTCAATTGGTATAATTTCAGTTTTGCTGTCTTAAATTGCGATTCCTCTGTTATTTACTTTGAATCTTATTAGTATTTTCTGATCAAGAATATTTAGTCATACTTCTTTCATTTTTCAGTTCTTGTAAAAAGATTCAGAAACATCTATTTAACTTTTCTATGTGGTAGGTACCAAACTAATCACAGTAGGCTCTACAGGCTTTACCAACTCTAATGATATGACCTACCCTTTTCTAGTCAGTATGTCTTAGTTATACACACATGGTCTGTATTAAGCTCATGCCTACCAATTATATGTTCACATTCAGCTAATTACAGTAAGAAACTTTAACCATGTAGCTAACTCAAAGCACTCTGCTTTAACAAACCAAATGTGTTACACAAATTAGTCTGAAAACCACATCTAAAAACTCATGTCAAGATTATCTGACAAAATGTATTTTCCATTAAGGTACATTAACTAGTATGTTATCTATAGATCTGCTATTAATCAGATCAGTTAGTGATTTACACTGATGTAAAACTGATGGACAGTCTATCTACTTTTTTTCTAGGTCTTATCACAAAATCAGCATTCTTTAAATTGTCTGTGACTTGCCAGCATTCTGCGAACAAACCATACAATCATGATAGCAACTCAGTTAATCCTTTTCAAACTCATTTAATCAAGTTATCTGTACTTTCCGATCCTGGTCTTAGTAATTGCTTTTGGACATCCTCTTGCATTACTATCAGAATGAGAAGAAAGCTATCAAACTGAGTCAAATTTTTCATGAGAGAGAACATCTTAAGAGTTGAATGCATTATAGGGGAAGACTGAGAAAACAATGAACCATATTGATTCTATAAAGGATTAGCCATTTTTGTGCTGATCTTACAGTGTGGCATCCAAAGTGATAGTTAACTTGCATGACATACTAGGTAAATACAGTTATATAAATTTCTCAGAGATACAAAAAAAAACTCTTCAATAGTTTTTAAAGAAAAGAAAAACATTATCTCAGATCAGACATCTGCCTGTAAAGATATTTCTCTGCTACTAATGCCTGTGAGCTCAGTTCAAAGAGTTAAGAAGACAAATGCAAATAAATAAATACTTTTCTTAAAAAAAATATCTGAATTAAATAAGCAACATTAACTGCTCAATAGAACTTAGGAAAACCAAGTAACTGCCTTTAAGCACTACATCCACTCAATTACACGACTCAGTAAAAAATGTGGGGGAAGTGGCACAAAAGAGTACAAATATTTCTTCAAAGGAATGGTACCTTTTGATCTTCAGTCTCTTGTTCTTTCAACAGTCGTTCAAGGTCAGCCATATCATTATGCTTAAATAACTTGATGTTACTACGAGATGCTTGTAATCCCTTCTGAATAGCAAAGCAGGCAGCTTCATCTCTGTAAATATAGCAAACCCTTCTAAGTTTGTTAAACACAGTGCAATTATTCAAAGAAAGCTGGTTATTAGGACTTGTCTTTCTTTTGAGCAGATATTTGTACTTAGGTGTACACATAACTAGACGTTTTAAAGCACTGTAATTTTATTGCCATTTTGAAAACTCATTTCAAAGCTTCTCAATTTTATATGAATTACAGACACTAAAAGCAAGCCAGCAGGTTTTTTGTTTTGTTTTTGTTTTTTTTTTAATCTACACTCATCCTTTTGCTTGTATGAGACAGCAGTTTAAGCACGGCATTCCATGGACCATGTAGAATATCCCAGTAATCATCCCAGAAATCTCTCACTTCTTTGCTCTGGGTCTTAGGAAAAAAGTGCAAAGATGTGCCTGTAACATTTACTGTAGTCCTCCAAATACTCAAAATGTCCATTTTAATGTCCTTTGAGAAATAATATCTTCGTATCCAAAGAACATTTTTAAGTGCTCGAACAGCAAATTTCCAACTATGCTGGGGTATGCAATTTCACAGCTGCTTAGGTGAATTAATCTTGTATAAGTGGCAACTAAACCAAACCTGTAAATGCAGTAATTTCAACTGCTTTCAAATACAGTTAGATCTTTTGTCAACGAGAAGCTGAAAGAGTATGAGAAAACTAAATCCAGGATACAGTGGCATCCTTGAGTAGTGTGTGCACAATCTGGGCATTTGTCTCAAAAACACTGATCCAGAAGATAATAAAAGACAATCAAAAAACATTATTGAATTATGAAAGAACTTCTGTAAAGAGGTCAAATAGGCTTCAAGCCTTGCAACTAGAAAAGAGAGCACCAAAGAGAGTTTTAGCAAGTACAAAAGTACCATTGTGCTGTAATTTAACCACAGCAGGCAGCTGAGCCCCACATTGACACTTACTCCCTGCTTCCAGAGGAAAAATGCATGGGGAAAATCTCTGTCTAAAAACCAAATGCATTGATAGAAATTAGTAGGTATTATATTTGAAACTGGTATTTCTTCATATTTTTGATAAATGTTCAAGCTAACCATTTGCAAATCATAGAAACACTGAGGCTATTAAAGACCTAAGGCACTGAAAGAATCAGAGGACACAAAAAATCCATCAACTCTTACTAAATCCAAACCCTCTTCGCAGCAGTAAATTGAGTACTGTTACATTGTTTCTCTCAGCTATTGAATCTTCCCTAGACAAATCATGACTAGCTATTCTTAGGTACCAGATACTGGACCTGCCAAATCATTTATTTGCTTCTGCATAGCTATTCTTCTGTTATTTTATTATGCAACAATATTTATCCAACTACTCCGTTGCAAATAGACATGAGAGGCTTTTCACCTCCAGCTCTTCTGGAAGAAAGGTAAAAAGCCAGCAGTAGACAGGAGAAAAGCAAGTGTAACTGTATAATTTAAGAAAAAAAATAATTTCTAGAATTACATTAGTATTTGGATGTACAAGTTATTTTGCTTCTTTTGCAGCTGAGTGCCCACATCTGAGCTTTCACAATGAATGCACTAACTCATTTGTAATATTTGGCACAGAAAAAATATTTGAACATTGTACTACAAAATGTACTACTTGATCAAAACCAGCAATATTTTATATTTTTCAACAGTATGTTTAGCAATCATTAAAATAAGAAGAAAACCATTAGAAAACAATACTTACACAAATACAATGTCCCCTCTCTTTGAATATGCAGGGATAGCACTGGCAATTGTTGCAAATCCATATGAGTATATAATAGCTTCCTCTGTCCTCATGAATTTTGCTAGCCGTTCTTCTAATTCTAAGTGCACATCTATTTGAGAGAAAAATCAAAAATCTATTAGATAGCTAGCTTGTTTTCACTTAAAAAAATCTGTCATTACTTTTAGAAATCATCTAATTGAAGCAAACAGAACATTTATGTGCAGGAATAGTATTAAAACAAGTAACTTCCCAAATCCTGGTTGCAACCATTCCAGCTTCACTTAAACTGACAAGTCACTTCTTATTAATCACAGGTTTTGACAGATCTGAAAATATTTATGCAACATGTTTCTCTAATGTTCTTACACCAAAGTTGTTAAAATTGTGACTACTTGTGACTACATCAAAAATGATGCAGCGTTCTTGGACTGCGACTAGAGAGCGCAGTTAGTACAGTCAGGAAACAAATTATGTAATTTATAGCAATTGATGAGGTCCTGTTGGCAAACCATCAGTCCTTCCAAGCTGATGCTTCCCCTATATAAACACAGCTATCATTATAACAGAATACTGCTCTTGTCAGGCTACAAGTCATAAACAATTTCCCGAACACACTCTAGCCCATTGAAAAGGTCACACCTCCAAGCCAGAGATTATTCAGCCTTAAGATACATTGACCCAATCAAACACACACCATTTCCCAAACCAATTTGGTCAAAGTGACGCATATCAAAAATGAAAATATTAAAAATTGTAATACCACATGGTGATTGGATTGCAGCAGAAAGTTAACCACAACATTAAGTATTCTGCCTAAGCAAAATAACCTGTATCAGACAAACTGTTATTATCATTGTCTAACACTATTGCTACTATCTGCTTCTGCTAGCAATAGACAGATAATTATGCCTTTTGTCAACTGGAAATAAATAAGATCAAATGCAAACAGAGATCATTACTGTGTGATTTGAAAGACCACTCGTGGGCAAGTGTTTCCTTTTTGCAATTACTGGAAGTTTACTGAAACTAAAATCAAATAAAGCAACATCAGTTATATGTACAGATTCTTCCAATAGACTGTGGGGCATAGTTATAAGTGTTGGCTCTTTCTGAGCAGACACCAACAGAAAGGGTGCAGAAAGGAAGGATATCGTATAAATCCAAATTTTGCCATACTAAACATATCTAGCATAATCTTTCCCCAAAAGGACACAGCCGTCTGACGTATTTATTAATTAAAGGAAAGGGTATTTATTCAAAAACAACAGCCTCCAATCACAGCAAAAACAATTTTATCCATAGCATGCAAAATATAAATCCTCAGCAATCCGTTCCTAATGTTTACCTGGGCATTTAAAAATGGACCAGAAAGAAATTGGTTTTCCCACTGCTTTTAAATGAAAACAGTTAACCACTCATTATTTGGAACTTTTCTTTTGCACTCTATTATTTTGATACACTAGATATACCAAATGTTCAGGGATATCTAGAATAGCCTTTCCTCTCCAAAGACTTCAGAAGGAGGATTCTGACTGGAATTCTCATCTTCTTTCTGACTGAGATTGCAAATAGTCCATTTCCAGAATATTTGCGTCTTTTTCTTGTGTCATTTCTACATGGACTTCAGAATCAATAAACAATCTTCAATCAGGCTTCCAAACAGGTGGGATGACTTTTGATTTATTGAAAGAAAAGTCCAACAAAGATCACCAATAACAAAATTTTGAAAAAAACACATTGGCCACAAAGCATTTAAAATACGGAATATAGACAACATTCAATCCAAAGTGTTTCTTTTTGAAGCCTCATCAGTAGAGAATAAAAAAATTAGGGGAAATAAGAACTGAACTACTATTTTTGAGTGGTCAGCTATTGATACCTAATGAAGAAAAATGTTTTGAGGGACCACTTACACAATTTAAGTGAAAAAGATGACAAGACAACCACTGCTCAAAATCAGAACTTGCATCCTTTTCACTGAGCCTTACTCAGGAACAATCACCATTACCCTAAGCAAGGTCTAGGCAAAAAACAGTGGGCAAAACAAGTATTGTCAGGAAGGGCAGTTAACGAATATATTCAGGTTTGTGCTTTTGTGCTACAGAAAAGAGTTTTGCAAACCTAAGTAAATTTTGCCAAGGGCAAGAATACGTAAGTTCAAAATGACATGCACTTGGCCTATCATTACATAAGGGTATGAATGCTTTGTTTAACCATGAGGTTGAAAAGTGCTAAAACAATATTAAGGTTTCATCATGATAAAATACAAATACTATCTGACTGTCCTTTATTGCAATGATTTGCTTTAGTCTGATTACTCCGCTTTGATTGGCTTAGCCTAAACAAAACTGCAAACACCACATGAAGTACATTTGCACAGAGGGAGACAACACTGACACAGCTTTCTGTGCAATTATGAAATGTTAATAAAGCTAATATTGTTAATAACTGTCATGAAATGCCTGTTTAATGCCTGTTTAGTGTATGCTCACGTGGAAGTCAAAAAGAAAAGAAATGAGAATTAGGGAGATAATACCCACAAATATGCAGGTGTATGTAAACGTACAAATATTTCATGCTCGTTACAGGATAAAGGCACAGATACATATTTCAGGGATACAAGACAAAATAAAAAATGTCTTACAAGGGACTCACTAAATCTGTTTATTACCTTCAAAGTGGCATAGATATGAAGAACCAAATCTCCATTCAAAATAAATTACAACACAGTATCTACATTTCAAATACAGAACTCTAATATTTGTATGAAATATCATCTCCAAAGAGGGGATAAATCTGAGCAGTAACAACAAACAACCATCAGTTAATTTCCATATAGGAATGTAAGAGGAAACTATGTATAGTTTTGCATAGAACATGACCCATTTACCAAAGTCCCAGTACATGAAAAAATGTGTGAAATGTTTAAGGCACACAATGATACAAAAAATGACACAATGATGTTTCTTCTCATAGATTCATAATCCTGCCATACTAAATGTTTAAAGTTAGGTGAAAATAGGAAGACAATTTCAGATTGAACAAGCAGAGCAAGAGTCTGTCTACCATTTAAAATGGAGCCTCCATGATTTTTTATGTAAATGATGATACCTCAAATGGACGAGTATAATATCACTTCTTCTCTACTGATGTGAAGTAGTAATGCCATAGATTAGATTCCTTGCTTTGTGAAATGGAGCACTTACTGAAAAAATTCAGGAGCCAATGAATAGCAAAAGCTATAGTTAACGTTTTACGTTAAGCCCTCCAAAAAAGGCAGGAAACAACCTGAAGAATCTCTCACTTATCAGAAAAAAAATCGAATTTAACCTGTCTGCTTCAAACAATTAATAGAAACAAACTAACTGAAAGATTTCATAAAATTTAAAATCAGCTTGGATTCAAAAGGTGATTATTATTCCACAAGGTTTTTTGAGCACTTGACTGTTTTGGAGGGAAGGGAAAGGCCTATGTGAATTCCAACAGACCACTGCTGAACAGTGATCACTGAGGGAATCTAGTTTCCTATAAGCTCTTTCTGTACTAATCAGTGGGCCACCAGTATACTAATTAGAAACAAATTGTGGTTCTAAGCTAATGAACAATTTCTTAGATTGATATCAAGATTCAACCCTGTTCTGATAGATAGACTTATACCATATCAAATTAGGCATAGCAACTAATTGATCACTTATGGAACTAGTCTAACTAACCAAGAAAAGCTCAAGCTTGTCTTGAATTCAAATCAAGGCTACAGGAAGCTAACTCTATGAAATAATTTGAGTATAGACACCCTCTGAATTCCATCATCTCTGGGGAGAGACTAAAAAGTTCACAAAATGCACCGATGGTTTAAGCTCGTAACTGTGCAGCAATTAATGTATAACTCTTTGGTTTACATGCAATATTTAAAAATATAAGTGCCAGTGAAGAACTATGTCCAGAACCCATTACTTAAGAACTTGCAACTTCTTAAAAAGAACCAAAAAAACCCTTTCCTTAGTAACACCTGCACAGGTTATCAGTAGAGGAAACTTCATCCTGGCTACAGAGAAGCGGTCGCAGTAGTTATCGCAGAAATCAGACTGCCCCCTTGTGGTGCCCGTAGAAAGTTAAATTAGCGCTTACATTTACACTTCCAGTCACTGTGAATTAATAAATTCTAACAGGTTTATTTTCTCTTTCTACTGTGGTTACCAGAACTAGAAAAGATTATAAACTTTGCAATTCTTTTCAAAGACCAGCATTAGAAAGAGTAAGAAAAGAGATAAAATAATAAGAAACAAAGCCAGAAAGAATAAACACTGCTAATCCTCAACTACAGTAAAATATGTGTTAGAGAACAACTGTTCTTTAGAGCAACAGGAATAACTTTTTGCTTATATATTGAACTATTTTGGCTGATTTACCAAACTAGTCTGAATATCTTTAAAGGCAGATCAAAGAAAGTTACTCACCAAAAGTACCATAGAATCCTCTGGGTCCACAAGTGCCAACACCATATTTCTTCAGAGAAGCCTGAGCTGCACTCTTTGATAGGAAAAAATTACGTGAAATGTTTCTACATTAGTTTTCCTATACACTTTACACTGACAATTTGACACTAATGTACAGAGATGACTTTTTGTATCATGTAAGATGACCCGCTTCACAGAAAGTACAATAATGTACTGAATTCTGTAACTAATTTCACCTCAAAACTACTTTAGATGACTGTTTAAGCAGCACTCATTCTAATATTTAAGGACATTAAACACTAATCTAACTTGATAATCAACTAGGTGAGCAGTAAGTACACCAGATTAAACTTCAGTAAAAACAAAACTTGACTAGCACAACATTATGAGATTTATAATCTTACTTCCCGCTTTAGCAGTATATGTTATTGATGAAGTTCAAGCTTTCAGTATTCTTTATCCAGAAATAACATACGAAGTAAAAGAGGAATAATCACACAAATAGAATAACTGGAAGGAAGAACTCACCTTAACTTTTTCATTATTCAAAAGTCCAAGGAAGTTAAATGATGCAAAGTTTATACATTCCTTGCCATTAACAGTGATTATGTGGGTGGGAGGACTGAAAAAAAAATTACAGACCTATTGTTATGAATGAAGAGTAGTCATTTTCATAAACGGTTAATACAGGAGTTCTGTTTTCAACAATAGAAGGCACACAGGTTTTTCAAGATTCCCTCTTTCTACGACTTCTGTTGCAGATGCCAAACAGTATTTAAGTTCAATGTCCAGACACAAATATACTCAACAAAACCTATATTCCTGTAATTTAATAAAAAAAACTGTAAATAGTTTCTTGAGATATTTAATGATTCCTTGTTGAAAACTTAATTCATAGAAAGATGACCCCTGAAGAGATACATAAAACTTCTCTTCTAAAAGCAAAGCGATATCTATATTCAAGAAGTACTAAAAATGAAAAGGATATCTCATCGCTCTTACTTCCAAATGAAAAATTAATTCAAAATCAGTGGTTATGTCATAAAGCAACCCCAGAATACCTATCTTCTACTGATATGGCTATTGAAATATAGGCAGTAGCTGTAAGCAGGTGAAACTATTGTATTAGCTATCATCTCAAGTTTCAAATTCGGTTTTATCTATCATGTAATCAGGAAACAGAGAAAGTCTGAAAACACACACTACTAGCAAATGAACAAGAGTGTAATATACATGAAGCAAAGGGCAAAAAATTTCTGCCCTAAAAAAATTGTGATTTGGGTAAACAAAAACAAACAAAAAAATTGGAATAAGTAAAATATTAATCCCTTTAAATACAAGCATCATATCTGTGTACTGTGTTCTATAAGCAAACCTGTTTTGGCAATTATACACATCAATACATCAATACAATAAGTTTAAAAATTTCCATTAATCACTTGAAGCGTTAAGAAGTCTCAAATCTAAGCCAAATACAAACTCCTATGTCTGTCTGCCCACTTCTATACCTGCTGTCAAATATTACAGATGAGATTCCATGCTATTCCTCAGACACAGTAATTTCCACAAGCTTTTCCCGTGTGGAAAATTAGCATTGGGCAATTTTCTTCATCAAAATTAAACAGGGCCACTCTAATTTCAAATGTCTGTGCACAGCTGTTCCAAATCTGGTGGCTGACAATATTTCAATGGGTACATTTGGTGTGCAAATAACTTTTAAGTCCAAGCTATTCACTGCAAGTTAAGAAAAACTCTGAACTGCCTGAACTTCACTTTAAAAACTCCATGATCTTGTGTTATATCTGTTCACTTGACAAAATTCAGCACGTGTTGCTTCAACTAAACAATTGCAAAAGTTTACTACACAGCTTTACAAAGCTTTCTACTAACACAGTGCACGTTCATCTTTTAAATGCTGAACGTGTCCCCACAAAGGAGCTGTCCTGCATTACAGCAGTGCATCTTCTGCACAGTAGTAGCATGATAGAAATGTGCAGCAAACTGTCTTGGGGAACTGACTGCCATTAAAAATATACCTGGATCTGTTCCTCTGTCTAGCTCATCAATGAGCCGTACCAAAGTCTGGATGTCCTAATGAGTGAAATCGTTTCACAGATGTTCACCAGAGCAGACCTGTACATATATATACATTTCGTCACTAACATGAGATTCAGTATATTCCCAGCATACTATCAAATTTGGTAAATTTACAACAATTTCCCTCACAGCTCCATCTCTCAAACCTAGAAAACACACCAATATTCACCAATAACTTGGCTGTTATAAAGCCATAGCCCTCATGAAAACTTGGCCACCCCTTTCTATCAGAATTTTACCCCAACTTCAAAAGAAACAATAACAAAAATATAAATGGAAAAGGGTATTTCAGTGAATAATTTATATAATATATAATCATACATAAAGCATTGATATTGACCGCATCATAAACCCTGCCTTACAACTAGAGTAAGTCTTTGGAAAAGGAAAACCCCGAATCATTTCTTTTTTTATCTTTGCATGTGTTTCCCTTCCCCTAGTGTAACAGCATTAGGTATCATAGTTAGGAACAACAGTTATGAGATACTGAATGATCCAGCTTAAACAGTAAATTAAAATATCATTTCAAGCTATATTCAAAGAATATGCAAGCTACTCCTTTAGAAATCTTTTAAGGACTGAGAACATGTCCACTATTCTTGGGCCTGTCACTTAAATGCTTCATATATTGAAAAAATCAGCCACAGAAGAAAAAGTTATGAAGGTATTGATGATGTGACTTCTACTTTAAAGCAGAAGAATTAGCATGAAAATTTTTCAGATGTATTGTTCTACTAAACAGATTTACATTTTCTGAGTGAGATCTCATACAACTAAGCTATTTTGCATGGATTAGTTCTGAGAAAGGCTACCACAAGGAGTAAGTAATTTCCGAACTGCTGAAAGCTGTTGTGGGTGCCTTCTTCAGCATTGGTTCAAGATGGATCACTTTTATGATTAGGACATGTCTGAGGTTTTGGCTTTCCTCTTCATTTGGCAACATTACTTGACTATGCAAAAGGAGAATATGAATGCAGGGTACAAAATGCACAGCCTGCTGAGGGAGGAGAAAATCTGCCTTACACACACAGCAAGTCAAAATTTTTACTGAAATACTTCATTTTTTTGTAGTGCTTATGAGCTTTTATAATCCCTAAATATTACCGTAAACACACAGTATTTTAAAGAAAAATGAGAGCTGTGAGGCAGTAGAACAGGCTGCCCAGAGAAGCTGTGGATGCTCCATCCCTGAAAGTGTTCAAGACCGGACCGGTTGGGGCTTGGAGCAACCTGGTTTAGTGGAAGCTGTCCAAATGGCAACAGTAGAAATGAGATAACCTTTAAAGGCTCCTTCAAATATAAACTGGTTTATGATTAGGATTTTTGTATATCATCACTCATTATAGACATTAAGACATGAAAAGAATTGAAAGAAGACTACCTCAATAGAGTCTCCCTAAAATACTAGTAAAAAAAAGGAGAAATGCTCTTGATCATCTTGATATGAAATCTGAATTATTTTTCTTCCTATATTAACTCTGGAACATGTTTTAACTTTACAGTCAAAGCTACAGTCTACAGCTGTTGAGCAACTTGTGGGGAAGTAGTCAGTTGGCAGCTTAAATATTACAAGACAAATGTCAAGTTTTCCCCATAGCCACTGTTGAGTTTAATAGCCACAACAGATTAACATTCTGTCACAATATATTTCCTAGCTATAAGCACTAGAAAGTTCTAATAATTTAAACACTTCCTGAATCACTCTAAAAGATATATTTGTTCTATTTTTTTAAACAGTCAACACTTCCTTTAGCTCTACAGTACAGCTTGTTTCAAAATTCTGAAAAATAACAGAAGAATTGTTCACATCACAGTTAATTAAAACAGGCATCACTTTTCCATGGCACTTCTCTGTGGTAGTGGAATCATCAAAAAGGACCTCACTATGACACTAAATTATTTCAAATCATTAGTGTAAATAGAAGGATATTACGAATTCTTACAAAGTAAAAGCTAATGATGAGCAAATCTGAAGATTGTAAAAAGAAGCTTCAAAGCAATTTCTGAAATAATGTGACTCTTGCTTAAGTCATCAGACATTTTAAAAGCCTTGTAACACATGAAAGCAACACTGAGCCATAAATTTCCTCACAAAACAGCTTTACCAGACAGCATTTCCTATTCTGATTGTCCAAAGAAAAACAGCTTTTCATTAAGTGTGTGCAGGGCTTGGGGTAGAGTAAATTTTCTTAACAATGACTGCTGGTATGGGGCTGTGTTTTGGATTTGTGCTGAACAGAGGGTTGATAATATAGAGATGACTTTGTTATTGCTGAGTATGGGCTTACACACAGAGCCAAGGCCTATTCTACTTTTCATACAGCCATGCTAGCAAGGAAGTTAGAGGTGTATGGGAGTTTGGGAGGAGACACGGCCAGGACAAAGTGACCAAAGGGTCCATCCACACGACATGCTCAGTATATAAAGTGGGGGAAAGAAGGAGGAAGGAGGGCACGTTTGGAGTGATGTCATTTGTGTTCCCAAGTAACTGTTATACGTGATGGGGCCTCCCTGCTGTCCCGGAGATGAACACCTGCCTGCCCATGGGAAGCACTGGATGAATTCCTTGTTTAGCTTTGCTTGTTTGCATGGCTTTTGCTTTCCCTGTAAAACTCTTCATCTCAATTCATGACCCTTCAAATTCTCTACCCAGTCCCACCGATGGGGAAGTGAGTGGCTGCATGGGGTTTGGCTGTTAGCTGGGGTTAAACCAAAGAAAAGTGCCAAGTGGCTACAGACAAAGTTCTTTAAAGTGATTAGTGAATATGTAAAAAAGTAGTATCCACCTTTGCAGGTCTAAGTCTATGTTTTCAGGAAATATGAAACAAATTAATGCAAAACAATAGAGAACCACAATGAAGGCAAAGATACAACATTCCTTTTCTCACCCCCAATACTGGGAAAAAAAAAACCAAACCAAAGACAACATTTAAACTAAGAAAGATTTTCTTAGTAAATACTCTTGATAATGTTACAAACCCAAGACGTCTTCAGAGACAAATTCAGTCCTGCTCTCTCAAAGTGCAATTCATTTATTAAAGGTTTTAAGGATATGGAGATGCTTAATGAGCAATATGCTGCTGAATACGGATATCAAGTATTTGAGTCGAAATAAGTAAACAGAATTTATTTTGGTTATATTTACCCTGAAACAATGTTGTAATTGAGAGCTGGGTGATCTTTTGGCACAGGAGGTACAAGAGGCTCTGGCTGCCATTCCTCAATCAACTCTTCTTTTTCCTGATCAGGAGACAAGAAATACTGTTTGAGAAGGGATTCCCCTAGAAAATATATTATGCATTAATAAGCAGTTGATAACAATTGTATTCAAAATAATGTATACTAGTACACGCCATCTTTCTGAGACACTTAAAATTGGTATTACCTCAGAATCTTTATATGCGAGGCCCACAATTATGAAAACAGAAAGGGCATAAGATATAAAGAAACAGACCAGATGTGTCTGTGTATTAAAGATCTTACACTATAACCAAGAGATGAGATACTAACATGACATCCCTGCCAAATTTTAATCAATACTGTTCTATTCAATCTGTTAAATATGAAAATTCTCCTCTACAGTTTATGCAACTGAATATGAATTACATAAAAATTTTATATAGATTGCCTCAATTTACATTCTTCAACAGTGCTGTTTCAAGAATAATGGCATAAAAATATTTAGCAAAGTAACAAATATGTGAGAAGGAGAAAAGCTGTCAAATGCTCAAGTAAAGGTAACAACAACTACTAAATCACATATTCTACACCTAACCATGGAGGAATACTGAGGTCACATTAATTTTCAAAGTAGTACCTAAATTCAGGTTAATCTTAGAGTGGAACCATAACCATAGCCCAAGAAAGAAAATTACATCTTCACAACATTAGTGGGCATCTCTGTACCATATTACTGTCTGGGTGGAAAATAAAAAACCAAAGACATAATTTTACACCAAGGGTGCTAATCCACCACACTGCAAGCCAGCAGCTGCTACTCTGCAGTCTTCTCCCATCCAAACCTTCCTGTTTCTTGCGCTAGCAGAAGCAGTTAAAAAAAAGCAGACAAAAGCCTCATTCAGATCCAGATGAAAACTAAGTCAGCAAAAGCAGGACGGGATATATATCTAAACTAGAACCCACAAGAGTCTCAATCCCAACCTAGACTATTGGGATGCTATTGGGAAAACACACCCTGTGTTGCAGTTGCCCAGCAGTATCTTACACCTTTCCAAAAGAGCTCAAAAATACCTCTCACAATCAAAAAGCAGGACGTATGTTCATGCAGCCTTCACTCTGCTCCTGCAGTAGCTGTCAAAAGGCCCCAAATCCCTAATGTACAGTGTCTGTAGAATCAAGAGTTTTGCATTCATTTTGGAGCAGAGGGTTGTTGGCTGGTGTTGTGTTTCATTTTGGTTTGGGGTTTTAGCAGGGGAGATTTATTGGGTTTTGTTTTTATTAGGCAGCAGAATAAATCAGGTGAGAAGTGGGTGCAGCCTGCCTGTCAGTTATGGAAGAATAAATAAGAGCTTTATTTGACATCAAATGCCTTAGAGAGAAAGACTTCAGGTCTTTCAGGACTATGTGGTATTTCTTCTGTTTGGGACCTGAACACAGAACATTTTAACAGCTTTAAGGCAGAGCAGGCAACATAAAATTCATTTTCTTCAAAGAAAGCAGAATTAAAAGCGTGTAGGCATGTATTTAGCTTTTTTCATTAAAGTCAAATTTTTGAGCTAAGTGTGCAAAATATCATCAAACAGCTTAGCTGTTGAGGACACAAGCTCAATTAAAATACTTCTGTCAAGGAGTTTAGCAGAAAGAAAAAAAGGTATGTACAGATGGACACTGCAACTACAATAAATTAGCACATTCCAATTACAGTTAAGATCTATGAACATAAAGATAATAAGCAATTCCTAATTAGTATTTCTATCCCCCACTCACATTCATTTCTAAGAAGTTTCTACTCTTCCCTTTAAAATCTTTGCTGCACACAAACTGAACAGCACAGGTTACAAGCCACAGATGAGATATAGCAACATCCTAATTTTTCTCTTCTACTGTATATTCTCTTAGAATATACAGGAGAAATGTAATTGTCCTTTCAAATAACACCATTTCATTAATTCTAGCTCACATTTGTTCTCCTCATCCATTACACAGCATTTTGCTTTTTCATGGACATAGACAAACATTTGCATACTCACATCTTATGTCATCTGTTTCCACTAGCTCTTAGCAGAGATGGGGACTGGAGACATTGATGATTAAAATACGCATTGCTCTCAATCTAAACAAGCCCCACAAGGGTTTGCAGTGCTGACTAGCCACTGCAAACCCTTTCCTCCTTCCATTCACCAAATACCTCACTACACTGGCCTGCCCTTCTCACTGTTCACGATAAACACGGCCATCTTCCTTTCAACAAAAAGACAGGGCAGAAGCAGACTTTCATGTAGCAACCTAACATCAGAGTACTTTTATCTTTTACCTCCTAAACAGATAAAATTTCACACCAATATAATAAATAAAAGTTAATTTTCAAACATAGAGAGAAACTATCTTTTAAATTCACATTGTAATGTCCTCAATATGTATTTGATTTGCATATTTCTCCTTAGTTTGTTGCACTGAAAACATTCACCTGATGAAGAGAATGAACTCAAAACTTTGTTTCCACTTTCTTGGACTGCAGTGTACGTGAACTCATCCCCCAACTTTTCCTCTTGCCCTTTTATAATTACTTTTAATTTGTATAAGCAATAAATAAAATATACATAACATTATAAATTGTATATATTTTATTTTATAGCTAATACATAACAAACATGAAAATATAATCTCTAAAATGCTCATAACTATATCGTATAAATTACAATATACATACCTTTTTATACATTTAGCTTTAGGCTTTCTGACTCTCTGAACCCTAACCATAATGGAAGCTTGGTGCAGAAGCTGAAGTCCCCACCTCCATGGGTGTCCCATATTAGAACCGTGTGGAGGCAACAATGTTGGTACCTTGCTGTGATCTCCTAGGCATGGCTTTTCCAGCCCCAGTATCCCTTGGACTCTGAACTTTCTGGCTCTCTGAAGCCTAATCCTACATGCAGTAGAATCCTGAATTCATTTGTGCACATTTACACATAAAAATATCTAGAATCTGCTTTTCTAAATACACACAGATACCCACCCATACATATACAATGGTTTTGGGTGGTTGCATTCTACTGTGGATTTTACTTTTTAATTGCCATATACCTTGGGTAAGGAAAATATTAGGGTGTAAACACATTCAACCCAAATTATTTAAAAAAGTTTCCTTGTTTACCCAGGTTCTTAAGAAAACGTAGCAATTCTGTTTATGAAAACAGTTCTTAGCTAGCATTAGTGTTCTGAAACTATATCACACATACATAATCTACATTAATATCAAAATATTAATAAAACTTTTTATTTACTGGTCCTCAAATAAGTCTTTAATTTCACAGTATTCCTAGACTCATGTTACCTAATGGGATAAACTGGCACAAATAATGGGCGTGCCAGTTAGAAATTTCTTTCTTTCAAAGTATTTATGTATGCCCATACATAAGAGAAATTGTACCTACTTACGGAGTCTCAGCTCAGAATTACTGAAAACCTTAACAAAAGCAGACTACTTCTGCTATTCCCTATAGAACAACATCTGATTAGTCTATGCTGGACCTGCAAAACACCTCTCAAGGTCAATGTATTTCTCAGCCACACATTAAACATTTGTCTCCAATTTTCCAGCCTCCTGACTAGTATCACTCAAATAAAATGCATCCCACACTACTACTGCAATTATTAGTGGAAATTCTAAAACCAAAGAAAAAAACTATTCCTTCCATTTGCAAATGGGAAGATGTGACTCTTAGTACTTCAGAGATTTTGAGAGAAAAGCTCAGTAACATCACCATTTATTGCAGAGTGAAAGACAAACAGACCTGCAGGACAACCTTCCTTTCACACATAGCTAAATGCTGCCATGCAAACTTCTACAGCCCACTCCAGTCCTCATTGTCACTTTGTCACTTTCTACACATTTTACTTTGTGTGAAAGCCCATAAGAATCTATGTCTAGCACCCTGTATAGCCATAGACTTATGTATGTTTCCTAAAACACTGAACTATCAGGAACTTACAGTATCAAAGAAACACTCCACCTTTTAATTAAAGATTTGGGAGATAATGTTTTCTAAAAGAAGCAGTAGGAATACTTACAAACTCTATTACCAAAGCATAAGAGTTGGCCAGTTGAAAGGTGATTTCTGCACTGGATTTCACAGTACTCTTGCTACACATTTAACTGAGCCTAGAATCCACCATCAGGGTGGATTTCTTCATGATTTTAGAAGCATGACTCCTAAGTGCACTAGGTTGCACAATATATAATTTCCTTCTTGCTCCCCAGGACTGACTTGTCCTAACAGACCACTAAGATGGCTGTGCAGTAATTGTATTCTTTAATATTTATTATGTGGAGCCAGCTCTGCTCTGGCAGCATTCCCAAAAATAACTCACAAAGAAACTTCCAGTACCATTACATGAGTGGCTGGCACAAAAGTAGTGTGTGCTCTACCACCTGAGCAGGCCTGTCTCCAGTGGCTATACCTGAGTAAGCTGGTATTTCTTTCCAGTGTGGTAAAGACTGGACACCACAGCATGACTCAAACTAGAAGGAGACAGAAAGCAAACCAGTAGCAGTCTCCTTGCTGAACAGCTGGCATGCTTCTACATGTACATGAACACACACACAGAAGTCTGGCTTTATGGATCCTGTATTGTATGAACCAGACTGGACTGGGTCTGGCTGTGATGGTGGGAATTTCCTTCATAGCAGCTCACACAGTGCTGCTATGTTGGTATGTCTTTTACCAAAACAATGTTGGTAAAAGACTAAAGTTCTATTTCTTGCTGAACAGCCTTTGCACAGTCCACACTCTCTTCCCACAGTGAACAGAGTGGTGCATGCCTGAGAGATTGTGAAAGAACAAAATCAGGTTTGTACTAATAAAAAATAGATTTCATACTGTATGATGTCACACAGCAATAAAAAGGAGAAGAGAGGCTTTAAGGAATTTAGTCACCTTTTGTTTGGGAACTGTCCGATATTGGTCCACCCACTGGAGGTGGTGAGTGCGACATTACTTGTCTTGTTTTCTGTCTTCTTACACTTTCCTTTGCTTATTAAATAATTCTACATTCACTCACAAATTTTCTTGCTTTTACTCTTCCTTTGCTTTGTGAGCAGCGTTCAAGCCGACTGGGGTTAATCCACAACACAGACTAGTGCAGATTTAGCGCCAATTAGGTGCAGATTTTTCATTAAGTTTAAGGAGAAGGCATGTCTCTCTCTGTGTTCACAGCTATTCCCCTACACAAAATACATGAGCTCTCTTCCCAAAACTGTAGATGAAGAAATGGAATCATTCTGTGACTCTGATATATCAGTTTGCTTAATTCCTTCAACTGTAGAAGATGTATTCACACTATTGACACTACTGCATTTATGCTTACGTTCACTGAACCTGTAGACAAGACTTTCCCTTCCAAATACAGTTCTTCCTAAAGCAACCACTACTTCCATCATCAAAGATCAGTGATAGAGTCTGCTACTCTAACTTGCACTGTCTTTGGGGCTAGCCAACTTGAACACAGGATCAGAACAAAGAGCATTTCACCCATGCTATTTTTTTTTTTTTTTTGCCATCAAGATAAAGGTAACGAGCCAGTGGTGTCTAACAGTCAAACCCTTCACTCCAATACGGGTCACAGCACTCTGTAACTTTTTGCGTCTGTAATCTGCAGTGTGAATCAATGTATCTAGACTATATACAAGGTAATTCTTGATGCCCGGTTGCATTTTACTAGTATTCACATTCCTTTTCACCCTGTAACCTCAGAAAAGATTTTATAAATCTCAACAAAATGATGACAACAGTAACATATTTGCATGCTTCTATTTTTCAGAAAGCCTGTTAACAGCTGTCCTTACAGAGAATTTTAATACTAATACTATGGATAAATGTCATCCTGCAAAAGTAAGGTTATTTAAGCTTAAGCCATTTCCACATTTTTCCTCCTGACACCTTTCTAAACCCTTTCTTCCACTGTAGCAGACTGGCTACATGTGCAGTCTCCCAGTTGTTTACTGCCCTCAGTTAAACAGACACAGAAAAATTTTCTTCCCCACACAGCACTATTAGAGATTTGTCTGCGTTCTTTCCTCAGCTTCAGCAAAATGGTCAGTCATGAATTAAGAAGATGACCTGCAACTGCATGATAAAATCCAAGAAGCATATAGAGATATATGAGCCAATTTCTTACTTTGTAAGGAAAAGACAGGTTTCATCTTTTTGGGATCACCAATTATCCTAGAGTTGCAAAGAGCCTTTTCCTGCCTTCTACTGCAGAGAGAATGACTTAAAACCAAAAAAAAGTATCCTCCAAAATACTAGAAATTAGTACTATCTGATGCACAAAAACTCAAGTAGATGAACTATACTAGTTTCTGGATGGACAATCTGGGCTTACATTAAGGCAGCAGCATGTCTTCCTAGATGATATGAGCACTCAGCGTTTCACCACACTGGAGCTCCCTTTGCATTCATTCCTCCTCTGTATTCTTATCACAGATGGCAAACTTCAAGTATCCCATGATCAATTCAAACTCTTCCATGCACAAAACTGAACCAGCCACTGTTGACTCCTGCTTAGTTCACTTCCTGTCTCCAGTCGTAGAAGCATTTGGGTTGGAAAGGTCATAAAGCCCATCTAATTCCAATATCCTTGCCATTGGTAGGGACAATTTCCACTAGACCAGGTTGCTCAGAGCCCCATGCAATTCAGCTTTAAGCACCTTCCAAGGATAGGGGGCACCCAACACTTACTTGGGCAATCTGTGCCAGTGCCTCACCATGCCCACAGTAAAGAATGCCTTCCTAGTATCTAATCTCAACTTGCCACTTTGAAGTCATTCCCCCTTGTACTATCACTACATACTCCTGTAAATAGCGTCCCTCTGTCTTTCCTGTAGGTCCCTTCAGGAGCTGGAAGGCTGCACTTAGGTCATCCCTAAGCCTTCTCTTTTGCAGGCTATCAATCCCAAATAATTCTCTCAGCATTTTCTCATAATAGAGGTGCTTCATCCCTCTCATCATCTTGGTGGCCCCCTCTGGACTAACTCCCACAGTTCCATGTCCTCCCTGTGCTGGGAGCCCAGAGCTGGATGCAGGTTCCAGGTGGGCTCTCCCCAGAGCAGAGCAGAGGGGCAGAATCCCCTCCCTCCCCTGCTGCCCACGCTGCTCTGGATGCAGCCCAGGACACGTTTGGCTCTCTGGGCTGGGAGTGCCCATGGCTGGCTCATGTCCAGCCTCTCACCCACCAGCACCCCCAAGCCCTTCTCACAGGGCTGCTCTGCATCTGCTCATCCCCAGCCTGTGCTGGTACCAGAGGTTGCTCTGACCCAGGTGCAGCACCTTGCACTTTGCCTTATTAAACCTCATGAAACTCCCATGGACCCACTTTTTGTCTTGTTCCCTCGAGTGTGTCAGCCACAGCACTCAGCTTGGTGTCATGTGCAAAATTGCTGAGAGTGCACTTGATCCCATCATCTAAGCCATTAACTAAGATCTTAAATTAATTAAGATATTAATTGAGATATTAAATAACGGTGATGCCAGTACAGATTCCTGAGGGACACCTCCTGTCACTGATGTCCATTGGGACTCAGAGACAACGGCCGCTACCCTTGGGGTGAGACGGTTGAACCGCTTTCATATCCACCTGCCATCACATCCATTTCTCTCCAGTTTACAGAGAAGGATGTCAAGGGGGACCAAGTCAAAGGCTTTACACAAATCCAGGTAAATTACACCTGTCCACCTTCTGTTGTTCACCAATGGACTCACTCCATCACAGAGAGGCTACTAGGTTGGTCAGGCAAGACTTGCCCTTGGTGAAGCCATGCCGGCTGTCTCAAGAAATACCTGGTGAAGTGTTCTTCAGAACACTCTAACCTCGTTTAATAACTGCTCTCCAAATGAGGACTCTGCCTGCAGTTTTGCTTACAATTATAGACTTGTGCCTACAGTCCTTGCATCATCCTGCTCATTAATGAATTACACTAAGTGCAAACCCTTAATGCGCATCATTAGTGAGAATAAGATCAAAAAGCATGCAAACACATGATATAGATAGGAATTGCATATATCCATAAATATCTTTCACAAACTTTCTGTAGTATCATGAAGAAATTTCAGTATTTTATCCTATTTATAAGGGATATCACTACTCTGAAACTAGTCCAGGGAGACCTTCAAAACAAACTTTATTCATTTGTGATAGTCTACAGCCAGAAGTCAAGAAGAAATTCCAGTCTTCACAAGTATGGCCTTTTTATTTTCTCAGGATGACATTGCAAAAGAAGAAAACTGCTGCTAAACTACAAATTTTGTGGAACCCACTGTAAACTCTCAGAGTTATTACTCATAGACACCACATATACAGCTTGAGCATTTTCCTACCATCTACAATTTTACAGTTCATTTTGCTTGGTGGGCATTTTTAACATAGCTCTTTCATTTTTAAAATAAAGCCCTCCATTGAGTAGAGCTAATGACAGCTTTTCATAGCTTAAGAGTCATTGTCATATCAGTTTTCTTATTTCTCGGACTCTCAAACACAGTGCTACTTTAAAAGCACAAACTGACACGTTTAAGCAACAAGCAGTTCCCAAGTCCAAAGTAAGCTTACCCTTGGAAGTTAAGAAAAAAAAGCAGGACCATTTATAATGCAGCATTGGTTCAACACCTAATACATCAATTGCTACAAACTGTTTCTCTAAAGAGAAATACTTTTTCATCATACCTTAAGTGTTAGATCTGATCGCTCTTGAAGTTTATATGTCTTGGAGAAAAGAAGTCTGATTATCCATAGTATTAGAATGCCTTCTAAAATGAGATGGTAAGCTGGAGCCTGAAAACAAAAGTACAAAAATTAGTCTAGAGAGAATTCTATTTGAAGCAGACACAATACAACCATTTTGTCCCTACTAGCAGACCCAGATAAAACCCAAAGCTGATCATCAGCTGATATATTTCTAAATCAGTAAAAATTTTAACTATATGAAAGTGGAATGTTTTTCAGCTATTACTTGTAGCTATTAATTCAAGTTTGAATGGATTTAGTCTGTTGTTCAAGGCCATTAAGTCATACAGGTTGCACCAGCCAGCACCTGTGAAGACAGGCAGCCTGCAAAACAAGCAGAAGTATCCTGAGAGCCTGAAAGTCTGTGTGATCCATACAAAGCCACTACAAATCTCCATTTCTGTAACCTACAGTCCACCAGCAGGGACAGCCAGTATTTACAAGGAAAGACAATTCTGTTCTTATAGGCAGCTTCAGTCAGTTTTCCAGGCACTTTGATCAGGTTTAAAACAACTGAGCTCAAACAGCTTTGTCCTTATGTCCTTTACTCTCTTGTGTGGACACAAAGTCTGGGAACACACAAAGCAAACCAGAGCTGATGCAAGTTAAAGTTATCCTCTTTCAGTGTTTGGGGGACAAAAACCAGTGTACTCTAGCGGCACAGCTAGTTTGAAGTAGATGTGAAGATTAATGATGAGTTTAGTTATTCCATTTCAGAAAGGCTCCTGTCTATTATTTTTAAGACACTAAAAGTGCACACAAACGAGCACACTCCTTCTTCAAGTCAGGGGAATTGCTCCCACACATCAACATTTTTGGAGGTATCTGACCTGCCAACAAAGCAGAACTCACCATACATCCAGAAACTAAAGTAAATTGGATGCAAGCTTTTAAAACCAGTAAAGAGTCCTATGGCATATTAAACAGCAAATAACAAATGCTACCTATTGCAGAGTACGTTTCTGTTTACTAAACATATTAAGAATACGTACATAACACGTATGACAGGACATCTAAAGAACACACATTATACTCCCACTGAAGTCTCTGTGCTTTTCAGTGCCTACAATTATCCTAGATTCAGTGCACTAGAGCATGCTACCTGCTCCATTAGCCAAGCACTTCTATATTTGGACTGCAAATCTTGCATACACTCTTTAAAAGTTACCACCCTTTCAAAAAAGGAAGGAACACAAAAACACCGCCTATCATCAGGACATCCTTTTTAACATCACGAAACAAAGCCTGGGTACAAACACGCACAGCTGATGTTTTCCAGGAGGGAACTGAAGCCCAAACATTTAAACGCCGTTTCTTCCTTTGCAAACGACATTTCTAAGTTACAAACCTTGACCCCAGTAAAATCCTGTGAACCTTAAGGCTTCATGCTCTGCTACACGCCCTAAACGTCGTTTTATAAAACTAGAAACTAAAACTAGAAACAAGACGTGCGTGTATATTTCCAGTATACAGCCGTGGCGCACTCACACATACCCACGATTCAGCGAGCGCAGCCCGACCCCGCAGCACCGACCCGCACCCAGCTCCCGATTCACCACCCAGCACCGCCCACCGCCGCCGTTCCCGGGGCAGCTCCGGCGGCACCTCCCCGCTCCCTGCGCCCCAAGCCATCCTCAGGCCGCCCCGCTCGGGGCGCCTGCCCGGCCGCACCTCGTAAAAAGCCTGGACCATCTCCACCAGCACCCACTGCTGCCCCACGCCCGCCGCCGCCATGGCCGCGCCGCCGCTTCCGCCTCTCCGCCCACGCGCGCCGGGGCGGGCCCGGCGGGGCGCAGAGCGCCCCCTTGCGGGCGGCGCGGCCCCCGCTGCCCTCAGGGGAGCGGCGCCTGTGGGGCTCCGTGCGCGGCCTTCCCCTGCGCGTCCCGGGCCGCGGGATATTGCCCCCATACCGCTCCAACCTGCTGTGTCCTGTGGAGAGCTTCGTCAGGGAGCGAGGCTGCATCAGAGAATCACTAACTCTCAGAATCGGTCACATTGGAAGGGACCACAGCCGGTCATCTGGTCCAACCTCCCTGTTCAAGCTGAGCCATCCCAGAGCGTGGGATTGTGTCCAGACAGTTCTTGGATCTCTCCAATAAGGGCGGCTCCACAACTTCTTTGTGCAGCCTGTTCCAGTGCACAGTAAAGTTTTCACATCCAGGTGGAAATTCCTGTGTTACAGTTTCCTCTGTAACATTGCCTCCTGTCCTGTTGCTCAGCGCCTCTGAGAACAGCCTGACTCCATTCCCTTTCTGTCACCCTCTTTAAACACTTATATACATAGATGCACCCTTCAGTGTTGACTAAACAAAATTAGCTACAAATTGGACTTGCCTAAGAAGATGAACATGGATATATTAATATGTACTTCCTCACCACATTTCATGCCTGGTTGAACTTGCTGGAGTTAGCTTGGTGCTGCTTCCTCCACACACACAGGCTTCCTCAGCCCCACGCTGCCCTAGGTGCTTGCAATGGGGCACTGCCTTGCAATGGGGCAAGGGGCACATCCTGTGCCTTTGTGTCTCATCCACAAATATTACGTTTGACACCTCCGTATCTGTAACTGGTGAATTCATCACTGGAAGGAACAATTGCTCAGATACTTGGCGAATGAAAGGAGCAGCAAAAGTAAAACCTGAGTGTAGTGGAAATAATGGGTAAGTTCAAATAAGAGCAGAAATCACTGCATTAAGAGTCTTGCCAAAGTGAGTGGCCCTAAAAGCCAAAGACTGCTGGGGAGAGTTAAATGCCATGTGAAAAAAAGAGTAGTGTTGAACTCTCCCCACAGATGCACCTGGGTGTGGGGAGATGAGTAAGTCACTGTGCGTAGCTGTGCAGCACCTGAGCAACTGGCTAAAAGTCAGTGGAGAAGAGGGGCAACTGGAAAAAAGACTGCTTAGAAAGTGAGGTAGCTGTTAAAGGCAATGTTTCAGAATGGTTTCTGTAGAGCTATACAACTGTGGAGTGTCTCTGATGGTCATCTTGGACAACAGAATGGAAGCACACCCCTTGGGTTTTCACTCACAAGTCTTCACCGTGGTTGGGTGAGAGAAACCTGGGGCAACAGTTAATGAAACAGTTGATAGCAAAAACCTTGTGGCTGTTGCTAAGTACAGGCAAACAGTAGCTTTCAATTTTACAGTAGTGGATAGTTAAAATCAGTGGACTTCACTTTCATACTACTTGAAATGCATAGTAGTTAATCTCCCTGAGTTTCTGAACTTAATTATATACTTGTCAAATTCCAATCTCTGCACAATAAAGAGAAATATATGGTTTGAATCTATCTGAAAACTCAAGGGAGACAATAAATATGTCTTTTGGCTTTTAGCTGCATGAAGACTTGCCTTCACTGTTTAATACTTCTGTGGCCATTGTGTCATGCTGGAGTCTTGGTCTCTTGGGAGATGGCTGCTGCTACCAGCCTCAAAAAATGTGTCTGGTATGCAGTCCCAAATTGCCCCCAGAAGAGTGGGCCGCATGAGTTGTCTTGGTGGGCAGCAGGTTGAGTCACATCTCTGTTCTCATCAGATTCTGACTTTCAGTATTTGACATATATATGTACCATTGGGAGACTAAGAAATTGGTATGTGAAACACTGGATAAATTGTTTCCAGCATGAAATGCAGTGACGTTAGTAACATACTAATCAGTAATTCTTCTGGCAGTGGATTCAGAGGTCCTGGTCAGGATTATCATAGCGCTGGGTCCCTCATAATAGTGAGCTTATCCCTATTGCTCAGCAGTTTCATTGTTTCAACACAGTGCCTCTGCTGCTAATTGCCTTAGGCTGCTTTAGTTCTGACAGTAATAAAGCGAGGGAGGTAAAGGGATAAATCCTTCACAATGGCAGTTTATGACAGAAAGAAAGGGGAGAGGAAAAATATCTCTGAAATTAAAGACCTGATGAAAGCTATTGAGATAGTGCCCTATAAGAACTCCTAGTCTGTGTGTTTCAAATTCTGTATTCCCTCCATATTGTCCATTTGCACAGTATTTCTAAATCACTCTTATCCTGGATCTTCCTCACCAGCCCACTCATTTCTCACACGCTGCTTTGAATCCCCAGCTCAGTTCCCCTGGGTCAACACTGGAATTCCAGCTATCTGCTGTAGTCCTGTGGTCACTCCAGAAACTGAAAAATAGGACTTAGTATGGCTAAGGATTTTTTTTTCCGACCACAGATGTAGCCAGTGCCAGTTATTTTTCTGTCCTCTTTGCTCTAATAGTTCTTCCTCTGGCTTCTTCATTTTTGCTTTGTCAAGTATGACATACACAGTCAGAGCTTCTATTGGTCTGGTATCAACTGAGAAGAGGAGAATGGCATTGGGAAGTGGCACATAACTGTGAAGGGATGGTGGTACTTGGTGCCATCTTAATTGTGTTGCTGTGTCGGAGATATGTGTATGGTAGGCAGAGAAATGTGGGAACAGGTGGAAGAAGTTCCTGAGGGTCATTTACTTCTCCCCTGCCTTCTCCAACCACACACACAGAAGGGGGATGATGGTGTCGGAGATTAAGGATATAAAGGGAGTGTTTGCTGCTATTCTGACACATTCTAGGTGATGAAAGCTTAGTTTGGATTATTGTGGTTTTAGTGCGCTTAGTTGTAACATGTTGGCTTTGTGACTACTCTGAAAAAATTATAAAAAAACAATAAAAAGAAAGTGTTGGGAAAGCAATCCCAAAATGGCAAGGGGAATAGCAGGATAATACTAGTTAGTCTTTTTTAGTCTTTGTAACTTGATGCTCCACTGAGATGATGCTGGCAGCAAGCACACAGAAAACTTTCTAAGTCAGTTGAAAGCTGTTGGTTAAGCCAGAAGCTGTGTCCCAACTCCTAATGGGAAGCCCAAAGATGTTGCAAGAGTACTGTGCAAGTGCCAAGAAAAACTGGAATATCAGGTTCTGTCGTTTACCCAATATGTGGAGGAGCAATTGTGCACAAGGCCAGCAGAGCACAGGATAAACTTTGTGTTATCTAAATCTATTGCATCTTGGAAATGTGCTTAATCCAAGTTCTATAGTGAATTAGCTCTGAATTAATTATTAAATTAGAAAGCAGAAACCTGTCTAAGGTCTGCATGGAAAACATCTGGAGATCTCAACCTTTAACACAAGATTTGTGTAAGAATAAGAGCACCTAATGGTCAAAGCACTGGTGGATTCTAGCTGTTCTCAAGTCTTTCATGGCACCTTGAACAATTGTAGTGACTAAGTGGCATAAAGTGGAACTGCTGTAATGTTTTCCTGACATACCATAAGGACCAAACTTAACCTCGACTGTTTGGACTTAATGACTACTGGAACCATGTAAAAATGACCAGAATCTTCCTTTTAAGGTATTTTCAGCCAAAGGTGGGCCTTTGCAATGAAAAGTTTACTTGTCAGAGAGATAGATATAGGCATAGCAGTCTGCCTCCTGTCTACACGTCTTCTCAATGCTTGTTCTCCATGTGGGCTTGGCAGCACTGGACTAAGCATTGAAATTTCCAGTACATGGTTGAACTAACCATCTTAAAATGGAATTTACACTAGGTAGGCCTAGTTCTGTGATAACTAAAGAAAACTTGTATTAGGAATTTGTAAGAGCTGTGGGGACCATTGACAGAACATACGCAATTTAAATGAGAGTGTTTGCCTTGCAGAGAACCAGTTACCTTATGTGGTGTTGCAGTATTTCTGTTGCAGAATTAGATTTTGTATCCTGTGTGGTTAGATCTCACATATCTCTCATTCAAACCTTCAGATTTATTCAGATTGGTATTTGCAGCCAGAACTTCCACCTGGGTTGGTTGTCCCTGCTGCAGAACACACTAGATGTGTGACTCGTTTGTTTCTCTCTCTCACCTCAATATGCAACTGAACTGCTGTCCACTCTCTACTTCAAAACCTTAGTCCAAACAGCACATTTTTTACTCCAAATTGTGCAGTCTAATCTCTTCTATTTTAGCAACATAAGCATTGTATTAGCAGAACATTTGAAATTTATGTTCTCTTCTTCTTGTCCCACTTTTGCTTATAGTGAATTGACTAATTGCTGTTTTTCTTAGCACATTTGAATTAGAAACATAGCAGACATTATAAGCAGACTTGTACTCAAAATCATTTTGATGGAGTTAAAACAGATTGACCATAATGAAGTCAAGATCACCACAGGAAGAGTAATTCAGCCAAAATAAGTAATGCAGCATGTTTTGAAATGCTGTCAATCTCATCACATACAAAATGTCCAAAATGACTAGATTCAATATGCAGAGTGATAAGTAATAACATCATGGGTCTGCATGAGACTGGGTTTTTCTAGGCTGAAAAGTAATTTTCATATGCTGTTTCTAAGTGGTATAATGGACTAATCAGATAGGAATTTTGGGTAACACATGCAAGATGCACTGTAGGGAAGGTAGAGCTTGAGACCTCCAAGATGAGAAATGAAACCACAGTTGGCATAAATTCTGCCAGTATGAACTTCCAACAGAAGTTCATGAAGTTTGGCTCCAAAGGTTCATATTCTACATATCTTTTAGCCATTATCATGCAGGCCCCTTCTCATAAGAATGAAACTGGAAGAGAAGCAAAGGGATATCAATCCTGCATCAATTACATTTATTTACCTGAAGAATTTGACTCCAGCCTCATACAAAGTGTCTTAGAAACTCTCTTGCCATCAGTGTTTTCCATACTTACTGTTTTGATGTAGAAATTTCAAAGGAGTATTTCATCTGCTGGTGCTCTGACTAGGTAAAAGCCATGTGCAAATGGAACCCAAATAGACCTTTAGCCTCTGTGTGTTTACATGAAGGTCACACTGGTTTGTACAAACCCCTCTACTTTTACAGCACTGCTATCCACTTGTTGTCTTGTATAAAAGTGGGGTCTCTAATGACTTCTGCAACAACAAACACTGGAACCATTACTTGAAGGTTTTTATGAGGCATAGGGCCTGTAATCTCTGTACTCAGAAACATGAAAATGTGATGCATGCAGTCTTCACATAATTGCAGCTAGATGCCTTGGAGAAGGATACACTAAAAATAAGGTGAGATGAAGTGAGAATTTGGTTGTTGTTGTCAGATACAGGTGTCTTTTGAAGCAAGATGATTTTTTTTTTCGAAAATTCTGCAGTGTTTATTGTAGATTTTGTTTGCAAATAATAGGAAGGTGAATAGGTGACCGCACAATCATATTATTATAGGTAGTGGCTACATCCTACTACGGTCACAAGAGGACTTACAGAGTGTGTGAAAGTGGTATCCATATCAAAGACAAGCTCTTTCCTGTACTGGACTGTGATTGCAAGATTGTAAGTGTTCCCTAAAATTAGCTTTTGAGTGTGGTTCAGATGTAGCAAATCTCATGGGAACCAAGTGTGGATTTAAAGCTGAATTTTTAAGATTAAAGTGGTGATTTTTTCCTCTTGATACACAGAAATGCAATAGATTCCTATCTTCCAGAACCAGTCTTAGTGAATTGGTTTGGCTCAGGAGCCACAGATATGAATGTTAAATTCATTCAGTAAGCTGATCATATTTGAATATTAACAACAGATTTAGCCGTCTCATTCTGCCACAGTTAGTTGACAGCAAATCTTTGTGATGAAAAATAGATAAAGAACTATTGAACTTCTTGAGGCCTGCTATATTGCAGAACTCAGATTAAAACCAGGATGAAATTGTGCTTTGTCCAGTGACTATTTTTGTCTGCCATGGGAAAAAATAGAAAAATGGCAGATAGTTGCAGATTTTGCTAAAAGCAAAACCAGCTTTTGGTCTTACCTTCATTGTGGCTCACATGGCTCAATATCTGGTAGATTCTTACATCCATGTAACACTGCAGGGCATTGAAGCATTTTAGAATCCTATTCTCTCT
Source organism: Ammospiza nelsoni (assembly GCF_027579445.1). Classification (NCBI taxonomy): domain Eukaryota; kingdom Metazoa; phylum Chordata; class Aves; order Passeriformes; family Passerellidae; genus Ammospiza; species Ammospiza nelsoni. Next base: position 27,402,058 of record NC_080669.1, on the reverse strand, counting down.
TAACCACCTCAGTCTAAATGTTTGTTTCAAGTTAAGCATTTAAGCAAACTGTAGATCTTCACAAACGCTTTCCAGGAGCTTTGAGAGTAGATAAAGCTGTCTGTGATGACACAATCTTTTTCTCCATAATGACAGGGTTTTGCCACTGAGGTAGGCAGAATAATGTGCTCTTAGTAACGCCATCGTGCTGATTAAAGCAAGCATTGATTACTAATGCATCCCCTGACACCTTCTACAAATGGTGGGACTTTTGTCTTTGTGCCGTCTTCAGTTCAGCTCCTTTGCTGTTTAGGTGGCTCTGTATTTTAATGGTAAAATTGCTGTCTGCAGTGTGTCTTACTAGCATACTTGATTTTAGAAACAACAGCATTCAGGTGATGTTATCAGAGTAGAGAGAAGTTTGAAAAGTCATGGAAACTTCAACTTTTTAATGCACAGTGTTCACCATGGAGTTTGCTTCCCTGAAGGTACATATGTAAAAATGCCTGTGGAAGAGGCAACTAAATTTCATCCATAAAAGTACAAAGTATTCCTTCACCAGATCATCATTCTTGCCAATATACTGAAGAACAGAAAAGCACTGTATTGTTTGCAGGTCCGTGTAATGCATACCAGAGCACTAGTTGAAATTCTTTGTAGTTATAGGTAAAATGTGTGTGCGTGTGTTGGCAGAGTTAGTCTAGTCTGACAGGCAACACCTTGCATATATTTGTAACTCAGAGAGTTGCCACATCTACAAATTCAGACCAGATGTGACTAAAAACATTTTTTAATTGATAAACCAATGCCCTTTCGAGCATTTAAATTCTTACCTGGCTTTTAAATCATATGGTTTTACCTGAGCAAGGCCTGAGTAAAAGCACAGTTCTGCATTCAACTACTGTTTCATAGCAAATTTGTGGAATACAATCTCTGTTCTCCACAGTCACCCCAGGTATTTCACAAAACAAAGTAATTGTAAGCTGTCAACATCTAAAAGATAAAATAAAACTAGAGAAAATTATAATGTTGGGGAATAAAGCGACTGAGAACCCCTCCAAAGACTTTCCAAACGTAGGGTAATTGTTGAAATGTAGCTTTCAGAGAGACCTGAACAGGGTATTGAGAGAACAATGAAGTCCTTGTAAATGGGTGATTGTTGCCCTTACAAGACAGAATCTTACCTTTCTGACACCTCTGAAAACCTAAGTCTGCTGAAATCAAAGAAGAATAACTTGTTTTTGAAGCTTTTCAGAATTTCAAAGTGTATCACAAAACAATGGGTTTACAGCTTCACTTCTGTAAGATATTTGGAAAACAGTTTGCTGTAACAGTTTGCTTCAGCTCTAGTAGCTGAAGCTAGTAAACAGTTTCAAGTGAAAAAATTGTCACATCATATCTTGTGCTCCATCTGAATATTCTCCTAATTATTCCTGAATTACCCTGACAGATTTTTCCCCCTTTTCTTGAAGAAAATGGCTTCAATTTTGTTGTTCTAATGGTAGGATATTTTCAATATAAATTCCCATTTATACTATTTTTTCACTTAAATATTCACATTAAAAATAGGACTGCTGATGTCTTAGAATAGGTTTCTGAGGAACACAGTGGACTGGAGCTCACCTAGCTTGTGTCTTTTTGGTTTTGAAAACAAGCAAGCTGATTTTCAGTTGCTAATTCTTCTTTGCAAATTTTATTTCTATACTGCTGAATTAGATTCTGAGTTATTATTTTAAAAGACAACAGTAGTCTTAATTAATATGTAAGATGAAAAAGCAGCTTATAAGCAGTTTGTATTTGCTTAAACATAGTAAATGGAACAACTCCAGATATAATGATTGATTTTTCCAGAAGACAGGAAAGGACAAACGTGTTCACTCTCAGGGCAGTTCACAACTGGAAAAGAGCGTGAGATGAGAGATTACTTTCTTCAACTTGTGTCTGTAACAGGGATCACTGACTGATCCAAATGCAAATAGTTGATCCTTTGTGGGAGGCAAAAAATTTGGAGAAATGTCTGGTAAATTATTTGCCCTTGGAAAATTTACTTCTTGCTGAATTTCCATACAAAGAAGCTGATCAATTCTACCAGCTCTGTTAATTGCTATCAAAACCAGGAAGTAAAGTAACTCAATCACTTTCTGTCTTCCTAAGCTTGCCACATTTTTCCAATTATAAAACATTCACATTTCATCAAAGTCAGAAAACAATTGATAACATTTAGAGGTACTTATAAGCAAATCTTAGTTCCTTCTGTACCTGGTAGGTAAAAAGTCTTGCCATTATTCATTGGAATATGTTTGTAGTTATGTAGAAAGAGAAGAAAGCCACTTGTTAAATTCTGTGGCATTTAAGTAGTGCCTGAAGATTTCATGTTCAGTTTTGTGATGCTGTAACATTGCCCATGTTTCTTTCTGCTCCAAGCACAGCTGGTGGAAGAAGAATAACACATTGTTTAATTGTCAATAGTCTTATCGTGAAACGAGTGGCTTTTGCAATAGGAGCTTTTATAGTCATTTCACATTTCAAGGCTTTTTGTATATGGATCTCATCAGGAAGTGAGTGAGACAATAAGAATTTGGAATTGTGGCACCAGCATTCCCAGACACTTCTTTATTCCATATGGAGAAAAAGATGCTTAAAAACATTTGCAAAATTACAGTACATTTTCCAAGTGATTTTTCTGTTAAATATTTTGACCAAAATTGGACACATGTAGCTAGCTACAGAAACAAGGCTAGTCACTGCCCCTCTTCCCTGCCCTTAACCACACAAATGTTTAAGGGTTTGAAAGAATAAGCAGGGTTTGAAAGAATATCATTGTTGGGTAGATCCTGAGGTTTCAACAAAAAAGCAATTTTTGTTGAGTGCTGTAGACTTCTATAACCTCACTGAAGTAGCTCTAGCAGCCAGTTGTCTGCAATCACTGACTCAGGAGGATTACTCTTGCTCTCACTATCTTAGAAGAGCCGTAGTGTCCTGGTATCCAAAGTGGAAAACTTTCCTTAGTTAAGTAGTGCACACTTGGAAATTTAGCTACTCTCAAAAATGCAGGGTTAAGTAAAAGACATAAAATCCAAACTTCTCCAGTTTTTGTACTTGCTTGCTGATTTGGATCCTTAAACTGCCAAAACCAGGATGTGAGGATGGGTTTCTAGGGAATCAACTACAAAAATTCACATTCTGTGTTAGAAATGAAATATACCAACCAAGGAATCCCAGGGAAGAAGATTGACTCATTATTTTTGTGGCAAATTGGAAAAGTTACCTAAGAATAATCCTCCTCCTTTTTTGTTTTTTTTTGTATGTTTGTTTGAAAGCATAAAGTGAAAACTGAATTAAGATTTACAGAATTGTAGTATTTTCTCCTGATCCTTCAGTCTTACATTTACACAAACATAGAACCAACACATTTTGCCTATTCTCAGACCTTTGTGGAAATCAGTGAAGTAAAAACATTATGTTGCTCAGCAGATGAAAACATGCCATTTTGCAAATAGGCTTTTTTACAGATGCAAAATGTTGCGTACATGGGGACATCTGCTGCCAGCAAGAGGCAGTGCACTGAAGGCACTGAACATTGAGTTCGTGCAACAATGTTGAAGGAAAGTAAAAGTTACAGATGTCATCAATCATTGCAACTAAATTATTTTTAAAGTATATGGAACTTGTGTGGGATTGGTTAGCAGACTTGATCCAATACCTAGAAACTACATCAATGGACAAAAGGCAAGAGTAATACTAACATACTTCTTTAAAATCTGTTCAATATGTAAAGTGTGTCAGAGCAATTGTTAGGGGAATTTTAGATTGGGGCACAGTGATGTTTCACTGGAAAAAAATGTACTATTTATTCTTGATATCGTGTCTATTTTTAGTTGTGTAATTTTAATGAAAAACTGTTATGTTAGTTTTCCATTTGGAAAATCTGTAGCACGCATTAGACAGCTGCTGAAGCTTCTTTCAAACATATATTTCTCTGTATTTATGGTGTTTTATTCTTTAGGAGGCTAATAAAATGCATTTCTGATCAGTAAGCGTATTTCTAATAATTTGGGCCCTTTAGCCTAAAAGTTAAGAAACAGACAATGTATTGTAAAGATGAAACTGAAATATTAAATACAATTGTGTTGCTTATATCTGTCATAAGGGGATTTTCAAATATTTTTTTGACCTCCAAGTGCAGCACATTGTCAGTGTGTTCACTAGAAACAACTATAAACATTATCTCATGTGCTTTGTTGATGAAAATATTGTAGCAGTCAGGAGCTGCTCAAGCTCAGCTAGTTAGAGCAATTTCAGAGAAGACAAATCAAAATAATCATGGAGATCAGAAAAAAATGTGAAAAACATATCAGAGCTCTGAACTATATGGACTGGCTCTGTTTAAAGAAATCCAACAAAACAAAAACCAACAAAAAAACCAACCAACCTTACAGAAAACCCACAAAACACAAAGGTGTGTAGAAAAAGGCTCAGAATAGCATGCATCCCCTATTTTCTAGACTACATCTATGATTTAGTGCATTAATGACAGAAAAAATATGCATACACCACAGATTTAGGATACCATACTCACTGTACATAGATCTTAGCCTTAATAGTGCTCAGAAATTTAATATTTCCCTGCTTGGTGCCTTGAGCCAAGTTCATAAGTAGTTCTGTCTCTGGTTTCCACCAGAAACTCTGGCTATTGGAGCTTTATCTCTGACCCTGACACTGCTGTGACTGGGGTAAGACCATCTCCCACCCAGAAGGTAATACTGTAGCAGCACATGGAACACCCTTGAGTGTGCTCTGCCACCCGCCAAGGGAACACTGCTGACTCAGTTTGTCAGGATGAGTCTGAAAAAAATTTCCATGTTTTGGACCAAATCTCGGATAAAATAATTTTTCACCTGGGCCACAAAAACCCACAATAACAATAAAAGCAAACCACCTTGAAAACAGAGCTCTTTACATACATTGCCTCCCTGGGGGAAGGATGAAAGTACAAACAACATATGGTTGATGTTAGCCATGCTGTTTTAAGCCCTAGCAGAAGCTCAGACAGCATGGGAATAGGTGCTGAGTGAGAACGCACAAGCAGTAGAAAAGTGGTCTTTAGGTAATTTCTGAGGGAGATTGCAAGTGCTGAAAGGAAAGACACACTGATGTTGCAGAAAACATTTTTGCTAGGATTATAAGGAAATAGACTGTTGAAGGGGAAGCTTAACACGTGGTGAATAATCCATTACCTTGTTTTTATTATTCAAGTTACAGCAGTTGGCCCTCAAACATTTATTAGCCATTTAATGCACTTACATTTAATACAAGTGAAACATTTTTCTTGGTTTTCATTGCTGGGCCTTTTGAGGGAGTAGTTTGTGAGTTTTTGCAGGAACAGAAGAGGCTTGATGTTTTTGCTTTTAGCGTTATTGATCTATGTTCAAGTCAAGGGATTAGTAAATATTTTAGCTGGTGAGGAAAAGATTGCAGTTGTCAAATTTCATTTCTAATATTGAGTGGACACCAGAAGGAAAACCAAAATATAATTCTGGGCCCCATTTTGGGCTGTTAGACAGTTTTCCATTCTTATGAAACATGTTTTATATTTTATTATAAGTCAGTAAACACGCAAGTCCTAAAGCAATGAATATCCCTCGAAGGATTATCTCTTGTTATTGCTCAAACTGCCAATTATATTATGCTGTTGAGCAATTTTTCTATCAGAGTTTAAAAACAAAAAGCAACTAATTTGTGGAAAAATATCAAACCAGAAAGGTTTCACCGGAAAAAATATAATTCCTGTATATGATACACTATCTTAAATTCTTTCTGTGGCTAGTCACTTATTCCTGACTGTCCTTCCTGTGAAGAATGTTGTCTTAACCATGAGGTCTTCCCTCGCTTCTCCACTGTTCGATGTTCAATGTTTCTACTTTTTGTGATCACCACTCACTCTCACAGGTTTAAAAAAAATGTCTTAAAACAGCTTGATCCCCACATGAAAATCTTAGTTTGCATAAGTCTTCCTTCTCTTTGATCTCCTGCAAAACATTATCCCAGGATGATAGCAATTTCTGTATTCAATTATGCTGTGAGAACAGTGCTGTGACTCTATTTTTTCAATTCCTTTAGAAGCGCTGCAAGTATGTCTGACCCAATGCTTCCTAAAAACATCAAGTTATATTAGTACTAATCTTACAGTTACAGGATACTACATATGCAAGCAGTGACTTACAAATGTATTAGCTTTGAACTGGCTAGCTAAGGACAGCCTTTTATACTTAATGCAAATCTTTTATTGTTGTGCAAGTGCTTTTAAACAATACTGTGCAAAAGAAAAATTACAAAGTGGTAATATCCCATTATCAGAGAGTGTGAGTAGAAGTGGAAATCCTTGGTTAATTACAAAAGGTGATGTGTATAACTCAAATCTAAGGTACACTGTCACCTTATGAGTTCAGAGCATGAGGTTTCCTTGTACACTTACCATGTGTACATACACAGATCAGCCAGGGAACTGCAGATACATATGTTTCCTTACCACTCAACTGTCCTGGGTAGTCCAATCAGAAAATTAAGGTAACTTTTCTGAACTGTTTTGTAGCGGTGATTCCACAGGAAATAATCTCCAGATTTTTTTTTAATTTCAAGTCTCAAACTGTATTAAAAGTTTTTGTCTTAGAATTTGACATGCATCCTGATGTAAATATTTGTGTATTTAAGTTTCATTGGTATTCTTTGATATTACAGTATAACTTTGAGCCATGATAAGTTTAAATTTAGTGCTGCTGAGTTTTTTTTTTTTTCATACTGGAATATAATATTGTGGGAAATAGCAATAGACACTTGGACAATGGCCATCTAAGATATATCTGGAAGATAACAGCAAGATGTCTGGTTCTTACACAGTTGAACAGCTTGCTTCCCCAGGAGCTAGTTTGCCGTAACTACATTGTTTTCATTACACAAAACAAAATACCTGTGTCTGCTTCACACAGGACTTTGATTAACTTTGTACAGCTGCCTTGTCATAGCAGAAATCTGCAAGTACTGCAAAATGCAAAGAGTTTTATGCAAGCATGAAGCAATTTTATTGCCCCCTTTAACTCTCCAGAGAGAGCATCTTCTACACTGTGCCACCATAGCATGTTTTTGCTAGTTAGGCAGCTGCTGCTCTGTTACGATTTTGGTTATAGGGACCATTCTGTCTGTCTCTCTCACCCTGGTAATTATGTTCAGCAATTGACACTTTGGTGCCTTAGATTGCTACCTGTTTGGGACAGGGATCAGCTGGCTTTATTTGGGGGTCTTCTGTGGAGAGTATTATTAATAGTTGGTTAGCTGAGAAAGGCCATGCTGACATAATGCCGCTGGTTAAGCTGAGAGAGGGAAGTCAGCAGTCAGTAAGCTGAAAGGAGAAGTCAGCAGTCGGTGACCAATGACAGGCAAGGACAGAATGCCCTTGCCGCAACATGAGGATAGGGAAGAGAGATTCTCCCTGAGAATATGTAGAAAGTATCAAAAGTATAACCATAAGAATGCAGAAGTAGGCGTAGGTGTTGATATGTAACTAACCAATCCTGAGCTCAACTTTTGCAATATGTATGAAGCTCATTATGAACTGTATTTAACCTGCTGTACTGATCAATAAAATTAGGCCTGTGATGATCTAATTGATGTCCTGGTCTCCTTCCGTCGACAAATGGTGGAAAATGCAGGCAACGCCGAACTTCTGCCCTTTTTTCTCGGATTAAAAGGAAAAAGGGAATACGCCACAGTCGAGGAAGTTGGGTTTGGGTCCTTGCAGCCAGGACGGTGCCGGAATTTGAAGCACCCTTGAGGTTCACAACGGTGACTCAAGCCAATACGTGCCGCAGGAGCCTGGAGAGCTGCAACAGCGCGCGCTGACTAATTAGGTATGGATAGGTAAGCGGCATACCACCTCTTCGCCGCATATTTAGAACGGCGAGGAATAAAGGGGATAGATTTAAAAAAGGAGTTACCAGGGTTATTAGTTTATGGCCATGCTAAAGGTATCTTTGCTAACCCACATACAGTTCATGAGCTAGCAGAGTGGAAGAAGTTTGGGGAAATACTGTGGGATACAGTGTTAGACGATGATAAGTCAGCAAAGAAATTAGGTAAATTATGGCGGGTGGTGTATAACACGTTACTTCAGCAGGTCTCTGAGAGAAAGGCAGCAGAAAGGGCGACAGAAGCTCATAAGAGGAATATAGGGTATGGTCGTGAGGATGATCCTTTAGCACCTTCTGTAACTAAGATACTTATGCCTAAGAGTCCCCAGCAAAGTGGTGTGGCGGATTTCCCTATAGGCACAGTGGAACTGTCTGCACCCTTCCTGTCAGAGGGGAAGGGCGAGTTGGATGGTGGGGGTAAGAGCAAGCCAGCTTTGCCTCCGCCACCAGCTTCAGGCGGGTTGGATGGTGGGGGTGGGAGCAAGCCAGCTTCGCCTCCACCGCCAGCTTTGCCTCCGCCGCTTCCCCTGCGCGAGCCGGGTCCAGCGGGGGGGCCACTTCTCCCACGCGAGCCGACTCCGCTTGAGCCAGCTCCGGTTTCACTGCCAGCTCCAGCGGGGGGGCCGCTTGCCCCGCACGAGCCGGCTTCTGCTCCACCGCCTCCCCCGTGCAAAAACTCGGTGTCTGTACCGAAGCGCCAGCAGCATAGCACCCTTAAAGAGTCAGATCCCATCCCAGGGGCACACCGTGATCTATGGGGGGAGATGGCTAAACAGAGGAGGGAAGCTTGGGCTGCTTTGGCAAAAGAAGTAATGCAAATGGGGGATGGCGAGGCGGTGGAAGTAGCTTCTAGTCTTGCATGTCCAGTCACATACACACCACAGTATGATGCACAGGGGAACCTTACGCATAATATAGCGGAATATACTCCCTTGGATTGGAAGCTGTTAGCTCAGCTACGGTCTACGGTTAGTCAGTTTGGAGTAAAAAGTGAACCTGTTAGGCAAATGCTAGATTATCTTTTTAATACTCAGGTTTTATGTCCTAATGATTTAAGAGGAATAGTTCGATTGATATTCACAAAGCATCAGCAGTTATTGTTTAATGCACATTGGCAAGCTCTGGTTAATGAGTCGGTTGCTGTACAATGAGCCCAGGGAGACCCATTACATGGAGTGACAGTAGAGGAGCTGATGGGCTTAGGGGCATATTTGCGTACAGAGGCACAGATGATATCGGGAGCAGATAAACTTAGAGAGTCTATGCGGTTAGTGCGTGCTGCAATAGATATGGTTAAAGAGCCAGGAGGGTTACCGGCTTATATGGGTACTAAACAAGGTAGAGAAGAATCATTTGGGAATTTTATCGATAGAGCAGCTACTGCTATCGATCGGGCTGGTGTTGCAGGGCGCTATTGAAGTAGTGTGCTTTGCAAAATAGCAATCCAGCAACACAAAGAGTGTTAGCTACTTTAGGGGCAAATTGGACTATTGAGGAGGCATTAGAGCGAATGGCATTAATGCCAACAGCTTCACAGGCATTTATAGCAGAAGCCTTAAAGGAATTAGGATTAGGGTTGTAAAAGCAAGCAGAGTCTACTCAGAGTCAGGTGTTAGCTGCTCTTGCTCCTCTCTGAAGCGGCTCACTGGCAGTCACGCAAGGAGTTTCGAGACCATTCATCAAGTGTTACCGATGCGGCAATGAGGGACAGACACAAGTTGCCGCCGTGACATCGGAGACGCCAGCTGCTGCCGTAACATCGCTGCCACCTCCTGTCTGCAACTCGCAACAACAGTCCTTGGTTTGGACTGGAAAGTCCTCGGTTTGGACTTAGCAGCAGCAGTAGACGTCACACTAATGACGAACCGGCCTGAGAGGATACCAACTGGAGTAAAGGGTCCTCTTATATTAAATGGACAAACATGTGGAGCACTGTTACTAGGACGTTTTTCCACAACTATGTTGGGATTATTTGTTTTAACTGGTGTTATTGATGCAGACTTTACAGGGGAAATACAAATCATGGTTTACACCCTTTATCCTCCGATTAAAATAACAAAAGGACAACGTATCGCACAATTGGTATCACTATCACAAATGACATCAGGAATACAATCATTTACTGGGCAAACACGGAATGAAAAAGGTTTTGGCTCTACTGGTGTTACACTTTTGACTGTGGATTTACAAAATAGACCAAAGCAAAAAGTTGAAATTACTTATGGGCATCAAAGCATAACCCTTTATGGATTATTGGATACAGGAGCAGATACCAGCATCATTTCTCCAGAAGCGTGGCCACAACATTGGCCTCTATTTCCATCATCAAACATGCTCACAGGTGTAGGAGGATTTACATTGGCAAGCAGATCGCCGCTTTTGTCTGTGTGCATTGAGAATCAACAAGTATCTGCTGTGTTTTCAATTGTTCAACTGCCTCCTACAGTTTCCTGTTTAATTGGAAGGGACATTTTAACACAACTGGGAGTGGTGTTAACTAATCATCACCCTTTGGGGTAATTGCCATTGCTTGGACTTTCCCCATTCCACTCACCTGGAAAACGGATACACCGGTGATGGTTAAGCAATGGCCATTAAAAGGGGAGAGTTTTATGCATGCCCATGAATTGGTAAAGGAACAATATACAAAGGGACACCTACGACTATCCAAGAGCCCTTGGAATACACCTATTTTTGTAATCAAGAAGAAATAGGGAAATATCGTTTAACACATGATTTACGGGCTGTAAATGACCAAATGGAACCAATGAAGGCCTTACAGCCTGGTCTTCCAAATACAGCTATGATTCCAGAACACTGGCCACTTTTAATTATTGACCTAAAGGATTGCTTTTTCACTATTGGGCTGCATCCTGATGACATGAAGAGATTTGCTTTTACTTTACCAGCAATAAATCGTGGAGAACTGGATAAAAGATTTGAATGGATGTCTCTTCCGCAAGGCATGCGCAATTCCCCTACTTTATGTCAGCTTTATGTTGATGCTGCATTACAGCCGCTACGTCCCAAATGGCCAGCAACTATAATATATCATTACATGGACGATATTTTGTTTGCACAGCAACAGCCATTCTCCTCTTTGCAGATTGACAGCATTAAAAGTACTCTTGCTGCATATTCACTTGTTATTGCTATGGACTTTAATGGATCAAATAGTAATACCTCAAAAATTGGAATTACAATTGGACATTAAGACTCTACATGATGCACAGAAGTTGCTGGGAGACTTACAGTGGCTGAAGCCTATTGTGGGAATACCAAATCATTTATTAGAAACCCTACGGCCTTTATTAAAGAGCATTGATCCCACTACACCTGTACACCTGACAAAAGAGCATCATCTTGCTTTGCAGCAAATTAGTAACTGTGTACAACAAGGGTATGTGTCTCGTCAACAACTCGACCACCCCATTGACCTTACTATCTGGAATAGCCCTTGCCACTTGCTTGGTGCTCTCTCTCAACAACAAAAGAAAACAGGGGAGATACGGGTTTTAGAATGGTTGTCACCACCACTACAACATAAGAAAACAATATTTTCAAAAAGAGAAGAATACCCCATAGAAGGAGCTATTACAGCTTTCAAGAAATCCAGCAGAAGAACATTGCCTTGACTGTCACAATCCACATTGTGCTGCCTGGATAGCTCTATGTTGTGGGGGTTGTGAAAGAACTTTTTGGATAGAACAATCATTATTATGGGATTTGTGGTGTCACACTTGTAAGCATGAGCACACGTGGGGTAAAAGCTGGCAAGATGAATTAAGGAGACAAACAGGGCAAAATGCATATATAGCTTTAAATCTTTATGAGTCTCCTGAACAGAAAATTCTTGCTTATTATCCATGGGAGGTACAATGTATTGTGAGTAGAATTAAGGTTCAAAGTAAATCACGCATAGTTTCTGTAAGGTGTAGGAAATTAGTACCTTTAACGCAGCATTTGATTGTAGGACCCTTCAAGGGGAATCCTGACAGAGCACTAGATTGCTGCATTGGAAAGTTGCAAAAATTGAGTTTGCAAAGGGCAGGACCAGTAAAATTAGGAGCAGCAAGATTGAAGACAGATAAGAAAAATAAGGCAAAAAAGGGAACGATCTCATTTGAGTAAGGATATCAGTGATTGCTAATTAATTTTCTATGATTAGGACAATTTTACAGTTGTGGGACCCTCGGGAGGATATAGTTGTTGAAGAAGATATTGAACAAGAACTACGATTACGAAATAAGATACGCTTTGTATTAAAGAAAGAGCTTGAACTATTAGCCTCATATAGTAAAAAAGCTGAAGAGGCTTTGCAATCACCACCATTGAATTGGTTGTATTGGGTTGAAGAAACAGACTTTTATACTGGTCCTTACTTACATTCACTTCCTTGTTATGTTTGTAAAAGGGATGTTGGTAAGTGCTATGCATGGATAGCTTTGCATTGTGCAGATTGTAATAAGGTTTATTGGTATTCACAGAGGTCAATAAGATATTTATGGTGTGCACCTTGTTTTGGGAAGTGGATTCGAAATTTTTTCTGGGTTAGAGCTCTTGAGCAAAGCACTGGCCTGCCAGGTCGGACAGGATTACAGCTTTTTGAAAGTGCAGAACAAGTGGTTATAGCATATATTAGGTGGAAGTTGCAGGAAATACTTAGAATATTTGAAATTACTAAAGCCTCACGCATCATAGCAGCTCGCTGTAAAGCTGATTTGCCTTCAAACTTACCTCACGCTATACCTGTAAGCAAGGATGCTGATTTGGATTTAGATCAGTGTATTTAAAAATTGACTCAGCCTTACAATAGACAATCTAGCAAACCAGGGAAAAGACAACAAAGAAAGGAAAAACAAAGAAAGCAGAAAGAAAAATGAGGTTTGTTTTTATTATACTGCTCAATGCTGTAGCAAGTGAAGCAGTAGGAATAACACACTTTAGTCAACCAAGAGAAAATTTATGGGTGACACTTGCTAATCAAACTAACCAATCATCACTTTGCCTTAGTCTTGGAGGAGTCACTAACCCATTTCGAACACGCCTGGTGGGACTTCCGGTGTGGTCTCCTGGAGAATTTTGCAGCTTGATAAATAATCGAACCTTATGTATGTCTAGCATGTCAAACATCACGTTGCCAGTGCAACAAGGGTATACTGCAAGTCAGAGTGATGGCTATCATCAATGCTTACTAATCCAATCACTTAACACCTCTTTGCATTCTCCTCCTGAGGAATTGGATCTTTTTGGAAGTACAAACGCCAGTATGTCTAACACTACAGCTGGCGGATGGTTTAGCTTCAAATTTTCGGATGCTCAGAATTTAAACCAACCTAAAGAAACATGGGCCACCCTAGATTCATCCCTGAATGTGAGTAAATTCTCTCAGCAGCATTACAGTCAATGTAACGGCACAAACATCACGGCACCAATGAAATTACCCACAGGAACATTTTTGATTTGTGGAGACAGGGCATGGAATGGTATACCAGCTAAACCACAGGGTGGACCCTATTATTTGGGAAAATTGTCATTGTTTCACCCTAATGTGTCCTTGCTAATGCAGCTGAGTCAAAATTCAAACAGGAAAAGACGTAGCATACATGACTTAGACTGCAGCCACATAGGAGATCCACAGTTTTGGGGTACATTCAAACAAGTAATGGTTTCAACTATCTTGCCAGGAGGATCTGCCAATAAAGCTATGAATTTAGCAAAACAATTAGGATGCTGGACAAAGGATGAGCTGAACAAGACATCACAAATTCTAGACATGCTAACTGCAGATGTGCAGAGTGTTAACCATGCTGTTTTGCAAAATAGAGCTGCTGTAGACTTTTTGCTCTTAGCACAAGGGCATGGATGTGAAGAGTTTGAGGGAATGTGTTGCATGAATCTGTCTGATCATTCGGTGTCCATTCACACTAAGATAAAAGAACTGCAACAGCGACTTCACAATCTCAAGGAAGAAGAAGGTTTAGGAATTGACGAATGGCTTAAAGGCTTAGGACTTGGGCCATGGCGGAGGAACCTTGTGATCTACACTATAGGACTGCTGTTTTTGCTGGTTTTGCTTATTTTGCCTTGTATTTTTAATTCTATTCAAAACCTGGTCAGCCGTACAATAGCAAAAACCTGGCAAACTAATCTCCTTACTCAAGAAGAAAACGGGGGAAATGTGGAGAGCATTATTAATAGTTGGTTAGCTGAGAAAGGCCATGCTGACATAATGCCGCTGGTTAAGCTGAGAGAGGGAAGTCAGCAGTCAGTAAGCTGAAAGGAGAAGTCAGCAGTCGGTGACCAATGACAGGCAAGGACAGAATGCCCTTGCCACAACATGAGGATAGGGAAGAGAGATTCTTCCTGAGAATATGTAGAAAGTATCAAAAGTATAACCATAAGAATGCAGAAGTAGGCGTAGTTGCTGATATGTAACTAACCAATCCTGAGCTCAACTTTTGCAATATGTATGAAGCTCATTATGAACTGTATTTAACCTGCTGTACTGATCAATAAAATTAGGCCTGTGATGATCTAATTGATGTCCTGGTCTCCTTCCGTCGACAGTCTTCTCTAATTATTTTATAAGGAGTGTGCAGCAAAGGACTCTGTGCAGTACTACAGTGCAGAATATATCAAGGGGAAAGTGCTAAAGGATCAGCTATTTATAGCTGTTCTTGGTAGACAGTTGCACAGGTTAGGCATCTGTGTGCCTTTACACATGTAAATGAGAAATTAGTTTCTCTTTTGCAAAACAAGACTCAGGACTTCAGATTATATAAACCTTTTACCGCAGTGCCTAAAAAGAGAACTTCCAAAAGCTGTTGGTCTTCGTTCCCAAATGTAAGGGCTGGCAATTAAGAAAGTCAGCATGCTCTATGAAATCTCTGATTGTTATGAAGCACGACCTCATGTTTTGTATTCACCCACTTTTTTCTCACTCTTTTTTATTTTCCTTTTACTGAACATCTGAGAAACCCAAATATCAATACAACTTCATTGATACAAGGAGAACTCCAAATATTTCTTAGAACAGTTAAATCCTCTTAACTGTTTATAAAATTCAATTTTATCCTACCAATATTCTCAATTTTATTCTGGCAATATGCTCTCAAATATCAGATGCCTTGGAGGCTATGGCAGTGGCAGAATTGGTCATCACCTGATTTTCTCTGCCAGTCAAAATGCACACTTGGCTGCTGCTGAATTTCTGCATATTAAAATGGCCGGTGTTGGGTAGCATTACTTTCTGGACTGGAAACTAGTGGTTCATTCCTCACCCATGTATCTATTTCAGCCAGGTACTCACCTGTGGAAATTGTGGTAAATTTAGTTACTCTGCTGCAGTTTAATCTACCAGTGTTCATAAGTAAGCACACATCCATGTGTGAATTACTAAAATGAAGAATGAAGTAGCTGACAAGCTGGAAAGGGTTGTGCTACCCAGTCTAATCTAAACACAGTCATGATGTCAGGAGCTAATAACAAGGTGTAAGAGTCTTCATAGTGAAATGGGCAGACTTTAAATTCAGTTGTATTCACAGTCTTTCTTCAAAAAGTCTCCCTTGGAAACTTCTGCAAGGAAAGATGTAATTAGGAAATTATTGAAACAATCTAATGACATTGTTATCTCCTATTTCTATGGTTACTTCATAGTTTGAAGAGGAAGAAATGTTACTGACAGGTAATAACCTCCATGCGCATTGACAATTGACATTCCTATCTTACAAGCTTTTAAGCTTGCTGATTCAAATCTGTTAAACTCAATTACCATTCATGCCAGTAGTACATTAGCTTTCCCTTTTTTTTTTAAATTTGTTGTATTTCTTCTTATGATTTTCCACTATACCTCAATTGTATTTTAAGCTATATTAAAAGAGATTGATCTAGCACGGATAGAAAAATTAACTGGAATGATCAGATCTGAACAGAATTACGTGGATTCAAGTTCAATCACTCAAATATCTATTTCATTTTTTTTTTTCTTTTACCCACTCTGCAAAACAACAATGAATTTACTGAATTACCTCAGGATTAACTAAGAATTTTTCTATAAAATTGTTGTGGTAATTTTGGCCACTAGAGAGCAGATTTGTACTGTAAAGAGTAATGCACGCTCATCTGAGATGTCAAGGCTGGGAACAGCATCCTGTGAATAGAACTTGGTAATATGCATATATTAATATCTTCTTCTGAAAGCTACTTTAGATCCTTTACTAATTATTATAAATTGTTTCTTTCAGAAACTATAGTGGTTTAAAGTTGCATGTGTTTGAGCACTTCAATAAAATTCTACAATTCTCTTCACATTAACCTGAAATTCAGGAAGGAATAAAACATTAATTATACTGTATTTCAAGTCTACTACCCTGGTAGATGTTGTATGAACTGATAGAAAATAATTAACTCAAATTAGTTTATGTCTAATTCTTAAATTATTCACTCTCTTAAGTCACCTTTCCTTTATTTGGACTTTCTATTAAGGTTTATCTAGGAGCAACTTGGACACACCTTTTTGCTATTGAGGTATTGCAAAGTACCTGTGGTGGGGCAGGGCAGGGCTTTCACATTCTGTTTTCTGACCATCTGAAAGAAGCAGGGACTTGTCAAAAGGAGGAAAAGCTCAGAAACCCTGTTGTGTGTCCAAACACATCACAGAACTGTAATATTCAGGGGGTAATTCTTAGTTTGTTAAAATCAGTAGTTGTGCTAATTCTTTGATAAAATAGGTGTAAACCTAAGATTTACAGTCAGGCAAATACCCTTACACATGTTGCATCCTTCAACTGAGGACACTTAATACATATAAAAAGTGATATTTGGCATATAATTTGTATATATTTAGAGATACTATTTTGATATATATTTTGATACATATTTTTATAACAATGTTTATTTTTAAACACTTCAAGATGTTTTTATTGCTTCACTAGCACACCATGGAGAAAAAGTGCTGCTGAACAAGCTTACAAACTGACAGGTTCGGTGTGACAACCAAGATTCATGGGCTAACAGTTGTTTATCCCTTACATTATTCTGGCAGTACATACTGGTATATTAGGTAGTACATATTCTACACGTGCATTTTGCAAGCTGAGTTAGAAGCCAAAATACAATATCCTGTGATCACTGCAGGATGCTTGAAGAACTTCAACAGTTAATTCTTCTTCTACTAAATTTTCTTTGTTGTGTTCTGTCCACTCGAATCCATGTACTGGTCATAAAAGGCAGTATTATAGCTCTAAAGAATTGAAAAAATATCTATATCATAAGCAGAGAGTGTTTAAATGATCTCATTTAAGATTACATTATAGGTTCTAAGTACAGAAAATCTAGCCTATATAACAGTTCTGTATCTCTTGTGAGGTGTGGCTTGAATGTTAAGAACCACAACAATTTCAAATTAAATTTTAATCACCTCTGAGTTATGTGACAGATCCCTTCTGTGAGGGGCTTTAGAGAAACATTTATTTCACTTAATCTTGTTATACTCAGAAAATTGATGAATATATTCTTGGACATTTTTACCATATGCTTGTTCTCTGTTTTGGGTGAACTGACTGTGGAAAAACAAATTAAACTGAGATGTGTAAAACATGACTAGGAAAAGAAATTCAAGTGCATGTCCTCAGAAAACTTCAACCATAAAATCTCGTGTTACTCAGATATTCTAAAATGCTTCTGCACTGAATCTGTTCTCCCAACTACAGTCTCACTATTTTTGCCTTTGTGATATCTACTTGCTACTGGAGAACAAGATGATGGGAAGCAGAAAACATATCTCTCTACTACCCCAACAGGTACAACTTCTTGGCTGCTGTGCTGTACATAGAAATTATGTAATTGTTTTTTAAATACTAGGGCTTAATGAAAACCTAATATAATTTAAGCAGGGTTGAAGGTTCCTATGAGTAAAAGAGAAGAAGTGAAATCCAGTTCTCTTCAGTGTTTCAGAAAGGAGATATGAGAATGATGGGCTATGGCTCAGTCTTGTCATATAATGTGCAATGATATGATGTCTCATTTGCTTTCTTCCTAAATAATTAAAGAATATGTTCCCTTTGTCATTCCATGTGGTTTATTTCTCTAGATCTCCCTAGAGTCTCAAATATGCTAGGAGATGTCCCTCTCCTTGTCTAGTAATTTCTCCATCCATGATGAGGATCTGAGAATTCCACAACCAGCACCACAACCATAATTTTGGCTGATGTCACCTTGACAATGTCCCCTAGGGTTCACTGAGATAAGAAATGGACACCTCAACAGCTGCTGGCAGAATCCAGCTCAGCAACTTGGGTCATGGCTGCTTATATTTCTTTAAGGCAGCTACATTATTATAAACATTAAGTAAGGAGAGAAGCTTCAGCAGAATTTGTGCCTGCTACTATATCCAACTTAGCTATGCTAGGACTCTCAACAGGATGTACATGGTATGGTTTAAGTATTATCCCTTTGGTTAGTTGCCATGCATTCAGCCCAACTACAAGGAAGCAGAAGTTGGTCTTAAGCATAGCCAACTCATCAGAAACGAGCTGATCAGAAACCAACTGTTGCCCTGAAATACTTATCACAGTAGGAAAGTGTGTTAGGTGTGAGTCAAAGCAGTATTTCTTTGGGCACTAATGAAGTCAGATTTATAGCGCTGAGTAGGCAGTGTATTACTGGGCTTAATTATAATTACAGTATGTGCAACTACCATTTCTTCCCCACTTTATCATTAATGACAAGAAAGTGGGACCAAGAGGAAGTGTTCCCAGATCAGTGGTTTTATAATTGCAATTTTATTTACTGCCATCAACACAATGGGAAAATCTGATTTTTCATATCACCTTTGCACCTTGGCTAAGGCAACTTTGCAAGATAGATCTTCATGTATTGGGTGTTCCGGTATTGATATTGATAGTAGTACCCTGCATACTTCAGTGTGTACAGCGAATGATGAACAAAACGGTCTGAGAAGTTTTTGTCATGCAAGAGAGAGAATTAGGAAGTAGAAGCACAGAGAGTGTTCGAAATCTCACGGAGGTAGTAGACGAAGGTGTAGATATGGAGGAAGGTTTTGAATTAAGAACCTGGAATCGACCAGAGTTTTTTGAACAATGACTTGTAACTATTGTCAAACGTGACTCATATCTCTTTCAAGGACTGGGCCTTCACAGCATTGAGTTGCTGTGCTGTAACATAGCAATGCTTAGGATCAGCGCGAATAGGCCTCCAGCAGATAGTAAGCAGAAATTTTACAATAGAGCTATGAAACGCAAGTATTAAACAACAAGAAAATGAAAGTTTCTTTCTGAGTCAACAGGGAGGGGGAATTGCTGGGATTCATAAAATTAGAGGGTTTTGAGAAGGTGGTTAAAAAGACAGGCCTCAGACAGCAGATTTGTGAACATTGCTAATACAGTGAAAAGTTTTCTAAGCAGTAGAGCAGGCGTGAGAAATAGCACAATAGACTTCTGTAATCTGTCCCCATGGATTGCAACAAGGTTATTTAATGTATATCTTTAGAAGGTTAGTATGAATGAGTCTCTGTGCCATTGTGTTAACTACCATTACGTGTGTTTCATACGATTGGATAGAATTTTTGTCAATATGTTTTGCTCTGTGTGTGATTGGCTGAAACGTAGGCTGAGATGGCTTTATGCTATGCTGTAATGCAACACCTCCTTGGCATTCCATTTGGATCAGAGAGCTGTTAACATCCTGTTTCCATTGTCCTGAGACTGATGTGCTAAATAAACAGCTCACGATCCTGGTTCGGATTGCCCCGTCTCCATTCGTGACTGTATACAGATTGCCGTGGCCATCACAGATAGGAAAAAAAAGAAGCAAAACACAACTTCCTCCTTAGTCTGTCCAACTGAATTTCCCAATATTTGCAGTTTTGCAGAAGCTAATATGCTAAGCCTTATATTTTAGTTCTGCTGACAGAGTACAGGAATTTTTTAAAGACTGATAGAAGTCAGAATATATCTTCTACCATAGATTGAAAAAAAAAATTCAGGCTAGATTAGTAGACTATTTAGATATTCAAATTTACAGCCTAGACAAATAGGTTGATGCATAGGGTGAAATTAAGCACTGAGACGCAGTGGATCATGGAGAGTGGACCAGCCTATGCACAAAGTTTTGAAGTTGGATGGAGTTCTTACATCTCTTCCTTCAACTCCATATGCAACTTTTTTATCCTCCTTAGTACAGTATTCCTCCTGTTTAGCATGGAAATGCCAAGCTCATACTCCCACAGATTTTTGAAAAATAGATCTGTAACTAGTTAGAAGCTTCTCCTTATTGCAGGGAAGTGTGATTTCTTCCTATAGTGCCAACTCCTGCTGTGCCAGAATGATCTTTGAGATTCAGGGGGAAAATAGCAGGGGCTATTTTAAATGTTGTAATATTAATCAAAAGCTACCATCCAGTACCTAGTTCCAACTGAGAACAGTATCAAAGTATTTCAGATTCTTTCTAATAAATCCCTGCTTTCTATGTGCCAGAAATATCTAGGACTATGTCATAGCATTGACTTTGTGCTTCTCTCTAGGACATATGGTTTCACAATGTGAAAGAGTATGTGAAACAACCTCTGAATAACAGCACTTAAAAATTATAACTCTTTTTTCATGGAGTAGTGCTTGTCAAGAGTACCTTCAAACAGTGGCTAATATTAAATATTCAAACCAAGACATCTTGATGTATTTCTAGTGTTAAGGTGACAAACTGCAAAGATAGACTGGCAGTGAAATGCAATGATATATAAATATTGGAGTGTAATAAATAAATATGTTGTAGATGTTCAAATTAAAGTGGAATAGATAAATTTTAGTTAATAAGATTTATGCAGATTATTTAGGCTGGTTGAAGATTGTTGTGTATGTTCATTTCTTAAACTAGGGAAGACTCCAGCAGAAACTTAAGTAAGGATTCCAGCCATTTTTGCTCCTCCCTAAAGGCCTTCAGACTTCAAGCATAGTAAATATGTTTATTTAGTGCAGTACCTTCTTACAGTGCTGATGACTTTTTTTAACCTTATGTTGATGTTAGATAAAAGGTTTGTTGTGTATGTGATACTGCTTTTCATTACTGTGCAGCATTAGCCTGGAACTCAGGAGAATGATGTTGAATTCTCAGCACAAATGAATATTTCTAAGTGTCTCAATCTTACTTCGCTTTCAGAGAAGTGCAAGAAATGTTATTTCTCTAGTATGATACATCATGGAATTTTGAGGTACTCACATGCGAAAGAAGCAGAAAAAATATTTAATATTGAATGCAAAATTTTAATATTTGCACAGAAGAGCTAGCAGAGGATCATTAACTTTCTTTACCTTGCATATGTTCAAGGATGTGAAATAAGCCTTCTATATTAATGTGAGAAGAAAAATACCCACACATATTTCCTACAAGCTTTCTTAGTATTCATAGCATACAAAAAGAAAATTATAGTTTTGTTTATTTGACATACCAGTATATTTTCACAATGTTTTCAAATATTAACAGCAGTATTTCTGAAATATTTCTGTCCTGGGACAATTTCAAATAAATAAGTAGTGTTTTCTACCACTACAAGCAGTCATCTTTTTTTGCATTGCTAGCCCACTTCTTTGAATTCATGGTTTATTTGCTTTTATTAACTTATTTATGTAAGTTTAAATTATATACATTTTCTTCTGAAAAGAGAATCAATTCCATTGTTTTGCCCTTGGTCTTAGACTTAAACCGTTGCACAGTTTTGAAGTTATTTGGTTCTTTATGTAGAGATAAAAAACTCAGATGTGATGGTCTTTTTCCTTTGAAGATAGTGGAATAGTTATTTTTAAACCAGTAACATAATTAAAAAGCACTCTGAACTTCCTTTCAAATTATTCCAGTTTAATTTGTCCATATAACTGTTCTGTTCTTTTTATCACTTGTTAAAGACACATGATTTACAATACTTGTTATTGTGCAATGCTGCTTTTGAAGAAATGCATTAGATTTCTGAAAGTGATTGCATAAAATAAAAGACTCTCTGCCTCTTGACGTTCATTCATAACCAGAACAGAAGTTGAAAAAAATTTTCTTCTTTTAGACACCTCTCAAAATATCTGTGTCACAGAATCAGTTCTGCTTTGTCTTGCTCAGTTTGTTGCCCGATTGATAAATGACACAAAACTCGGATAAGTTTTGTGGGCACTTTATTAAGGGCCCGGGAAGCTGGTGGACTCACGTCCCAAGCCCGAGCCCCCAATTTCACATATGGGTGCTTCCCTTTTTATACATGCGATTCACAACAAGGTCTCCCAGAAACAGTTTCCCTTACCTAGCCACAGACCGCTTGTGATACATTCCTTGGCTCACAAACAAAATCATAAATCTTCTGCTTATCTTATTCTAAGAGCATTGTATGCTGCCTCCAGACAGGTTAGCATTCTTACTTTCCTGCACTAGTTTAAATATTTATTAAATCCCTAAGACTACCTGCTAGGTTACACACAAAACCCAACACACTTTCAACGGCTACAAAACTACTTTTTAACAAACCAGTTCACACACAAGTCACTATAATTAAACATTTTGCTAAATTTCATTTCTTTTCCAACAAGTTGACTTCTTCTGGAAGAGGAGGAAGGGCAAATCTCTACATGGGTAGTTGTGGGAAAGTCACTAAAAGCTTGTGCTTAGGCCTCTAAATTAAAAAAAAAAAAAAAAAAAAAATTAAAAAGTCCTCATGGGCTTAAATGTCCTTTACTAATGAAATGGTTTACATTTGTGCATTGTGAATAATTCATTATCATAATTTCTTTATGCAAACCCAGGAAAGAGATGATAAATGCTTATTCTGTTACCATTGAGCTCACTTTAACCAGAGATCTCAAATGTTTTAGCTGTTTGGAGAACCCACAGGTCTATGCTTTAGCTTTTCATTGCATTTGAAATAAGACATATGTAATCAGCATGAAAATCCAGTGCCTTCTTTATTCTGAATGTTGTGTAAGTGAAAAGCTGACCTCACCGGGATGTTTTCACAATTAAACACTTTGAAAGTAGAATGTGCATTCAAGGAACACTGGAGTGCCAGTGGCTCAGCTGGTGTGTTGGAATGAACTGGGAAGCCTGGTTGGTTAAGGCTGTTGAATGAAGTATTTCGGGATTATGGCAAAATACAGGGTCAGTTCTTCTGAAACTTTTTGTGATAGGGAGATCCACCTTCACATCCCCCCACTGTTCCCAAGTCCTGAACTTTAGAATGGTACCAAAAAATATTCTTAGTCCTATTTACCTCCTCTGATAAGCACAGAGAGCAAATGAGTGAAGTGCAGCATAGCAATACACCCTGAAATACACACCAAACCAGGATACATCACAGGCATCAGTGGGGAAGAGGATTCTGCCAGCACAAAAGCAGTGAACCTGTATGGGTTGTTGTTGCTGCTTGCTCTTTTTTTAATGGGGGCTGGTGAATATTGTCATCAAAAAGCAAGATATATGGGACCAAATCAATTTCTGTAGATACTGAAAGATCAAAATAATCATGACAAACTGAATTCAGGGCATTCTTCTTCCACCTTGTCTGGTGTTGTCACTAAGCAAGGGGGAAAGTTCTACTGCCATAAGAAAACACTAGAACGATCATGGGTGATTGTCTAATCCTGATTGTGAAAAGCTGTGGATTAGGGCTCCAGTTTCCAACCACTGGGAACTTTTTTACTTGGTTTGACTGAGATTTTTCTTGGTTTGTTGGTTTGGTTTTTGGGGCCAAGGCGGGAGTATATTTTGTATTTGTTTGCTTTTAATTTTGCTTTTAGAAGTATTTAGTTAAAAATCAAATTTAATGTAAAATTGTTCTATGAAGGACAAAGTAAGCTTGAAGACATGCTAGAGTCTTCATGTGTTCCAGAGGAGCTAAGAAATGAGAAGAGTTTTAGTTGAAATCCTACTTTTTAGTAATTTTTCAGCTATTACAGAAAAAAGCTATGGGATCATCCTTGCATCCTCTGGCCTACTCCTTTGAGAAATTTTCAAAAGTATGATTTTATTGCATTGCAGACCTGGAGGCCCATCTTCTTTCTTGAGTTCCAAATACATGTGGGGTTTTTTGGCAGCCTTCCATCCTAAGCAGGTTTTATTTTGTCTTGCAGCAGTATTTAATTAACTTTGTCCCTCTGAGATGGAGATTAAAAACTGTCAGTAAGTCTGTTATCTATCTCAGTTTTCACAGGTAATTGCTAAACTGAGCTGACAAAATACTCCATCAGATCACTGTCAATTTTGGTAGCAATCTGTGAGGAGCTCTTTGGTACTAGTAAGCCTGTAGAGGCAGTAACTGATAAAACAAATATAACCATCTCACATTGTGTGCTCAGCTTCTACTGATGACTCAAGCTCTTTTTCTATACAGAATGAAGTCAGGATTATTGGCTAAACTACACATGTCCTTTCACACCAGGCACAGTACTGTAAGTACTGTTTAATGCATAATCCACAGCACAAGGTACTGCAAGGAACAAGGCTGCCTCTCTATACCTTATTTATTCTAGGCAAACCACATAAAAGGATGGATTAAAATGCTGACTCAAGATATCCCTAAATTATGTCACCATTTTGTTACAGACTTGTCTCAGCAAAAATGACTCAGTTCTTTGGTGGTGAAGTAATTTCCTAAATTGAAACATAGCTGTAGAATGTCGCATAGATTGCCCAGAAATTACAGTGGAAGGCAGAAGGCAAGAGAAGTGATGCAACTGTTTTTCTTCTCTAGATTTCTCCCTGTTTTTTTATTTGGTTGGTTTTGGCAGTCTCCTAAGATGTTTCTGTTCAGCTAAACACCAGGTATTTAGCTGCCAGTGTGCAAACCTCACTCTACTGACTTCAGGCTCCATCTTCTCAAAAACTCTGAGGTCAACAGTCAGCTACTGATCTTGGTGACAAGTGCAAACCCAGATGGATTTTGTCAGCCGCAATGGAGCCGTTCCAGGTAAACCATGTTTTAATACATTGGAATCTGGCCTGCTTACTAATTCCTTTTACTATAGTATTTTTGGAAAGTGGAAAGAGAAAATGAGAGAATTCTTGTCCAAGGAGAAGAGTTTACTCAGTTGCCTAGTACAAATATATAAAGGAGGTAAGTAACAGGACCCATTTTTTACCTCAGTTGCAGCACCTCAATGTCCTGATGCAGGAAGACAACAGAATTAAACACAGAATATGCTAATTACTTTCTTCCAAAAAGATATTTTATTAAAGGACTTTATTTGGTCAGATAAAAATGATTGATCCTTAAATTTATGTATTTCTTCCTTTCCTGGCAAAAAAGGTATCAACACACACATGTTCACATAGACTTTCAAGGTATCTGTCTAGTTTAGAGCAGATACTCCCAGTATTTTATGTACATCTTGAAGCTGCATTTTACAGTAAATTTGCTGTCCTTGGAGCATCAAGGCATTCCCAACCACCATGCTGTTCCCCTCAAAGGCCGCTTTGCAACATGTAAGCCTGGGAGTCCTGCAACTTGTCACCCTCAGCTCTTCAGTCTTCACTGTTTTGCAGCAGATTTAAGTGCATTGATTTTACTTATTTTGGTTTTTTTTTTTTTTTTACAGCACTTTGCTTTTTTTTACAAGTGTCTTTTGGCTTTCCTAAAATAAATCTAGGCAATTTCTACTGTCTTCTCAAGCTCTGTAGCTCACAATGTGTTACACAGAGCAATTTTAGTTGCTGCATTCATGTCCTGCTTCATTATTCATAGCATGTGGTGTTTTCCTCCACTAGTCACATAAACCAGGAACAGCTGTCTGTTAAAATCTACAAATGTTCTTTCTTAATGAAAATGAAGACAATAACACCTGTTGGTTACAATTGTGTGCTCCTTATCTTCAGATACTTCTTAATACATAAAATACATGTGAACTTGAAGGAATGCTAAGTAAGTCTGCAGGTGGAAGGCAGAGAGGCCTTGACAAATCAGAGGGCTTGACAATGATCAGCTGTTGGAAGTTCAACAAGGGCCAGTTCTGGATTCTGCATCTGGGAGGGGGCAACCCTGGATGAACTGGCAGAAAGGGGAATGGCATGATGGAGAGCAACACTGCAGAAATGGACGTTGGGGCCCTGGTCAAGAGCAAGTTGAACAAGAGTAAGCAGTGCCCTGGCAGCCTTGGGGGGTAACTCTGTCCTGTCCTGGGGTGCATCAGCCACAGCATTGCCAGCCAGGGTGATGGAGGGGATTGTCCTGTTCTGCTCTTCACAGGGGCTGCCTCACCTCAAGTACTGGGGCTTTCTATTTTGGCAGTTTTGGGTACCAAAACATAAAGAAGTAATTAGGGGCAAAGGTGGGCTGCAAGGATGGTGAAGGGCTTCAAGGGGAAGCAATATGAGGAATGGCTGAGGTTACCTGGTTTGTTCAGCCTGAAAAAGAGAAGACTGAGGGGAGACCTCATTGTGGTCTTCTATATTCTCATGTGGGTAGGTGGAGGGGCAGGCACTGATCTCTTTTCTGTGAGAAACAGTGTCAGGGCTCGAGGAAATGTCTTGAAGATGTGCCAGGGGAGGTTTAAGCTGGATATCAGGGAAAGGTTGGACTTGTGAGTCCCTTCCAACTCAGAATATTCTTTGATACTACATATTTTTACTGAGTCCTTTACTGTCTCCATCTTTCCCTTACTGGACACTAAGCTCTGAAGCCTGGCATTGCCCAGTTTGGAAAGCACTCTAATACTTGCATTCTTTACTCATCTCACAGGTGCACAGAAGGAAGACCAAAAAGAAGCCTAAGGAATAGAAAATGGGAAGAACAAATAGGAAGCCCTTGAACTAAAACCATTTTAAAGTAACTAAATAATGAAACTAGTAGGTAAGAAATGCCTTTTTTCTGAATCTATTGGTGGCAAGAAAATCGCAGTGTGAAATGGTGGCCTCCTCTGTCCCTGCCCCATGCCATTCCCATTGATGCTCAGATAAGAGATTTGTTGATTGTTAGTATCAGTCTAAAAGCTTCAAAGAGTGCTTGTGTAGCACTACAGATTTTCTATGTACTGCTATATGTTATGTGGAGTACCAATCTTATGCTAAACATGATGCACCCCCTACGGGCAGGAAGAATTGTATATTTCAGGTGCATTTGCAAAAAAAAAACCAAAAACAACAACCAGAAAACCCAAACCCCAGCCCGCCCACTTCTCTCTCAAAATACTAATTTTCCATCAAATAACAGGCAACTCTTGGGTGCAGGCATCTGTATGAAAAGCTGGACATTTACAATGGTTTGTTGTAATTTTTAAATTTATATTATAAACTTCCTTTCTAATGCCAGTGAATTAGACTGCCATTTGGGATTTTTTCAAATAATGAAGGAGAAAAAATTACAACACAATGCTGAATTTTTATAGCCCCGGCCAAATGTTTTTTCTTCAGATTCAGTTCTCAGGATCACACATGGTGATGTTGTGCTACAGGAGATCTCTTAGCACTGCAGGGTAAAAAAATAGCTCTCCTTCCCTGTTCCTCAGTCTGATCAGGGGCAAAAGGATTCTTTACAAGGAGTGACTTGTTACTACAAGCGCTTGTAAGCCATACTTATACAAACTAGGCAGTCTCACATGAATGATGGCAGAGTAGAGGTAGTTCTTTGTACATACATTTTAAATGGGGAAAATTGGGTTTTCTATACATAAAAATCCTGTTCACCTTAGACCTGTAGTGACATTTAAGTAACATAGGTGGGAATCAGACCAGGGATTTTGTATCTCATGTTGTATATGATATACAATGACAAAAAATGTGGCACATTTCCATTCTTGGCAAAGCACATCCGCTTAGTGTGATGGAGTACAGAGCTTCAGACTCTCTTGAATGCATTTAGGCCTTACAACCAGAAATTAATTGACTACTCCAGCGGTATGGATTCTTTTAAATAAACACTTCAACACAAATTGAAAGACATTTTTTTGGACTATAGTGAGTCTTTGTCTGTAGAGAATGAGTTTTTGGGAAACAGGGAATATATTTCTCAGTCTGCTTGAGCACAGAACTGTGAACCAGTGTAAAAAATCCAGAGCAGACCATGTAGTGCCAGTTCTGAGGATTTTGTGGATATGTCTGGCTGAGTTTATGGTGGGTAGGTGTTGATGTTGTGTAACCAGTGATATTGGGTAACCCTGCAACCAACATGAATTGAATAGGTTGAGCAAACTCAGTTCTCCTGAGCAAGACACCTGAGCTGTAAAATCTCCTGAATGACCCAAGAAGAATGATGAAAGAATGAGTAAGTCAGGAAAATTAAGATAACCCAGGAAGTTGCCCAGGAATCTGCTCTATCACTTCCCCTCCTCAGCAGGATGGTGGGACAGAAAAACAGATGAAAAAAGCCTTGTGGATCAAGACAAAGGCAGTTTAATAAAGATGGAGCAAAGGCTATGCATGGTAGCATAGGAGAACAAAATATATATTCTCTCCATCTCATCAGCAGGCTATGTCCATTCAAGCAGGGCTTCAGAACACATAGCACTTGGTCCAAATGACAAACATCTAAAGAACTAATGCTTCCCACCTATTTCTCTTATCTCTTATTGCTGAACAGATGTATTAGTTTATGGATTATTCCTGGGTCAGTTTGTCTCAGCTGTCCTTGTTGAAGGACATCCTTGAGCAACGGGCAGCCTTGAGTGAAGGGCATCCTTGATTGCTGTGGGAGCCCTGTAGTCAAAACACTGGTATGTCATCAACACCCTTCTAGCTCCAAATAAAAAGTACTGCATTATCAGGACTGCTACAGAGAAAATTAAGTCTACCCTCTACAGGCCCAATACACAAGCTGGACATGATACCACAGTGAGTCAGTGGTGGAAGTTTTGCTTGAACTAGTTTTGGTTCAGTTTCCACTCTCTTAGCCTTGTGAAAGAGTAAATCTCCCTGACAGTTCAGACAAATTAGATTCCTAGAAAATCCAAAAATTTATGTAAGCCTATAAAATGAATACACCCTTAAAGGAGAGAGAAATTAGCTGTAAATAGTGTTTTCTACATATGTTATTTGGAGTAGTATAACTCTGTAACAGGCTGCAAGTGCAGGGAAGAATGAGTAGATCCATATCCTGGAGTCAAATGTACCACGCTGTAACCAAGTGAGCTCTGTTATTTGTTTGAGAGTAGCTCCAAGAACATGGGGAAATTATTGTGGTGAGCAACTAAAGAAATGTTGTGTAATGTGGTGCTATCTGGACCAAATCACTATCTAGCTGTACAAACTTAATACTGTCCATATGCATGAACACTGAAATAGTCCCCAAGAAATGCAAATGCAGTCTGCATTCAGCAAACCAGGACCACAGTATGCACTGGGGACCTAGAGCTGTAGAGGACCTTTCCAGCTGGTGCACGAGTGAGGTCAAGCTAAAAAATGCTGATTTCTTTGGAATTGTCAGTGATCCACATGTTTTCCTGTAGAAAATGCTGGAGTATGTGTAAAAAAAATGTGTCTGAAATAGCCTGCAAATTATTGTGAAGAAAATATTTTGTAACCTGAAGAATATATGTAGAGGTCCCAATTTAATATTTAAATTTAATAGCAGCTTCTTATCTTGTGTCTAAAGCATACTCATTTTGATCTCTCATGACAGCGCAAAGAATTTTAAGTGAGAATTTTTCACACTGGGAGCTGTCAAACAAGCCTTAATGAACTCTGTTAGCTACTCCTTATCCCATGCAGTTATATTCTCAAACATGAGACCCTCTACAATCATGCTGAGCTGAAAAAGTTTCAAAGTCTCACTTGTCTGAATTCATCAACCACCCTGTGTGCCAACACAGAAAACAAATGCATGTTTCAAAGATGTACACTATGTCTTTTTACCCTACTCTCTTTAACCCCAGTAAGCAGAACAGGGCCTAGCCTGTTAAGGTTTTTTTTCAGATCAATCAATCTTTTGATGCATAGTGTTACCTTCTGGTACCAGTAGTGAATTTCTTTAATGGGGAGGAAAGACAGAGCTGCTGATGCCAGTTCTGCTGGCATAGTTATGAATAAGAGGCCTTCAGAGCAAGTGTTTACCCATGGGCAGTCAGGAAATAGGGAAGGCTGGAGGCTAAGGTCATGACAGGAAGGATTTAATGTTTTACTGGGTAGCAGCCAACACTATGCCTGCATGAATATATAAAGCTAAAATTTTTGAAGAAGTAGCAGCATTGAGATGTCTCTCCCAGCACCTCATCTGTAACATCTGCTCTCAATTCCTAAACAGCCATGTACATGCAGGAAGACTAAAGTGATTGATTCCATCCAAACTGTTAGCAGAGACAGGACTGTGATACCTGATCAGTCTGATTATTTGCAGTTCTCTGCACATACGTAAGGAAAGCTGTACTGTCTTTCTACATTTATAAGCTTTCCAAGGGTGTTCCCTACAAAAAGTATCACAAACAGATCACAGTGGTTTATTTCTATGGTTTATTAGTCGCAAGCAATGATCTCATTATCCCAGCAGAGGGAAATCTGGAGACATTGTCAAAGCAGATTGAGTTTTACAGAAGTGAAAGCAGCTCAATGTCATAAATATACCAGAATTAGCTAGTGAATGCCTTCCTTTTCAATTATATGACTGCAGAAAATGAGTAGCTGACGTTATTGCTTAGTATGCATTAAGAAATATTCGTTTTTATGCTGCACTCCCAATAGTAGTATCTGGAACCTTAAATTCATTAGTGGTATCACTTGACTTCCTATAAAAATTACATCTGCTTTTGTAAGTTATTCAAACTACTAAGTTATTGATAGAAGTGTGATATAGTATTTGGGACTTTTTTTCCTTCTTCTTTATGTATTTTACATGTGCCAAAAGTAGATAACAGTTCTTCACAAAAAATAAAGTTATGCTTTAATATATTAAAAGGTTTTATAGAAAGGGATGTATATGACTTAATGAAAAATCTTCTGGTGCTTAATAGAAAGTTATGTTGTGGGCAAAAAGATGGTTTTTTTCCTTTCTTTTCTCTCTCAAGTTTTCATCTCCTGCAGAAACAAGAGAAAATATAATAGTATCTCCAAAAGGGAATTCTGCTGACTTACCTATGGTGGACAGTAACAGGAACTTCTGATGCCTGAAAAATGTATAAGTGACCAAAGTCTCTAATGTAAAGGTAATCATGAGAAAAAAAAGCCTCCTGATTAGTCATGAGAGTGAGAAAGAATAATTACTTGATTATTATTAAATGTATTGAAACTAGAATAGAACCACAACTGAGTGGCTTAGGATAAATTTGATCTCATTGTTCTAAAGGAAAAGTCTGGCAAAAACGACACAGTGCCAAGTTAGAATTATTCTGAAGTGATAGGAAATAAAATATTTGCAGAAACAACCAACTACAGACTCCTACTCAATTTACTGAGCAACTCTCCTTGGCCTTCTCGGCAAGCCCTTACCACAAAACTGCACTCCAGAATTTGAAATTTCATTTCAATACTGCTAGTTCTGAAAAGAAAAAATAAACACATAAGAAATGGAACCAGAGGCACACTGCTACTTGAAGCTCAAGAATGCTGACTCACCATCACAAGGAACTTCAACACCAGTGGCTGATTTCTCTTCCTTCCTCAAGCCTTCCCCACAGACTGGTGACCCCAGCACTGCAGGAGCATGCAGTGCAAACATATATCTTCTCCCTATTCTCCTCAGTTCATAATATAAACTAAGGTCATCAACATTTTATACATGTCAGGCTGGAAGCAGTGATAGGACTGTAAAGAGTATGCCATCCTCACTGTAGAGGTGATGGATCCATGGATAGCTGACTCCAGAGCAAAGCTACTTTTTAAAATTTGCTTATTTAAGAGTTAATTTTAACCTTAGTCAGTTCCTTGGTTTTGTCAATTGTGGCTTTAGAAGCAGTCTCACCAACTTCATAACCACCAAAACTGAGGGAGGACATGACAGGGGGGAGGTGCTGGGGGACAGGGAGGCAGGAACTGTTGGCTTTAGTTTTGCCAGGAAGCAAAACTTTGCAAAGCTGTGACAGAGCAAAACTTATCTCTGTCACCATAGCAAGCAGCAGAGCAAGGGACAATGCTGATTGTGGAAACAGGAGGTCTTCTGTGCCTGCAGCTGAGCCTACTGCAAATACAGTTTAATAATGTCTGTCTAGACAGCATGTGAACTCCATAATTTGTTTCAAGGATAAACTGTCCCAGCAGTGTATAGCAATTTGTGTCACTAGTCAGCTGTTCTGCAGAATACCTTGGTAATCTTCCTAGCCCCATTCACAAGAGCCTTCTAGGTGTTAAACTAGAATATTGAATTCAGAAACTGTGTATTTGAGCATCATCATTAGGATTTCAATGTTAGACTCTTCATCATCAGCACATAAATCTGCACTGACCTAAAGATATAGATGAAAAAAAACCTACCACACTGAAAAATCATGTAACTGTATTCTAATTAAAAAAAAAGAGAGAAGAAAGAGCACGTTGATTTTTAGAAGTTGGTTGTAATGGTGGAATGACTTTTAATTTTCTTAAGCAAGTTGACTTTATTCCTGAGACCTTGAGCCCTGGTCAATAAAGAACTACAGTGTCCTCAGCCAGATTCTTATAACCTGTGTATCTGTGAAGTTTGTCTGTTATGTCAAAGCTGAGGTGCTTTTACAGAGAGATGCTCTTTCCCTGGGGACTTGTTATCTGGCCTGCAGAGCAGGGCATAATACATTGTGCTTATATATAATTGAGGATAAACAGACAATTCCTGACTTTGCATATATGTTAACTAGATACATTGGCTTTTTTAAATTGCTGCTTCACATTTTATATGTGATGAAGGTGCCATGTTCCATGCAAATACTCATGAGAAATATCCCATTTCTGCATCACCTAAAAACAGCTAACCATTAAATTCTCAAAAAATGGGTTACAGGTGAGTCAGGGGAAGAGGAGGATTTTACACCTGCTAAGCAAACCATTGCCAGGCTAAGTTAGTATATTGTCAATTTATTTTGCTGGTGGCTATTTAGGATAGAATAGTGCTTCACATTTGTTGGCAGGAAAGAATCTTGTCATGTGGAAGTACCACAAAAATTAACCAGGATGTGCAGTTTAAGATACAATAGCTAGATAACAGGCCTTCCTAACTCACAGCGCTGCCCAGAGTTTTGATTTATCTCTACAAGGAATGAGTGTTATATGTGTTAGTACTAACACTATATGTGGTCCCCCAGGAGAAGTCTTTACTCTTTGGGACAAAGCCTCTATCTGATCAGCATTTCAAACCTATCTGCAAGTGCTAGGTCAGCAGGTTAATTGGAAATTTGTGACTGGTTTGACAATCCAGGAAAACTAGAGGAACATCTCACAGGTTTGTATTTGTAAGACACAAGCATGTTGAGGTCAGTAAGTCAAAGGCCTTACAGAAGCATCCCCAAATTTTTTCAATTCCTGTGTCAGCAGAGCACTCTTACTATTCAGTATTTTGAGATTTACTGCCAGCAGGAAACCTCTAATGCAAAAACCCCTGGGGCTTGTGACTGTAAAATTCTAAACAGTGTAACAATATATTTTGTAGCTTTTATTGCTCTGACACCTGAGGCTGACAAACTGCAATTCTGTGAGGTTTACTTCCTCAGAATGATTTAGGAGAGGGTATTTGAGTAGCAGAGATGTTCAGAAGCCAAATGAGAGTGAGTGGTCTGTGTCAAAAAGGGAACTGAACATAAAGGGGTTTTCTTAGGCAGACATCTCATTCTGTTTCTTTCTCTGGCTGCTACTCTTTTCCCATGCAAAGCAATATGCTCCTTCTGCACAGTGATTTGCTGCTCCTGTAGCTCTCCTATTGTTTCTGGCATATCTTTTCCAGCTGTTGCTTGGCAAGAGCCTTCCTGTCACCCTGTCAGTGTCTCAGTCTCTAGTGGAATGTTTGAAATGTGTATGCTTTTGGAAAGGCATGTATAATGATGGCCCAGGCAGCCTCTTGATGGTAGCTTCAGGCAAAAAAAGGACAGTGTGACTAATACCCAGTCCACATTTTGTCCTTTTACTATACATCACAGAACACAGTAATGCTTTCAAAATTTCTTATCTCTTTCACTAAAGAATTATATTGTGATTTCTTTTATAAGATTCCGGGATGTTCTTTTTCAAAACCGAAAATATAGTTTAAGCCTTTTTCTTCAAATTTACCATCCTCCTTCTGTATGGATTATTAACCAAAGTTAATAATCCATACAGAACGAGGATTATAATTATTAACCAAAGTTAATAATCCATATTGAGGCAGATAATAATAATCCATATTGAGGCAGATACCATAAATTTTTAGGGACTAAATGTATTCATATTGAGATGAAAAGTTCCCCTCTTTGTTTCTGAGCTTCCTGCCTCACACCAGGCCAGATTCTTTAATCAAGAAATGCAAAGAATTAAAAGAACCCCTTGTGGTCCATCCAAAGACGAACTGATACTTTGAGTCAGATGCTTTTAAAATCTGCATTTACCCTTCCTTCAGAGACTTACCCAATTTTCTGTCTGTAGAATTTCTCTGCTTTGGAGCAATAGTTACATGAGAAATTGTTTCCAGTATGTGTTCCATGCTGTGACGTGCCTTATTTTCCAATAACTCTACATAGAAGAGGTAGTTCTTGCCACCTGCTGAACTTGCTCTGTAGCTTTAGGCTGTTTGGAGTAAACCAATTTCCTGTTCCCTCCTCAATACTCTGTTAAGTCATCAGCTACTGCTAGTTCTTAGATGTGTCATGTTTGGTTAGCAAAAAAGAAAACAGATTTAATTCTGTTGTATAAGATTTCCTTGGATATGGTCTGTGTATGGAGAAAAAAAAAGGATCTGCTGTCTTCACTATCAGATATTTCTGCTCAGAGCAATTAAAAATTTATTGTCAAAAATCATATCTCATTTCTTGGAAGACAATAAATGTGGGTAACAAGAGTGAATGACTGTTGCATGAAACATTTAATTTCCCCATTTTAATCTTCCATGCTAAAATTTAGTGCTCAGTTTTTAACAGTTCTGCTGGGAATTCACAGTAAGAAAGGACACATTTTGGTGGGACAATGTCATTATTCCATCACTGGTGAGCATGATCTTAGCCCAGAATGTTGATATCTTTGTCCATCAAGATAAACACTCCTTTATTGCTTGGATTCTCTGATCTGTATCCTTTAAATATTTTACTGCAACATAGGAACACATTTTCTTTCTTCATCAAACGCCACAGGGTCAATTGCAAAGAATGCAATGAATCTCATGATCTAATTTATTTCCAGATTTATAACTGTTGTCTTGGTGTTCATAAAATGCACATATTTCAATAGATTCTGAATTTTGTCTAATAAAATTCGAGAACAAATTGTTTGGCTTGGGGTGTTTTGTTTTGGTTTCATTTAAGGTCTTTTATTTGTTTGTTTTTGCCTTTTCCTTTCTAATCTTACAGATTTGAAAGAAAACTGCTACACTGAATATGCAACACTTGTGAATTACCTAATATACTGATTTGGAACAAATTATTTTGACATTCATGACCTTTTCTCCCTTGAGAATTTGCTGAAGATTTTCCTGACAAATCTGAAATGAGTACATTTCTGCACGTATTTGTGTATTGTCAGACACATATTTGAAAATATGGAGAAACTTGTGTTTCAGCAACCTACCCAGTGTGCTTTCATCTAGCATTTTTTACAGGCATGGAAAATATCTCTTTGCACGCATGAGAGTAATTAAATCTCTTGTTTGCGGTAGCATTTTTTTTTGCTGACTGAGAGGTCTAGCATCAGGCAGGCTTGCTTCAGCCTGTGAAAAACTTGCCAGCCAACAGAACAGCTGACTTAAGGTACTAAACAAATAATACCTTTACTAAGTGAATGTTTTTCTGCCTTTCTGTACATATACTCCATTATTTGAGTAAAAGCTACATATGACTGTTTATTGAGCCTTTCTTCAGCCTTAGGACTGGGGATCATGAAATATCACTTTCCCTCATTAAGTCTTCTTCTAGAAGAAAGTCCTTACTGATACCATTTGTGCATGGATGGCTCTGCCTGAGCTAGACAAAAATCACTTTTTTCTTTAGCAAAGGGATTGGAAGGGCAGAAATGCTTTGATGCCTCTGAACAAGAGAAACGTGACACATTGGATGTCTTGATGTAAGAGGACAAGGAATAAGAAAAAATAGATTTGGCTTGTTTGCTATGAGGTTATTCCAACACCATTGTGTAGTAAAATAAGGAAATAAAACATAAGGAAATTATGAGTGGAATGTACATCAGATCTACCAGATATGAGCAGATAACACACTTTTGAAGAAGGCAGATTATTTTCAGATGAGAAAGCTCATTGGAATGAACATTCCCTCATCTAACTCCTACTTTTTTAGTAGCTTTCTTCTAAGGAATGTTTTTTCATTGGGAAGTATTCCCAAGAGCTATTTCTAGGAGAATTGATAGAGAAATCATTGTGGTTTCCCTTTAAACTAGCATTTAATTACATCAGATGCCACCTACAATGTACTAAGCCATCTGGCTTGTATTTCTTTCATTACTGTAAGTTGGCTTATGGAAAAAAGAGAACTAGATTAACGTCAGTTCAAAGCTTGGACTGGCACACCTATCACCTAGAGAAAAAGCTATGGTGATGTTAAAGTTATTAATCCAGCAATTATTGTTCACTGTGGGCATCAGTTATATTTTTTAATAGAATGGAAAGGGAGCACAAAGGCTTTATATTTTACATGTTTTTAGGACTGGTGAAAGAAAATCACAAACTATTTCTGCATGAATACTTCCCAATTTGGCCTGCTATCTCCTTAATGAAATTATGCCACAACCTAAAGGCACTAAATTTTTGGGGCTGAAAAAGGGAAATTCCTTGTATTTTTGATCTCACTCCCAAAAACGATGTCTTATCTCTTGCTTTGTTGGTTCAGATTTCCCTGGAGAACTTACACTGACTAAACTGACTATCCAGAGCCTATTGAAAATGGTGTTTTCAGGCAGAGCTGGAGCCTCTAGGCATGATTCTAATTTAAAAAATATTTTTAAAAAATCCAAATTCACTACATAAATGAATTTTATATCCTAAGGCCCTTGTTGTCCCTTGAGAGTTATCTTAAGTGTATTAACTATTTAGCAAGCATGACATTGCAGATGTAGTCTGAAGACTGCTGCTAATACACTTCTCTGTCCCATTGGTTGCTACCTGTCCTTGAGGGAATGCATGCACTATTCATGCTTGTAAGTCAGGATATCAGCCTACTCTTCTGACATTGTTTGAATGTTTAGTTGGCTTGAGCAGTTAATAAAGATTTATAGTTGAGCAGAGACTTCAGAAATGTACCAACCCCATTATTAGCTGGGGACACTGTGCTCTTGTATTTTGGGTTTTCTTCTAAGTAGAAAGGAAGAGTGGAAAAACACAGAAGAGGTCAGAATGACCTGACCTCAGTTCCTCTCAATCTTAGTCCTACACTTCTTCCTCCACAGTCTCCAAAAATGTCAACAAGAAACACTCTCCAAGTTTCACTTCAAAATAACTGTCCCTTCTCAACCTGCTGTTAATTTAAAGCCAACATTACAGTATTCATACTTGCACATGGTAGTGATTTACTTAATTTAGCAAGAATGACAGCTATCTTTATAGATATTTGTTAAAACAGGTATGTAGCCTGGTACTGAAAATGTAAAAAAACCCCAAACCTAACAGCTACTAAGGAAAGGAAAAAGCAAACCAAAATTACACTTTTCACATTCTTGGGAGGCACTTATTTTTCTGATCCTCTGGCTCCTATTTTGACATAGCTCAACATTTTGTCAGCATATTCTTGCAAAAACATCACAAAAGGTGTGCAACACTTTCAGAAGTGCCTGTAATTAGGATTCACTGTTTAGGGGAGCACCAACAACTGAGAGGGTATGTGGATCACACACATTTCTTTCTTACTGCATTTACTCCCATGAGTCATGGAAAAGAAATGAATGGGTGATCCACTGGAAAACATCCAATGCATGTTTTCCAAAACTGCAGCAGCCAAGTTCCTTTTGGTAGCAATTGCTTGCCTACATATGCATATTTTACATAGGCAGATTAATTTTGATCTACTTAAATGCAAAGGGAGAATATTTTTTTGAAGACAGAGCGCCCAAATGGAGGAATACCACATATAGGTGCCTTGTGTGTCTCATCAGCTACTGGCCAATGAGTATATACTTTTCACCAAGCTGTTCAATCCTGGCTTGCCATGACAAAACCATTTCAAAACAGTTCACCCATATATGAATGACAGAAGAGAAATGAGAGAAGCCTGACTATCCCTGATGGCATTTGCCCATTGTTTCTTCCTTTTGTTTGAGTCCTTACATATAGGTTTTCATTGTGAAGGTTGGAAATTTTTGTTGTTAGTAGCTACAGGCTGCATTTAGTCCCTATTTTCTCTTATCTCCACACAACCCTCAGCCTCACAGCTGAGTTCACACCTGTCCCATGATCTTGCTCCATTGTGCCTCATTTATTCCTTCTTATGAGATGTGCTGCTGGGGCACTGTTTCCAGGGCACTGTTTTAGGTAAGAGTAAAACTCTTACCTAAGGAATCAAACCACAAAAAGAAAATACAAGAAAGAATTTACTGTATACTTAGGAGGCTGTTTTCTAACAGGCTCATTCCCTTCACTAGTGCCTGCAGAAGAGGTCAGCAGCAGTTGAGGAAATCACCATACTTTGCAGAGCATACTTGACGTACAAGTGCAAATGCACTATCTACAGTGCTATTGCTTTGTCAGGCCCTGTGCTCTGCCATGGACTTGGGAACTCTTAACATTAAAACTTCCTTGCATCTTTCCTCAAGTGTATAACCACTTCTTAACTACTCAGGAAAACCTCATAGGTTGAGTATGGGTAATCAAGGCACCCTTAAGTTTCCACCCCAATATACACCACTTCCTGAGACCTGCCAGCCTGAGGATGCTCCCTTATAGTAGATGGGACCCAAGAGGAGCTTACTCACAGGAGATAATGATTTGTGGAAATAACAAAAGCATCAGAGGTGAAGACACATTTCACCAAAGATCGAAGTGTTCTAGTAGTTGAAATATTTCTCTGCAGAGCAGCTTTTGCCAAATGCTTCATTGCTATAATGAAGAACCTTAATTATATGAGCTCAAGAGTTGCTAGAGTATGTAGTTGCTGGTAGCTTATCACACTTATGGGACAGTGTACTATTATTGTAGTTCCAGATGTGTTGTTCATATACTCATTTACTAATCTTCTCCTCTCCCCTGATAATTTTTTCCTCTTTTTTTTCTCTGTCAAAGGTTGAGAAAATAGCGTTGTGCTTTGCACTGTCCTTTTGTGGTCATGCATAGAGGAACTAGAAAAAGGGACGCACACCACAAGGTTCTGCAACAACACCAGAATAAAATAGGGCAAAAAGAGAACAAACAGAGAATCACCATGAAAAGCATGAGGGTGAAAAAAGTACAGTGTATGAGGAGTCTGGGAACAAGGAGAAGGCTGGGGGAGAAAGCAATTACTGCACAAATATCTTGAAGATTTTCATGCTACAGATGGGCACAAGACAATGGGTTCTACAGGCAAATGAAATGCATGTGTGACAATTTTCATGCCCTATACTTGCAGCGCACCTTGCTCTGGTTATTATATTACAGAATGCTAACTTTACTTTTTCTTTACTGCGTGCAGGATAGGCCCTATCTGTGTGATACATGTATCTGACACCTTCTAACAATCCAAGAAGTGCAGACAAATGGAGCGAAGCGAGGGGAAAACTGGGCTATGTGTAAATTGTTGGAGCAATGTACCAAGCAGTCATGCTGCCACCATTTTCAGTGCGCAGGAAACAGCCAAGATAGCAGAGCTGCATGAAGCACAGAGCAACTATTCCCTTTGTAGCTGAACAGAACAATACCTTCAATGTGAATGGCTTCATCAAGAGTTGCAACAATGCTCTGTAGATCACCTAGGCAGCTTTAATATCTGCTCTCAAAATACTTCATGTGTCTGCAGAGCTGGTTTCTTATCCTAAGTGACAATTTGGAGAAGCATGCATATGAGCTTTGCTGTTGCACAAAGCGTATATTCCCAGGGCTGAAGGATGGGGAACTTTCTTTTCCTGGTGTGGGTAGGGAACTTCTACATCTGGTGCTAGAAACCAGCTTGTCCTCATGGAGCATCATTTCAAGGCGCAGCAAATCTAGAGGCCCAGAGTGGGGAACACTCAGTCACTCTGCCATTCCCTAGTGGAGAGAGACTGGAGCCTTCCCAAGGGAAATGGCAGTATCAGAGCAGCATGAGGCCCCTTGGGATTACTGCAGATATGATGTGCTATCTGTGTGGCTCATTCCTTATGCTTTATGCTGTTCATGCACGTTAGTCCTGCATATCCTACATTGCTAGATCAGCTTTAGAACAGGAAAGACGGAGTGGGATGTGAGAACAAAGCACTGTAGGAAGATCTGAGTTGAGGCACAAAGGCTAGTTGTGCTCTTTTACGACTTAGTAACAACTTATGCCACGGCTCTCACAAGCAGTTTAGAGACAATGAAGATTTGAAAGCCAATACCAGGCTATAGCATGACCTGAGAACCAGGCATGCTTATGCCTGTACTGCTTTGTCCTGTGTAGACTTTTGTACAGCATGTTTCAAAAAGAGTATATTTCCTATCTAGTTCAGAATTGCCTTTATTCCACCTAGACAGAATAAAGGTGGTTGCACAAACAGCTCTTTGCATTTATCTATAGGGAAGTAATGGAGATGAAAGATGTCAAAAACCAACAATGGTTTTAATAGTGCTTGCCAGGTCAGCTGCTTGCCAGGTTTAAGATGGGACAAGAGATCAAGAATTCAGCCAGTCTTGTTGGAAATCATAGTATCATAGTTTGAATAATGCATTTTCTTCTGCCTCGTCCATATTTTTGTACTAACTAGGGCTTATTTCTGAGAGCCAAATGCAGCAGAAAATGTGTAACACTTTTCTTGGTCATGCACATATTTATTAGGACTTATTTGTCTCTTGCTGTGGGGGAAGGAGGAAAAAGCATTGTCACTAGTTATTTCTTTGGTTTGATCCTCGGAGGTTTGGGACAGTCTTAAGGGACATGCAGAGAAGCTTTTGTATTTCTGAGGGGGGAAATAAATTAGGGCAGTAAAATGTTTCTTTTCAGTGTGTCTGGTGTGAAATGGGTAGTCTCTGGGTGGAACTGCTACTAAAATGCCTGGGAGCAAGGCTCATAGCTAGAGTAAAGAGAGACAGTGCAACAGGAGATAGGACTGCTAGTAGAAAGCCACTGGCAGTGCCAGGTAGGATTTTCAGCTTTAGCTGAAGCAAAAGATTAGAGCCGATAGTAATATGGTGCATATGGCACTGTGTCAAACAAGAAACTCTGTTCTACCTTTTAGAAGGGAACTTTGTTGCCTTTTTTGCCTCTCTGTTGAGCTGAGGGTTCCCTGAATGTCATCGCAAAGCTAATCATAGCGGGTGCTAAACTCCGCCTGCGCTGCTGAAAGGCACAGCCCAGAGGAAGAAGGGCTCACATTGCAGATGGGCACATGGCAGGAGTCCCAGTCTCACACAGCTCAGCTGAACCACCCACTGTAAGCTGATTTGTAGCAAAAGCTTATCAAGTGTTTGGGATCTACTGGATAATGTCACACTGTTTTTTTTCTTAATTTACATGATTTTTTCAGGGATTTAGATTGTTTTAAGAGAGACAACCACATGCTCAGTGATAAATGGGTTTGCCCTGTGTGAGACAAGTCTCTGTGAATCTGCAGAGTGTTCTGCAATGGCAAGAAAGTGAAGTCAAGGGGCAGAAAAAAAGCATATAGGGTTTTATTATCCTGGTCTTGATCCATGTGTTTCTATTATTTTCTTGGAATGAGAAACCTATATACCAACAAAGTCAGTGTGCTTCTCACCTGTTCACGGTGCCTTCTTCCAGAGGGACATGCAGAGGACTAAGGGCAGCAGCACACCAGAGACTTACATGGTGCCTCCCACCACCACTTCAGTATGCCAAAGGACCTTGAGGTTGTGCACCAGTTAATATCACCTTTATACGTACTCTCAGAGGTAGGTCACCTGTTAATATGAATTTTTGTAGCAGACATCTTACACCACCTGTTTCATGCAATGTTGTGAAGAAAATGAAGCTTAGCACTCACCAGTTCACCTTGTCCAAAAGAGGATAATGTCAGCCCACCATATTTTTCAAAAAAACTCTCAGGTATAAAGGAGACCTTAATAACAGGGGTGTATTGGGGTTGTTTCATTTATGCAGCAAGGTTTTGATAGAAGGGAGGACTGCAAGGATGGCTTCTCTGAGGTGATGCCAGAAGCTGCTCCCAACAGACAGTGCCAGTTCCAGCTGGCCCTCAGATGCACCCACTGCTGGCCAAAGCTGAGTCCATCAGGAACACTGGTAGCAACTACGTGACATAATTAGGTGCATAATTTGGAAAGAGTAAAAAAACCCCCACTGTGCAACAGCAGCTGGGAGAGAGGAATAAAAATATGTGAGTGAAAGAACTCTGCAGACAGCAGGGTCAGTAAAGAAGGGAAGGGAATGAGATGCTGCAGACACTAGAGCAGAGATACTGCTGCCCTACTGCCGCTGGTGAAGAATATGATAAGGCAGGCTGTCCATAGTGGAGCAGGTATTGACTGCAGCTTGTGAAAGATCCCATGCTAGAGCAGCCCAAAGGATGCTGTAACTCTGTGGAAAGCCCATGCAGAAGCAGGGTCTTGTCAGGACATTTGGCCCCATGGGGGACTACACAGAAGCAATCTGCTCCTGAAGCACTGCACCCTCTGGAAGGGATACAACAGCAGCAGCTCTCACAGAGCTGCAGCCAGTGAAAAGGATCTGTTTAGGACAAGTTAATGGAGGACGGTTTCTCATGGGTGGGACCACTAACTAGAGCAGGAGAAGACTGTGAGAATTCATCTTGCTGGGGTGGAGGGAGCAGCAGAGACATATGATTCAATAACCCCATTCCCTGTCCCCCTGTGCCACTGCAGGGGAGGAGATGGAGAATTTGGAGGGAAGATAAGCTTGGGAAAAGTACTTAACTAAATTAAACTGATTTCCCCAAACTGAGTCTGTTTTGCCTGTGATGGTAATTGCTGATGCCTTTCTTGGCCCTCTCTTGATCCATGAGCTTTTTGTTATGTTTTCTTTCCACTGCCCAGCTGAATAGGAGAGAGATAGAGCACCTTTAGTGGGCACCTGGTGTTCAGCTAGAACCAACCCACCACAGCTGGCAAACTGACACAAGGGTCAAAAGTAGAGGGAACGGAGCTGGACAATATAACTGTTCTGCAGCGTTACAATTCCTCAGACTACATGGCACAGTGAAAAAACCTGATGGGGAAATCAGGGTTGAAAAGACTCCTGCAACAGTCAAAGTATTTCAGTTCATCAGCAGCTATCACCATGTCTTATCACTATCACCTTAGTCGCTTCTGCATCAAACCCATCACTGCTCCTCCTGAAGGCAGCAGCTGCTGTTCAAGGTCAGTTTCCAGTTTTCTGTGAGATGAAAGAAGTTAATGTCACTTAGCCTGCCATATTCCTTGAGTCCTGATGCTGACAGTTGTGTCATCTGAGACTTTCCAGATTGCCATTTGTCAGTCCAGAGGACAAGGTGTCTGTCCCAAAAGGCTTCTTTCCTTCAGGGACCAGGAGTCGCACCACTCCATAGACTTTTCCCATTTTCCTCTATCTAGGCAGTTTTACCTGACCAAAGAAAGTGAAACCTGGAAGTGCAGTAGCTGCTGTATTTTCCTTTTTTCACTCTCAAAAACTGCTGCCAATGTCGGCTTGTATTTGCGGGCTTTTGAGACCTGTGCTCAGTCTCAAAGCAGCTGGACAGCTTCACTGTGGGTCTGGCTTTTTGGAGAACTGCTGATTCTGCAACACACATCTTCTAGTGTACTTTCACCTCCAGGCAGGCTGGGATTTTTCTGTTG
Organism: Ammospiza nelsoni; assembly: GCF_027579445.1. NCBI lineage: Eukaryota > Metazoa > Chordata > Aves > Passeriformes > Passerellidae > Ammospiza > Ammospiza nelsoni. Next base: position 27,358,162 of record NC_080669.1, on the reverse strand, counting down.
CTTCCCATAACACATGAATGCAAACATCAAACCCACTTGCTGATTAAGGAATCTCAAACAATCAAAATCAATATTGAAGCATTTAGCTCTGATGAGTACACGGTGCCATGTTCACAAAAGCATTTCTCAATTAATCACTCTGCTAGGAGAACAGGTGGTATGTTTTTCACACCTCTGTTCTCAGAGATAAGTGGTGAAGATGGTATTACATCAGTGACAATGTTGTGTCACTGGGGCTGACTAAGAGGATGTCTTACTGTTGTAAACAACTTCTCTGATGATCATACGCAGGCATAGAGCAAGAAATATTTGTCAAAAGCATGCAAAGTTGCACAGCCAGAGAGCTCTGAGTCTTGCAAAGAGTTGCTGACATACTGTGACACTATGATCAAAATGCCAGATGAGCAGCCCTTGTGGACAGAGCTCTCAGTTGCAGCAGTCATGACTGTGACAGTCACCCTCCTGCTCTTCTTCCCTCTCTCCCTGGATGTATTGCTTACAGGAACCAGAAGTTTCCCGTATGGAAAAAAGAAGTATCCCATATACCTGCTTAAGTTCCTGAGACTTACCCCCTATGTTTTGGTGTTTCTTTCATTGTGTCAAGATGTCAGTAGCAGGACTGTCTCTGCAGAAGCTTGCCAGAGGACAGATCTTGTTCCTGTGTCACAACAAATGAATAACTGATATATGTCACTAAAAGCTGTATCTGAAGCTGTATTAGAAGTGGAAATTTCTTTCTTTTTTCACCAGATGATTCTAAGTGTTCTTACTGACATAAATGAAAAAAGTAAAAGTAAGTTGCAGTGACCTCTGGTAAGAAAAGTTGTCCTATCCTGGCTTAGTTCCTGCAGTCCTTGTTCAAATAAATCTTTTCATTACAACAAATGAGGCTTTTTGACAAGAATACTGAGACCCTTTTTACTTTTCTCAGAGGATCTATTTTTTCTTATGTCATGGTAATTGCTTGAAGCAGCAGAGAACTCTCTTGTTACCCTGCTGCTTCTGCAGTAGTCTTATCTTTCTGACTGCAGAACATAGGCAAGGGACAAGGCAATTGGTTTATGGAAAAAATGGCTGGTTTTATATAATTATTACTAAAAAAATAGATGAGTTTTTCTTTTTCAAAATGTCTATTATGCCCTGTGTGCTTGTGCACCTCACTAGGAAGCTCTGAAGTAATCTTACAATAAGTATTACTGATGAAGTGAGGGTAAGGTATGGTATGCCAGTCATTTGATGTTATGTTACAAAAGCAGTAATGATACCCTTTAAAAGGTTTTAACCCTCAAACAAATTTCAAACCACTGCTGATGCTACTGGTTGAAGAGCATTGTAGGTATTTAGGGGCAGCTCTCCTATGTTTGCTGTTTCAAGCCTCTCTTAAATTCATTAGCTCTGGCTGCATATTCCTGACAATCCATTGAGATACCAATGGCTATGATACCATTTGTGGTGGGAGAATTAAGACATCTCTCAGGTGTAAAAGAAGAAGCAGCAACAGACATAGAGTCTTTGGAAATAGTTCTCAGGAGCCCTAAAACCTTAAGCAGTACACAGTGAAGGAATAAAAACACAGATGATGTGGTGTACCTGAAATTTGGGCAAAAGGTGCTAAGAGGAAAAAGCAAAGCATTGAAATCCTGAACCACGGAAAAGTTTTCTTGGTTCTGTAAAAATCCTCTAAACTCTTTGCAGCCCTCTGATTCGGATTCTCTTGGTCTGATTAGAAAAGGCCATTCTCATTTGCAGGTTCATTCACGGTCAGAGGACTGGACTGTAGATTTCTCAACTGGGAAATAGTTCAGTGTGCTGTGAAACTGGCTTTACCCTGAGACAATGGGGAATCTAAAGCAGTTGCCCATCCAGAAAGGCCAGTGCCCACTTTCTAATTACTGAAATATTTATTAAAACTTTTAAACACATTGTAATGTGAACATCAATATTGCAAATAAAGGGGCAGGGCAGGGAAAGGTTATGGGCCCTGTGGCATGGTTTGTTGGACAGGGCTGTGGAAATTTCTTACTTACAGAACTTAAATTTAGAAGGCATGTCTGTTCCCTGGAGAACTTTTCCTCATGGGTGTGGACAGCTTCCCTCAGTGAGAAAGCTATTCAAATGAGCAGCTGCACATACTTGATCAGAGTTTTCTAAGCAGTGACAGCTCTGATTATTGTATTGATAATAGACAGCTCCAGTGGCCCTTCCATGAGCTGACTGCTGGCATAACCCTGCTATATGGGGCAGTGAGCAGGAGGATCTAACTTTCTTCACAGCATTAACCAAATGCCCTTTCTTAGAAAATGTGGTTTGAAAAGGATTTTCTTAGTGCAGTACTGTGCATATTTGCACATGGAAAGACCGCAGTGCAGCCCAGGAATGTGATGTAAGTGCCTCACTTAGTGTGTGTGGAGGCTGGGGGATGCCTCAGCTGCCCCAGCTGAGGGGCTGCCTCAGCTGCCCTTGAGCAGGGCTTTACCTGCTGCAAGCACTCAGAAAAATAGCTGCAAGTGCCTTGCACGAAATGGCTTTGGCACTTCAGCTTGGGATACCGTGTCTGTCCTATCAGCTTAGCTGGCCTCCACATTGCTGTGGATGCTTGAAGTGCTGCTCCAAAAATGAGGACTCTCAGACAGCAACTACCTTGTGCTTTCAGAAATTGCTAGGCACTCTTAGAGACAGAATTATTATGTCCCATTACAGCACATACATTGCAGACAGTATGGGCCATTGCACCAACAGAGCTCATCAAGTTTTAATTTCGCTCTTTGAGGATATGCAAGTGTGTTTTAAGAGGCTGAAAATCCTACTTAAAATGACTGAAAGCAGTCATCTTCATATAACTTCACAGTTCAAGGTTTTATAAAGCTGTTGTTTTAGCCACAGTATTTCTTTATGTCATGTGTTTTCAGCGCTCTGGTTGTGTTTCAGAGAATAAGCAAAGAAGCTCTTAAATCAAATAATGGCATGGCAATTTAGTTCCTTTCCATGGACTGGGCTGGGTGCATTTTGGCAGTCTCTGAGGAAAACAGCATCTGTGCAATTGCAGTTAAATGTAAGCAGATATAAAAATGGGTAGTTCTAGTGGGACTAGAATCTATAGCAGTAAGTCCAAGTATCATTTTGATTTTGTCCAGCTCCAGTAAATGAAACAGACTTCTGAGAAAGTTTTTAAAGAGATGTGAAGCTACCGGGCCATCTATTCACCATCATATGCATGTTCACAGTAAGAAAAATAGTTTACATTTAATACAGACTTTGAAAATTGTCAATAAGAGTCTCATTTCCCAGCTCTGTTCACCATGCAGCCCTGTTGCCCTTGGCTGTTCTACTGCCCATTCTGACAGATCCTGACTATGCCAGCTGGAAACCAAACAAGCACTGCAACTTAGAGTAATTGTCTTGGAACCTACTACCTAAAACAGTGAAAAATGAATAAACCTTGCTGCACTGAGCTCTGGTTTTTGCAGCTGTTGCCAATAGCTCCTTCTCAAAAAGGATGCCATGGAGAATACATACAGTGCTTGGTCATCTATCAAAAGTTTAGCCTTCCCCCCCACTAAATCTTCTTTCTTTTCACTCACTCATCATTTATATCTGCCCTCCTGCTGTCCTCCATCCCTCCAAACCCAATACTACTTACTGAAATGTGATTTTTTTATTCCTTATTTCCATCCTTGGAAATGTTTCTCTTCATTACAAATATGAAACGAAATGCTGTGCAATACCCCCATATCAATGCATTGCTCTACTGCTTAATGCATATACCACACATGAGATTATTTTTAATGTTACAGAGGGTGGAATTTTGACAAGTAAAAAAATCTGTGGAGTGCCAGAATTTCCATTAGCATCAACCACTTTGAAATAGTACTCTTTTCCAAGATGTATGGCTCTTTGAAAGTTTTATTGAGAGTGTAAAGACTATTTCCTAAGGAAAACTGTTTCAGATTAGCCATTTCCCTAGAGATACCACATTTCAAGAAAGCTGAGGACTTCAAAATTAATTTCAAGCAGTACTCATTTTCCTCCTTGAGCCAATGTTTTAAGAACTGGCCTTGCACAACAACAGCCAACCAACCACACACATTGGATGAGGGACCACGGTGAGTGACGGTGCAAAAGATAAACCTAGGCTCCTCTGTGGTGCATTAGAGTTCCTCACACCACAGCCCCATCAACTGGAGTCATTCACCTGGAGCTTCCCAGCAGGAAGGGCACAAATTGGATAAACGTTCATTTTGCCTGGCAGATTATTTCAAACCAATTAAGACCTACAAAGACTGATGAGAGATTTAAAAAACCGAAAGCCAACAACCCCTTCCTGGAACTGAAGGCATAGTATAGAAAGCATATTCCTGGGAAACAGGGATATGCTGAGGACTCAGACATGCAGGGCACAGGTAGAAGACTAGTACTCCTAGAATGTTGACATTAATGTAAAGCTTTCTTACTGCTTAGTGACATTCAGTCCACTTGAAAGAACTGATAAACCAAACATAACACCCTACTGTTGGTTTCTGGTGATAGGCTCTGTTACTATCTTGTATATAAAAACAAGGCTCTGTTACTATCTTGTATATAAAACACACTACCAAATTTCTTGAACACCCCTGACAAACCATGAACTTGTCTATAGACAATGAAGGCTAAAAGCTCACACAAACGCTGAAATATTTACAAATGAATGGAGCTTTTGCATGACAACTTAGTTATTTTATAAATGGAACATCTGCATCATATTGAAGGAAGCAAGTTTGGTACTCATCAATTTACTGCCAACTCAACCAGCACTTTGAGTTTTCCAGGCTTAATAGAAAACTTGGTTCAAATCTGAACTTATAATTTCTCTTGTCTTGTGTGAAAGTAGAAAGTGATTTCTTGCAGAGTGCTGATAGATGGAATTACCACTGATAGCAGAAATGAATCATACTCCATGAGGATGGCTGACTTTTGACGATGATGTGGTTGTTCTTTTAGCAACATGTTCAACGTGCTCTGTGTCCCCAAACCAAGAAGAATACTCTGGACAAAGCTGGTGAGCACAGTGCATGGAAAAAGAGCTTTGAAAATGTGGAACTAGTCTTTCCAATAGATGTATTCATTCGGGCTGCAAAGCCTGAATGTTCTGTTTTGGGTGGGTTTTCCTTTTGGTTTTGTTTGGTTTTCTTTGTTTGTGGTTTTGTTTGGGTTGTTTGTGTTGGTTTTATCTTCTGTTTTGTTTCTTGTTGGATTGCTGTTGTTTTTTGTGTTTGTTGTTTTGGGTGGTTTAATACAGAAAAAGCTTGATGTTTTTCCATGGCCAAATTATCAATGTTCCCTGTAACAGATTAGCTCTGATCCCATGACACTCACTTCGATGCTCCCACGCTTACTCTGAAGAAGCATTAGGAAACTGATCCAGGTTGAAACTAACCAATGTGGTCATACAACCTTTCCTAGAGGTCAGCATCCATGAGTTAGCTGCCAAATCAGTGTCAGTGCTAGTATGGACTGTAAGGGTAAGCAGATGGGACCAGTCCAAATCAGTTTCATGGGTGTGCCTTTGAAGTAATCCTACTAATTACTGGCAGAACTTTTAATGTCAGACACTGAAAATGCATATACAGTGGAATATTTGGTCTTCAAAATACATCTTTGTAGATAGTTTTAAGTGTCTATAACCTCAGCATTAAAAAAATAAGAACTCTTTAGCTGAATGGTATCGCATGGATTTATCTCCATCTTTATTTTACTTTAAAACCTTATTTCCTTCTAGCTGTCTTTTTTCCCCCTCAACTGGCAATTTAATGGACTTGACATGAGCTAAAGAATTCATTATCAATCTTCATAAGAATTTAGCATGAAATTTAAAGTAGAAGTTAGTACTTAAGGAATAAACTTTGAGAGTTTCAAATATAAAAATTAATTGAGCCAAACAGTAGGCAATACTGTGCCTTGTGGGTACTTTTAATGCAGGTGAGCATATTATGGTGACAAGTCTTTTACTGACCACCACAGTAACCTGCAGCACAATCAGGAAAGTAACACACATATGAGCTGCAGTCCAAAAGAAAGATTTCCAAAGTATTTTTAGGCAGAAGCCCCTGGCATACATGTTAAATCAATGTGACAATAATACTGACAAAATTACGGGTTAATCCATATGGCAACAGAAGGGTCAAGTGCGGCGAAAAAAACTCAAGCCTGCAATTTATTTATTGACACTAATAGGTTACTCTTTTCACCACAAATCTGTCTGTAAGATGCAAGTGCTTTTCTAATGCAAATATAATTTATGGAAAGGAAAAAGGGTAGGCCACCAACTGAAAGAAAACATTTATTGAATCAAAGTCAATACTTTCCTTTTAATATCTACAAGCCAACACTGAACTGACTTTATTCAAGAATGAACACAATGTACAAAAAAAGTATGTCTGTTATAAAAATATGTCAATTTTTTTTCCTGGCTATTGAGCTGAAAACATTTTGGCAAGTGCAAAATAGTTTTGGCAAGCAAATTTAAGCTGCTATTACCAATAACAAAGATCAAATAATTTTGTAATAATTTTGTAGTATATTTAAGAGTCATTGTTAAAGTGGCATTGGAAATGCTAACCCCTAAAAAAAATATATGTATCACTGCACTGCCATGTACTTATGCATCCAGACAATTGAACATCTCATCAGGAATCAGAATCTTTATCAGCGAACACTGTCAAACTACTTTGAACTATTCAACCAGATAAGTGACATCTACCACTGAAATACAACCTAAGGAAGGCAAACTACCTCCATAGCTGTGTATTTTATGTGTTGTTTACAAACAGAGATAGAAGCGTAGGTAGATTCATAGATATTTAAATCACCAGCTGTTGCAATGTGAAATCAGAGAAAGAATAGAAAGAGAATAAAGATTCATTTATGACAGTAGTCTACATGCATATTTGCACATAGAAATGGATTTGATTAGGATCAGTTATGCCTTATTTGTTTAGATGGTTTGGGTCTTTTTCCCTCATAAAAATCTAATGTAACCAGGCCTCAAATAATTGACTTCTCTAAAACCACCAGCAAGAAGCAAAAAAGGGACCACTTATAGAGATAATCTGAAAACAGTGCAATATTAAAATGCAGTTTCACAACATGTGAAAGAAACATGCTTTGGAACCTGAGCAAAAGGCATTTTACTGACTTAGTAAAAAGTCACCCTGTATGTTGTTTTCATTGGCACCTGTTCTGCCAGATTAGTATGTCGCTCTTAGCAACTTCCATGGCCCTAAATATTTAGTACACAGATACTGCCAACTACTTAGAAATGTCTACTAAACTTTTCAGCCAAATTGCAGGCAGTCTGACATGCTGCTACTGGAAATGACTGTACAGGTTGAAATTAATTGTAGAAAGAAAAAGAAGCAGCCAAACATGTTGCTCTTCTGTGTAAATAGACTAAAGCGATTCCACAACACTTAGATACGGTACTACACTGGTTTACGGTCTCAAGGTCAGCTCTTTCAAAATAAATATACTGAACATTTACAACAAATGCCTCATGAATGCAAGCTCTCTCTTTATTATTTCAAGACCAATTGGATAAAAACTAAAATAAAGACATGACTGAAGCAGCTAAGTTACAAGTCCTTTTTCAGAAACAGGCATGACTTGGTGCCACAGCAAAACTTTTCACATCTGCAGTAAGCAATTTTTTTTTTCTTTTAGCACCAAGCAGGCCACCATAAAAAGCAACCTCACAAAGCATGCAGTCATCTACTCTGTTGATTTTGTATGAAATAATTATTTGTGCTTGCAGGTCTCAGACCTTTAAAAAATTCAGTGAACATTAGGTAATTGAAGACACTAGTGGAAACTCATTCATTTCTAAACTATTTGAGTGGAGAAAATATTAAAAGACTAAAAAGCAACAGAATGTTGTGCATTAATGCAAGGGTTAGGAACTTATGTTTTACAAAGGAATTTACTTGCTGCGGCAGTTACGTCTAGATATACACAAGCTGCCTTTTGAGATAGTTAAAAAGATGGCATTTAATGTTTGGCTTATAAAGAAGAAATACTTTTCTAAAAACCCTCTAAAAACCCTAAAAACCCTCTAACGTTATAGATTCCAACACATTAGTATTTCTGAGGAATGAGGAAAGCTAAGAATGGTACTTTAATGTGCCTTAGAACAACTAAAAAGCGACAACCAATCCTAAACAGCTCTGTTGGAATCCATAAAGTTAGAGGGTTTTTAGGAAATGGTTAAAAAAGTATAGGCCTCAGACTGAAGTTTTGTTAGCATTGCAAATACAGCAGAAAAGTTTCCCAAGCAGTAGAGCATACGTGACAAATAACAATGGGCCTCTGTAGAATTGGCTTATAGATGGCAACAAGGTTATTTAAGGTATATCTTTAGAAGGCTAGCATGAATAGAGCTAGTCTGGTTTGTCCAGTGTTGTCCATATCTGGACGTAACTTCCGCGGCAAGTGAGTTCCTTTTTAAAATGTGAGTTCCTAACCCTTGCACAGCTCTACGTCCATGATACTGGTAGAGGCCAATGCGTGCATGCCACTGAAAGGCACAGTCGGACCAATCTCATAAGTGGCATCATCAGAGCAGAACAGCAACTTTTCACTGGACTAATCACGAAGGGTGAACAATGAGCCATCACTTCTCTTGTCATGAGCACAGAAAGCAGTCACCAAGGCAAAAGAGAGGACACAGGAAAGAAGATACAGGAACTCACATAAACCTAAAAGACAGAAAACATGCATTAAACCAAGTTTAGAGCATTCTGACCATCTTCCAACTGCAATACTGCTATACATTGACTTAACACCATACATCTTATGGAAGCACTGCAGGAGTGGTACCATAATCACATCACAAACTTCTTAGGAGATTTGTTTTACAACTAACTTCACCTGCGAAGATCGGCCTACAAGATCACCTTTAGTTAAAACATACTTAAGGTCAGACTGACACAGTCAGAACAATCTGCACTCCATTCTGTGAAAAAGTAACATTCTTACAAGATAGCTAATTTTTTACTCAGAAATGGATTTAAAAATTGGACATCATAAGGACACAGATTTTTATAAAGAGATAATTATAAGGCAGTATAACTGTTTTTCATACTGCTCTAACAGCGCCTAAGAAGTAGAATGAAATACTTACAGGAAAGTTATCCCCAAGGTTATCCTGCCTTTGTATCTACGAGTTGCATTTGAACATTTGCAGATATGCCACCACCATAGCCTCCCTTGGATTGCATCTGATTCTGAATTGAGCTGACCTGGGGATAGAAGGGAAAAGAAGAGTAGAGGAAAGACGAAGAACAATGAGTTGTAGCATCTTCTTGCTTTTGATTTTATTTTTTCTCTAGGTTTAGTTTCCAAGCTCTCCTTTGTTACCAGTAAAGCTATATTACTTTTTCACAAGGACACATGCATCCAAGGCTTGCTGAAATTTTAACTTCAGCATGTAGCTCAGCAGAAAAGATCAAAGAAGTGGTGCTGAGGCAAAAGTTTTTCCTCTCTCCTAAAGAAAACTGGCTGATTCATGGTTTCACTGACCCACTTGATTAATAAAAGAAAAAATAAAAAAATCAAATCTTTTACTGGCCTTGACTCCACCTGACAAACTAAAATTTATCTTGTTATAAGGAAAACGTTCTCAGGCAGGTATAAATGAACCATACATTTATCACTAAGTAAACATCACTATATTAAAGGTATAATATCCAACTTGCAAATATCTGTATGGCTAATTCAGATCATTAAAACAGGGCAAAACTAGGATTTCTTAAATCCAAAAATGGACCTTTTGGTTTGTGGAACATTTTTGATTTATCTATTTACGTGACAATATACAATGCTTGCCTTAATTGATACTGATCCTTTAAATGGAGGACATTTTCTTTTCAAATCACAGTAAATCTGAACTTTCTTGAACATAGCTTATTTGAAGGTATTTTTAGTCTGATGCATATAAATCTTCGTGTCCCCCTTTTCATGCCTCATGTTTCAACACATGCACATCCTGCTATGACTTTCACTGCCTCTATCACCAAACAGAAAAGGAAACCCATAGTTCTTTCCTGCTTGTGTTGCATGAGTCAAAATAATCACGGCCAAGCGCCTGCAGGAAGACAACTTGAATCTTAAAGGTTTGGCCCTTTTTTCTCTGCATCCCAGAGCATACATAACAACTACACAAAGAGTGGAAAATAACATTCATTCAAAGCTATGCCTGCAGGGCACCACTTGCAATTATTTCATCTATGCTCCTCCTTCACAGAGACCTAAAAACACCACTGGAATATCACTGTGCTGTATTTAAAACAGCACAGGAGCAATATTTCCAAGCAGCTTGCACGATATCCCCTGTCTACGAAGATGAAAGAAATATATTTTCTTTTCCACAGCAAGCAAAACACATGCACAGAATACGTCAGCAAACTCATTCTTCCACGTGGTTTTTCAAACCTGTGCGACAAAAGAGCCTGTTTTATTGATCTGTATCTTCAGTGGCATATTGCTATGCAAAGGATTGTGGGTTTTTTGATGTATTTAAGCAGCACAATCTAAAACCATTTTATGCTTCGGCCTTTTGATGAAATAAGTGATACAGTCGCAGCAAAGCAATACTACCATCTTATATTTCTTCAAGGAAAAGTGTTCAGGGCCAATTTTCTAGTGCATCTGACATCAAAGACTACAAACTCAGTAAATGAGTGTGCTGTAGTGCATGGGGACGTATATAAGAACTTTCACATTTTACCAAGCTGCTCATCTTCTTCACTAAGCATCTTTTGCTGCCCATGGCAAAAAACAAAGTCTGAATTCAAGTTTTTTCCTCAGAAAATAATGAATCTACACATAAATGTATTCACAAGAGTGAATATAGGATGCTGGTAATTTTTTCTGAATGAACTCTCAATCCAGCATAAAAAGACCTATAAAAATTCCCAGGCCACATCACCTTTCCACCTAAAAACTTGCTAACAAGACTTGAAAATTTTGGAGAGCAGCAAATCAACACAAATTGCAAGACTGAAGTATTGGTTTTCAAGAGTATTTCTAAAAGTTAGACTAATTTCATGAGTCACACATGAGCACCTGGATATGGAAGTATCAGTCTTAAATTCAGAGATTACTGAATGGAACTAGTCTGCATTAACATTTCAGTAGGTATTTTGTATATGAAAACCTTCGTAGGAGACATACAATTTTAAAATTGCTACGCAAAAAAGGTCTAACGTTTGTAGGCTTTTAAGGTGCCATTCTTTCTGAAGCACGCTCCTTTTGAGGCTGAGCAACAAGAACAAGCACTGTGAGATGCAATTTTTGGTTTTTTAGTTTTCCAAAGATGCCATTGCCTTTCTCTGATGACATGCAAGAGCAAGGTTCTTCTCTCTTATGTCTAATTTAGATGGGACTTAAGGATTTGAAAGATTTTGGAAAGGAAAGAAGATTGTACCCATTAAGAGTCATGCAAACTGTTGTGTTGCTTATGCATCTCATTAAATTTCCCTATTTCCTTTTTTTTTTGCCCTTCCTTTCTGAGTTAGGAAACAGCACAGACAGATCTTGAGAAAGAAAACAATGGAAAACTACATGAAATACATGAAATCAAAGACTGAACTGAAGAAAATGAAGCATTAGAAGAAAGAAATTTCACCACGTACTGTGAAAGCAAAATAGGGAAAAAAGGGATGGAAATAAACAAGAAACAGTGCACAGAGGGCTCCTGCTGTTTAAGTACACCTCTGACAAAGAAGCAAGGCATTCTACAGAGAAGGAAAACAAAAAACCAAAATATTTCAGAAATATTCTGAATAGTCAAAAAAACTATTCAGTCAGAATTGTGAGGATGTATAACAAAGAATATGCTTTTGAAAAAAGGCACAGACAGAAAGTGAATAAAGAACCAAATATAAATGGAAAACCAGTAAATAAATGGCAGGTATTCACCGAAGTTACTCAAAAAAAGAAAGCACAAAGAGGTTCCTGACGGAATGTAATGTCCATACTATAAAGGAAATTATGCAGCAGAAGAACATGTGAAGGTTAACACTGTAATCTTGGAATTTACACTGTGAAGAATGAATGTGGAGACCACCACAGAAGAGGCAGAAAGTATGCAGTGTGATAAAACAGAGATTTGAGCCTCTGAAGCAGGGGGAGTGGGAATGACTATTTTTCAATACAGATACTTTCCATATAGAATCAGAAAAATCTTGCTGGTCATTGATGCAGCACATTATCCAAATGAAAAAAAGAAACAAAAAAGAGAAAAAGAGCTACTTAGAAGCATTCAAAACAAAAAAGTTTATGTAGAGAGACAATAATGATTACCTACTATATGGGGATAAATTGGGTATTATGCAAGAAAAGGATGAGAGCAAACAGGCAAAAAGTGAAAAAAAATAGCTTCAGGCCACCTACACAAATCTCAAATGAGGCAGCTCAGCTGTGAGACTGAGGAAGGTTCCCTCAGGAGAAAAAACAATTACTGAAAAAGCATCAAACAAGCTGGTCACACTAGTCTATTATTTCAATTTATAATGGCTTTAAATATTAATGTAATATATCACATTAAAGAAGGAATCAGCTTTAACTAAATTTTGTCAAGTGGAATTTGTGTTTGGCCATTTAACTTGCTTACAGAGGTTTTACTAAAAATCATTTCCAGCCCACAATGTTGTTTTCGAAAAACATTTTATGATGTTGAATTTTCTAGCTATATCCTTCCTCACTACGTGCCAAGTTAAAAAAAAAATTTTGTGTGATCTCAATAACACCAACTTAAACTAGTTGAAGTTACAAATGAACTCCCTTGCTTACATTTAAGCTTTTTTAGCTCTGCTTTCCATTCTGGTATTTCTGACAGACACAGAGATTTTTCCTCTTTGTCAACAAGTCTTTGTCATCTCCAAATATGTTTTCCTTTAAAGACTATTAATAAAATCAAGAAGTACTTTTCCTCTACATACAACCATTTTCTATATTTTATATTATTGACCTTAGAAACAGATTGATATTTCACAAAAATTTGAAGCTCTAAAACATACACCTCCTTCCATAAGCTCATTTTCATTATTTATCTTAGCTTCTGTTTTTTCACTTTCAGACAGCTAAAAATATTTATTGCGGCCATCTTTCACAGGAAGCTACAAAATCTTACTGTGACACTGCTTGCTCTTGAAATAATTCACACTGCAAACAGGGCTACAGAATATAGAAAAAGCTCAGCAAGAACACCCAAACATAAATTTGTTTGCACTATAAACTGAGGTAAGTTAGAATTCTACATGAACTATATTTCAAACAACTTGAGGCAATTAAGGTAAGAAATCTAGTTAACTATAAGACACTTGGGTTCTTCTATATAATACCTGAGTATATTTTCAAGTATACATCTGTTTTGGTTCATACATATAATCAGAGTGGATTTTTAGTTTAAAATGTATTCTATATAATTTACACAGCACCTAAAATGTGTTATCAATAAATATAGGAATTAAAAAACAATCCGTATTCTTGAATGCTCGTGTTTAGGACTTGGAATTAAAATGCTACAAGGTCATTCCTCAGTTTCATACCGATGCTTTCTTATAGCTGAAAGACTCATTGCTTCAGCTACAACATACAAATACAGTGTTCCTGTATTCTGTCTAATATGAAATGATGTTCATCCACGCATGCTTACTGAATTCATTCCACTGAACAGGTCTCCAGATCCTACATGAGCTGTGTGAACAAAGTTTGTCGGCTCCCCAATCATGCTTCGATCAATCCGCCGTCGTCTTTTCTGAAAGGAAGGTAAAGAAAATATCTGAGATTCACTGAAAAGGCAAAAAACTGTACATATCATAAAGGCAGAAGTTAACCATCTATAGGAAGGATATTGCATATACTGTAAGGTATTTTAACAGAGTCAAAAAACAGAGACCAAATTCTGAGGTTAACCAAGACACTAGTATTACAGTCCTTTTTACTCGGAGGATGTGTACCGACCAGCATGGATACCACTCCCAACATTTAGGCCAACAAAACATTTGTTAATAACCTTAATAAATTCCATATTTATTAACCAGTATTTGCAATGTTTCATACAGTAACTTCTGCCTATATTTGTATTTAAATCATGGTGGGACAGATCAAATTTGAGTAATTCAAAACAATAATTAATGATTAAAGTGTGTTAGAATAGTCCACGAAGCCTCTAACTTACAGAATTTCTTATCTGCATGCCCTGGTATTACTGTTTGCAATATACTTCATGGCAATGTCCAGAACAGTGCCTTGAGTTTGATCAGGGTTAGTCACAGATGTATTTTTACTGAACTCTGAACCCACACACTCAAGATCACTTCCAGTCTGCATGATTCTCAACTGTGAGCTGAAGGGGTGCAGTGCAGTACTAAGGCAAAATGCCAGCTCAGGGACTCTTCTGATTCCCATACCATGCGACAGAAGGCAAGAATTGCTTCAACTCTGCTTCCCGATTTTCAGAGTCACAGCTTCATTTTTTAGTAATCTAATAACATTCAAGTAAAAAAATCAGAGGCAGTAAAGAATTTCTCTAATTAAAGCTGTTTTGGTTGCCTGCCTCCAGCTAAGCATTGCATTTAAATGATAAAAACAAGAAAACCCTATCCTCATTTCTTAGGCCAGAGCCAGGAGCTTACACGGAGCAATTAATGCAGCGTGTAGTCACCATATGCCCACACTCTGAAAAATGTCTGCATTTGGAAAAAAAAAAAGCCACGAAACACAGTTCTAATATCTCACCTTAAGGTATGTTGTACAAAGTAGAGTTTAAGAGCTAAAAACCTACTTGAGCTCAAATGAAACCCTCCTATTACCTTAAAGTTCATTCGGTCTTGTTTTTAATGATCTCTATTTCTAATTGGCTATGAGCTTGTAAGACCACACAGACTCAAGGCATGAAACTACATGCCTCAAGTGGGCTAACTACTATTTCAATAGCTACAGATGAAATCTTTATGAATCAGAGCCCATATCTATGAGAATAAATCATAAGGTTTAGCCAGCAAGTACAGAACAAATTTAGTCCTGTCCTGCCCCTTTTCCCTATTACAAAAGGAGATTTCAGTAGGTTTCAGTACCTTCTTTGCATGCTATGAATAGCTGGGATGAGGAGGAACACGTAAAATTCTGTGGCAACAGCTAAATACAATGATCTGATCTAAGCTAAAACTACTAGTTTTCTCTAATTCCAAAGAATTTTGCAAAATCAATCAATTGATCAAATAAAATATTCCAGCTGTAAAAAAGTTGTATTTACACCATCCTCTACTGTAATATGCTGTAATGTTGACACAGAAAGATGATCTAGATAGCTGTATAAAAATACACTGCTTTAATTAAAACACTTAAAATTATTTAATTCCTGCAGCAGTTGCCTCTCTCCCTCTTTTAAAAAAACAGCAACCAAATGTATCTACACAATACATCCATAATTCATTTTAACAGATTTTTGATGCAGAGACGATATAGACAAACTCAAAGACTTTAGATTTTTCTTATCTTGTTTATGAGTTTTTAAGACAATTTAATGGGTTTTTTTCTGTTCAAAGTAACTTATTTTACTCTTTAACTTGTTAAGATCACTGGCATGCCATTAACATGTGCTGGATCTTGTGAATGACTGTAAATGATTCTCCACTAATCATCAGGTAGTCAACCAGTAACCACTACTTCAACCACACTGCCACCAAACCATGTCTCTTATCTTAACTGAGTTCCTTATCAGAGACCATTAGCCTGCTACATCTGCCTGACATGTGCCCACTGATGTGAGCTCTGTGAAGCTGTGGAACAGTATTTAAATGCAGTGCCACAAATTACTTCACTGTGAAAGTGAACAAAAAATTGATTTCCTTTTTTTTTTTCCTGCAGGAGTACCCAGCTTGCATTTACATTACTGTTTTAGCTTGGATCCCGAGAATGCTTTTGAAGCAACTTTACCACTTCTCACTTATCATGATTCAATTTTAATTTTAGACTAACTCTGGAGTGCAAAAATTACACTTTTTAAAAAATGAAGCTGAACTAGAAGACTAACTGATGTTCTCCCATTGCTATCAGACATGGAGGCCAATGAACCAGGTGAGCCAGGCTGGAGTAGATCACAAGACATCTAATACACATCATGACTCCCCAACAGCAACTATTCTGCTGTCCTACACAGCTGATCCTATTAGAATGTGCTGTTCCTGCAGGCATGGTCTCAGCCACAACCAAACTCACCAATTAGAATGTGTAAAGACATGGGGAGCACTGCAAAAAATAATCTCTTTACAAGGAGCGTAACACAGGAGAAAGCAGTAGGGGAACACGCTTGAAAAGGTTACAAAGCTTTTACAGAGGACACTAGAAATATAAGCTTTGCCAGGATTTCATTCTGAGGTTGTATTTTTTGAGGCCTTGTATCTGTAATAATACATGGATAACAATGTATGTATGCTAATGTAAGAATTAACACATGAGATTGATTTTTTTTCAGTAAACTGAATTTGAAAGAAGCAGCACATTCATCTCCTACGTAGGAAGAAATTAAACATAGTTATGCTCATTTCTCTCTACCATCTGTGGCTTTCCATGCTCTCTCCTTTTGCAGCTCACAAGCCTTCTTACATGACTGATTCGTTGTGGTGAAGGACTAATTTTATGTTCTGGGAGTTAAAAGTGCACTGCTTGGGAAGTGGCCCCTGTCTTCTTCAGGGCCATAGAAACTGTGGCTGATCAGCTGAGATAATCACCATGACTTTCAGGAGGGAAAGACACATCAAACACTTCATGTTAAAAAGAAATAAAAAATGCTGACAGGGCTCAGCAAAATTTAATGCCACTAGGCTTCACCCATACCTCAAACTGCCTGACATCATACCATAAGTAATTACCCCTAGAATACATTTACACACCACTGATTAAGTAATAAGTAGTAATGAAATGTGACTAAAGGTCATCTATAAAACAAATGAATGTTTATGACACTAGTGCAAAGAACTTCAACATACACGCCCCTGAGTATTCGTACCATCTAAAGCTTTGTTTTCAAATGTTTCTGACTAAAGAAATAAATGCTCCAACCTAACTAAATGTCAGCCTAACTACAATGAGTCCTGTGTCCTCTATTTGCATTCCCTGTGGATTTTTTTCCTAGCAGGAGGGAAACAAAAGAAGGTTCATATTATGATTAGCTAACTTGACTGTTATCTTTCCTGACAGTTTAGGTCAAGTTGTTAAAACACTCGGTATCAGTGGACAAAAAACATTTAAAATCTGTATTACAGTATTTTTTCCCCTTTGCCTTGCGCCAAAGCACTTCCCCTTTTACTAGGAGGGCAAGGAGTGACAGGTTGCCTGCCTCCAGACAGATGAGATGAGAGGAAAAGACCTGTAAAAGGATCCTGGAAGTGTACCATGAAGTGCCATCATTAATGGCTTTACTCAGTTTTTTCCCTTGACAGAAAGCTTAAGAATTTGGATTGCAAAGTACATACCACGCAATTTTTACATCATGAAAAGAAAAACTGATCTTGAAACTGAAGCAGAACAGATGCAGGCTTGTGTGTTACATGTCTTGAGAGGAATGGAAATAGTTGAAGACCCACCTAAGAAGCCCTGTTCTGAATGTGTTCTAGATGCAATGAAACAGGATCACATTTCAGTTACCATAGAAATAAAGTAAAAATTGATCTTTTCTATTCTTAACCTGAAAGTGACACTTTGCACCCACACACTAGCATTTCCTTCAAAATACAAGATTAGAAATCAGAAAGCCTCCAATAGTTGCATCACACAAAATATTTTAAGCCTGCAAGTTTCTTGAAACTTTAAACAATTTTAAACTTTTGCCTAAAAAGTTAAATTATACCGTTTCTTTAACCTGCCCTTCAGCAAAGCCACAAACATTTCACTGAAATACTGTTTTTCACAGTTCCAAAGACTACTTATGGCAAGAAATTCAAAACTGTAATTTGTTTCTTTAAACATACTGATGGGTCCAGAAGTATGTAAAATTTCCTTTCTATTCCCCTGTATTTTTGGCTTTCAGGGAAGAGGTTATCTGTCTTCACTATCTCCAGATTTTGTCCAGGGTTCAGGCTGCACTTCTTTAGCTCGTGCCCTTTCGTACGTGATGGCAACACCTCTGAATTAGGCAAGCTCTCTGCCTGTATGAAAAAGACAAGTTTGGGAATTTTTTCTCCTTCGCGTGGTAATGCACCCCTCTCTGCTCTTCATGAGAGGTCCTCTCAAAAAAAAAAAAAAAAAAAGTTAAGACACAGAGTAACACCAAGGTCTCAAACATATTAAAAAAACAAAATTAAGTGATGTCACTTAGATCTTGGAAGGCTGACAATTACTTTCCTGCTGGAAGCTGAAGATGCAAGTGAAGTCAACTTTAGTATGAAGTTTCATACAAAGAAATTCCAAAGTCAAGTGCCAGCCCACATTTGGTGGGTATCAAAAGCAAAGCAATCTGTTAAGCTCCAGAAGAGCACATTCTGCTAATTCCACACCAGATATTTTGAGATGGCTGTGACAGACATATCAGAAATCGAAGTCCAAGTGAAATGTGACAACAGCATTCCAAAGGATCCCACAACACAAAAGTCTGCGTGGATTCTACCTGCAGCAGGCAGACCTCAAATGAAAGGGGTACTGCAGGTGCAGATGAGGAATGTGCACTAAAGTACATGGTGGAAACTGAAGAAATTCAGGGGAGATGATGTATTATGGCCTTATTGTGAATACAAAATTGCTGAAAACAATGCTTCTTTATTAAAATTCACACACATGGCATCTTTCTCCTATTGCTTACCCATTTAATTTATCCCACTTTACAAAACAAGAAAAAGTGCCAACTCTTTTTTTCCACAGAGAAATGTTCTTTATCCAGCTGTACAATGTCCTGGCTATTTATACCTTAGGATCTCAGTAAACTAAACTGTAAGAAACCAGACAACAGAATGCCCACTCTCCTTAATGTCTACATGAGCAAAAAATCAGTGGCAGGGACAGGCTGGATCTTTGCACCTCACTTTGAGAATAACAAAATCTGGTATGTAAGTCACAAGTAGTAAATCCTTGTTTTAATCACTCTTCTCTAAAACTAACAGAGACAGAGTTATGTTTGGATTGAGGAAAACTTTTTTTAAATTAATACTTGCTAATAGCATCAAGCTATCACAAGGGAAGGATAACTTTCCTACTGCCAACTTTTTAGCATTTACTCAAATGGTAGGAGTAATTTTTAGTAATTGTTTTATACATATAGTTTTTACTTACTTCATATGCAGTAAAAATACACTGCACATAACATATTTAGGAGTTACTGAAGTTATATTAGTATATCATGCATCTAAAGACATTTTTTATGTCATTCCATATTTATCTGTGTCCCAAAAGTACAGGGCACAGTACAATACATTTAGAGAGGAAGTAACATGCTGACCTGATCTATCTAGTCTGATTTTGTGCACTGTGTTTCCAACCAGATGCAAATCAATATGAAGTGTTCCGTACATAAAATACCAAGTGATGTACCTTCCTTTTTTTAATCAAGATTATCTAGTCTTTCATTTTAACTACCTGTAGAAGCATAAGTTTTGTTCAAATTTGTCACAATTTCTCCTTATTCTTCAAGACACAATTATTTTTCATGACATATTATTTTGGCTTGATACATAATGAGGAAAACCAAAACTTTGTACCATGCTTTGGCATCTCAACTGATACAGAGCAAAAAGATCAGCTTCCAAGATTGATTTTCCAGTCTTGCATCAATTTCTTCTCTAATATCAGACTATTAAAAAAACGAAAGGAATGGAGATTGTATAGATCAATGTATTAGTAACACTCCACTTTTCAGTGGGTTATGGCAGGACCATCTGTGGCTTCAGTGAGCCCTGTTCACCTGCTAGGCTTGCCTTCGTGGAGTCAGCAATGCTTACTGTTGGCTGGCAGGCTCAGCAACCTTGCCAAGCCAAAAAATAGTTTTCCCCTTCCCTTAAATGAATACAGTTACAAAACAGGCTTATCTCTCTTGGCAAATGCTAACTAAAGAAGATTTAATTCCTCTCCACAGCCTTATTTGAGATTTAATAAATTTACTTGCTAACTCCCTACATGGAAATTCTCCCTGGTGAGCAGAGAACTAAACAATCCATCTGCACGTTATAAAGAGTTGCTTTGCAGAATGGGTTTCTGTGGTCAGAGAATAATCCCTTAACGTTGCCTCAAAAAGTTTTCTTTTTTAAAAGCAAAAAATGACTGTGCATTCATAAACACTAGAAAGCTACACAGCTTTTAATACTTGTCTCCACAACATGAGGATGAATTTTGACTGCTAGCTCAGCCACTACATAGGCATGAAATACAATAAGAAACAATTCACTCTCTGATACTTCCTTGCAAGCCTGCCCTTTAAGTAACAGTATGGTAGTTAGAACATAATGAAATACAGTAACTTTTAACATCATCTAACCTTTGTAACACTAGGAGATCTAGTGCCAATTATATCTTTCCATTCTAAACCAATCCAAATCCCCAACTCTCCTAAAGCAAAATAAATCCCAGTAAAGCCACCCAACTGCTACTCTTATGATAGACAGGGCAAATACAAAGAAGGAATATGCTCCTAGTTTTCCTCTATATCTACCTGCTATATTTGTTCTCACTATATTTTGCTTTCACACTATATGGGTGCACTATCAAGACACTGATAGTACATATACGATGTGGATTTTTTTAAATTAAGTAAGAAGAACTATCAGACGATAGGTTCTCACATCTATTGCGTTTGACGTTTCAGAAATAAACTTCAATCAGCAAGCCTTTTTTGGAGAACTTCTGTTACCACTTATTCTATAAGAAGTGGTAACGGAAGTTCTCCAAAAAAGTTCTGGTAGATGAGATAATTTCATGATTACCCAATGCAAAAAGCAAACTCTTAAACTGCAAATTCCCTTTGGGTTCTTTTTACCAATCAAGATAAGCATCCCTGAGGACATTTCAATGACAGAACTGTATGAAACAAAGCCATTTGCTGGCTTTGTATTCAAAAACTCCCCTGAAACTTCAAAAGCAGTTGCAGGCCAAAGATTAAAAAAAATTCCCAAGCCAGAAAGCTAAGGGAAGGATTTAATCAAAGATAGTCAAGATGGTCAACAATTTCAAGATGGAGAATTTGGATGGTCAGAGGAGAAACTGAAACCTTTCCCTTTATTTTCCTTCTTTGACCTTTCACACTTTTTGTATCTGCTCTTAAAAAATACCAGCAGCAAGACTCCCTCTGCTTTGGCACCCATCTGATCCTCCAGACACTAACACACAGGAAGGGCTAGGTACTTGCTCAAAATAGGAAGTATCAGTTCACCCTGCAGAGGTAGTTTTCTGTCCTCCCACACACATGCTGTTCTACTTCCAAAATACTCTCATAGACAGAACATCTGAATGTGTATAAAGACAAGCTGTGGTCTGAGTGTGTGTCTCAGTTCCCAAGAGTGACCCATCAAAACAGCCTAAAAAGGTTGTAGCATCTTGCATCAAACTCTACATAAGGGGGCTGCAAGGGCAGGAGTACCCCTTGCATTTGTTTTTTTGCATTGAATATTAAGATGCCTTTCTCCACACTTTCCACCCTAATTAGGAACCTACAGATTCATGTCAAAACCAACACAAAGTATGTATGCATGTGAAGCTGAAAAGCTAACACCCATCTCTACCAACTAGATCATTAGGTAGCAAATTAACACTGTGAAAACAATGGCTGGATGTACAGGATCATCAAACAGTCAGTGTGATATTTTTGAAGAAGAAAGGTTGCACGTTCCCTAAACATTTCCCTGAATATAGTGGTGTCCTCATTTTTTTCAGCTGTTTTAAATCTGTGATGTTACACTGCAGTCCATCATTTATACAATCTCCAAGTACTATATAAAAGTTGTTGAAAGAGACACCATACAGAGTAATATTAAAATTCCAGTCAGCAATAGCATATGTTTAACATTTCAGTGTTTAATTCAATTTTTGAACCATGAAGTGACAATAAGCATTTGAAGTGTAGGAGTCCACATACTCTCTCAATGAGCCAGAGCAGGCCTATGAGTTTCAAATGCCCCATGTCAAAACATGTCCCACACAGAAGAAACAGAGATGCACAACTAAGGTAATGTGCAAGATAGATTGAAATGCTAGGCACTGCCTCCAAACTACTGAATTTTAGTGACAGATTTTTTCTAAAACAGTAACATGTGATATCTAAGCCCAGCATAACGATGTTCTAACCAATGCTGTGATCTCCATCAACAAGATACCAAAGCTGCTGCCCTCACTAAAACACATTTTTCTCAGTCTCCTACTTGGGCAGTTTTTAGCAGATTGTTTAAAGATTCCTGACTGGTTAAGGATCTTACAAACTCTGGCTTCATCACAACACAAGCAGGAGGAAACTGGCACAGGCCTTCAAGCCAGCTCGTAAGCAACAGAGCTAAGTAGCAGGTCTCCAGCACACCCAGCTTTCATTAAGTTTCCAAAAGTTCATGATGCCTCATGATTTCTCTAGCTAAAGGAGTTAGGAAATTGAGACTAGGGAATGAAAAGACGTAAGTTTTTTAATAATGTGAGCTGTTACAACTAGCATCTAATAAGCTGATTATCATGTGTACACTGGATTTAGCTTTTACAGGAAAATCACTTGGCACGTCCTGACTGACTCAAGTGGAAAAAAATTATGAAATATGATTGTCTGAGCTCATCAGGAAAACAACTAGCAGTTCCATTCATGTATATAAAAAAGCAAAATTAAAGGAAAAATAAAATAATCTGAAATGCCAGCAAAGATGGCATCATTAAATCTTTGCAAAATCAGGTTGATTTTAAGTTTCAATTTCTCATCAAATTAATCTATTTCCTAACTTTATACATCAAACTGGATTGCACATAATCTCAAACAGCTCCTATTTTTTTAGGAAATTCACCACCTTCTAGCATCTTTTCAAGTATAAGCTTTTTGGTTTGTTTACACAATATTCCATTATATTATGATGATGTTAGCCATCATATGACAAAATTGGCAATTGTAGCCTATGTTTTCTAAATAAATAGGAAATAATTGCCAGATGAGGTCAAATGACTCTGAAGGACAATAGGTCTTTTAAGAAATGTGTTTAGATCACACATCAAAGGGAACTTGTTTCATTCCAGATGCTTGAACCACCTTTAAGTTACACAGTAAATCCCAATCTATTCCTTGGCATTAGCTAGAAAACACTGTCCTTTTCAAAAAACACATTAGTAAAATTTTGACATTTGCAACTTTCAACTTGGGTGTCATTTTGTCCACAAATTTACTTATCCTTCTAATAATTTTATTTTTATTACTTTTGGTGGTTTAATGTCTCTTTAAGATATTTTTTAAAAAAGGTATTAACAAAAACCCAGTAATCTAAAAGAATCACACCCATTTTTTACTACAATAACCTTACTGCTTTAATGTCTTTAAACTGTGAAGTCTGACTGTAGATTAATAGGTAACAAATCAAAGGACAGTAGAGCATGATGAAAGCAACAAATCCTAGACTCAGAACAGTCTGGATTGGAAGAGACTTTAAAGACCATCCTCTGACCCCCATGTTTCCACTGCCCTCCCAACACTTTCCACCAGAACACACTGCTCCAAGTTCCTGACAGGAATGTGGCAACAGTAACTTCCCGGCACAACTTGTTCCAGTATCTCAGGATTCTCACAGTAAGTAATTTCTTCCTGATATCTAATCTAATCCTACCTTCTTTCATTTAAAAGCCATTCCCCCTTGTCCTACGACTAGCTGTGCTTGCAAGAAGTCCCTTCCTAGCCTTTGTAGGCATCCACGTCTGTCATACCAGCTTTGGTTTCTCAGCAAAAATCAGAGTATTACCATATCAACTCTACCCTTACAGCTGAATAACTTCCAATGCTTTAGCTGTTGCGTGGATTGAATGCTCATTATCAGCCTGCACAGATGAAAATAAAGTTAATCACTGAAACTACAGAGTCAATCCAGATATATTACATGGGTAAGGAACAAAAACTCTGCTGTACAGGACATAGGAAGAGAGACTGTGATACTGGGTTTGCTCATCTGTAAGAAGTGAGACATCTCCTTGTGGTCTTAATGGTATTCCATTACCTATATAGGAGGGAACAGAAGACAGAAAGCCATGAAGGTGCACAGCGCCAGTTTGAGAAGTTACCCAAAGTCACAACATAGAAAACACCAATTAAACATGTGAATACAATAAACATTTATGTAGGTGGTCAAACGCTGCACCAAAAACCCAGTGAATCTGCATGTCCATCCTTTGAAATCCCCAGAATACAACTGGTCCTGCAAAGTCTAGCTGGTTCTGCTTTGAGCAGCTGCATTGCACCAGATGGCATCCAGAGGTGTCTTGCAGTCTAGACTACAAGCCTCTAGCTTCAGATGGTGATGAAGAGCGGGCTGCAACTGACTTTCCTGCATATTCTCCCTCTGTTGTATTTTTCTTACATCCCCCCATAACCAAAAATGATAAGAACATAAACCAGAGGTTAAACGAATGATAGAACAACGCACCACAGACAAACTTTCTGGGAACTTCTAATAGCTTCTTATAGAAATCAAATCACAAAGTCTTGATAAGAGCATGCCACAAACTCTATCATGTTGAGCTTTCTTTCCATTCGCTTACTGACCTTTCCCAACAAGAACACAGGAAATACTTGCAAGATCATCTGGCATGATGAGAACTGTAGTTCTCTAGAGGATGTAGCCAGGATTACAACATGTAGCCTGCTCCGTCAAATGAACGTCTCCTTACTTCCAAGATACAAAAAACAAAAGCTTTGGGTGTGCTTAAGGACACTGAGCATTGAAACAGTTTGGTTAAGAAATTATCTTCCATGCGGTAGTAAGACTTCCTAGAGATAGCTGACTAAAGAGGTTTGTTATGTCTTGTGTGTGCAGGTGTCTGAAAACATTTGCATCTTGAGGGAAGCACACGTGGCATAAGGTACACTACATGCAAGCCTTCTCTAATCCTTTGTACACTCTGCATCTTCTCCAACACAATGATATGCACATACAAAATTTCACTGCAGAAAACTAAAAGAACAAAAAATAAGCTGAAGTATTACCTTAAACAGGTAATAGCCACTGTCAGACACAGGATCCTCATACTCACCATATAAAACCAATCCCTTCGTAAGCTTAACACCTTCTCTGGACCAACTAAAGTATCTACTGCACTGAAGGTAATACTTCTAAAGGCACTGCCATATGTTCTCAGAAGCCTGCACATTCTGATTCACCTTTAACTATGACAATAAATCAGGGCCTACGTGGTATTTTCAAAAAATCTCTTTATGAAATTCATTGTAATTCCCTTACTGGGAAACAATGAATTTTCATGAGTTATGGCACTGTTTGTTTTTTAGCAGTAGGATTAATGAGTGGAAGATCTAGTACTTTTGCTACAGGAAAAGACAAAGACACAATATTTAATAGCAATATTCTCAGGAATCAAAAAAACACACAGTGAATTCACGAGTTTTTAAACACCTCTGTATCATCTTAGAAACTTGGCATTAGTTCACCCAGACAGCAGCAGCTTCTTGTTGGTATATGTGTGTATATGTATATATGCATATATATGCAACAAAATACCTGAATATTTTCCTAGTTTTCTAATAATATATTGTATAGACTACTTACTCCTCAGTGAAGTTTCACCAAAATGAACTTGCTCTAAATGCAGATACTTTCTTCTTAAATTTTTTTTTTTATACAAATCCCTTTTTAAGGGAAGTGATCCCATTACAGCTTTCTGTGTCTCAGTCTGAGACACACTCCTAACAGCTAACCTTTCTGGAGATCCTCCCACTGGCATTTCCTTGCTAAGTTATTTGTCATCTGAGTGACCTCAGCATTGTCTCAGGGTTGTCCCTCCTGCTCCAAAGGCATACTGATCAGTTACAGCCTCAGCATGAGTGCTGTCACCTAGCCTTGGATACCCCTATCTGCAGTAGGGGAGAAGAACTTGTAAGCATGGAATCACAAATTTCCTTCAGTGGCAATCCCATTTCTTGCTCTTGTGAGGACTTCTGCAAAGCTGCCGAATTTGACTTTCAGTCTGTTCATACAGCTCATTTCAGGAAAATCATTTTGTAAAAAATAAATCCCAAAATACATTATTATGTGACAATCTGTCTCTGCTTGTGCTTGAGGCATCAAAGCAAAAAATACTAAGAATCCACACAAGGGAAGGAGGAACAGCCTCCCATGTTCTTCCCATAATAAGAAAAATAGTCACACATTTGAAATGTGATCTCACTAGTGGACATTAAAATGCTGACACTATACACAAAATCATTAAAATACAATACAATAAGCAGCCAAGACAATTTAGCAAGGGGTGGCCCAGTAGGTATTTTAGAGATCTTTACACATCAAGCCTACACAGAGCATGGCTAGAAGCATCTCTGGAAGAGTAGTCTACCAGAAAGTCTTAAGGAATGTTCAAATCAGCAGCTGTGCTTAGTCTTAGATTAGCTTTCTGCTCAGCTTTTGACAAATTCAGAGCAGTAACTACCACAAAAGCCTCTGTCTGATGTGTGGCTAATATCCCCAAACGACAGAAGGGAAGTTGTTCAGGCACCAATTAACAAGTTCCAACAGAAACACGGCAGCAAAGGAGGAGCAACATGGTGTGCCATTGAAAATCTGTCAGTGCAAACAACAGACAATAAAGACAAAAGGACATTGTGTAGGAAAACTCGTCAAGCACTGCAAGCCTACATATTTTATTACAACAAGGAACATAAAAAGGAAGTCCTTTCAATAATTTTCTATTTTGTCTATGTCTTCTACTTGCATATGTTTTGATAACATTACATACAATTCCCTCAGCCTACTATTGGCAATTCTGAGGCTGAATTCACTGTAGAAATCCAGGAAATATATAGTGTGGTTTTCTCAGTGTGTCAAATCTAGTCATCTTACAGACTAACATGAAATATTGGAGCTTCTTATGATAGGAAGAATAGGAAAGCATGGTTTCCTACTGTCAACTGCACAGGGAGCTTTGGCATTGCAACACTGAGCACCATGATAAACCCAAGATTTCTCCGGGTTCATGCATTATTGGCAACTTCAGGGCAACTGCTTCCCAGTTTCACAAGTGTAGGCAGCTTCTCTCAAAACCAAGATACACCCAACATCAGCTTTTGGCTATAGATTTGCAGTGACTGGCAGTTAAAGTCAGAATGAAGAATAAAAAAGAACAATAAGCACACAGAGCAAAATCAGGTCTTCTGAAGAGCTTCTGGCTGGGAATTTTTGAACTGGCCGCATAATAACAACTGTACATTATTTATAGTAAGTATTTTTCATTTTACTCTTCAGCAAATGGAACCATGGGATATCTAAAAGGACAGCACATAACTCCATATTCCTAACAACTAGAATTACGAATACAAAATTGAATAGTAATTTTTGGTAGGAAGATAGATATTGTTCCTAAATTAAAGAAAAATGCCAACAACCAAGATAAAATATTACCACCACCACTTTGTGTTTCATAATCTGAAAGAGGACAGGTACCCCTCACTAACACCCAGGTTTTCAGTGGACTATGGTACCTACACTAACTAGAAAAAAAGCTTTGAACTACTGGCTTGGCAGCATGACAACTACCAAATCTTGACCATGTTTGATTATTTTAGGAGTTCCCTAAGCCACAATGTCATCAGGCTATATACCACCCAGAAACACGCTTCCACGATCAAGGCACAGAATTTGCAAGAATTGAATTCTCTTCCCAGACTTCTTGCAAGGTTTCTATGCCTAAACCTTGCTTCATCATCTCACCAGGTTTCCCTGAACATCTGTCAATGTCCTTGAACAGAGGCTTTAGAGTAGCCAACTACAACTGCTGTCATGTAGACATTGTAGACAATGTAGACATTGACAATGCTTCTCAACTGTGGTAAAGTTTTAGACTATGGAGAGATGTATACTACATCAAAATAATTTAGAACAATAATTGGCTCTGGTTTTCTCTATAGCATCATTACAGACATTTTTAAAATTAATTTCTTAAGCCTTGAAGCTCATTTTAATGCACACTGAAAATGCAAATATATTTTGAGTACAATTTTTGAATACAGTATTTGTCAAAACCCAAGGGAAAAAAATATTCTCCACTAAGAACATGACAAAGCTGTTTGCTTTCCAGCTGCAAAGCTAAAAAAAACCAAAACAACATTCAGCATTTTCATGAGACTCATCATATCCTCTTAGGGATTACTACATAAAAATATTGAGAAATTCAAACCTTTCTGCCCTTCCTAATTGTTTCCCAGCAAGGTTTACTTTCAGACTGTATATTTCATTTTCAGAAAATTAACTGTAACTATACAATTCCGTGTTCAGGAATTGTATAGTTAGAGTTCATTTCCTTTTTAAGAAACTAAACCACATAAATTTGCATGTGGCTGTTTATCTGTGATAACAGTAAAAGTACAAACCATACCACAGTCTGCGTATCCAACAGAATTTCTTGTCTTCAGCATTACAAAAATAAGTGTCTGGTATGTTTGGGTATAAAAAATACTTTGTCAGTAATACTCACCCCTGCAATGCCTGCAGAGCCAACATTGCTAAGAACCTAAGCTGAATTCTATTCCTCATTGGGCATGACCAAATTATTTACTAAATTCCAGTGAGCTGAAGCAGGGGGATTGTTCACAGAAAGCTTTCTGTAACCATGTGGGAAAAAGATTCAGCTTGGCTCTCTGAACACAGTGGGAGCTTGTAGAGCTGGCAACTGGAAGTTCAAAAGTGATTCCTTGTCAGAGTCAACCACTTGATGCACATTTTAGTGATCAACAAAGAACTTCAGGGTAAAATAGGTTTTTGAGCTGTCTCAGAGTATCCTTCAAATGAAAAAGTTAGCTGGTCATTTAGACCTAAGTTACAAACACACCAATACCAAATAAAATCTCACTCCCTTTATGATTTTTCTTTCTTTTTCACTGGGGAATAATGTGACCTGACTAATTATAGAAGACTAAGTTATGTAAATTGTTATGTAATGTAAGGTATTGTAGGGCACCTGGTCACTATTCCTGTAATAAAGATAGATCAGACTAGTGTAAGCTCTTCTGTTTTCTACTTAACAAAGTGAACTTTATTTACGCAGGTGTCTAGTCTAGAGGCACTGAGAAACAGACAGAGATATTGCAAAATATGATTTTGGTGATATGAAACATGCTACTAGTATACAAGGAGAATAATTTCACTGACGCGGGGGACGATCAAGACGCCCTCACATTTTTAAGGTGTTAAAGCATTTGTTTTGCAGCACTTGGGTGAATACTGGTCCTGTCAGAAACTCTTCTTGTTTTATAATCTGATTAGATACAAAAAAGCTGTTTACAATGAACATCTAGTAAGTAAAACAAAAACCAAAAAAACAACAAAAATCAGAACCAAACCATGTAATCCAGAATTAGCACCATCCATTTTAAAATCTAGCAATAATAAATTTTTGCCTTAGCACTCAAGATGAGCTGCCTTCAAAGAAAACCATGATGCTTATACACATGCCCCATAAAAACTACTAATAAGCTTCCAAGAGTATCTTTGCAGTCAGCAGGATCCCAGGGAAGCACCAAGGAAAATACTCTGCAGTTGTAATTCAGCAGATTATCCCAAAACAGAAAAAAGAACCCAAAGCAAACAAAACAACCCCACCAACTAAGCAGCAACAACAAGAAAACCCCAACAACAGAAAAAACAAAAAAAGACCACTACCACCAACAAAACCCCAGTCAAAACTCCCCCCAAAGCCCCAACCTACCAAAACAGACCAAACGAAAACCAACTAAACAGCAAAATCCAACCCATAATACAACAAATATTTTCACAAATCAGAAAAAATGTCTGTGCCATGTAGAAGAACCTGAGGTTCACAGCCTGCAGAAATCCCCACAGTACTCAGCTCTTAAAACACATAATCAGCTAACACACAACTATCTTTGTGCCTCAGTCACTTTTTTCTCTGTTTTTAATCTAGGTGTGTATCTATGAAAAGGTGTGAACTTCCTCTTCATTGTCTTCTCTGTGTAGGAACATTAATCTCCTTTGATAATGGAAATATTGGCATTTTATTCCTGAGATCAAAGGGGCAGCTGAATCTCAGTGATGTAAGATGCATGGAACATGTTTTGTTTCTTTAGGGATAGGACCATGCAAAGAGGCCTCAACTGCATCATTCTGGTTTTCCAACAGTCAGTTTAATCCATGCTTTCATTACAACCACATCTTTTAAAGGTTTTGAAATAGTTTTTTAAAGCAATAATTAAGGAGCTCACATACAAATCTTGTTTCTTTATTCCGTGAACTACACAGATTGAAGCTTTTTTCCTTCCTCCCCTAAATTTTCCTTTCTTTGCATTATTAACCCAGAAGTAATTTAATTTTCAAAATCTAGTTTCGGTGTTAAAAAGAGAAAACATGCATTTGATATTCTTCCATGGAGAGTAAAAGGCCTGTGAGCTCTTTTGCCTGCTACTCTGTGGATGAGCATGCCTATTCTTGTAGTGGCATTTTTCCACGCCTCACAAGTTCAGCAATGCCAAGCTGCTGCCACAAATAAAAGCAATCCAGTAGGCTGCATATGTGCACGTGTGTGTGTGTGTGTGTGTTTACATATCCTAGTATATTTCTCTGGAATTGTGTCTGGCAGGATTTATTCTCCCATTTTAACAGTAATCCATTATTTGCCCACCATCCGAGAGCCTAGGGATTAATGGGGTTTTAGTATCTGCAATACAACAAGCTGTATTTAAAGTAATACTTGTTCCAAACAGAGTAAAATAGGACATGTCCTGCATAGATGTTAACCCTTTTACTCTAGTCTCTCAAGAATTATACTTGAAGTGCATTTTAGCTTGTAAGCCACCTACCTTTAGAATATCATGAGAGTAATTTCCTTCCATAAGTAATACACTCCTTTGATACAGAACTCCAATTCCCAGTTGAACACAGACATATGAGCTTTCTTTAGGCAATTTAATCCCTGAAAGCATCAGCTTTTCAGTTCACAAAATAAAAAAAAAGCACCCCAAAAGACAAGTTTAAAGCAAATATACATAATGAGGTGAAGATTAGTAACTACATTTTGTAAAACTGTTTTAAAATTTATTTCCCCCCTCTAAAGGGGGGAAATGATCCTTGAAGTTTTAGTTTTCATAGTTTTTAGATTCTGCACTGCCTAGTTGTCTAGCTCTGATCTTCACATTAAATGTAAGTAAATTCTCTTCACAGAGCAGGTAGACAAAACAATCATTTTGCAGCTTGAGACCAAGAGCAACTCTTAGAATTTTCAGTGCTAAAAATCTTAAGAGTGGACTGAAGAGAGAAAACAAGAAGCATAGGACTTCTTAACCTGAAGCTGTAATTGCACAATTCACTCCAAATTTCAAACAGATCAAAACTTATAAAAGTGTGAGACCTTGCGAGCAGTTGCCTATTTTGTGACCATTTTGGGTTCATCCTGGGTGTAGCCCTGGCTGGGCTCTTGTACTGCCCAAGGTGTATCCATTAAGGCCTTTTAATAAATACCTACGTAATTCCTTTAGCTCTTTTCAGTCTCTGTTCCAGGTCAGCCTCCCAAGACATCATTTCCACCTTTAAAATTCTATCATTCTGCTGTAATGTCCAATTAACATCTATTCATAAATCCTGTTGGAAGTACTTTCTTCCATTTTATTCAAATTAGATTCATTTTTCACTACATCATCCTGTACGTCCCAATTTTTCTGTTCTTTCCTAATTTAAGGTCACAGGTTCTGAAGCCCCTGATGGACCATCATGCAGCTCTCCAAGTAACCTGTCTAACATTTTCCAGCTGTAAAACAAGAATTACAATGTTGAACCTTCAAATGAGTCAAGCCTGAACTGGGAGAAAACAGAACTTGGCACCAGGGACAGAACTGAAAGGTTTCAGCAAAGGCGAGATTCGAACCTACTTGGAGCTGTCTGATGCCAGAATAAAAGAATGCTAAATTCCCAGAGCATTTACCTACACTCAGCAGTCATGACACACTGCCCATGGAAAATGTTTTGCTTTTAAGTAAGTACAATACTTCAAGGTCACAATTCATTTTAACAAACCTGAAGTACAAAGCTTTGTGTTACAACATATCCCACTCAGAGCGCTGGATGTAAACCAGAGGGCATGCAGACACTGATAAGCAACAAGTAATAACTATTTCCTCCTGTGCACTGTGATGAGATGTATGTCTGCTCAAGAGATGGAAAACTCCAGGTGGCTGAACAGTACAGCAGGAAATGCCACCCTATGTCAGCAAACAAAGGCTGGTCTGGGCAAACTTAAAAAGATAAATCACAACTGGGGCTCAATTAAATTTCTCATTCTCTGGAGATAAGGCAGCCACATACCAACCTGAAACCATCCTGAGCAGATGAGAAACGAGTAAATTGCAATGTGCCGAAGATAAGGCATTAAGAAGATAAAACAGTCTGATTTGAGAGCATCCCAGTACCAGAACTTATGAACTGAAGTAAGTGAAGTAAGTAGTCCTTTACAATACACTATCAAGCATCAAGGGTGGTTATGTTCACCCCAAAGAAGTTATAGCACAAGCAAGAGAAAAGAAATTAAAACCCTGTCCGTACTAAGGACAACATATTATAAGCCCAGACTATTTTCTAAGCCTGAGTGAGCTGAATTTACAATTGTAATAAGAGAGATAATGTAGTTTAAACTATTTTAAAAAATTCCATGTAAGCCTCATCCCTTTTAATGTCAAGTCACTTTCAGAGCATAACTTATTAACAAATCACTCAGTGTTACACATTCCTTTGAGAGACTAAACACAAAGAGAAATGGTATCTTTTTCTGGCTACAGTTAACTACAGCTCTCTTCAGGATACATCCAAGTAACTAAAAAAACCTCTAAAATTATTTGACAAACAAAAAATACCCAATGTGTTCAGAGAGTCATTACTTCCCTGAATCCACATCCCGTGCAGTTGACAGCTTCAGTTTTTCTGCCCTGCCTCCACTCTTCTGTTCTCCTCACTCTGGAGAATATCCTCCTGTGGCAGGATATTCACCCAGAATTACAGCAGTCAGCATTTTAGAGTGATCAGCTAAGCCACTTTGAAGACAAAGGCAAGAAAATAATTACAAGTGATTACCTATTAAAGTCTGACTTAATGGATACCTTATAAATTCAGGATCTTTGAGAACAGTGAAGAATAGCATTATTGTAAGTAAATGGGAACTTTGGGATCACACATATCTCCTGTGTAAGTAAGTGTCATGACAGGAACTGCAGAACCAGAGGTTTGAGGAACAGTCTGAAAAAGGAAAACTTTCAGCATTGTGAAATGCTAATGCTGGGAATTAAAAATGCAAGTGCAGGCAAAGATCTTTAAAACCGCAATTTAAAAATACATATTTTCTGAGTTGCACATTGGTCTTAAGAATTATCACCAACAGAGTATCTGAGACCCATTCCAGAAAAGTTACAATAAAAATACAGTAAGATAGCAGCAGAGGAAGCCTCTAATCTCAATACTCCCTTTCATATCAAAAGCAGTCAAAGCCAGAAGGCTGAACACGTAGCTTCAGGGCAACGACTCACTTCTCTACTCACTAACACAAAGCACACTTCCAAATAGAGCCAGTGAAAGTGCACATCTCTCAGGCTATGTCCAGATTACTCCTGCCTCTAGCTGTTGGCAAGTAGAAATGCCCCTCAATCTTCATGCTTCCCCATCTCCACTGCTCTGACGTGAAAGGCAGAAGGGGATAAAACCACTGAACTGACAAACAACGGAACTAAGGAACACAAAAAACACCAGGGCTTTATAGCTTCAAGTTCCATTAGAAAAATTACAAAAAATTTACAAAAAACTGCATTGGAAATGCTTCAGGACAGTCTCCAAAACTTATCAACTTTTGCTAGGCAGCATCAACTAGTTCTTGTGGAAGCTCCTTTTGTCAGTGACTCATACCAGGGTGTTGCTCTTGAAAATGTCTTCTCATTGAAAAATTTGGAGATTTAAGAGAAATAAGAAACAAGCAATTCAAGGGCTCTAGCACTGTTGTCCAGATCAACAAACAGCACAATCGACTTCCTGCCCATGTTTAAGTGGAAAGCCTCAGCTCTGTGGAGCCTGCAGATATTAAAAGCATATTACGTCCTTCTTCAACTATGTTGATAATGGCAAGACACATTATCATCAACAGAAAGCTGGCATAATTCTTGTTTCCAACATCCTTCAAAGAGCTACTTTCCATGTCATCAACTAGTATCATATTAAGTAAATAGCAACAATGCAGCAAATGAAGGGCTAAAAATTTCACAGCCATAATATAAAAGAACATAAAATATTCAGTTAATTTTATTCAGGTATTTATACATAAACAGAAAACACTTCCTTTGTTTTCTTTGTAAACAGTTTAGTACTTGAACATCTCTAAAGATATTTTAAGTTGTGTGGTGGCTAATTTAAAGGTAAGAGAAAAATCCAGAGCAGCTCTATCAGGCTTAAAGCCATACAAGCAGATCAGGTTTTATAAATAAAAGCCAAGCATTTTGGTGCTTTTTTGATTCTGCCCCCTTTGATAAGGTGTTCCCTCAGGCTACTTCTAACAGCAGCACTGAATAGGAAAAAGAAAGAATTTCAAGCCTCTTAATGGCAGCTCAAAACATCACTCAGTAGGGTAACTCTGAAATCTGAGGGCTCTCTAAGGTTGTCAGTGTTTTTACTGAGTCTTTCCTAGGATTACTGAATGCAGTAGAATGATTGAATTTAATGAAAAAGAAAGCCTGAGTTTTAGGCATTTTAAGCCAGAAGCTGCACTTGCACAGAGCACTTGTGCTGGGCACAGAGCCCGCACTGAACCAGTACTTCAAGCAGCAAGGTGGTATGTGTGCCTGCTGGTGGGGTGATCTGTTCTGCAGTTACAAGGCACACGAATGTGCCTTGTGAATGTTTAATGAATGAATGTTTAATTCTCCTTTATAAGAGTTGCATAAATTACAGTGTTAGATGTATCCTTAGCTGTATCTATGACTCCTTTTCCAGAAAGGCTGAGAACCCCCATTCATGGATAATTTCCTTAGGTAACCAGGGTTAGGATAATTTATGTCTTCTGAAGCATCCAGCAGTCAGTTACGCAGCACTATGTGCAGGGCTTTTCCTGCCTCTCTTTTAAGACTGGCCTCCCCACTCTAAACACCTACCTGTTGAACCTCTTCCATACATCAAAAGAGACACTAAACAAACTTCACTTTCCAAACCACTTTAAACATTTATGGCATAGCGTGCAACAAAACTGTAAAAGCCCCTTGACAAAACACAAAATGGAAATAATCTAAACAAGAGACAAACAACAAAATATCAACAAATTAACTAGGGAAGGAAGCCTGAAGCCAGAAGTAAGAGAGCATAGTTTATTCTTTTGTAGCAGAGCAACAATTTTACTGCAAGGTCAAAGCAAACTGCAAAGCTCAGCTGTACTGAGCTTTGGCCCAAATCAGGTGGGAGTGCACCAGATCATGACCAAAGGCTTCTCAGACCAAAAATTAACTTTCCAAGTTAAAAATGGACAGACCAGGAAGAAAGCAGTATAGGAAAATAACAGATTCCTGGTGTAGGTGACAAGCTTAGCCTAAGAAAGAAACCATGGACACTTCCTCTAAAAGCCTGTGAGATTTCTAAGCTTCTGTTATCAAGCAATGCATCTGGTAGTGGGAATTCGGCAGAGTTTAGTGAAACATGGCAGTAGATGAGATGATAGCACAGAAAAAGCATGTGAAAAATGACTGATCTTACACTAGGAAACAAAATCAGCTTACAGAATCTATAAAGGATATCAGTGGGAGGTGTAAGAAAACCTACAATCAGAGAAAGTGCTACTTTTCCCAAAACAAAGGTCAGATCATAAGAAACTGAATTCAGGCTACTTAAACCACCAAGAAAATCTGGACACGGTTATTAATAGATTAGTATCTCCTCCTTGGTATATTGAAAACAGATATGAAAGCAACTTGTTATCTGCAGTCTTCCTTGTGGTAAAATACATTATGAATCAAAAAAAAACCAACAAGAGTGTGATACAAGAACATTCTCCCTTGGCTTTTGTTTGGATTCTATTGTGGTAAGAACCTCAGGCTATTTAAAAGCCACCACAAGGAACATGCTTCTTTCAGCTGCATCCCTAATTAGTTTTTTTACTTTGAATACCTGCTTTCTTCATTTTATCACTCTGTTTCAGAGAAGCTTAGTGCTTCCAACCTGTGTACCTTCCATGACGGTGAGTACTGCTGTTTTGGATACACCAAGTGACATATTTAGCAACCAAAGTAACACTTAGGAGAGAGAGTAGAACACTGCTTTCCAAGACAGGTTTTATTTCACAGCAGCATGGTGCATACAGTTAGCACTGACAAAAGACTAAAGCTGTGCCAAAATACATTTCACTAAAAGATCATGGTAATACCTGAACACTGTCTTTGATTTAAGGAACAAGAACACTAATATGTAACTGCAACATTGTTATTGCTCTGCTCTGGGGTATACTATTCACAAAGTAATGTGCTCTTATTGGACTCATGCATGTGCAGGTCTCATGTTAAGTACACTATAGCTGAAAAGAATATAGATGATGTATTTGACCATTTCAAATGTGGTATGTTAGAATTTTGCCAGCAAAATTCTGAAAGCAGGGACAATTCTGGCATCCTGGATTTCAAGAGAGAATGAAATTCCTTAGCTCAACAGATGCTAAAAATACCACAGAAACATGCAACTATGAAGACTTTCTTTTTACTTCCCCCTCTAGCAAGGAGGGTTAACATTTATGTCCATGGCATTAAAGGTGCCTCAGATATCAGCATCTGCCAAAGACATTGAGAAAAAATAATCACTTCAGAACATGTCCCCTGGCAGAAGGAGGGGACCGAGGAGACCCACGGCAGAATGGAAGCAGGTTACTACTGCTTGCAGGGACAGGCAAGTTCCCTCCCCACCTGCCTCACCTTCTCAAGTGCCCTTACACAACAGGCGTGAGGCCCTGGAACAGGATGGACAGACAGCTGATGATGCAGGCAAGGTTTTCCTGCTGTGCTGATCCTCCTTTCTCTGCTGAACAGTGACAGGACCCAAGGGAACACATAAAGACACATCAGGGAAAGTGTAGGCTGGATATAAGAAAAGATTCCTCACCAGAGAGTGTTTGGGCACTGGAGCAGGTTCCCTAGGGAAGTGGTTACAGCACCAAGCCTGACAAAAGTTCAAGCAGCATTTGGACAACACTTCTGAGCACACAGAATGTATTTTGGAGCTGTCCTGCACAGGGCCAGGAGTTGGACTTCATGATTGTTTTGGGTCACTTCTGACTCAGGATATTCCATAATAAACAGAAGTTTAAAAATAGAAGGAACATTTAAAACATTGATCAGAACATTTTGCAAATTAACTTCCTGCTTCCAAGGTCTATTTTGAGAGGCTGGTGGTTGTTGTTACTGCTACAAGACCCCATTAGTCCTTCCCCAGAAGACGGCCACTCAACATGCAATGGCTGAACATGAAGTGGCTGGGACACTTAGGCAGGCCATGGAAGTGGTTGAGATGCAGGAGTTAAAATGAAAGAAGGCACATGAAAGGAATAAGTCTGGGCAGATGAGGCATTTCTCCTTAGAAACTGAACTCAACTGACAAGTTGAATGCACAGCAGGGGACAAACTCAACTTTTATCCAAGTTTGCGTGTTTCACTTAGTTTATGATACAATGGGAAAATATGTAACAGTATTTTGGGGCTGAAAATTAGCATGTTTTTCAGCAAGTCTCTTGAACATGCAAGCACACAATACCTGCAGAGACAGAGAAAAATGCTTGCTTATCACTTGTCTCATTTATCAGACTCATTTACCTCAGAGTTACAGTACACGCTTTGCTATTTGTCAGAAATGGAAAACATTCCTGTACTTACTCAGAGGTACAAGTGTCTGATTAAACACTCCACTTAGTGCAACCGAGCATGGCAGAACAAGGGCTGTACAACACAACACAGCAAAATGACATGAGTAACTGCAGGGAAAGGACAACTAAGTGCCTTTCATCAAGCATGCCAAGAAGGGCACGCATCTCTTTTTTTGAGACATATCCTGAAGAATTTTGGCACTTAGTAACAAGCAAGTCTCCTACAACACTTGAAAGACACACTTCAGAAACTAGGTTAGTGCTCAACAACATGCTATTAGGATCTTAAACACAAGGATTGTTTTAATCATCAAGCCAATGCACACCACTGTATCAGCAGGAACAGTTTGCTGCTTCCCTTTCCTTCACTTTCCATGTACCATCTCCTCCTGCTTCATGAGTCATTACTCACAGACCACTGTATTAACATATGTGGATTTCTTGGGCAGTAATTTAAACAAATCACAGAACTCAAGTCAAGATTTTTTAAGGACTGAGCCTTGGGATTCTCAAAAACAAACAGAATATGCCATTTTGCTATCTGAAATACTTTGAACTGTCACATCATATTCAAATGTATGTTCAAAAAAAGAGACAAATAACTTTGAGTCCATATGAGTACAGCTAATGTTTTAAAAGATAGCATGGTATTCAAGCAAGAGAGGAGGATCACAGCTTCCCATGCTGGTATCTCAGAGTTAATCTCCCACAAGTCTGCTTGACTAAGACTGAAATAAAACTGCACTCATTAGTTCAAAATGTTAATGGTCACACTTTAATATTTGCATGCCATCAGTCTGGTATTCAGGCTTTGTGCAAGGACAATGCCTAATGTGAGGTTCTTTTTTCCAAACTTTAGTTTCCCTAGAGCCAAATATTAGCAGCTGAGCATATTAATGTGAGGTTTCTTTATTCACTCTGGGTTTCTCTTGGTTACTGTAATGCCACCAGTAGTAACTGGGGTTTTTTGTAACATGTTTGTAAAACTACTGTATGACCACTGTAATTTCTATATGTTCCCTTAGCTTGATTTAGATGCCACATCATAAAATGATGTTTCTCACAGTCCTAACCATATTCCTCGTTAATTCCACCTTCATACAGGCAGAATTTCGGCCAACAGCACTGGACTCAGAAACATACTCTAAAGCTACTTAAAAATATATGAAAACAAAGAATATTTCTGTATTTTCTGTTTTCCTAACATATGCTCTGAAATTTTCTTTTATGTAACAGTTTGCTATATACTTTTTCACACAACAGCCATTTTAAATTCTATTTTTTTAAAGTATTTATAATATGAATACATCCCTTCATTCTTCAAAGATTTAATCTAAAAAGTAACCAAATAGTTAAAGATTAAATCCTTTTTAAATTAAGGTGGTAGAGGACTGAATTTCACTTTGGACTTTTTAATGTAATCATTTTCTTCTACCATCATTGTCTAGCCACACCCAAAGGCAACTCATACAGAAGTGAGGGCATCTCTACACCTCCACTAAAACGTTATTTATTCTAGAAAGACAGTTTACATCCTCATTGCCCTTTTCCCTTCCCCTCCTTTTCAATTCCAACAAATATAGGCTCTTTCTAAAGACTTTGGACAGATTCAGTCTCAAGGACAGGAAAGTAACAGCAGTTTAGAACAGACTTTTTTGATCCCCATCCATGCAGATTATCAGTTAATTGCTTAATTCTCACCAAGGCTGGTCAAACAGCCCTTATTAAAAAAAAAGAAAAAAGAAATAAAGAAAATTCAAAACTTTAATAATTTAGTTAACTATATAAAAACAATATTGATACTTACAGGCTGAGGCTGTTCTGCAATACAGCAGTTGAAACACAACCAAAACTCACTCATTGTTTACAGTCTGAAGTGGGAACACAGATGAAAAGCAGGAGTCAACCTTTGTAAGTCTGCCTGTTCTTTGAACAGGTTTATTTTTAATGGCTCCAATGTGAAAATTTTCTTTTCTGATGAGCTCTTCTCCAAAGACAAGTCAGCCCCAGGACAAAGAACTTGAAGGCAAAAAGTTACTTTAGCGTCTTCTTCCAGAAGGTTGATCCCAGCACCAGAGAAATATTACGAATGCTTCTTTGGTCCCTAGCGTTACGTGAACCTGAAAACAAAAGCACATGAATCAAAAAGAGAGAATACAAAGAATCCCAAGCTCCAAGCCAGCCACCCACACCACTGAGTTCTTGGTAATACCCTGAATCACAGATTGAAAGACTTTAGCAAACAAGTCAGGTGCTTTTTTCTACTGTGACTACCAAAAATGGCATATAACATAAATCCATAGGAGACTTACCTTCCAGCTTTGGTTAGACTAAGTGATACCAAGAATTGGTATCCAATCTTTTGGCAGTTATCTCTGTTTGTTTCTAACTTTCAGAAAGTGATAATTGCCCATACACCCCTTTATCTTATTAGAGAATCGTGCCTGTTAACACGTCATACTTCTCAATGCATACATACTTCTCATTATACACTCACAGTGTGAGATTTAAATGGTATTTAACCTCAGCCCTGTTACACAATTGTCAATTAAAGGTATGCTCTCCTAAATGTCAAGGAAACAAATATATTTCTGTATATAGAATATTTGCAAAATGGCTGGACCTGGTCAACACAATGTATTTTCTCTCCTTCCACCCTCTTCTACCCTATGCCTCATTACAGTTTACTTCAAAATAGGGTATTAGTTGTAGACCTTGAAATTGTTCCCTTAAACCTCTAAAACTCCTCAAGTGGAACAAATGAGGCTCCAGATTCCAACAATTCCTTTGCTCAAATAATGTTTATTGGTAAACCTCCATTCTGGTTTCTTTCAGTAGGAATGCAATAAAAATTCCTGTGAGACTTCATTTATCTTGCAACATATCAAACTTTACTTGCAGAGAAAGCAAGATAATGAATATTGAGAAGGTTTTTACTGGCATACTCCTTAACAATTCTTTATACACTTGCATCTTCATTTACACAGATGTTTGCACAACTATGCAATTTCTATTTCTATGCAATTCCTCACAGTATGAAGTGGTTTGGAGGCTCCATGCAATGCATGAAACTAGGCATATATCAGTGTACACCTTCTGTGGCAGAGCAGCTCCACTTTGCTACCATCTTCATTAGTTTGCTACGTGCCAAACACATGAGCAAAGCTGTCCCTCATTTATTTACACACACACCAAATCACTGCACTGTGTGGCCGTGACAGGCCATGTACTTTCCACAACTACTCTCTACAACACGCAC
The DNA here is from genome assembly GCF_027579445.1 of Ammospiza nelsoni. Lineage (NCBI taxonomy): Eukaryota > Metazoa > Chordata > Aves > Passeriformes > Passerellidae > Ammospiza > Ammospiza nelsoni. The sequence continues at coordinate 27,316,845 of NC_080669.1, read as the reverse complement.
AAAAAGAATTCAGCGGAACCTTTTCCATACAATCTCCAAAGCTTTTGGGAGGCTCTCACATTTCTTGGTTTTTAAGACCTTATCTGAAGCTCCTTGAGAAAAAAATGCATGCCGCAGTAACAACATCTAAATAGCAACACCCCATCTAAAGTACTCTCATCTCCTAGCTTTGCAAAATCAACTGATACTGTCAAAATTAGGTTTATCTGCCTGCTTCTTAGATTCCTTGCTTAAAGATCAGAACAGGAAGCAGCGAGGGGGGATATGCTTTGCTAGGTTATCCTGTTGCTAACACTATATAAAACAAAGCAACTTTATTAAACAGGATACCTTGAGGGCAAGAAAGAAACATAAACCAGCAAACAATCCCCGCTCTGACAAAAATACTTTTGTACAACCTTTTTCTTGTCAGACACTTGAAAAGAAGGTCTTAGAACAGTGCTAACATGATATATTTTCACTACTTAAATGATGTTTTTCCTTTCCTTTTCCTGGTTTAAAGATCACCATCTAAATCCCATGAATGGATCATGAAATTGCAATAAAACTTGGGTTTCAGCAAGTAGTGTGAAACGAAGATTGAAAATAGAAGTGTCTACAGAAGTTCTCACTCCATACTTAGGCGGTTTCAGACCCATTTTCTCAATTATTCTGGCAACTGAAAATTTCATTAACTTTAAATAGCAAGAGTAACAAAGAAAAGCTTGACAGAAAAATACTCTGCTGATCTCTACGGGCTCAGAATTTGCACACCACACAATTATTTTCTAAATTTGATTCCGTATGTTATGAAATCAAAAGTAAAATACAGTTAACTCCTGTTAAGCATGTAATATTTGCTACTTCTAGTCCCGTGGCTGTACAGCTTATGTCTCCGTAAGAGCTGGTTAATTTACTTCTAAGACAGGCATGAAGTTTTTCTGAAACATAGCAATGCCCTTCCCAATGCTAGTGGTTCAGATTATGAGGAACTGAGAAATCAAACACTCAAAGTTAGCATTTTCAAGTTTGATATAGTGTAAGCTGTAGAGCAAGGAGTGGGTGTTGCACAGTGAGCTTTTCTTGCTGTGCAAGGAGTCTGATTTGTGACTCCTGAAACTGTGATACTTGTTGCTTCCTTCCAATCTCTCTCTGACTAAGTCCAGAATTGATGTATCAAATTCTTACTGTCACAGAGGTTTAACTTTGATCTGCACGTCACACCCAAGTACAGAAGACACACTCTGAAGGGCAGGGAGATTTTTTGTTGATGTGCCTCTGTGTTTGCTCACTCATAGCTGGCACACTCCTCCAGCTCACCGCAGCCTCGGGCACCGTGCTGAGCTGCAGCCCTGGCAGCAAACCTGGAGGGCTCCGTGTGGGCACCTGTGAGCCTGGAAAGCTCCTCCTGGTTACAGAACACCCAAGGGTGCAGAAGCCTTGCTCTACACAGCCACTCTCTGCATGCAGGACTTGTGACCTCCAGGACAGTCAAAACGGACCCCCTGCCTTAGATCTAAAGCTTTTGAATGACAAAGCCAAGCTAAAGATTGTAAATAATAATCTCTGATTACATGCTTATTCTTAAAAAGGCGTTTTCAATTCTACAGACTGTAAAGTGCTACATTTGCCTTTAGTTTGGTGGTTCAGCAATCACCAACACTTTTTCAATCTGTTGACTTTTAATTAAAACACACAGTTGACATATCAGTATGTCTGGAAAAAACTGACATTAACTGCACCTCATAAAAGGAAATGAATGCTTAGCAGTACTTTTCAGAGCTCTGGAATTTCATACATCTTCCCAGTCTGCTAAACAAATGATTTTAACAGGAATCAAGTCAAAATAAATATCAGGTATAAATCTGTTGCATCAATATGGAAAGAAAAGCAATTAAGCTGAAAGCAAAAAGGTGTATTGGTGCTAATGGTGATGTTAATGACAACATACTAAAACTTCTCTTATGCTGTCAGTTGCTTGTTTAAAGATCAAGTTGAAACAAGAAAATTCTGCAGTTCTTTTCCAAATTATTTGTTATAAAGAAAGAAAGAGAAAAAAAATATAGTGGCCTACAGCTTCTAGTCAGGTAATTATCTAACATTAGCACACCAGCAATCTTGTAGGAAATTGTTCCTGCAAAGCTTGAATTGCACCCCAAGCCTAGCTGCAATTAACGAGGCCTCAAAATATTTGCAGTATTTCTCATCTAGTTCCCTCCTTTTTCATAGGATTAAGATTTGAATCACAGAACCACAGAACGGTCTGGGTTAAAATGGACTTCAGAGACCATCTTGTTCCAGCCCCCCTTCCACAGGAACACCTTCCACCAGCCCAGGTTTCTCAGGGCCCCATCCAACCTGGCCTTGAACACTGTCAGCGATGGGGCATTCACAACTTCTCTTGGCAACCCGTGCCAGTGTCCCAGCACCCTAACACGGCACGGTTTGCAGTACTGCTGCCTTTGTCAGAGCAGACCTGCCAGATGAAGAGCACAACAGAGGCTGAAGAACGCACTCCACAGTAACAGCTCTGCCACCCTTTGGTTTTGCTCTTTGCTCAGTCTGTGGCAGAACACCGTAGAGCTCACATTGAAAAGACAAGACAATTGCTCTGTCTAAACCAGAAATTTATCAGTGATGAGTGGTGAAACGCCAATTTGTTTTTCCCATGTAAACTTTCTGAACTCTGAGTGCAACTTATTTTAGAGTGGATGATTCACACTGCAAAAACACACAGGATTATCATGCTGAACAACTCTGTTGCATCTTAAGGCTTTTATACCTTAGTTATTATAACAATTTAATAACATATCTAGAAATTCTAAGTATAAAGAAATCAAGATTTTAAAAATAATACATTGTTTAAAATTCAATGTGAAACACCAAAAAGGTAATTTTCTTCACTCTAAGGTTAATTTCACGGTGGCTGGTCTAATGCAAAAACCAAAACTACTGCTTATTGTTAAATACCAGTCACAAAGGCAGGAAGTGCAAGCACTGCATTAATGATTAGTGGGCAAAGTACACTTTATATTACAGTATCACCAATTTTTCTTACTAAAGCAGTACTAGCATTTTGGTGAGAAATATACAGAGCAGGAAAGGTAAACTAAGACATCAATTTTCCCTCTGAGCCTTTCAAATTTATTGATCTAGAACAGGTTAGACAGCATTTACCTTAACTGATCCAAACAGGAATATGCACTATGCTGTGGAGAGTCAGTTAGAATAAAACTACTTAATAAATATACAGCTTGAGAACAGCCTGGTCTTTTTAAAAAGGCATCCTTTTAAGGATGAATTTTCGATATCTTTTGACTGTATGCTGTTCACTGTGGCTTTACACAGGAAATGTGGTAACAACGCTCTTTGACAATCACTTGAAATAAATAAAACCACAGGAAGAGAAAAAAAAAACCTACAGGTGTTAGCATCTGAATTTAACTAGGCTTGCTCAAAGCTCAGAGTATTATTTAAGAAGAAGGGGGGGGAAGCGTAAAAAAAAAAATTTTGTTCAAATCATGAACAAAAATCATGCCATGCCATGGTATGCCCTGACACAACATCACAACATGATGTGCCATAATAAGCATATGTAGGCACAAAGTCACAACCAAGCCCACTAACAGTATTTTAGTCTCAAGTACTTCAAAGAAAAAAACCTTCCAGTTGTTCTTGCTATAGGAGATTAATCCCATGAAATACATGGGTATTTTGATTTGGTTTTTATGCCTTAAAGGCTTTGAAAAACTGTTATTTCCTTCAATCCTGCAAGTTGTAAGTAGAAAATTATCATTTCTGAATGTACTTCTAAGATGTCTTTCACATTTTGCACTTTAAATTTCTATTGTAACCACACTATTTCATCTTGATATGACTAAATTAAGTCATGTGGCAACTAGAAACAAGAGAGGAAGAGGATTAAGGTGTGTCCAAGCCAAGAGAGAGGCTAAGCTTGTGCACACTTATACACACCTACAGCTGTAGCAACCAGAGGACATTCTACAACTCTCAAAGGAGAAGAGAGATGTTTTCACTTTCCAGCCTGATTTTTTGAAACAAACCATCTACAAGAAGCAAGAGGTTTTAAACAAATACAACCTACAGATAAAGTTGCTTCCATTCGTGAATTTTGTATCAAAAACTTTATCTCATCAGGTCACTGAACTTACAGAAGCACTCTTCCTCCATTCCCCCCTACAAGAACAGACACTTCTGGGCACTTTGACACTGATTTTAATGCAGCAATTGTCTTCTGCACTTTCAAATCCTGAGAAACTTGAGCTGCAAATAACTCATGCCACACAAAAGATAACATTCACCATCAACATAGCCTGAATAAGGCTGAAATTCTTTTTTCATTTCCTCATAATCTTCCCATATTGATTCTGCTTCAGTGCCTCCCAAGTCCCTCAAGGTTTAGTTTCAATATATTTAACAGTCTTCTTCAAAGTCTGAATTAGGCTTTCTTGTGCATTTTTAAACCCTGAATGCCTATGTCCTGACTGTAAAAAAGCTACTTTTATTCATGTCTTTGTGATACAATTTTTCACATTACTACTAAAGTGGTAAGGCAATAGGTCTTGATTTTGGGATTATTGGTCATCTGGAGTAAATTCTTTTTTTTTGCCCCTATTAATACCAAAATGGTTTTCACTAGTATATTTCCTTAAGCAACTTAGAAATAGTTTGTACTTCAAACCAAGCTCAACACAAACTAATAGCCATGAAAAATTACTAGTATTAGAGCAATTTTCTTCTGAGTTTAAGGTTTGAAAACTGTTGAAAACAGGGCAGTAGTCTGAAGGTACTATTTACAGCTTACTTAGAGGAGACGGGGTGATTTTTTTAAATTGTAGTTGTTGCTAATAGTACAGAATCTAGCTTTAGGAACAATCACATCTTTCACTGAACACCTTCAGTTTTTGTGCTTTCAGCTTGCAGGAAGCCATCACAAGCTGCCCTGCAATAAATGTATCCACCTGGCATAATACACGGGAAAGCAGCAAAAGATACAGGAAGGAAACCACGGCAAGTTTCTAAGGAGAAATACTAGGTTTTCCTTATCAGGTTGTTGATAGCATGAGAGGGAGCTGTAAAGAAGGGGACAGCAGGAAAGCACACAATTCTGTCAAGGAAAGTACAGCTCACCAAGTGTGACAGTAAACACATTTGCAAGTGCCAGCTGTGACCTTAAAGCAGAAAGGCATTAAACTTTTTTTTTTTTTTTTACACTCCTATCTGCAACTGCCCGAGTTTTATTCTGTAGCCCTTCACTTACATTTATTTATTTCATGTGAGGGATCCAGCCCTTGAAAGGTCCTTACTATTCTGGCCACAGAACCAACAAATGAGACAGTACCACTAAGTCACATTAAAATTCTTCATGTCTAGTTCTTTTCAAAGCTTCCTTTATTGTCTTTAATTAATAACTACTTTTGATATATATGGGTTCAATGCACGTTTCTGAAACAGTCAATTCATAGCTCATACTATTCCCCACACTGACATGCCCACAGCAACCTACTTCTCTTGAAACCTCAGCACTAATAGTTCTGCACTATGAAAATTCAGAAAGACTAACAGAAAACTAATTATCCAAATTTTTTTACTCAATAACAGAAAGGAAAACCACAGACTTAATAAATATGTTCTGTTCAACCTAAGACATAGTCCAGGCACATTTTGCCCTACCTCCAAAAACAGCCAGCTAAGAACAAGTGCAAAGCCTTTCAGAATTCACTCCTATGGTTTAGAAAACCTGATTTCATACTGACTTCCTATTTGCATGAAAAAAAATGCTTTCAGACAAAGTTTTAATTGGTCAATAACATTATCTTCTTAAGTGGCAAGTTCTATAGAAGGAAAAACAATGCTTTTGTCAGCTAGCCTCCTAGTTACTTTTAACAGGTAATACCAGTCAGGGAGGAAAAAAATGAACGGGACAAAGTAATGGTTAAAGGCAAACCATCTACACTGTACCCCTTCTGTAAAGAACTGAAAGAAAGGAATCCCCAAAAAGACTAACATTCCTGAAGAATGCCCAGTTATTTTTTTATTATTATTATTATTATTATTATTATTATTGCCCTGTTCTACAGTAATGATGGGGAATCCTCAACATTGGCATCCAGTGAGACCATAATTTTAAAAACAGGGCAGCATTAGAGAGAATGGAACAGTCTATGCTCACAACATACTACATGGCAGACCACACAAGATACTGAAGGGACCCTCACCTGTTCTTAGTATGACAACAGATAAAGAGCATTACCCACAGCATTTAAAATGTTCTTTTTTTTTCCAGGGAAAACAGGAAACTAAGACATCAAGGCAATATCCAAGGGAAGTTTGGGACAGAGGAAAGGAGTAAGTGTGAACAAGAGAAGAAAGGCCATTTAAAGTGCCAGAGTTCACAGAGGCAAACTCTTAACAGTACAGGAAGTGTACCATATAAAAAAATATATCACTATGGCACACCAGTATTTCAGATTTTAGCCAGCCACTGTAAAACCTGTAAAAACTGTGGTGCCACACAAGTCTGACGCTGTACCTAAAGATCTTTTAATGCACTTCAGTAAATTACTGCTGCTACTTCCATTGACCCAAATGCCTGGTGCACAGTGCCAATTTACACACAGACACAAGGTATTCCTATTTTTTTATTCTAGTTTTGTGCAAAGCATGATCCAGGTGACAACCCACAAAAGGCAACCCAGTCACCAAAACTTTACACCATTTATACATTTCAGCAAAGAAAGAAATCATACTCCATTGGCTACAAGTTACACAGGGATCTTTCTCTAGTATTACACCTTTTTCTGGTTAAATGATTCTCATGCTAAGTAGCTCACACGCTCAGACTTTCTCCTGAGTCCGTAGGTTTGTTTAGTTCATGGGCTGTCAGTCGGTGGTCCCCATCTCCCTCTGCCAGAATTACTTTTTACTAGTTGGAGCTGGTCTCAGCACAGTTGCTGTGTTTCCTTTATTAGTTTCTTCCTTATCTTAGGAGTCATGCCAAAAGTCCCTGTGGCACATAAATTCTGCTTTGTTTTTGTCCACTATCAGCGGTACATCCTTCTCCCCAAGCTTTGTCAACCTCCCCCTGGGTCTGAGATCACAGAAGAATGTCGATGCTAAAATTTAACGAGGCAATTCTACATAAAAGTAATTTATCTAATACCTGGACATCACCTCCCTCTTGATTGCAAAACAATTATGAGACCAAGCGCAGTAGGCAAAAGCAGTCTCACATTTTGTGGGACTGGATAAGTCAATGTTACCCCATGAAACTACCCAGGATCCACATGGGGCCATGTGAAAAGCCAGATGAATTTTCTCTGTTCAAGTCCTCAGCACAGACTATGCATGCTTCAAATGGCTAGAATGTATCAGCAGGATGTCTCTGCTTTAACTTTCAGTTCCACAGCATGCAAAAAACAAAACAGAAACAGGTTTTCGTTAAAAACGCAACAGAATTGGGTATTTTTAATCTGCTATAATTTAAGTTTGTTTAGATGACTTGAGCTCTGTGTATGCATCCACATGTAGGCACATGGGACATGGCTTAAAGAAACTTGAAAGCTAAGACAAATCACAATTTCAAAGATACTTTGGGTCACTCTAGAGTAGAAGTGCAATTTAGGACTTCTGGAGCGGGTACTCAGAGAAGCTGTAGGCAGAGGCCGGTGAGCTCATGCAGTCATTTTCTCAAGTGTACCAATTCCCAAGAAGCAGTACATTTTCTTGTCACTGCCCAGTGTGAACTCACTTAAATGACCACTCTGCAGCTTAATACAGGTGACATCTCTTGGCTTCAATGTCTACCTCCGTTACTGTTTGCTCATGTGAAAAGCACTCACACAAGAGCCTCACACACACAAGTCTAAATCAGGCTTTGACTGGTCTGAAGTGGTGTCAGTTTTTCCTGACCAGACACTTGAGAAAAGTATACCGAACACTCAGTTCATTTTACAGGCAGTCCATCTTCAGACCGAAATTGGTACAGAAATATCACCCAAATTTGGCAGAAAAAGCAGGATGTAACTGAGGCATATGGCAGAGCCGGAAAACAAATTTTAGAACTTGTGAGAGGTGGCAAGTGCTAACTGGGCCTGTTTGGATTTCACTTTAAAGATAAGCATGGGGAGCGGCACGAATAGACTCACAAAGCAAGTCTCATAAAGAATGCTCTAGTCAGAAATCTGTATTCATGTAAAAACCGTGTAAAAAAATGTGTGGTTTCAGACTACACCATGTGGAGAAGAAAACTGGTAAAATGTTTGGCTTTTTCCTATTCTCCATCAATAGCTAGAGATCAGGTAGCACATTAATGAGTAACATACAGCACAAAATGATGCCTAGACAGGAGGGTCAGATTTCACCTTTTCCTAGCAGTATACAGCAGTAAATGGTTTTCTCCCCTGCCTTCAGACTTCAGTTGCTATAGGTAGGTATGTCCGGATTTTCCTTTGCCTTAAGTGACTTTAAGAAATGTCACTTAAGGCAAACAAAAATCCAGACATACCTACAGCAACAAAGAAATCTGGTCCAAGTACCTTAATTTAAGTAAGCCATAATGCAGGTAAGAGTGTCCTAATTCTGTAACACTTAAACAAGTGCAACAAAAACAATGAACTGAAATACAGCCCCTGAGAAGCACACACAGAGAGCTCCTACACTTCCACAGCACAGAAAACTCCTTTCAGCCACTTCTACACACAAGAAACCTGCTAAAAATTGTGACAGCATGTGCGTGCACATGTCCATACAAAGCCACACACACAACCTACAATTAGTAACTGCAGCAATCGTTGAATATTTCATTCCTATGGCTAAGGCTCTCATGCTATATCCAGCAAGTATGAAAACCACCAACTAGAAAGCTAATAAGCTTTTGCCTCTACAAACTTCAGATAGCCATATGATATTAAGGAGAACAACTACCAATTGAAAAAAAAATTCTAGGGATATCTAATTAGAAAAAACCAAACATATATTAGAGTTGTAGTCAGTGTGAAATAACATTTTTCAGGTCAACAGCACATTTTGATTCTTTTGCTGGAAGGAACACTTGGTTTTCAAAAGAGAATGAAATTCAGGAAAGGGAGAAAAATCAGAAACTCTTCAGTTTTTTTTATACACAGAGTTGCTCTCACTCAGGCATTACACATGCACAAAGTTATATCTCCTTACCAGCAGTAACAGCAGTACCCATACAGGGTTGTTTATCATAGAAGAAATACCGTAATTTCCAAAATATCTTCTTTGGTATCTAATCTTCAAATTTCAGCTTGATTCAGATAAAGCATATTAATAAAATGCACATTAATTAAAAGGAATTACTGTTCTTTGCTTCCCCCTTTCCTAAACTGAAATTCACTGCAAATGATCCTTAATATTGAGTTGAATTTGAGTATTTACTTTACTCTTTAAACTAAGTACTTGATCACAGAGAGCTCTTGCTGCTTACACTGATAAAAATGTTTACCTCCACGGAGTATGAAAAAAATGTAACTACAAACAAAATCTTGAAAATCCTCACTGACTTTCATTTTGTGATAGGTGCTTAGTAATTTTTCGCTTAGAGATCTTGTTTTTTGGCAAGTCCAAGATGGATGAACCCATTCTGAGTGAAGAGTGCTTTGATCCAGACGGACATCATCAAGAAGGTCTGACTGAAGTCAGCCCTGCTGTGCAGAACTCTGCTAGGCCGTATCTTCACAGGAACTAAGGAATCTAGGCCATGTCCTACCACAAGCTAACAGAACCAGCCTGAGCTGACTGTGGTGGGGTCATTCCCTCAGCCTTATCTTCTCCAAGCTGAACAAACCAAGTCACCTTAACCGCACTTCAGAATTCTTGCCCTCAAGACCTACCACCACCTTGGTCACGTTGCCCTCTCTAATAGCTTTAGATATGAAGATATTTAGATATTTAAACTGTGTAACCCAAAACCTAGCACTCAGTGTGAGGCTGCCCCCAGAGCAGAGCAGAGTGGGACAATCCCCTCCCTTGCCCAGCTGTGATGCTGTGCCTGATGCACCCCAGGACAGGGTTGGCCCTCCTGGCTGCCGGGGCACTGCCCACTCATGCTCATATTCAACTTGTCAGAAAAACCAAGCCCCAGATCTCTTTCCAACTCTCTTTCTGGATGGTTGCTTTTCAGACTCTTGCTCCCTAGTTTGTATATTCAAGCAGCATTATTTTGGATCAGACACAGAATGTGGCATTTGCTCATTTTACATTCCATAGGGCTGGTGATGGCCCAGCTCTCTGGTCTATCCCAATCTCTCTGAAGGGCCTCCCTACCCTCAAGGGAGTCCGCAACTCCTCTTAATTTAGAATAATTGGTAAAGTTACTTCATGTAGGACAATTTACTTAATATCTGCATTCAGAGACCATTTCTTAAAACACTAAAGAGCAATGTCCCTAAGACGTAGCCCCATGGAACCCCACTAGTGACAGGTCACACCAGTCTGATGTCACCCCATTCATGCAGCCCTTTGTGCCTGACCATGAGCCAGCTGCTCACCCACCACATGATGTGTTTATCCAGCTGTGGGCTGGACATTTTCTGCAGGAGGGTCCTGAGAGAGACAGTATTGAAAGCTTTACAGAAATCCAAAAAAGATTACATCAACTGGCTTTGCTTGGTCAATTGAGTAGGTTACCTTGTAAAAGAAAATTAAGTTTGGTAAACAAATATTTCCCCTCATGAGCTTATGATGGTTGTGACCAATGACTGTGTTGTCCTTATGATGTTTTCAGTAGCACCCATACCAGTTACTGAAGTGAGAGTGACAGGCCTGCAGTTACCACTCCTTCTCACCTTTCTTGAAAATTTGGTTAAATCACTACTTAGTTTGCATTCAATTACTACTTAATTGATTACCATTTAATTTACATTCAATCACTGATTAACAGTAATTTGATCACCATGTAATCACTAATAAAAGCCTTTTAGTTAACATTATAACCATGACTTCTCTAAGTTCACCTGCCACTTGGCATTTTACACATCGGACAATAGGAACAGTTTTACCAAATTAAGTTCAAAAATAACCTATTAAAATTTAGAAAAGTAAAATAGAGAACCAGGTAGTGACTTCTAGCTTTAAGCCCAAAAGACACTATGACATCTTTCCTACATATGCAGAAAAATAACTAAGAACATATAGGCAGCTTAAAATAAAACACATGGTGCACAAATTTTCAATACTTCACTGCAATTTCATTGAAGATATCAGAATTATTGACCTAGTTAAGAAGCAAAGTGCTATACAAAAAAGGAAATTTCAAAATGTTCCAGAAACATTTTAACAAAGTATATACTCTCAGCAGAACAGTTACTGCTGTTCTGCAATCTGAACCCAAAGGAAACTAGATGGTCTCCTCAGAAATGAGCTGCCTATCTTGCCAAGGAACACTGACTTGGCTTCCCTGTGTACCCATGAAAAGGTCACTGCTGTTAAAAATGTCCATTTGGGAAATGTCCTGTGGGTAATATCCCAGGGGCAGAGTAAAACTCACCAGGAGTTCTACAGCCAGTAAAAAACCACTGCAAACCTCAAACAGTTTGACTTTCACAGGGAACACCCACAAACAATGGTCTATGGCTCACCTACCCTGGACAGGTATCCAGGGAAAGGAAAACCAAGAATAAACCTGTCAAGGCTACAAGCCACTTTTCCTAATGGCTTCAAATTAGCTTGTTCCTACCAGTAAATCTTAAACAGATTCATTTCAGCTCCTGAAACCGAAAGCTGCTGACAAAGCCATTAACAGCTTGCAGTACTTCACTAAATATGGAAGCAATCTCACGTCTCTCAATTCCTGGCTTCTCACTATAAGGAAGTAAATAGGTAATGTGAAAAGCATACTCTGACACCAAATAACCATAGGATGACACTATTTGAACTCTGCAGTGAACTCCAGTTATAGTAATAACTCCAAATTGTACTGTCATAGAGCAGACAGAAAATACAAGCAACATCCCCTTAAAAAACAGGCATATTCAATTCAGATACGATATAATTTGACAGGTGTAAATTCAGCCTGCCAACAATACACTAATAAACTGCAGATTATCCCATGTCACAAACTCTCCTATCTTATCCAAGAGCCTACTAACCGAATGTGTTTAAACATTAAAACATACTTCATAGCATAAAAGACTGCTCTTTTACATTCTGAGTTTTGGGGATGTTTTTCATAAAAACAAAAGAAATCAACCAAACCTCAATTTCTTAAACTGTCAAAATGACATTCCTATGAAATAAATTGTGAAAAATATGAGTTTTCAACTGAAGAACCCTCTGTTCTCTGTGATGCAAAGTATTTTCTATAAGTTGCATTAATAAGCATGAGAGGACTGAGACAGTATACCTGGACACTTCTTGTTCTGTTCCTCAGAACACAACTACAGAAACTTTCCAGGATACATCTGGATTCAGCACATGGTCTCTTGCCCGCCCTCAAGATAACAACTTTCTTGATTGCGTCTATTTCACCATTAGCTTGGAACTTTTCTGTGAAACAGAAGCATTTGGTTGGCTTAAGGTCTGGGCTGTGTGACAGCAGGGAACCATAGGCAGATCAGCAGGTACCCTGGCAAGATCTGGAGCAGGTTCTTTGCCAAGGGGCAGGCACTGGGCATCCAGCTGGCTCCAGATCCACCCCAGGAGGCAAGCCCTGGGTCAGGGACCTCACACAGCCCTCCAAGCCCCAGGCACAGCCTCGGGGATGCTACTGCCTCTGCAAGCCCCCCAGTGCAGGTGATGTTTTTAAAAGCTGATGCTTTTAAAAGCTGAAGGAGAAAACAGATGGATATGTAGGTTACTAAGGTTTTATTTTTCTCCCCACAAAAAAAATCTGATTCACCTGAATTACATTTACACATTCATTCTGACCGCAGACGTACTTCAGCCAGCTGGCTCTGATACGGTCATGCATCTGCTGTTAATTCTCTTCCTTAAAAATGAATTTTGCTTGCTCTTAAGCGCATTTTGCACCAGAAACACACTATTATTTTTTTCCCAATACATTCCATATTAAGCTCACATCACACAATATGAATTATATTCACTGCAGGCAAACATGTCATTGTCAAAGCTGAGTCATGACAGCTACTAAATACAACCTCTTTTAAAGAGGATTTAAAGAATACATTTTTTTTTTTAATCAATTAGTCCAGGGACTGTAAAGGTAAACTGTTAACCTTATTGTTGGTAGAAGATGTTTTCTGTATGCTAAAACCTAACTCGCAACAAAGTTACTGCTTCTCAATTAAATTCAGTTACAAAAACTCTGTATCCTGCTACCCTGAGCTCGGAAAGGGATCTTCTGAATGCAGAGCCAAAGACAGTGCTGGAGTCCTAATGAGACCCCAATTTCATTTAATAAAAATTAACAAGGTCCCCAGCGCTTCTTATCAGGTTCATGTTCTTGGACTGATCAGAGAGTTCTATTCTGAATTAGTAATGATCTATCACAACAAGATGTTCCCAAAAAATCTTAACTGCACAAAAGAGCCCACAACGAACCACATCACAATCCTCCCTGCCCCCAAATAAGGATATTTAATTATTTAGCTCAAGGCCAGACAGCATTTGCCGCTTAATTCCTTTTAGCTTTCAGTTACTCATGTTCCCACACAAAAACTTCTGCCTTTGAATGTCTGTTCTAGAGACCAATTTATTAACTAAGAAATCAGAAAACATATTCTGGAAAGGAGGGAGAAAGAAGGCAATGAGGAACACAGTGGATATGAGGCTAGATCTGCCTGTGGACAGACACGCTGTGCCTACAGAAGATGCAGGTGTTTAGCTGCCTGAGGTGTGATCTCATGCACAATCACTGCGCTACACTTCATCCGCATCCCCTGGTGGCACCTCTGGAGATGCCAGGTGTGGCTGTGACGGAGCTGACAGTGCAACTGCTACACCTGACAGAACTGTGGAGCAGACTACAGAAAGTGAGTCTGGACCAGCCACTGCAGCTCCCACAGACAGACACAACCCAGACTAGCCAAGCCTCAGAGCACAGCCTCTCCCAAAATGCCTCCCTGCCCCTCACACATTCTTGTACATCCACCCCTTCATGGCCATCCCTGTAGGGTTGACTGCTGGGCATCCAGAGCTAAATCTAACTTTGTTTTTTTAAGATGTGATAATTGCAAAGCAGAGTCATGCCATATGGCCTAGCTAAAAATTAGTTCAGACAAGTGTTTTTTCTCCTGAAAAATGCAGTGTATTGCTATCTGGCACAAAGAAATCAGAGCTGCATCATGTCGAAACTAAACTATTTCCATATAATCGTAACAACAACAAAAAGAGGTACTTAAAAGATCTTGAGTTTGGCCTAACTAAATGCTCTACAGCAGCAGTGTGCTCATAAATTGCTTGTATTGTAAAATACTGAGTTACTTGTCAATAGCTACTACATAGCTCAAACAAGCTCAGAGCATGCTGCCAAGTCAGGCACATTGCAGGACACTTGTCTGTCAATTTCACAGAAAGACACTGCTGCTCTGAAGGGAAACAGAGGTGCCTAAGCTGAGCATAGATGTGGGTTTCTCATTTAGTTGATGATAGCTAGAAAGTCCTTTGTTAACAGAGTATTTTTAATCACTGTGAACAATGAAGAGACCAGTACAGTGTTTTCAACAATAAATAAAGAAAATCAAAATTAAATTACAAGGGATAAACATGAGATCAAATTATCTAGCTTATTTATCAAACATAGGAGGTTTTTATTTGCATGGTCATGCTTTCAGATGAAAGATGGAAGCATAAAACAGAACTTTAATTACAAAAAAATAATTATTATGTCCAAAACACAAAGGACATTGTTGATATAACTGGGTTATATCTTTCTAAGGCAGGTTTGCAAACAGCACTTTTGTACTCTGACACACAGACTCCAGGCCCCCATTACTAGTCTAAAACAGACTTAATCAATTTATTCATTAAATCACGTTAAATGGTATAGGGGAAAAAACAGAAAGCTATTACCAAAATACATTGCCTGGAGTTTTTTTTTCTAAATTGTAGAACAGTCTCAGTAGGCAAGTAGTGGAAGTTTCAGCCCATTACTCAGTAGGGGAAGAAACAAAAAGGTTCTTGATGTATGTTAAAAAGCTACATTACGAAAAAAAAACCCGAAAAAAGTTAATTCATTAACGATTCAAAGACTTTGCCAAAACTTTGAAAAACAGTACCAAGCAAGTAACCAGCTTTTGCTTTTTCCCTGAACAGACATGATTCATCATCTTAGATCCAGTGACTTCTTTGATATAATTTGTGGTGCCAATTTTGAGATAGAATTGTCACAGCAAAGGCTGGTAGTTACTGTAAAAAAAAAATCATGCATTTATATAAGGACTTTTGAGCATAATCAATCATCATGAATTCTATTTCTAGTATTTAACAGGAATTAGTTTAATTGCTAAAACATAACAAACAAATAAACAGGAGGCTCATGGCAGGTATAGGCTTTAAGGAAGTCTGACCTCTGCCTCTTTATGTGTGTGAGAAACTAAGGCATGCAACAATTGTATTTTAAGGCAGCCAATAACATGCATAGTCAACTTTGTTCTGAGCACACACATTTCTACCATTTCAAGGATTTCCATGTGTATCTTCTCAGAGATAAGGCATTGAGACTGCTCACAGATACTAAAGACAGAGATCCTTTCAACAGGTCAGCAGATATCTACTAGTTTTTGAAATTCTGTGTATTAATCTTTTACAATTTTATGAACAGACATACTAACAGTAAAATGTTACCTTTTCCTAGAAAGCAACACAATATATGCGTCAGCAGAAATTTTTCTATACTCCGTTCACAGAACTCTGCAGTTCACTGAATAGCATGCCTTGAAATAACCCCCATTGAATATGCACTGCTGATTACTTTAATCTGTGATGTGTTTAAAAAGAACTCTACACATCTGCCTTGGTATCTGTTTTCATTGCATTCTAGCAGTACAACTATAAAGACATTCAGACAATTTCATCACAAAATCACATTATTTTTAAAGGGAATCTTCTCAGTTATACAGTTTTACTGCTCAGAACAAACAAGCGGTCCTCTGCATGTCTGTTAGTAACACACACTGCTTGTAAATTAACATAATATTCAGATAAGACCAGGTTTCATCCTTCTTTAAGTGGAAAGATTGACTGAAGTAAGGATTTATAATAGGAATATGCTGCAGTGGCTGCAGGGTCCATGGAAATTACTTTTTTACTAGAGGGGCAAAATTACAGTATCCACAAGGTGAGTTAAGAGTATATACTTATCAAGTTCTATGTACTCTTAGCAGTGTCATTCCCCTTATGTCAATCTTGTGTATTTACAAAAGCTCTGCAGTATCCTCAGCAGCTCTTTGACAAAACCATCTAACAAATCCCTAATGGATACAGGAAGTTCTGTTCTTTAGGTAACACTAGTAAAACACATACACAGTTGTTACAGCTGTCAACGCTTACTTGCCAGACACACACCAAGCAAAACGTAAAAGAAGATTTGTTCTCTTTGCTACAAATAGGCAACAATACAGGACTGTAACTGTGCCAGATAACACTTCATTTCTCACTGTTTATTAATACAAGGGTTTGTGCAAGTCACTAGAATATTGTATTCTATTTTGAAAGGGTTCTTATATGGTGTAACAGGATTTTAAAATGCCTCATTTTTTTCTCAAGATACAGATGTTATACTTACAGCTTGAGATTACGTATAGAAGTCAAAAGCCTTGTAAGTGAGACAACTCGCAGAAGAAAAACAGCTTTAAAAAAAGGTTTGGAAAGAAACCTTGGTTACTAATGCTGACCCATGGAAGATACAAAAAACCTAATAACATCCTGTTTTCTGAAGAATATATTTGCTACAACTGCATTTCTTTGCATAACTGCTCTTTGCCAAGCATTATTAAGTTAGAAGTATGTTTTTTAAAAAACAAATATATAGTAAAGTCATTGGTTAATTTGTGGCCCCTAACATGCTTGTACTGCTTCAAATCTATCTGAATGTTCATTTCTTCTTTCATGTTTGAGAGTTTTGTCTTATTTTGTAAACTAAGAAGCAGAAAAAACCTCCATGAAGTTTGAAACTTCATTGTGTAGATAAATGCCAGATTAATGGAAGGTAACCTGCCTGTCTAGTTGCAAACAGAAACAGCGATAAATGGACAGGTATGCTTCCCATCTGAAAAGGCCTCCACAACACCATTAACCACTACTCTACACAAACAGACATTAAAGTAATAATTGAAGATCTGGAACCTCTAGTCCATTTGTATAATTTTTTAAAAATAGGCATTCAAATGCCATTTGAAGAAAAGAAGTGATGCAGTAACCATTAGTGCCCTTAGAAAGTTATTCTGATGATTGAGCCATCTAAGTCTGAAAAATACGCCCCTTCATTTCCTTACAGCTCACAAGCACTTTCTCATCCTGCCCTCTTTCCTTAACTTTTTGCCCCTTTTTCTCAAAGAATATTATCTCTACCTCCTCACTTTTAAAAAGGCAATATACAGGAAGAAGGACAAATAAGCATCTGAATAGGGTGCACATTAGGGAACTAGCGCATCACTAGCCTTTTACTATTATTTTCATTACGAATGACATCCCAAGTAAAGACGTACAACACACACTGTTTTCTTTTGGAATAAATTAACCAAGTCTTTATAGTAATTTTCCCCATTTCACAATTTACCTTGACATTTTTGCCATGAATGTATTCCATATGTTTTGGGTTTTTAAAAAATTAATAAATATCCTATTGCTCTTGTCTGTGTATCTAGCTTCCGTAGGACGACCAAACTGGTACAGCTCAAATCTCAAAGAAATAAAGACACCAGAGTGACGGACAATGCAGAACTTGGGAAAAGTAACCCCCAAACTACTAGGCGTATTCCTCAAAATATTTGCACTAGTATGCTGCTGTTAAGTCTGAAACTAATGTTAGAATTGAGTGCAACTTTTATCTTTCTGCTGGTGCTTCAAACAAACAAAACAATAACCCTCAAGGTGTATCAAGCTAGACAATTCTCAGTCTCCTAGCGCTTTTCCTTTTGTGATGTCTGCTCTTTCCTTTCTGCACTGTGAAGCAGGCATGTTAGATCCTGAGGACAGTAAGAGTAGGAGCCAAAAGTTAGAAAACAAAATAGAAAGAACAAGCCAAGCAGCCATGCTGTGTTCAGCTCTTTATGCAGTGATGGTGAGAAACAGCCATTGAAAGAGAACTAGGTTCTTTTTGCTACTGAGTCCTTTTATACTTATGCTCCTACAACTTCTGTTAGCAGAGGAGCCTGTGCTTTCTGCTTCTGCTCCATGTTGTCCAGGTCTCCACACTAGCCCAGTCTTCAGACATTTCTCTTACCTACTTCTTGATTTCTCCTCTTTCCCAAGAACAGCTGTTCTTCTCCATCAAACACATGTGGCAAGGAAAAATTGTCCATTAAATATTAATTTCCGTACCGGTAAAAATAGTATCTACTTACAGCAGGTGTTATCAGTGTGAAATAAAATCATAATGCTGTAAGATGGCACAGTAATGAAGTTACATTCTTCTCCCCGTTGTGGGCACTTCAATTTGGTGATCACATTACCTGGCAGTATTTGCTTATTCACACTGAATGAACACTTTCAAGCACAAAGACCTCACTCTGGAGACTTTGTTTGGTAGGCAGGAAAGGGGAGTGATTATTTGTAAGAAAACATATTTCAAAACAGTATCAACAACTGTGATACACATCAGAGGCATACTGTCTCCAAGCAATCTCTCTTGCATTATTTCAGTTAGTTGAACAGGTAAGGAAGGCAAATTAAATACACAACATACTTCCCTCTAGTCCTCAACCTTCTGACCTAAGCAGAAACCCTAAGTGAAGTCTAAAAAATAAACAATGTTTTGACCATAGCATTTCTCATGCCAAAACAATGACAAGTCATGGAGTACTTCTGCTGATAACTTTAAAGTCCTGAATAACAAATGTGAAGTATAATACTTGTGCTGCCTCACTATGAAAAGAATGCTGCTTCCACACAGAGTAAGAATCTCAATAAATATAAGCATGAAGACTCCAGCATTTCTCACATCATTCAAAACCATTTACCCACTTGAAACAGGGAAATACAAGTTACTTTACTCAAGATCAGCTACAGATTTTTCAGACAGCCAACACAACAGGCAGTTTTTTCTAACATACATGACAAAGTCATAAGGAAAATGGCAGTGACAACTACTGCGGCTTTTTGTATGGGGAAGGATTACCAGGTTCCTTCAAGACCCAAACTGGCCACAGACAGCACAGTAAATTACAAGGCTTAGCCCCTGATGGACTTCATACCTGATGCTTGCAAGTTTAAGCCCAGAAAACGAACTCTTTTCCAGAACCTTCTACACCACTCTCACCATCTGGCATCTTTATGGCAGGTAAACTTATTAACTAAATTATTTCTCTTGGTGACTATTTAGTTCCTTGGACCACAAGATAAACGTATATTCAGAAGCATCTTCCTGGCTCCAGCTGTTATTATGGTGAAACAAGACAAACCATAAGAATTTCCTAATATACAAATCCACTACTTTTACTGGTATCCATGGTGCTGCCATGGTCAGCACATGCTTCCATTTCAAAACAGAGACGAAGTCTCATTTAACAGAGCAGAACTTGTCCCATGCCCTCATTGCAGCAACGAAGAGAGAGAAACCACTGACTAGTACAACAGCTTCATTTTCTCTCAAAAACTGATGTGGCAAATGACCACAAAACAGGCATTACACAAGTTTTGAAAAGACAAAAATAGCCCAAACTAGCACACTGCCTTTTACAAAAGAGGTACAATGAGAGATTTTTTGACTTGGAGAGAAGAGGCACTATTTTCTTCAGCTCTATGGAGACGCTTTCCCCAATCTCCAGTTACCTTGAACTCCTATGAAGCTTTGCAGACACTTTTGAAAAAGACATTGTAGTATCTCAGAAATATACAACTGGTATTTACAATTGGTAAATATCTTCATACTGAAGGTTTGCTTTAGCGCTCTGCCTGCACACTACAGAACTACTGCAAAACTCCATTATCAGACAAGTTAAGTTGTGAAATGCAGTGGAAGCCTCTCTATCACAGAAAAAAAGAAACGTGTTTCCTGCCTTCACACTTGTCTTAATTGTGTCTGGTTTTGTTTGTTTGTTTTGAGTTATTTACTACCATAACAGTATTTCATTTATATAATCCTTCCCAGTGAAAGATCTGTTGCTGAGTCATAAGAGTTTTGCTGGAGGGTACAATCGAATCTGCATGTGTAATTGGCTTAAGTAAATAAACTCAAATGAAAGAAGCAATTTACTTGGACTACATTGTCAAACAGTTGCACGGTGACAATTCAATTTGCCATAAAAAGTTTCTCTGTTTTGAACAAGGTCCCATCTCTCCCAATGTCACACAACTGTTCATTTTTCCTTCTCTGTGTGTGGGTGGAGTGGGAGATATTTTCCTTGTGTCTGCTGACAAAGATTCACTCTGTATGTTTGGAAACAAAAACCCAAAAAAATACACACCAATTCCTTTGCCTGGGATAAGAGTTTTTATCCGAAAGTTTAAAATAATTTGTAAGAAGTATGCGTTGTATGTAAAAGTTGCAGTTGTTCTCGAACGTGTTTTTCCTTCTCAAATAAAGGAAAAGGACTGTTAAACATGGTGTCAAACTTTAAATCTGTAGCTTTGATTTCACTAGAAACTTCTGAAAAGAGTGCAAGATATAATTACTCAATTAAATATTTAAGTACAGTCTCAAGTCCTCTCCCAAACCAAAACATTTCCCTCATTTTTCCTGCCCCTCAGAAAAAAATACAGAGAATTCTACAACTTCAGTGTTGAGGTATCTCCAAATATTTTAACACTTGACCTTTCCCTCTGCACTTTACTAATATACAGTTATATTAGTAAAAAGAACATGTTCTCCTTAGCATTCACCTTCAGTGCTCACGTCAAGAGGCAACAAATAAGGGAAGCCAAGAAATCAGAAACTCATTCATTCTACCATTAAGCTCCATTAAATCTTGCTCGAACAGTTTAGTGGGATGATAGCTCTTCACCCAGCTCCTGGGCAGGACAATAGTGCCTGTGTAGCACAGTCAGTGGAAGTAAACCTGGTCCTGGACTTGCAATTCCCTCAGGTCAGCATTTTGGCCTGATCAAAAAACATTCTGGAATCTCCACATCTGCTGCTCCATTTGCTCTGGGCTGTGACTTACAATCACCTTGTAGGACAAATATTACAGACTGCATCCAGGAGGTATGAAAATGTAAGGGAAAACAGACAAAGACCTGTACATAACATCTTAAAAAATGGCTACTGCATTTGACAAAAGACTGGAAAACAGAACTAAAATAACCAAAATTTCCTCATTACAGTAACTAGATGAGCATCACGCAGTCAGTAACAGCACCTTTACCAGCAAGGTGCACTTGCTTGCTAAGCAGATTTGATTTCCCCTTTTTCTCTTATTTCTGGAGAAATAAGGAGTGACAGCTCACATGCGCGATTCAGCATGCAGGCCAGATATGGTTGTGGCTCTTTCACACAGAATAATCAGTCACTGCCCCAAAGCCCTCTTTGTCTGCCACTCAGATCATTTGGTTTAAGGTATTCATTATTCAGTCTCTCCCTCAAATAAACGCCCCCTCTCTCTCAGACATGCAGCCCAAACTGAGGTTTGTGAATCCCTATCCACAGCAAGGTAATTAATGAAGCCTATGGCATTCTCATCAGTAGAGTTATCCTCAACTCATTCATGGAACTTCCCATGGAAATATATCAGATTGCTCCATCTAAAAAATGAAGTATTTAATATCAGTTTCTATGGAAATCATCTGTCACAATAAGCATAATCACTTCAGAAGCGCCAATGCAAACAACCCTTTGAACTAGTTCACTTTTAAAAAAGAAATTTCTTTCTTAAACCATTGTATCTTTAAGGATTTTGTGCACCTACACTACAAAAATCAAAACTGATTTCTTTCATGCTCTTTAACTGGTGACAATGGACTGTCTGCATTGTATCAAAGAACACTGAATTCTCCAGAAAATGCACTATCAAGACCCTTAAAAGCAACAAAGACACTGACAAGTCCTTAGTCATTGGTTTATTGATGTACTAAAAGACACTTGGATATATTTCAGTCTAAGCGTCAAAATTAAAACAAAAAATATATATATTCCTAGTAAGACTAACAGGCACACAGGTTCATCTAAATACTATGCTATCCATTCAATTTGCTCATCCTTAACCCCCTGGCCAGCCTGCGCTGGGAAGCTGCCCTCATTCCTGTCTCCAGGCCCTTGTTGCTAGGGCTGCAGCTGCACAGCTCATTGCTGCTGAAGCTCACGTCTCCGGAGGGGGACACAAAGGGTTTCATTATCTGCTCCTCCCAGCCCCAGATAAGAGCATTCCGCCCTCTCCCCCCCAGGAGCAGGCAGCAAGCCTTTGCCAGACGTGAGCACTGGCATGAGGAGCTGCAGAAGGCACAGTGCCCTGCTCGGATGCCTGTCACCACCAGCTCCCTCCTTCCCTCCCTCCCTCCCTCCCAGGGACGCGCTGCAGAAGCTGCTCGTCTGTGATCCAGTCTCGACTCGTGACTTGATGGGGAGCTCACACTGCAATTCAACTTAAGAACTCCACTGAGACAAGACCTGTATTTTTAAAACTAGCTAGCACAGTCTCCCAATAAACCCAGTCTTCAAGAGAAGTGGCCTTCTCTGGGGAATACAGATTGAAGACAGAAAACAGGAAAGGATTCAATGACCAAATGAGCATACTGTGCTGTGATCTCAAGCACTGTTCATTCGCACTGAACAATCCTCCCATGGTTTAATTTAAATATTTACTGGCACTAACAGCTAGATTCATTCTGCACACTTGTGAAGGAGAGGGGTGTAAGGGAGTGTTTCCATTTAAGAAATGTAGCTGAATAAACAAAATTAGAAATATTTTAAAATTCATTATTTCTTGGACAGGTTTTGGTATCTTGTTAATTGTAAATGCCAGAATATTGTCAGCAAATTCCTAAAAGGAAGTTGTTTAGCATTTCTGGTGTCAGAAGAAAGAAAACAAAATGAATTATTTTCATTTTGGATTTCTCTCAGGGCAAAAATTCACTGCTAAAGAGCAGAAAATTATTAGAGAAGAGAAAGATATTAACTCTTCATGAGAATCCTGAGTAGCAACACACAATATCTTATTAAATATGGGGGTTTTTGCTATGTACAAGTACTTTACAATGGAAACAGAATATTTAGTTCATGCACATCTTACACATACACTTTAAAGATTATCAGTTCTACATTAATAGCAGACGCAGAGATTGAATAGTGTACAAAAACATTCCCACACAGGGTGCCAGACAATCACACAGCAAAAGGTGGAAAGGAAATCACAGTTTATCTAGGCCTCTACTAAAGGCCAGACCAGTTTTTCACTTTATGTCATCAAATCAGCAGTCCTGCTCCTGAAGGCCTGTTTCTTCACAACAGTGGACAGTGAAGGAAACATTTAGGACCCTGCCAGCTCTGAGGAAACCCAGTCTCCATAGAAGGCAATATGAATTCCACTGTTTCCTGCCTGTAAGATTACCAGAGCACGCTGGCAAGGCTGTGCACTCACTGCACTCCTGAACAGCCAGCGGGTGATGACTTCCAGACAGCCTAAAACCAAGAGGCTGGCACCTGTCCCACGATGGGACATTGTGACCTGGGCCACAGGCAGCAGCATGCTGTTTGAACTCTGTGTTAACAAAGGACAGCCCAGTCCTGTTCAACGTAACTTTTTGGGAAACAGGTTAGATCTTCCCTCATGGGTTTCCCCTCGGTAGTTCTACTGAGGTCTTCTGGCCTCACTGTTATTTCTGAAGGGCACAAGGAAAGCAGAGCTGAGCAAACCACACTTCTTTCAATGAAATGAAAGTCCACATTTTAAAAAAGCAGCATATTTACAATTACGCACCTCAGTTCTGTGTAAAGCATCTAATCCTGAAGAATACAACTGGTAATATTCAAGGGCCCTGAGTGAAATACTTATAGTACAACAAAAGGTTTATTTTTTTTTCTTACCCTACAATTGTGGGCTTTCTTCCACCATGAGAATATATCATAAATATTTAAAGCAGGAACAAAATAAGATCAAGGAATGGTACAGGTACCATTGTTTACTTGTAATACTATGTATTTCAGTATTTGATTCCACCTGCTCTTTCATCTAGTCTCATCTCATATCTCTGTCTCCCCCACCTGTTGTGCAGCTCTGTAACTCAGATGATAGAACAACTAGGAGAGAGAACTGCAATTTCCATGTTAAAGACATACATCAGCTAGAGTCCAAGAAAAACAAAAGCAAAAAAACACCAAAAACAAAACATGTATTTCACATTAGGCAGCCAACAAGGCAGAACTAACTAGAAAAATAAAGGGGGATAAGAGAGGAGCAGTAGAATAACACACAGTGATGCTGAAATAACTGCAGTTCTTCAACATGCAATGTAGTGAATAATGCTGACACCTGTCAAAAGAGAGTGAATCTTCTTTTTATGTCACTAGTACATCCATTATTGAACGTCTGAAAATAACTAGCAGGTGTGTATATTTTTACATAGCTAGATGGATACCTCAAGCATTTCAGCTGCTCTAGTGAGATGTGCACAAATCTATCACTCTCAAAAAAAAATACTGATTTAACTTGCTTTGTACTATACTGATATCCCAGACAGCTGCAAAATTTAGACAGTGCATAGTGGTTGTCAACTTTGACAAATACAGACTGGTATTTTGATGGAAAAAGGCACAGGCTTAGGATTTTTGCAAAAATTCTGAAAACAATAGTCTAAAACACACTCTTTCACTTCTTGATTAATATCCCATTTTACTGTAATATTGAAAATGTAGTTTATCAAAAATGAAATGCTCTTTAAGTGTACCAATACTAACAACACAATAATGAGATAGTGAGAAGTCATTTAGAAGCTCTTCTGAAAAGCTGCTGCTCTTAATTTGTCAAGTAATGGAGTTTTGTTCCTTTTGTAGCTTCATGTTACTAGCAACTGTGCTATTAAACACACCCTCAGAATATCAAAAGCTTCTGCAAAACAAGCTATTATTTCTGGATATATGTGAATCTTGCTTCTAGAGGATACTCAGGTTTATGAAAAGGAAAACAAAAATTAAAAAAAAAAAAAAAAGGCAGCGAAACAAACAAAAAACCACTTCCACACTTGAGCTCAACTTGAACTACCAAATTAGCAATAGCTGCAGTGCTACTCTATTGTAAAGCTTCCGGTGAGTAAATGCTATGTGACTTCTTTAAACACATATGGGAACGAAAGTGTATCAACCTCTAGAGACTGGAACAAGCATGTGCTTTTTAACAGTTTGTTTTAGGACACAGATTTTTCTGCTACAAAACTTCACACTGGGGAATTAAGTGATCTATTTACAGGGGGTTACCAGTCACAGCAAAACAATATGTAGGACCAATCCATAGGTTAACAAAGAGTACCCACGAGTCTCCAATACTACCTTAAAGATCCATTTTAGCCCAAACCATTCTGTAATTTATAACACATATCAAGTCCCTTCCCCATAAATGGCATGACAGTCAGTATTTGCAAAGCTCTCAACTTTTTCCTGGGCTTTAAAAGCAGAAATAGTTACATACAGTCTTTCTCCTGTACCACCCACCACAAAGGACTAAATGATGTAATGCTATCCATCAGCCTTCAAATTCTGGATCAAACTAACAGAATCACCACAGTGGTACCAACCACTGTGGCTATTCTGAGTTAGAAGCAGCAGAAAGGAAGAGGCAGAAAGGTAACAGGAAGGGTTAGTGCTATACTGGAGGTAACAGGAAAGGCTGGTGTTCTAACAGGGGAAAGAGATGAAGAGGAGAAGCAAGGCAGAACAAGCAGAGAGAGAAACTACACTTAGGAAACAGGTCTGAAGTTTACATGTGATATAAAATAACAGGGTTGATTTGTTTCGATTTAAACAAAAAAAAAATAATCTGAAGAATGGAAAGTAAAAGCACAAGAGATAACTACCACATTAAAAAGTTTTGCTGAAATATATCTTGATATTCACAGGCAAAGATAGTTGCAGGAGATATGAAGGAGTTAGATGGAGAGCAAAAGAATGAGGGTACAGAAACAGTGGAACCATTGTATTTATGAGCGAGCACTTGTTGGCAAAATCATTATATGGACTGGGTTATCTGAAGGTAAATAAAATTTTGACAGTAAGGTGTGTTTTTATTCCACAGAAATTCTGTTAACAATGAGAAATTTCAGCGAACCTCCAAGAATTTGTTTTCACTACAACAATAAATCAAGTAGTAACACCTATATACAAACTGCTCTGGGGACCTGCACTTTAAAATCAGTGGGGACCAGAGATTCGTGTCACTGTGTGGCTTTTCATTTACTTGTTAATTCACAGTCCATTAAAAGGCAGTCAATACAGCAGTCTCTTGTGGCTTCTCAAGTTAGGGCCTTTATGTTAGAAGCATCTCAGAACTCAGATGGAAAGTTGGATTGTGAGATTGTCAGAAGTGTCGTGTACCCCTGCAGCTTCCACTCAACGCCTGACAGATTTTTTAAGATGCAGGTGCTACTCAACTTCAGATTTAGCTTGCTACTTTGTAAATCAAATAATTCCTCCTGCCTCCCAGTAATTAATTACAATGCTTCTCTGTGCCTCCCATCCCTCTTCTGCCTAGGGTAATTTACGTATACATAAAAACAGATATAATACATATATCTATATTTATATAAATATATATATATGTTGTAACAAGTAACTATCACCCATGTAGTCTTCTTTAAGGTAATTCACTCTTCCTCCTTACCTCAGTAAAAGCATCTTTCCCACAATACTAGCACTAACTTGAACAGACCACTCTTTGAAGGGAGTTCGTTTAGGGTAGCCCTGCTATCCACATTTTTTAATTCACTCATATTAATTAAAAAATAAACAAAAACCCACTGAAGCTACTGAAACTCCTCACTGTTTTCCTGCCTGAGACAATTCAAAAGGAGCAATCCTCATTTGCCTGTCAGTGGGATTTAAAGAAGCTCCAGGTTGAGGCCATCCACTCTTAGAGGTCTTCCAACTGTGCAGCAAGGAGTGAATATGCCCAGGATGCACAAATGCAGCCCAGCCTCTGAATGTGATCCATAATTAAGGCCCAACATGACTGACAAAGTAACTGTTGACAAATACTTGAAATGAAGTTTAATAAACCAGCCCCAAACGGAAGGACAGCCATGCATAACACAGTCACAGAGAGGCAGATCAATTATGCAACAGAATAATGGAAATACTGGCCTACTTACCCCTCCTCCTCAATTTACTCAGTAACAGAAAACATTCCTGGTAGGATTAATGACTGGGAATGAAGAAAGACTAGAAGGATTAAAGACTGATTTCAATGCAATTGAAATTACATTTCAATGCAGAGCAAGATTTAAAGACAAGACGGGTTTCTTTTGAATTGCCTCGGTCAAAAGAAGAAATCAGATTCTTGAAAAATCTACAGCCACTACTTCATACTAAAGGGGGCAGGAGCAGCAAGATAATTGCTTCACTCTTTGCATTTTACAAAGAAAATTACATAACTAATTGGTGTCCATGAAAAGCATAACATGATATGAATGAAGCATATTCCAAGAAATAGACCAGTCTCTTCTGGACCTAAGGCAGCACACAAACAGTCCAGTCAAATAATTCTGAACATCAGTAGACATGTCACAGACAGTCGGTCTGTGTGAAATGACAGAAAGGAAGAAAGAAGTCGGTAAAATCTGCACCTCCAAAGAAAAATGTTACTAAAATTCTCAAGACTGTATTCTGAATCTATGTGCAAAACTCTGAATAAGTGCATATTGGAACACACCACTCCTTCAAGGGACACAGGTTAAAGTGCTTTTCCTAACAAGGATGTAAGCTGCACATAATGTTAAGAACAAAGCTAGAACAAAATCCATTCTGTGTCCTGCAGCGTGTTATTGGTCCGAAAGACAGCCTGCAGGACTGTTTTGTGTGGCAAAGACAAACTTGAGAATTAATTTCTGCTATCAGCACAAGTCTGTTCATTACTCATGCTTTCCGTCTTTATATTAGATCACTCATACGGGACAGAACAGGATCCTTTTCTTTCCTTTCAAGAAAATGGACAGCTGTATGATTAGAAGCTCCACCCAGAACTCAAGAACATTTAGACATGTTAATGGAACAAACAGATCTCTCCTGCTTGTGCTCAGTTTCAGCCAGTTCTTAGATTTCACAGGAGCTTTTCTCTGCCTCTGAGCCACCTAACTTACTAGGTTTTAAGTATTTCAAGTAACTTCACGCTGCAGAATGGGAGTCTTTAATTATTTCACAACTATAGCAATCTACTCTGACTGTGTAACACCAAGGCATTGCCTGGCGGCTTTAGTGAATGCATAGTATTGCACACACAAACCTGAAGTACACAAGACAAACAGTAAGCACTGAACACAGCAAGGACTATTAACACTCAGCCCAGGATGTCAGTGTTCAAGTACACCCAAGACATTTGTCCTTGGCATTCTCTCTGCAGAGAGCACTTTGTCCCAAACATTAAGTATTGAATGGACTTTGGGGCACTTTCCGTGGAGATGTGATTATTCAAGGTGGAGAAAGCCAGAATTGTACTCTTAAGCTTCTCAGGCTTTGTGCCATAAGTACAAAATGGCAGGTTTTTTTTCCAGTATAAAATCACACATTTTTAAAAAAAATATTCGTTGCAAAGTACAGTGTAAGAGGGCAGGACACAGGTTTTTCAGGAAGTCTTATTTCCCACTGCACATAAGATTAGCCAATTTAAGAAAAAGATTATAGCATACAACTTCCAGAAAGGAAAAAAGTCTTATAGAAGAGAACTACTGGATTTGTAAAATAAAGTGGATTCTAGAGTGAATTAGAAGTCTAATTAAAAAACTCCAAAAATGAAAGATCTCTCAGGTGTATATTCAATATTTCAAATTACAGAAACTGGACATCAGGCAGGTATATTTCCCAGGATAATTCCTCTGGGGTGTTGTGCTTTCCTTCTCTTCCCCATTACAGCACAGAGGATGACAAACCAGTTTAAGTATCTTATGTAGACATCAACTAATATTCCCTACACACTTTTCTATTCTTTTTGTTTACTATTCTCTACATACAGACAGGTATAATGACTGCCATTGTCCTATTGACAAACTTTGTTTCCTAGCTTTCCTCTGTTTTATGGTTTCCAATGACACAAAGCCTCAGAGAATTTGTATTTCATGTTCCACATACTGTGAAAAGTGAGAGCAAAAGGACCATGGGCTTTCACATTAATATAGTTTAGCTGGATCAGCTATGTTCTACCTTGAAATGCAAATAAAATGTTTCAGGGAAAAAAAACTAAACCATTTCTGAACCCTTGAGAAGCTGGATCAGCTGGATCACATAATTCAGCTGCACCCCAGTGATTTGCCCCAAGTTTAACAATGGAGGAAGCGGAGGACAGTGAGATACAAATACAGATGGTACTTGAGTCAGCAGTAATGGAATGGTTGCACAAAAGGGCATCTGAAATAGAGAAACAGAAGGACAGTTTTCTACCTGTGTTACTTTAATTATTCTACAGGATTAATATGATTATATGAATTTAGAAGTTAAAGGTAGTTAAGCTACACTGATAAACAGAAGTTCTTAATGAAATAAAACGTTGAGAACCAACATCTTATGTGAGTTTCTTTCCTTTCCTTCTTTCCTTTCTTTCTTTCCTTTCCCTCAGAGTAAAAAGCACTGAATTAAATTTCAATTACGTAAATGAACTAATATTTCTCTTTTTGGCATTGCTTCAAATTAACAAATCAACTATTAAATTGAAAATTAGAATCATAGAAAACTAATGAAAATGTGGTGAAGCCTAAACGTTTCCTTACTCAGGAAACTAAAATCTTGCACAGGTTGGAGACCCAATTGGAAAATCATATACTAAAAAAGCATGAGAACATAAAAGACATATCTGAGATTTTGAAGATGTGTGCTTTTTCTATGGTGGCATCAAGATGTGCGCACAACATATGAACAGTCCACCAGCATTTTAGGGTAATGACTTCTGGAGGCAAAGAGTAATGCAGAAACATTGCACCAGCTTTTAGTTCTAGACATGAATGGAACAAAGGCTTCCATACCAAACTTTAATAATTTACAGTTTTGACACTGCCTTCACAAGAGAGAGGTTTTTATCCATCTTTTCCCTCACCCCAGTATTCTAGAACTTTAGTGAATTAGCAATAAAGAGAATGGAAAAATTGAGAAAAACACATTTTCAATTTTTTTTTTTTCAGCTTTTTCTGAGTTTCCTCTTAACAGTTGGAAAGTGTATGTTTAAGGGTATCGTGAGGCCAGATGAGGAATATACTAACTATGAAGAAGAGCCACAAGCCTAAATACTTCAACTTCACATGACTGGAAGTACATCCACAAAGCACATGGTCAGAGTCATGCAACAAAATCCCTGGCATGTGAACAAAGTCCACCACACAACTGCAGAGAAGCAGGCAAAGGAAAAGCTGCAGGGTTCTAGGCAAACAGGCAGCAGGAAATGGCACTAGAGCACTGTCCATCACTATCTTACATACTTTCAATTTCTGAACCTCAAAACCTTAAAAAAAATGAAGAAAAATATTAGGATCTGAGGCTTTTTTTTTTTTTATCTGGAATAGGCCACATAATAAGGTTTTTATGGAGATTTTACCATCACCAACATCATAGCTGCCAGCAAGGAAAGTGAGGAAAGCTGCGCTTCCTGGCCTATGATTGAAGCTTCCTGGAGACACTCCTGGAGCTTGCACAGAAAGGCCAGCCAACAGGTTGGGAACACCCACTGCGCTTCACTTGTCTCTGGCACAAGAATGAAACATGCATATTTTTGCACTGCGAGTTCTCTTTGCTTCCTGCCTGCTCCTGCTCCAGTGGTGATCACCACTCACAGAACCTCTGCTCCACAAGTTCTGCTCCTTCCTCACCTGCCTTCCTGCACCAGTTGTCATCCATCCCTGTGCCCTCCTGCAGCTGCTTACAGTACAGCCCTTACTTCCCTCTGGTTTTAAATACTGCTCTTCTTTTCCTCTGAGTTGTCTTCTTCAAATAGGTATCATCACCATCATGTTTTACCTATCCTTATCACCCCCACACATGCTACCCAACTGCCTGTCTTCCTTCTTCCATCCACCCTCACAGGACAGTATTTTTCTGGTTGTGAGTTTTTTTGAGGTTGGCAGTTCATAAAACTACTTTAAAATGACCTTAGATTTGGGCTAGTTACTACAACTGGGCTACTATTTCTTTCTCTCTCCCCTTTCCTGCCAGAGACGAAAGAACACAGATTCCCATCTGCACAGCCCAATCCCATTCTGCAATGAAACATTTTTTCACTCGGTGGGCACATGAAACATCTGGGAATGTCCCTGAGTCCCAGCAGCAAGCAGCAGGCCAGAGGAGGAGCTGCAGGGTCAGCAACAGAGACAGCAGCTCCTGCTCCCAGCGTGGGATGCTATTTACACTTCAGTTTCTCATGCTAAGAATACAATCACCTTTCTGTCACATGCTTCTCCAGGGTAAATCCCTGTGCAGACTTTCTTCCCCAGATTCCCTGGCAGAAACGTTTTACAAGTAATAGTGAAATGAGAGCTAAAAAGATCAGGTGATAATGGAAAGGAAGTGCACAACACTAAGGATAAGCCCAAACATGTCTGGTATCGTCAGTCATACTGAAAACACTTCAGAGTGTTCAAAGGAACTTGGGGGAAGGGAGACAGAAAGAATGAAACAGAAAATGTAACACTAACCAGTATCTTAAAATGTAAAATGTAATCTTTAAACAAAATTCAACATACTTTGAGTATTTTTAGGGTTAAGCATCAATTTTTACTGGTACTTGAATTACATACTACATGAATGGTGACTAGAAGCAGAGAGTAAGGTAAAATAGAAAGACACTTAGCTCCTGAAAAATAAATCAATAACAAAGCCTGCAAAACACTATATGGAGAGTTTTTGCAATATGTTTCACAAGTTACATCTCTTTCTGGGGAAACGACATGCACAAGGGATTTTTATATACATTTCCTAAGGTACTGATTTCCTACAGGATTCTTTTCCACAGTGTTCATTTGGATTTTTAAAAAGTAAAACATGAAAACAGTAAAGGAAAATATTAAAGGAGAGATACAAGCTTCTAAAATTAAAATTGCTATGTAGAATTGAGGTAATAAGAAATCAGCAATAGTGTCAGGGTTTAAGTGTTTCATTGGTTGTTAGTGTAATCCCAGCAATTAACCCCATATAAATGTGCTAGAATCATTATCAATGAGCAAAGTCAAATAGGAATAAACCTGAGTATTTTGGCGGAGGAAAATTCAGGTAATTAAAACTACTGTCCATTCCTACACATTATTTAACACCACACCAAAGTACATGTATTTGAATTACAACTAGAAAGTAGCAAATTAAAGTTGGATGAATCCTTAAAATCAGAGCAAAGCAGAATAAACAACTCTGTAATATACAGAGTTGCAAACTAAATTATTAAAGCCATGAAAGTTATTACACAAAGAACACCAAAAGAATTCTGTCATCTTATACTGGAATTAAGTATTGGAAATCTCTTTAGAAGCCTTAGTTGAAACAAAGGAAGTGAAATATGAAATACATGTAATTAGCAAATCCATCAAGAATTTTCCTTGATAAGGGAATTGGGAAAAGAAATGGAAGTGTATGTGGCTGCACATACCATGAATACCAGAGTATGTTGGGGCAACAAGACAATAGTTTGTCAAAAATAGTTTGTTAAATTTATTGAGCATTACAAAGTACCTGGACCTCCTATCACATTAAATCTGAACATTAATTTATTTTTATTATGAGCACAAAGGACACTTGAATATCATAAGTCTGCTGGATTTCTTATCAGGGCCTGATTAGAACTCACAAGAGGTGCCATGAAACCACATTCAGTCTTAGTAAGGTTAAAATCTATATCACGCTTTGATGGTTTTGGTACAATGAGTATTTATAGATCTGTCATACATATTTGCATCAACATTTAAAGTGAATAGTAAATCGAAAGTAGTGCCTACCTGAATTTCCCAACTTCTGTTACTTTCTTTAAGCAGCAAGTTATTCAGTGAAGATATCCCCAATTTTAGAGAGCAATGCAAAACTGAAAAAAAAACAGAATTAAGTTACCATCTGTTACAGCACCTAATCCAAACTATTCACAGTGAAGAGCAATGTAACTTCATGGTTCCAGGAAAAAAACAGCTACCAACAGGGAGAGTCAGGAGTTCCTCCAAAGCTTCTCCTTTGCAAAGCACCGCAGGTGTCAGAATAACTGAGCTACTTCCACTTGTAAATGATTCCAAGGATTACAACTACCTTGTTTACAGCACTGCTGAAAGAAACAATCACTGACTTGTGCACTCTCAGGTCCTCTTAACCCAGTATGCTTATACCCTGTTTAAGTTACATAAATTATTTATATATATATACACATATGTTTGACATAGTTAAATGAAGCAAATGAGGAGCATGGGTACAAAAGCAGGACCTACTTAGTTCTGGCTGCTTCCTTTGCTAGGGTCAGACTTTTATATTAGCAGAGGTGTGTGGAAATTGTATGTGTATTCCAACATTATTTCTTCACTAGTATAGCTAGTGATCAGATTTCAATTTACTGGCAGTACCACGTCATTCAGGAATAACTGTTTTGTACTAGTTCCCAATAATAACATGTAACATGGCAGTTAAATGCCACGAAGCGTCTGAGGTTTAGCAAACAAGCTTTTTACTGAATCGCATCCATGACACCTGCTAATGAGTTCAGCAGTTCTCAGTTGAAGGAAGGGTGTATTGCAAGTACTGCAAGCAATAAAAGAAACACACTCATAAGAGCTGGCTCTGAGTGAAAAGAAGAATCACTGCTACTTGAAGTAGCAGGAGAATATTTAGTGCTGTTAAACCTCTATTCAAAAAACTCAACCCAAACAAACCAGAAGACTCTGGTATTCGCAGAGCATCCACCTGCAATGACAGTCATGAAAGCACTGATATATCAGAAATGGGTTTCAAAACAGACAGAAGATGTGAGGAAAGGTGAAAATATCAAACAATCTAGTTCACACTTCAAATGTGCATATAAAAATAACGTAAATGTGGTAGTAAATGAAATTTTGTACATCTCCTGTGTTAGACAGGGCAATGTTTTGCAGATTTCACTAAAATAAGCAAAAAAACCCACTCCAAAAAAGAGCAAAAAAACACCCCAGACAAAAAGTTCCACCTCCCTTCTACACTTGAGAACCCCAATGTTTTAACCCTCACATTATATGATGAGGCATTTGCTTGCAGACTTCTACTGGGGGTTTTTTTATCATATCTGAGCCCTTCCTTGTCCACACACTAGGGAACCAAGTCTTCTCTTTCTTCTCAGACTGACATAAGACAGATTTTAAATGTAAAATTAGGGGGTGTTTACCTTTACCCATGTCATTTTCAGAAAAGATCGTCAGAGAAATTATGAACTAGGAATGAAGAGCTAAGGCAGATGAGAGCAGGTAGAGCAAACTATTGTTGGAGAATTTTGCTCAGACATGGCTTGAAGGAAAAAAGGCCATGAAAATATACAGCTGATTGAAAAGTAAAAGGCAGCTGTAAACAGCAAAGTTCTCAGACATGTTCCTGTAAACAGCAGAGTTCTCAGGCTTGTTTTTTAATAACAAGTAAATACCTTGTCCTTGGATAGTGATGGGAAAGCAGAGTGACAAACATGGAGGCCTTGAGAACAGTCAATAACAGGATGAGAAAAACAAGTTTTGGTCTCAATAAGAAACCACAGGTATTGAAAACAAAAGGAGGGGTTGGTGTGTAATCTGTAACCAATGATGAGCTTGGGTTTTGCAATATGTATGAACTTAATTAACACAGTTATAAAAATGTGCATGGTGGATCAATAAATCGGAGTTCGATGCTGATCAATAAGGGTGGGTCGGCTCCCTTCGCTTCCTCAAACTATAAATGCAGAAAAATGGTTGCTGAAAAGAAAAATATTGTGAAGGAAAAGGGGAAAGGGATAAACTACATGGCATTGCATGGCAAGAGCTGTGGAAGTCCAATATGAAGCAAATAAAATCCTTAAAGCCAGAAAGGCAATCATGTCTTTTTAGAGTAGATGTCAACTTTATAACAGAAGTGTTATTGAAATTTATTGAACTTTATAACAGAAGTGTTACTGAAATTTAGCTACCTTCTAGTTTAAGACACTGTGGACAATAGCTGGTACATAGACAGGAGAAACAGCTCATTTAGCTGCAGTAAATACAGACCTCCTCACTCAAATGCAATGCAACTGAAAGCAAAGTGGACAAAGATTTACTATGGTAAATTTCACTCAGAGAAAACTGCATTATGAGAAATTAGCAAAGAGAATACATTAAAAGCACACATAACACCCTTAGCATGTCGAGACCAATTCTGTATAAACAATTTAAATATGTAATAACATTTATACAAATGAGGAAACAGTAGATATAAGAATATCTATATTTACAATCTCTAAGCCAAATGTTTTCCTCCACCCATCTCCTTAAATAAAAAAAGACTTCAAGACTTTCCCAAACTTCATCATTGGAAATCTAGGGACATGCTGTAAGAGCAGCAGGACAGAATAACGAAAGCCATTCTTGTACAACAACATCTTTAAAAGTCAGTCAGAAATGAGATGATCTGAACCAGTGGCTGTATGTCATCATGTCACAGCTATTTAGAATTCCAGATGTATGAATCCTGGAGACTAAATATACATCCTAATGGACAATTTAATTAATAAAATCATTGCTATAAATGGTAGACTTTTGGCTTGAAAGGCTATTAAATGACAGCAGAGTGGAAAAAGTAGTTGTTTGCAGGTACTGCCAAGACACACTACTTATCCAGCAGTGCCAACTCCCTATTGACTCTGGAGGGCTTACTGCAGACTTGCCCACATCACATTCATTAAAAAATCCAGTTACAACAAGCATTTGTCTAAGTGGTATCATTTGTGTGAGAATTTGAAGCTGTATGCTTCTCTGAAGCCTTGTTTTCAAGCCTGTATTTCCAAATAATTATTACATTACTGATTTAACCAGTTACAAAAAATCACTAATGTTGCATTAGTGATTAACAGGTCACATTACCAGGCGATTTCATTGTCATCCTGATAATATCTCTCAGATGATTTCTTATTTTACTTAGTCCATCCCAGCTTACAAGTCACATTTGCCTTCTATGAGGAGTTCACTATAAAATCTGTGTATGAAAACAAAGATGACAAAAACCAAATCAGTAGGGTTGAAAAAAGGGGATATGGGTGCCCTTAGAAAAGTAAAATGTATCTATTAGTACAGTGCTTCTACTGAAGAGACATTATTTCAGAGAACCTCAATGCCAAGGAAGTATATTTTAGTGGAACAGCTATAAAAGCATCATAAGCATCAAAAGAATTGAGAAAATTAATACTGATATTCCTAAGTATCAAATTCAGAGAGTAAAATAATTACTGTAGCTCCATAACACCTTCTAAGTTGTTTTCTAATTATACAAAACAGGTTGGAATTTGATACAGAACTTGAAAACACAACACATGTACACTGTAAAGATGTATTCATACCATAAAGAAAGAGATTTTCTAAGCTAAAGAGCCTGTGAATTTATAATACATGAACAGTTAGTCTGCAGACATTCAGTCCTGTCTGCTAGAAGAAAAAAAAGTGAACTTCAGCAGTTTAACTGTTTTATCCATTAAAAAATAAAAATCTAAAGTTTGCATTGGGTTTCGCTGTCTTCATTTGGACATTTTTCATCATTTTGAAAGTTATTAAAAATAAAAATGGAAAAAATACCAATTGTTTATTTTGTACCTAAGTAATTTTTATCTCCATAGACATATACCATATACCATATATATACACACAGGTTTAAAATCTTCATTCTATTCTAGTCAAAGGCAAAGTCACATACATACAGGAAATTACAGACAGCCCATAGAGCATATTTTATTATTTCACTATGAAGCCTGTAATTAGTACAGCAATTAATTACACAGAAGCATAATGAATGGAGTCAGCGAAACATCAGTGAATTCAGACCTGTGCATATTTGGCACCAAAAGAGACATACAGTATATAACATAAAAGACAAGTTGAAAAAATTGAGAAGGTTCATTTTAGTTTCTCCCATTCTTACCAGAGGGATATAAATCTCAAAATCAGAGCTCCTTAGAGAACAAACTAGAGATGGAGTTTACACTTAAGGTACGTTAGGAGAAAGACACTCTGTTTCTTTAGGAGAAAGATACTTCTGTTCACCAACTTAACCCTACAAGAGGACTTGGGACAGTAGCCTACTTAAACTTACCTCAGAATGTCTTTTCTTCACCTCAAACATTGTTTTCAAGAGATCACAGAATCACAGAAGTTCAAGACTGGAAGAGACCTATAAGATCATCAAGTCCAGCCGATGTTCTAACTGTTCAACTAGATCATGGCAGCAAGTGCCACATCCAGTCTTTTTTTGAATTCTTCAAGGGATGAAGAAGGGATGAAGATGGAATCATTTACCTCACTGGGTAAATCATTCCAGTATCTGACCACTCTTACTGTGAAATATTTGCTTCTTAATTCTAACTTACATCTCGCTTGACGCAGCTTGAGACTGTGTCCTCTTGTTCTATCTGTTATCGCCCGGAGAAAGAGGCCGACCCCCAGCTCACCACAGCCACCCTTCAGGAAGTTGTAGAGAGTGATGAGGTCGCCCCTTAGTCTCCTTTTCTCCAGGCTGAACAACCCCAGCTCCCTCAGTCGCTCTTCGTATGGCTTGTGTTCCAAGCCCCTTATTAGTCTCGTTGCCCTCCTCTGGACACGCTCAAGTAACTCGATGTCCCTCCTAAAGTGAGGGGCCCAGAAAAGACAGCAACACCAAGACATTTCAATACTTTACAATGTTTGCATTTATCTTGGGTGGCCTCCAGAAAACCTCCCAAGTCAGAAAAAAAAGGCAAATAATTCTCCCAGAAACTACTAGGGGTCAGACACCCAGAAGACTGGTGTCCACGTCCTGTTTATCTGTACTGGCATCAGGCTTTCCTATTTCTCCTCTTTCTAATGAAATTCCTTGGCTCAGAGACATACATGCTTGCTTTAGAAGATGAACACATAACACTGTATGAACACACTAGGGAGAAGACTGAAAGATACTCTGGGATAAGAATAAGAAAGTGCAGAAATTCAGCTACATAATGGGAGAAACCTTGTACTTCACTTCAATTGGGCACACTGAATTTTGACTATGGAGAAACTCAGTAGGCATTAAAAAGTTTGAGAGGCTAAACCTTTCTAAAGTGAAAGAAGAAATATCCATGTACTAGTATTTCTTTCTCAAGATTATTTTACTACCACAAAGGCTTTTATTTTTTTTCTAGACAGTGGGAGGAAGGTGTATTTAGTAGCATGCTTTTCAGAGCAGGTACTCTGTTTTCACACCTGCCAATACAGACTTTGAAAACCTGACATAAGTAACTTCACTGATTCATCAGATAAAGGATGTAGTTTACTTGAATTTTTTCTTCAAATCTAATATGAAAAATCTGTCTGCTTTAAATCACCCAGATGACAATCAATCTGTGTGGGACTACAGATCCTGTACATAACAGAAACAGGTCAAGGGAATGATGGAATGAAAAACAAACCCACCCAAAATTACAACAGTTCACTGTCCAAAGTCCTACTGACTGACAAGTTTTGTCTTTTAAAGACATTTGAAGAGAGATAGTCTAGTACATGGTAAGTATCTTTCTCCTCAAAATGCAGAAAAGGACCTTGCAAGTCACCAGATACACAAATGACTACACTGCGTACACAGCGATGTTCAGCCCCCGCAGAAACGGCCTTGAAAAAGCGGCTTGTTTTCCTAAGGCAAAGACTGTCAAAGCCATCACTTCCCACTCTTGCACTCTCAAAAGGAGGCCTGGCATTTTGAAGGAAAAATATCACAGTAATAAGAGTTATTACTATGACAGATCGTGTACAACAAGTGAATAGCACTGTAAAAACAAAATGCACCAAGTAACGTGAATGCACACACAGATGGCTGAGATCTCCGGGTGACCTCCCAAGTTAAGAACAGTCTGAATGTTCACGTCACGCCAGGCTAACAACTCTGCTCTACTGGTGGCAAAGGCAGCTCTGGTGAACCTCCTGACCCACCTGAACTCTGATGCAGCAAGAACATCTCAACTCCCCTTGGACCCTTCTTGCTTGTTTTGCTATAAGGTTTACCTATGCAACGACAAAGTTAAGAAGCCCACTCCCTCAGGCCATATAACTAAAGTCATCATGACTTGGTCTGCATTTGGAACCCGTATCAATGCCTGTAATTCTCAATAGCAGTGGGTCAGTATTTTTAAACTAGTAAGTTATTGCAAGTAATTAAAATTTCTTAGACTCATATAATGTGCTGAACTGAAAGGGAACCACAAGGATCATCATTCCACTCCTGGCCCTGCACAGGACAGCCTCAAGAGTCATACCATGTGCCCAAGAGCATTGTCCAAACACTTCTGGACTCTGTCAGGCTTGGTGCTGTGACCACTTCCTAAGGGAGCCTTTTCCTTAGGAAGCAAGCACACAACCTTTTCCTAATATCCAACTTAAACCTCTCCTAGCACAGCACATTCCCTCAGGTCCTGCCACCGGTGATCACAGAGATCAGTGCTGCTCCTCTACCCCTCACAAGGAAGTTGCAACGAGGTCTCTGCCTCTCCTCAGTCTCAGCAAACTGAGCGACCTC
This sequence comes from Ammospiza nelsoni, assembly GCF_027579445.1. Classification (NCBI taxonomy): domain Eukaryota; kingdom Metazoa; phylum Chordata; class Aves; order Passeriformes; family Passerellidae; genus Ammospiza; species Ammospiza nelsoni. The sequence goes on along the minus strand of NC_080669.1, from coordinate 27,276,920 downwards.
AGCCCCTATTGGAGTGGCTTCCCCTCTACATCCTTCACAGTCTTCACTCTTCTACTTTGAGGCTTGCAACAATCAATATAGTAATGGGGAATATAAATCATTCTTCATCCAAGTCTCCAATTTTTCCATGTTTATTTAGACTACAGTAACATAGAGACAAAAAAAAGTCAGCTTTAACTTTTCTCTTGTCGACTTTTCCAACAAATTCATAGGTATTTTTAAGTTTATCTGTAATCAGCACTGACTAAGGGCAATTAAGAATCAGTTTCAGAACAGAACACAGTTCTTTATTAAAGAAAACAAATAAACTAGCACTGAATTAGTTCTGATGCTTCAGAACTAATTCTGTATCTGAGAAAACAATAGCAAGTACAGAAGAATCCAAATATGCTTACCCAAAATCAAGCAACTTAAACATTCACAATGCTTTGGCAGAAATCACCAGGACATGCACTATGAGTAGCAAGTGTTCTCGGTAGATATCCCTAGCTGTAACACAATGACTTTTAAGTCTATCCATAAGTTCTCAGAGAGGGAACAAAGAAATTGTGGAGCTTCTTTGCTACTTTACAAGATCATAATTGCATTTTCCAAACAGAAAGAAGATTCCACAATTACCTATATTTTATTTCAGTAGAGTTGTTTCAGAAGCACACATGCACAGAGAAGAAAAAAAGATTAAAAATCAGACAACAGAGGCTTTTAATTCCATCATATTATTTTGTTTTTAATTAAGCAAAGAACATGCAGTCAAAGAACATGCATGTCAAAGAACAAGCAGTGCTAGCGCCACTGAGCATATGTAATATTAACAGATTCTGTTAATGCAGGTTCCAACTTCAGCCTTCCTCCCACATGCCACACGCACATTACCATAGTGATGTGCAAAATTTGCTGCCTGGGACTTCAGAACAGTACAGCATTTGACCTCAGCATCTTTGAATAGATGCAAACACAAATTAAGTTACATTTTAAAGGACACTAAGTCACAAATAGCTTGATAAAACTGTCTGTACAGAAGAACACTGACAAAAATATTTGAATATTATCTCAACCAGTAGAAACAAAGCAACAAAGCTTTCAGATCATGCTTTCTGTCCTTGAAAGAAAAAGAACAAATTTTAAGAATTTGAAAAAAGAGGTAGCATATAAACAGTATAAAAAACATAATCTAGAATCATCCATTACCTCTGTGAATATTTGAGTACCTATCTAATATGTGGAAGAATCACTTTCAGAACAACACATTTTCTTTAATGGAATTCTTAATTTGCATACTATTTCACTAAAATGCACACTTGTTTGGACTATCACAGGTCTGTGCCTGCTGTGAGTTTCTCCCAAGTGGGATCACTCTTAATGCAGTCTCCTTTTATCTATTACAATTTTCAACTGATCTAAATAATAATAAAATAATCTTAAGAATTAAGGATCATCTTGCAATGAATACATATATATCCTGATAACACAGAGGACAAAGGACTGGGAGCAAAGGTGACAACTATGCCCCAACCAAATAATAAATACATTAAAAAACAAATCCACCACAACCTCCTGTACCTGTATCTTTCTATATATAAACTGATAATGCTCACACTTTGGTTTGTAAGCACCTCTGGATACAACTATCTGCAATTCCACTGAAGAAATATGACTCCACCATAAGTGCTGGTTGATGGCCAGGATCACTCTCGCAAATGCATTCTTGCAGAGATGCAGTTAACTTGCTCTGCAGGACTTAAATTTTTGCAATGAATTTAGGATCTCACTGAAAGCTTCACCACTAATTTAGTCATAGCCAGGGCCTGACCTGCAATGCTTTAGAGCTGAAAGGAGTCATCACTCCTGCTGACTTCCCGGGAAAAGCCGGTGCTAAGTGGAAGTGCCACTTTGCAATCATTCATGGAAAATACAGGCACCAGTGCAGGGATTTAGAGATTCTTCTACAGAAAAAGCTTACAGGCAACTTGGATACAGTAGACCCTAGAGGATGGTCTACACGTGAAACTGTCTGTACTGATACACTGCCCCTTCAAATCCACCTCAGTGAATTCGCAGTCTCAAGATGAACTAAGATTTTTGAAGAGTACCACAAGGCTTCGCCATTTACAAGACAGCTTAGAAGAAAACGAGGTACAATTATACGAAATAGCAGAGCTGAACACACCTAGATTTACCCTTTCAAAAAAGTCCCTATTTCAACACTGAAATAAAGATTTGATTACATAGCAAACCATGGCTGTACCAGTGACATGCTCCTACTGTGAGCACATCACCTAAACATTTGTGCAAGACGAATTTTTGATAGGACAAAACCAACCAACCAAAAAGAAATAAAATAACAGAATGCATCAAAGCTTAGTTTTCTATTACCTCTGCAAATTTCTCCTCGCATATGCTTGAGGACAAAACCAAAACAATCAGATGAGCAAGGAGTGCGTGAACAACAAAAATAACACTTTGGTGTAATTTGGTGAAGACTACTCCCTACTCCCTTTTTCCACCCTTAGATGTTACTTAAAATACACATTTTAAGCCTTTCATCCAGTCCACTGTACACTGACTTTTTGAACATGTCTACACCAAATAAAATGGGTATACTCCTATTTCTGAAATACTTATACCTAATTTTGGCTGGAGGAAACAGCTCCTATTGTATCTCAAAATCTGTTTATACAGTTCAAGTGAACAGGACTACTTAACTTGAAACTACATTCTCACATCAATTTTAGGCTTTTTTAAACTATATCAAAGCAGAACAAACCTTATAAAACTCAGCTTACTAGAAAAGAACTTCAGTGCAAATATACCAGGGCAAGATACCATTCACTTGCAGGGTCAAGAGAACAAATAGGTAGTTGAGCTCAAGTGAAAAATTGTTCTCAGGAAGCTTTAAAGGAGTAGGTGGAATTCCTCTATCAACTGGTGTTTGATGCTAATAGCTACATCACATGGGGCCAATTAAAAGAGGTGTTATCAGACAGCACAAGACTTACTGAATATGAGTTGCAAGATAAAAGCAACCAATAAATGTAACAAGACACTTTCTGCATATAATATTTCAGTACTAAGCAGCATGACTGTTTTGACAAGGAAGCCAGCTGCAAATTGGAAAAGTCCTATTTTTGCAAGAGATTTAAACAGTTGGTCTCCAAATTCAGTGAGTGAGTACAAAAATTAGATGATTAGAAGGCCCCATTCCAAAAATGAAGCATGGGAAAAGTATATAAAGCCCATACAATGATAAGCCAGAACTTTAAGCACAGTTCACAAACCTCTGTGAAGGCACATATTTATTTCTTTTATGAGGACAACTGGGATTTTAACTGGGGAGGCTTTGGTGACAACACGCTTTCTATTCTGTGAAAAGAAATTTTTCTTAAGGAAACATTTTCAAACTCTTTGTAATAACTGATAAAGTTCAAGGCACATACAGTTAGAAAAAAACAGGTTGAGTTGTACAGCAATTTGTAAAGAAGTACAAGATTCCAAAATACCCAGCGAACCATGATGCAGTCCGTAATCAGTTACTGGGTTCATGCCCAGTTTTGCCCTTGTACTGTTCATGCACAGATAACACTGATAAAACAAATAGCTCCCTCTTTTAGCCTAAATAGATAGAGATGCTTACAATATTTTGTCACTGCTTGCCTAAAGTGCAACTTCAAGGCACTCTAACTGTTTAGCTGTGAAAAGTTATTAGATGAGAGTGGTCATCTCCATGTGCAATAAATACCCTCCCAGCACTACAAGCCCCTTACTGTTGAGAACAAACTTTCTCCTCTTCTATAAAGATGAACTGCAATTTTTCTTCCAGCACCTCTTCCCCAACACAGAGGCACTAGCTTATACAATGCAAAAAACCCCTCATCACAGGCCAGCACACGTCTGTTGCAATCTGTATATGGTGGGGAAAGGATTCAAACTGTCCAGCGAAGCACTGAGATAACTCTTTTCTAATAAGTATGGTGTCAGATCAAGGGCTCAGGTAACTGCAATTCAATAGACTTTTGACATGACTAGATGTCAGCCTATAATATGATCCCTGCTTCCAACAGTACCAGAATAGGTAAACCTTTGAACATAACAGAGAGCCATTTCAGTTGTTTGTTGAATATTGCTTAGCCATAACACAGAAGCAAGCTGTGCAGCAGCTCCTAGCTCTTCAGGCAGTGCAGTTAGCAGCAGCTTGCCTCCTCCCTAATGCATGTGCAGACAGAAGGTATCACAGAATGTGCTGAGTGGGAAGGGATGCCCAAGGATTATCAAGTCCAACTCCAACTCCTAGCCCTGCACAAGACATCCACAAGAGTCACACCAGCAGCTCTCCCTCTGACGTCTCACAGCAAATACTACAAATTTGACTGGACAGAAAACTAAATAAATTAGAAGAGGAAATTAATATAGTTCAGTTATGTTTCAGGAAGAAGCCTGCAAAACCTGCCAACAATTTCATTTACACCTTATGTCTTCCTCCTTACGCCCCTGTCCTAAGACATTCTGCTAATGTGAAACTGACAAAGAATACATAAGACTGCTTTGAAGGAGGTATGCACTCCCTTAACTTTGCTTTCTATATGGACAAGGCAGCTCTTCTTCCCCTTGTTGTTGAGGTGAAGCAGTCAACAGAAACTACTGTTCCTCTTACAACTACCCCGGTCTAGTAATTTCATCTTGCACATCCACTTCTAACCACACAAAACATTCAATTTGAGAAAGACCAAAGGAATCCTCAGGCAGAGCTACCCATCTATGTAATGGGCATTGAGCCAAAACCCTCTTGTAGGACGCTCACCAGCCTAATTTTCCTACATTCACTTCGCTACTAAGAGGCAGCCTTCTCGCTGCTAAACTTCCTGTTCAATCTGCCCTTTATGTGAAGTCCCCACTTAAACATGTTCACTGCAGCTGTTTGATTGCTCTTTTACCCACGTTCAATTGCCTCAGGCTGCCTCTTCCTTGAATTCATCATCAATTCTTATCATTGCTAGTCATATAATAAAATGAGACACTCATCATGCAAGACAGACTTGCTTCATCAAAATAATATGAAACCTTTAAGTGACTGTGAATGCTCAAAAGCCTCTCTTCAGATCAACTGATTTCCTTTAAAGAAAAATTAATCCAATCCACCCATCTCAAGCTCAGCATCCTTCAGAGCAGTATTCCTCCTCCCCCTCTCTCCTTCATTTTCCTCCGAGGTTTGGCTACAGAAAAGAACAGCATGTGCCTGCTTTTCTAGTGCATCTACATCTAGTCTATTCAAAAAATAAAATAATTTATTTGTGCAGTGATAAACACTTTGCTTCAGTACTTTTTAACACAAACGTAATACAGCAGCTGTAATATAAAAAATAACTCCTTCATGTCAACCCTGCTAAGTATACTCTGAGCATTGATAAAATTGGACTGGGAGACAGGCATTCATGTTTCAGCAGTCAATTGTCTACAGTCCTTCAGAACACATTAGAAAGCAATTCTCCCCCTTTTAAAGTATGAAAACAGTGACAAACACTTTCACAACACCCCAAGTTCCTCTAAAACTCTTTTAGGCACTACACAATACAAGGCCAGTATTAAAACCAGGAGACACAAGATGGATAATATTAAACAGTTATGGCAGCAGCAAACACATTTTAATGAACATGGCACAGGGAACAAGGGCCACACCAGCCCTCATCTCTATCTACAGGCACACAGAGGCGTAGGACGAGGAACACACACCCAGGGGTAATGCGGTGACCAAAGATAAGTGCTTACATCTGTTTACGTAAGGCAACAGTCTGTAATGCTTGCTAGAATCATAGCTAGGAAATACACTTATTGCACTAATGAATTACATGATAAACTGCTATTCACTACCTGGACTCAGGCTGTCAAGTGTAATCAAGAGCTGCAACGGAGCGGCTGAAAACTGATTTGAATAGGCAAAGTATATCACTCAAAAGTGAAAATTAGTCTCATTCGAATTCTATCCAAGCACTCACTGACACTGACCAGAACCCCGTGGGTTTCTAAAAGGAAACATGATGGAGTATGTAAAACAGACTGGCACAAGATTTTCCTTAGCACTATGGTATGCAAAGTTTACATTTAATTTGTCAAGCTAAGTTCACTGAAAATAAAGTAACAACAACTAAAAAAAACCTCATCGGGGCAGTATCTCAAGGGAGTACTTCAACACCAGGGTTCTTTTTTTCCATTATTGTAATTTAATTCCACATTATGCTTCATGTCTAAAAGGTAGATCTATAAATCACATGAAGCAGAGCAAGTATCTCAGTGCTATGCCTAATAGTTTAAAAATATAATCCTGAACTTCAGGAAAACTGTCACCTCAAAGATGTATCACAGAATGAAATATGTTCTCCTTGTCAGTGGTGTAAAGGAAAAAGTATTTTTCTAAAAGCGCACTGTAATTCCAGTGAGGAGAAACTCAAGAGGCAGAAAAAGAAGCCCCTTCACCTCCACCTCAGGGTCAAAAGGTCTGGCACAAGTATCTTCAGGGTTCGTGCAAGCTTGCTCAAGCTAATGGGTGCTACACGGACTCCTCTGCAGTGGACAATCAATTACAGCAACAACTGCTGATTAGCACTATTTCACCACCAAGAACCACTGCTTCCAGAAAAGCAACTTCTAGTTGAGCAAAGGGATTAAATGAGACATTTAATCCTTCTTTTCCGCTGTAACAACTCTATGGAACATGATCTGATTTTTTGAAACCATTTTAGGGCTAATATTTTATCACCGCAAAGAAACCTCTGATATACAGGTGAAAAAGGGCACAGTAAAATATACAGAAAGTAAGTTGGAATACATACTCAATTTCTCATCTCCTTTTTCTGATTCTAAATCAGCTCAACTTTTTTTTCACTTGATGGGATATTTGAAACAGTTCTGTCTTTTCCCTACTGTGACCAGCCACCATGTCCTCAAGACTTCCCACAGACTACCACATTACCACAGAACTTCCAAAACACTCACAGCATCAGAATTACTAGCAAGCTTAAAAAAAAATTTATTTTGTATGGTTATATGACAGCACAAGTAAACTGACAATTATTTTTTTGCAAAACAGAACAAAAGATAATTTAACTGTAATATTTATGTACAAGCTACACAAAACAATGGAGCGCTTTGTTCCTCTGGTGCACAAATGCCATATAACATTATATGGACTGTGTGATGTAATTTTTAATCTAAAAAACTCTGGCCTAGATATACAGAAAATTCACCAATGTCTTGAACACTGAATAACTCATACTTGTTAACAAAATCACTTTAGATGCCCAGACAGTTCTATCCAGGTTCCAGCTTCTCACTCAAGCTAATGGGAGAACCCAAATTTAAAAGAGCAGTGATATACCTATTGACATATAATGAATTTATGTACATACTAAATTATCTCATTGCTTGTTTGATCTGCTACTAATTTTATTAGTGGTTGTAGTCATTTGCTTGATGATTTCCTGCAATTCCATCTACAACAGCCCTTTTCACCCTTCAAAAAGCCCCATTACAGTATTACAGTAGAAATTTAATATTTGATTACATCTTTCAAAAATGCATCTATATTTTAACACTGTAAAAAACAGCTCAGAAATATATCTATACCTTCAACGAGCTGCTATTAATCAGACCATCTAAGTAAAATATTTGACTAAATATGCCGTATGAGTGAGGAAAAAGCAGCATCTAATCTCAGTTATTTCCATCAAATGTAGGGAAAGACACTAGTATTACAGTTACCAGTATTTCCTATACACTGACTTAAGTCTAAAAGATGACTGTCAGCCCTAGAGGATTAAGTAAGATCCATCACCACAACCATACCTAAAGCAAGCATTTAAGGCATCACTTTTTCCCAGATTTTCTTTACTTTTTTATTTTTAACCAGTTATTGCAGTCTAGAAGAGACATATATATGCAACAGGCATGGGAAAAGTCTGCCTAGGGTCCCACTTAAATTATTTCTCAAGTTTTTATCTCGCAGACATGAAATAATCACTCCATTCATCAATCCAAGTTCAGAAACAAAACCGGAAAACTTACACTTTAATGCATATCCAGCTTCAGAGTTAAATGTCACAGAGCTTCACGTTCTCCTGGAACGTTCTCCTACGGAAGAGTTACAATTCTGGTAAGCGCACAGGGTCACACACACGGAGGATTTGCCTGAAAACCGCACGCTCGCCCCAGGAGCCAAGCGCCACATTTCAAACACCAGCTGCTAAAGGCTAATTTACCTCTCCAGACGCGCACGACAATCCCTGCTGTCTGTCGCACCCCGGCTCCCTCCTTCCCCGGCCGGAGGGCCTTACACCGCTCCCGGGGGCCCGGCACGCCGCCCCGGCACGGCGGGAGGCTCGGCGGCGTCGCGGCATCCCCGCCGCGGCACCACGCCCTGCGCCGGCCGCAGCGCGACCCCAGGCCCGGGCCCGCCGCGGCACCTGCCCCGCCGCCGCACGCTGGGGGGACGGGCCGGGGGCGCACGGCATTAAAGGGAACCAAAAACCTTCCAGCCCAGCCGCCAAAAGCCTCACAACAAACCAAAAAAATCCAGAAAACAAACCCCACAAAATCCAGGAAACCCAAACCCCTCTGGTTTGTTTTTTTGTTTGTTTGTTTGTTTTTTTTTCGCCCACCACGAAATTTGTGGCTCGCTCCTCTTTGTCCCAGCGTCGAGCGCGACCGCGGCTGAGCATCACCCGCCGCGCCCGCGGCACTGCCCGCTCCCGAGGCGGCGCGGCCGGAGCCTCCCCCGCATCGCCCCGCCCAGCACGGGCCCCGCCACCCCCGGGCACCTCGCTCGGCCCTCGCTCGCCGCTGCCCGGCCGCGGCGCCGGCGGTGCGGAAAACACCGGCCGTCCCCGGCGGCGGCGCAACGCAACCCCCGCCATCGCTCCCAGCGGGCCCCCGGGAAAAGGAGTGGCCGCTGCCCAGCCCACCGGCAGGTACGGGGCAGGGCGGCGAGCGCGGCACCCCGCAGCCCTGCCCCGCCACTCACCGCTGCCCACGGCGGCGCCCGCTCCTTTGTGTGCCCGCCGCGCCCCGGCACCTCCGTCTCCCGCTGCCGGGCGCCCCGCGCCCCCTCCCCGCCGCGCCGGGGGCGGAGGAGGACGCAGCCGAGATCCGCGGAGGAGGCCGCTACCGCCCGCCCGTCACATGCAGCGGGAAGGCGCGGCGCAGGCTCCCGGCGGCTCCCCGGGAGCCCGGCCGGCAGCGTCCGAGGCGAGCTCGGGGGTGAAGATGGCGACCTCGGCGGCGGGGGAGGGAATCCCCGGGCCGGCCCGCTCCGCTCCGCGCTGCCGGCTGGGCTGGGCGCGCCGGGGAGGGGAGGGGACAAAGAGCGGCTGCCGCTGCCCGTCAGCGCTATCGCTGTGCCGCCCGCTCCTCCTCCGCCGCCTCCGCGCCGGCCAACCTCCGCCCGCGCCGCCGCGCGCCCGGCCCGCTCCGCTGCCACCGCCCGGGGCTCGCTGCCCACCGCAGCGCAGGGACCCTTCCCCAGCCAAAATGTGCTGGCATCGCCACGGCCTTAAGGGGTGGCGGAAAGCAGGTCATGAAAGCTGATGTGCTTGTGGTGGGACAAGGAAATGAGAAGGGGATCTTCTGACCCCCAGCTGTTGACAGCAACAAGCCTACTCTGCCTGTCGGTAACATTCCAGCGTCCTACATCCCCCCCTTCCCCCGGCAGTCATTTCAGTTGCTCCCAGAGAGGTGGTGAGTCATCATGGGTGCTCCACACCTGTAGCTGGTTTACTGATTCAAAATAGGTATGGTGCCCCTGCGACTCTCAAAGAGAGCTATCTCTGCTCCGTTCCAACAAATCATACCTTGTCTTTTAAAAGTGAAAAATAAGGGGAAAATGCTGAAGGTGGCACGCATGACTCAAATATGAAACACGACGAACCTACAATATCAGATATTCCTTGCTAGATGCAGAATTATGGCTGGAAGCTACACCTGGTGACACCATGTTGCTGCCAAGCCATAGTTCCTTACAGAGTTAGGCTGCCATCTCTCCTGTGCACGACTTTTCCTGGTTTTGCACATCTTGCCGCTCATTCGGTATCATGAGTTAAAGTGAAAAACGTGCCAGATACTTTTTTTTTTTTATTGTCAACATATTCATGGTTTATTATTTCTTCAGGCTGTGTTTTTACAATTTTGGATATTTTTCTGAGAGGGCTTTGTGCCCACCAATATACTTATGTCTAATTTGCCTTCAGAAGGACATGGTGTGAGAAGTGCCTCCATCAGGCATACCCTGACACTGATCTTCCATTCAAGAGTCAGTCACTGAAAACCAGTTTCGGCTCAGTGCCCTGCCGATGGTGTTTTTGCTGTGTGTGTTTAGAAGATGAACACCCTTATTTTAGAGCCCTAGAATCATCAAGGCTGGAAGAGACCTCTAAGATTGTCAAGTCCAACCATCATCCCAGTACTACCATTGTAAGCCCTGAACTATTAACCCACATCACCCAGCACTGAATCCAGATGCCTCTTAAACACCTCCAGCACACCTATTCCAATGCCTGACATGTCCTAATAGTGAAAAAAAATTTCTAATATCTAATCTGTTTCTTCTGTCTCAGCGAAGGCCATTTCCTCTGGCCCTATCACTGCAGGGACAGTACAAGTGACCAACTCCCACCTCACTACAGCCTCCTTTCAGGGAGTTGTAGAGAGCAATGAGGTCTCCCCTGGGCCTTCTCATGACTAAACAAACTCACCTACCCCAGCATCTCCTCATAACACACATTTGCTAGACCTTCATGAGCCTTGTTGCCCTTTCCTCCACCAGCTCAATGTCCTTGTTAAAGTGAGTGGCTCAGAACCAGACTCGAGGTGCAGCCTCAGCCACGCCAAGTCCAGGAGGATGATCATGTCCATTGTCCTGCTGGCCACACTGCTCTGGTTCAGGCCAAGATGCCACTGCCTTCTTGGCCACCTGGGCACACGGTGGCTCACACTGAGCATCCAGCTCACAATGAGCATCCCCCAGGTCCCTTTTTGCCAAGCATGTGTCTCCCCCAGCCTGTAGTGCTGCAGGGGTTTGCTGAGACCCAAGTGCTGGGCATGGCACTTGGCCTTACTTTATGTCTGCAAAGAACAGCTGCAGTTGTTATTTCCATTCTGCTGAAGGTTATCATTACTGATCGTGGATTTTACTTCATAAGAATCCTGTTAGGTAGAGAAGCTATTATCCCTGCTTTCAAGATGAGAAATAAAGAGACACTATTCCTTGCCTCAGGTCATATATATATAGTATGTGGTAAAACCAGAAACTTAATCCAGAATTTTGGTGCAGATCCATTAGTTTAAAACCACAAGTTCATTTTTTTCTCAAGCTCTGTTTCTCAGGACTCCACTCATGAGAAACTATTGTGAGAAGGAGCAAAGCAATGTTGAAAAAATACATGCTAAAATTGAATTATTTTGTTGAATTTGTGCAGAAAATAATGTGTACTTACATGGAAATGTTGAGAGTAAGCAAATTTACCCATAAAACATCAGCAGAAATATCTGGTTTCATAAGCATATGAACCAATAAGGGGAACTCCATGCAATGTGTTGTTTCTATATTGTATATTTAAGGTATGCGATGTAAGAACTTCCAGTTTTTATTGGTTACATTTCACGCAAGAGCAGGTGAATTGCAGAAACATCATAAAATCTTTGGCCAAAACTGCTAGCACAGTAATGATATCCTGAAGGACTGCCTACATAAGTAGTACCTTTATATTCTAAAGAGTTGTGACATTTTCATCAAGCGCTGTGATAACACACAGTTTCAGCTGTTCCCCACAGCAATTCCCCTCAAATAACAGAGATATGTCAAGTGCATCCACAGTCATCTGTGTTACATACTTCTGGTGCCAGTGCAGAGTTTCAGGCCTCTCCACTGTCATGTGTCTCCACAGACACCGGTGTGCCCAAAGTGACATTGTGTAGCCAGCAGCACAAACCTGTAAGATGCCAGCCCCTTCAGACCAGGTCTAGCAGCGGAGTCAGGAGATTCATCTGCATTGTGAGAGCAAATGCTTGTCAGAGGACAGTCGTGTGCCAGGCTTCTTCTGGCAGTAGTGGTACATATTCAGCTGCCATCATTGCTGACAAAGTGCTAATCATGGTGTGTGTGAGAATGAACTGTGCACAGAGCCAGCCATGCTTGCAAGTGAACTCAAGCCTTCAGAAGATTGAACTGTGTTGGACAAATGTGCTCTCACCAATAGTTTTTATTCTGTTTTATTATGGTTAGTTCCTCAAAAGTCCAGTCAGAGTGTCTTTACCACTTTCCAAGTATCTTGTGTCCTTCTGACTAAACACTGACAATTCTCCTTCAGTGATTTCTTTCTTCAGTGACAGTCTTACCTGTATTACTGACTACTTTTACTAATTACTTCTCCCATATCCAAAGATATCCAAAGATAGACAAGATTTATCTCTCAGAATCCTCTTCCTCTCCTGCTGTCCTCAGGGCCTCATGCCAAAGCCTGAAAGAAATGGTCAGGCAGAAATAATTCAACATTTATATGAACCTTTCATGGTAAATTACATTTTTCCTACTCTGTGGTCCAGAATGTTTGCTAGTTAACACACCAAAAAAACAGATAGAAACATCTATCATTGCTGGGATTGATGGTATGTGTGAAAAAATAAAAGATTGATTTTAAAAGGGAAAAATAATCTTATCATTCCGAATTTAAAAATGTGTTGTCTCCTTTTTTGAATGAGCAATAAAATATACACACTAATTATGACTAAATAGTAGTGTGTGGGTATAACACTCATGAACACAACAGGATTCCTCCATTTCTGATGTAGCCATGTACAGGTCAGTGAAGGTCTGTATCAGCAGTTAAAAGTCATCAAGATAGCTACTCACTGAGTTCCATTAGCTGACCATAGCTGCATTTCTCCCCTGTGGCAACTGTCTACCCTCATACCTTCATAAGGAATTTTTTAATGGAAAGGGTTGTTAAACATTGGAATGTACTGCTCGGGCAGGTAGTGGCATCACCATCCCTGGAGAAGTTCAGGAAACCACTGTGAATGGCACTCAGTACCATGGTCTAGTTGGCAAGGTGGTGATCAGTCAAGGGCTGGACTCCATCATGTTGGAGGTCTTTTCCAAACTAAATGATTGCTGATTCTGTGATTCGTGATGGCAGCCTAGGCAAATTTGCATTGTTCTGCAGCTGCCAGAGGCAAGGACCCAGAAGCTAATGTCGCTCAAGAGGCAATGTGTTGTGCTCTGACTGCTCAGTCTATTGCAAGGGACTGTTCGTGGCCAGTGCAGGAGGAGTCTGCAGTCACAGCTCCCACTCTTAAGGGCAGCTCAGCCCAGTGAATGGGGGTGGTGGGGCTGGAGCAGAAAGGCTAACTCCTTGCTTGCCTCCTTTTAGGGTAAAAGAGGAAGCTGCTGAGGATATTCACTTTCCACTGTTTCCTCTAATTGGTTCTTCTCTATGAACAAGCCAGGGTAAGGAAAAAACTTGGGCTTTTTTTCCAGAAGAGGCAGAAGTTTCCTCTAGAAGTCCCAACAAAATCTCTTAATCTGTATGTGCTTTGCATCCAAGTCCCTGTATGTGGCTTGATAACTACCCATGTGGAAACTGATGCACCGTGTGTGCTCCCTTAAGGCTTTATAGCTAGTATATGCATTTTTCTGAATTAGATCCAGACAACTGAAACACAAGCTGAGGTGCTCTTTCACCAATTAGTGTGAGGCAGATTTACTACTGACAACAAAATTGTGGGGTGAATAGAAAAGAATGTGTGTCCTCTTGACTCAGTAACTTCTCACTCAACATGTAAAGACCTGAACTTGGCAAAGTGGCTCAGAGCTTTTCTGCATAATAAAATGAGGATCCTTAAACAAAAGAAACTCACCACATGGAAATCCAATGGGATTTTCTCAGATAATAGTACTGTTTCTATCAGAAAGGAGCTTTGCTAAGTAGCTACAGTGATATAGTTGCTTCATTGTGAGTCTGCAATGAAATATCTGCATACCTTCATCCATTGTCCTTTTTTTCTGACAGAAATGGAACCCCAGGAACAATAGCATTTTTTACACTTGCAAGAACCCTGATGGTAATTAGGTTTCTAATATGTTTTCTTTGGTAACTTCCTTTGGTTTTTATTCTGACTTTGGAAATTTGTAGTTATTTAGCATGCATCTTTGTTTCCTCTCTTACCCTCTGGCTGTCTGGTCTGTTTAGGTTGCATATTTCTTTGGTGTTTGTGCTATGTTTGCCCATTGGCCAGTATTAAGCAACTCACAATTTGTTTGGCTTCTCTACTCACTATTGTGATACAAATTATAAATATTTCCACACTTTAAAAAATCATTATTATTTCTGAAGCTCTAGGGATTAACTTCGGTTTCCGGCTTATGAAAGTACAGTTTTGCTGGGTTAACCATAGATTGGGCATTCCATTAGGCACAGTAAAGAGTAGTCTTTGCATTTTACATATGGTATAAAAACAGGTAGGGTAGTCTGGGAATAGGAGGAAACACTCTGGAGTCCTTTGTGACATCTACTTTTTCTTGCTGTTAATATTCCTAGTGCCTTGCTAATGGCGCAGAGAGTTTTACAGACTTATTAGTGCTGCTTGCTAGGTTCAAGTATTTTCCAAGGAAACGTATTTGTCTGGGAAAAAACTCCTCTGACTTTTTAGCATCCAGTCCGCACTTTTTTTTTCTTGAAAGCTGACATGGATTTAGGTCTTTGAGTTAATTTTCCTGCTACATTTTTTTTCTTTTTTAATTGCCATTTTCATGAATGCTGAGTTTTCAGTCATTTGTGGTTTTTTATTAATGCAACTGCACCAACCCTGTTCTGAACTGCAAACCAGGTGTACTTGCATTCTAACCACTATTAAATCTACCTGTCCCTGCAATAAACCAGCTTAGTGTAACTGAGGATTAACGACAAGTTCTTAAGCCTTCATCTAATAACAATATAAACCTCCATTGCTTTTTCATACTTCTAGCTGTTTGAACCCATTCTGCCCCATCACCAAAATGAAACGAACATCAAAAGGAAACCAGCATTCCCTGTACATTCAGAATAATTCTATTTCTGACTTCTAAGAAGTAAAATAGGATGGTGTATCCAGTGTCAAGGTTATTTTATGCTTTTTTCATTATTTCTGTCATACCCATTAAATGTTCCCTGGTTCTTAAACACAGGGAATTACCTCAGTCTGATCATGACCTTAAAACTTGAATGACTTAGTGGAAGATATACCACTTTCTTTAGTGAGAACAGTTTTTTCACCTTGTAAAAAAATTTCAGGTCTTAACAGAAGGCTGTATGTGTTTGGGTACAGTTTCTTTATACCAGGGGCTTTCATGTTCAATCCCACCTTACAAAATACAATGTATCTTTAACTTTGATTTTGTTTTTCTTCTCCTATGCTGTTTATAGTCGCTAGTTAAGTTTAATTATTTAATGTTAGGCAAGTGAATAGAATCTTACTCAGCTGATGGAAAGGTAACCTAAATGATGGGTTAACTCTAAAAGCCTCTTGCAGTAGTATTTGCTGTGCCATCAATCACCCCATTAAGATGCCTTCCTGGTTTATGTAACTTGCAGTAAGTTGCATCAGCTCATACACTGATGGTATTTTTGATCTCTTGACAACCTGCTAGATTAATTTGGAATTGATTTCAGTCCTAGTCCGCCACAGATTGCCAACATTTATTTTGAACAGGATATTCATATTCATGAGAAGAAAACAACCGCCCTCAGCATCTGAACAGTGACTATAAGCCTGAAGCATATGCTTTGAACTTGCAAAGTTCAAAGTGATGAGTAGAGGTGTTTATTTCATGTCCACAGTACAGGTCAAAAGAGGTGGGGCTCACAACAGAAATAGTTGATATGCTTGGATAACCATGCTTAGATTTTCCTATAACAAGAATCCTACTAACTGCTAGCAGAATTGTGAGTCTTTCAGAAAATCTCAGGTCAAGCCAGAGCAGTCACCCCAAAAATTAAATCCAGCTGCTATTCATGCCCCAGAAAATGTGTGTGTGAAGTTACAGAGGTTTTTTTATCATTTGCCATCAGCCTACCTGATTCATTCTTGGGGAAGGTGCAGTTCTGCACGTCCAGCTGCACTGCCAGACAGAATTTGCCACAACAGGGCATGGGTGTCTGCACAGGCCTGCACCCAAACACCTGCCTTTTCATTCCTAAACCAAACAAGCCCACTGATAGCAAATAACATTGACAATGGTGTAAGAGAACATTTTCCTGAAGCTGAAATGGATGGTAGTATCCATTCTGATTGCTAGTCTCCAATTTGCAAAGGGAAGAGATATCTTGGCCTGTGCTAAAAGTACAAAAGAAGACAAAAGTATGCATATAGGTTGAAATATGACTGAGATGGACTATCAATAAGAGAACAGTAGTTCCATTAATTCTATAACGCATGTATTATTCTAATTTCTTAGACTTTCTATCACGCAATTGATTCCCCAGTGTGTGGTAAAATGTCGAATGACCAAAGTATTTCTTGCAGAGGAGACATCCAGTAAGTCCCTACTATGTAATTTCTGCACAGTATAGAAAAGGAAAACAAGATTGTGTTGGTTTCCATCTCCTGGACAGCACTTCTCTTATATTTTGGGCTACCTCTTTTGCTCAACTTGCAGTCTACAAATCTGGGAATTTACCTGTTTATGATAGATGCACAGATAGGTACAGCATGTGCAATTTGAACTAAGGTAATAAGAGCCTTACTTATGCAGACCCAAAAAGACCAAAAAAAACCCCCCCAAAAAAACCAAAAAAAAACCATTAAAAAAAAAAAAAAAAAAGAAGAAGAAGAAGAAGAACTCTAGCACAAAAATGAGAAAGAGGGCAAATGAAATAAGAGGAAAATAACTATAGAGAAATTTCTATTTTCACATTAATGCATTTGGGAGAATTGGCCTAGAAAATGGGTCTATTCAATTACTCAACTGATGGGATGAAAATCACACCTGCCATAGGCAGCCGGAATACATTTTTTCCAGGTTTATACCTGTAGCAATATATAGTGGCAATAAGATCTGCCATCTAATCATACTGTAATCCAAACATTCTGTTAAACTCTATTTCCTCTGTGTGTTGAGCAACTGCCTTTTCTCCCCTGTGGCACAAAGTTAAGAAAGCATCATTTAATCAACTGTTTTCTTTCCCATTACTATATAGTTAATTTATTTCCTTTTGTCAAAAAACCATGCAAAATGTGGGAAGCTTTCCTCAGATGTAACTGCTGATTTCTCAGTAGCAACATTTCTGTCTAACATATCAGAGCATCATGATATTTAACCTGAATTAAGTACCATCTTACTATTTTGAAGAACAAAAGTAAATTCAAGCATATTTCTAAACTAAGGGGATTTAATGCCTCGGAAATTGGGCTGGAAGAGAAACAGTTCAGCTGTTTGAGTTAAATGGTACATTGCAAACTAAAAGATAATCAATTATGCCTTCCTGAGAAGTGTCAGAGGAAGTGGGTTTCAGCAGTGTGAGCACTCAGTGGCAGCAGTTTGCTGCTGTGCCTCAGGGCTCTCCCTCCCTGAGGTGCAGTGCAGTGAAATGGTACTGGTGTAATGAGAGTGAGATGAGCAAAGCTTCCTTCCTGCTGCCATGGTATTCGTATCACGTGTGCCTTCAGTGAGACAAGACTTTAAATAAATTTTATTATGATAACAAACACTTCAAATGGCACAAAAGTTATTTTAACTGATATTTATTGCTCTCTGTTGTATTGCAAGTATTCCCAGAACCTCCTTTTTTTGTGGGACATCAACAGAAGCGCAGCAGGAAGTGATTGCAGTGCTGAGAAACACCTTCCCTTCCATTCACTCACAGAAATCTTGGAACATTCAGACTTCACAACTTGTCTCACAGAGGTCTTACCTCCATCTTGTTCTGGAACTGTTTAAAGAAAATATTTGACGTGAAAGTAATGAAACAACCACACTAACTCATACAATTAAGTTTCTGTGTGAAAAAAAAGTGAAGGAATGCACACCTGATTTTCTCCTTTAAATAGAAGCATTCAGCTCCTGCTAATTAGCGATTTGAGTAGAGCTTGGTGGACTCTGAGTAACTGCAAAGGAAAAACAGGCACAGCATAAGATTGGGTGAACAAATTTAAAAACAATCTATGCTTTAAATCAATAGTAAATATAATTCAGGTTCTATATTAGATCTGGATGTTCTCCAGATATTGAACTCCCATTGAAATTTACAGCTACTTCAGGAACATCTCATATTAAAAAGCAATAGAATTTTTATTGTGTCTGAGTAGATTTCAGCTATTCAATCCTATATGGTTCATTTTGTAAACATAGCACACTAGTGTATGAACCAGTTAGGTATTCTATCAGACCAAGGTCAGCAGTTTGACAGGCTACCCTTTGCTAAATAGCACAAATGATACTTTTTTAAATCTCCCAAAACCAGTCTGAGCAAATTCTTGATGGATTGTGTTCCAGTTTAAAAATCCCTGACAGAGAGACTGATTACAGTGCACATAAGAAATCAAAACTAAACAAAAATAAATAAGAAGAGTCATAATGAAAATGTTCAGGACAGCAGCAGAGAACAACTATATAAAATATCCCACTCATTTATATATTTAGGAAAGCATTCCAAAGATTTCTGTGCTGAATACCTGACTGAAAGTGGGAAAGGTCTTTTCCTCAATCAGCCGCAGCTGAGCTGCCCGTGGCAATGATATCTAAATAGGACTGTGTCCTGGAGGATATAAGGATGTGTCATTTTGGCAAGTATGTACTCTGGTGCTTTGTCTCCGCCATGTGATTGCTTCCCTTTTGTTTTCTGTGTCTCTAACCCAAATGCACATTTGGAAACAAGTTAATCACCACTTGCTTCACCAAGGCCATTGCAGCCTACCAGTGGGACAAAACCAGAACTGGCTGTGGCATCCTCGTTTTTGACACAGTGCATTGCCCTGTCCAGGAGCAAGGAATTCAAAACATCAAGGAGTATCACACAGGCTGTTATGGACTTTATTGGGTAGAAGAGAATGTGTAGGACACCAAAAGCAAGGGAGTTGTGGGAGTAAGACTGGGAATGATATTCTGCTTCATAACTGCCACCCCCAGTGTTCACAGATTTGTCAGCAGCCTGTTATATATTGTAGTTTCATTTTGAGGCCCTGTCCCCATGGCACTTCAAGTGCGAATAGCCAGATCTCTGTTTAAATCCCAATCTTGCTGGAAAATAGCCCAATTTACCCATGCTGAGTAGGATCATGTTTAAAAACTATTTAAATCCTCTCAGACACTGAGCTTTTGTTTAAAGATGTTTTTTAACCTGAATGCTGCCAGTGCTAGAGCAACTTCAGTAATGTGGAAAACGAGTGGGAGAAACAGCAAAGACATGTTGCTGGCAACCAGTGCTGCTCAAACCTGTTCCACATAGTTGCCAGAGCTTTCCATGTAATGTTACACCAGCAGATTCACACCACTCAGAAAAGGTTGGAATTTTTTGACAAAAAAATATTTCTAACCTCTAGCAAAAGTTAACAGATTGGTATTGCAAGAGACTTTATAAGATATTTGCAAGGGCAAATCACGTTTAATATCTAGGCATGTGTTAATGGATGTTCAAACAAAAACAAGTACTAATTTGTAATTTGGGTTACAGGACAGATTTGGAGGACTCCTCCAAGTTTTTTCCCCCACCTCATTCTAGATTTGGAAAATAATATGACTTTTCCTGGGAAATTAGATTCTTTATCTCCCACGCCACTTCCTCAAGAAGGCAGATGTACTTATGATGACATAAGGTGATGAAATAAAAGGAAATAAGTAGCAATCCTAAAGGCCTATTTCTGTCCCCAGTGAAATACAATGAACATTGAACAATTCCCATTTACTTCAGTGGGACCTGGGTTAAGCTTAAGTAGTATTAAAGGAACTTTAATAGCAGAATAATGATCTACCTTAGGCAAAAAGGGAGTGGGGGACTTTCAAAGTATCAAGTTAAGAGACATGTGGTTATATTTATTTTATTGTCCATTTATTATGCCCAGACAATCTGGTGCAGGAACAGAATAACTAAATATGCTCTGGTCTTCCTTTACCAATTTCCTACTACCAGTTCTCTCAGATGAGACTTGAAAAGAATACAAACACATACATGCACACAACTCCAAACCCTCCTCTTGAAGCTAAAAAATTCATCCCTCCCTTCCCAAAACCACCTCTGCATTAAACATGTAAATTTATAATCCAGGAACAAGACAGATTCAGTTTCCAAAAATGTTTGAAAAAGACAACTAGCGCTGGATCCTCATTTGTCAGTACAAAAATAAATCTATTTTAATATACTTGTTTAAGTTTCAGATAAACTTGTTATGATACAGAGATCTCAAAATATAGTAGAGTGCCCTAAAAACTGACTTAGGCCACTTGAATTCATTGATGTACAATAAAAGATGTAAATTGAACAGCTATGCTATAGAACATTCCACTTCAGTATTGCTCAGAAATTTTGGACTGTCAGACTCTGGCCATACAAGGACTGTTTGATTGTTGTATTTATATTCTCTGTGGAGAATTAATAAATATTTAGATCAAATCCACGTGCATGCATGCATGGTTGACAGAGAGAAAGAACCATTTCCATGAGGCTTCAACAACCCCATACTGCTGTGAGGATATAAAAAAATAGAGATGCGACTTCCAAACTGAGTATGTACTAGCAGGAGCACATTTGCTAATAACAGTGTAGAAATACAAAGTAATCATAAAAATAACCTTTTAAAACTGCCTGTAAAAGAGCAAGTCGTTGATTAAAAGCATCCCCATTGTTCTTGTTTATTCCCTTTTGGATCAGTGGTTCTGCTGCAATTCATATTGTATTTTTGAGTCACTGCCAATGCT
The DNA here is from genome assembly GCF_027579445.1 of Ammospiza nelsoni. NCBI lineage: Eukaryota > Metazoa > Chordata > Aves > Passeriformes > Passerellidae > Ammospiza > Ammospiza nelsoni. The sequence goes on along the minus strand of NC_080669.1, from coordinate 27,255,994 downwards.
GCTATCTGGAGAGAAAAAACTGAAGCAACTTCAGTGATTGCTGTCTTTATATAGTCACAATATGCCAATACTGCAAGGCTGCTAATTCTGTAAGCTTACTTTTTATCATTTTGTGCTTCTATTATCCCGGATAAAATAACTTCAGCAGAAAATGTTGTGAATAGCTCTGTAATGTCTCCTCAGGCTGGCAGCAGGGTGCTATAGAGAGCTGTGTTCTTAGCGGCTGCTTCTCCTACACATCTTTCACTTCTCTCTGCTGTCTTTGGTGAAGTGGGTTTGCAATTGCCAACAGTTATAAACCTCTTGCAGCAACGCAGAAATGAAAGAAAGAGAGCTATTGGTCGGGAGGAATGAAAGTGCCCATGGAAGAAGGGCCCTTTCCTCAGGATCCTCTTCAGCAAGGGAATAATCTCCTTGGCTTGTGATTTTTACTGTGTTAGACTGCATGAACATCCATTCTTTCATGATGCAAAGGGCCCCCATATCTGTTAACCAGAGAAAAAGAATAAAAACCAAATTCCCTAACTTGCTTGAAACACATACTGTAAACAGACAAAATGCAATGCAAGCAAGTCTCTGTGATTCAGGCCTGCAAACAAACTCAGAAAGATGGTATAGTACATTGCTTATCTTTGACTCTCAGGAGATATTTGTAGGATTTAGCTTTCTCTTTTAGATTTTCCCTGAAAATACAATTGCAACAGCTCTAATACATTGCTAAGGCCTTGGCCCTTCACACATCCATGTCAAACTTCATACAGACAAGTTGTCTCATTCATTTAACACGTCTGAAAGTGCTAAGCCGCTCGTGTCTGACACTGCCTGTCACGGTGCTCCTCTAGCTTTTGCTGCTCGCACTCACCCACTTTGTGCCTGCTCTGAAGGGAGTGCAGGCAGCCCAGCAGTTAAATGCTGCTGGCATGACATGACCTGGTAGTCCACCTCCAGAAGCTGCAATTTTGCCTTACAGATTGCCTGTGGATAACTCCAGAATGGCAATCTGCCTCACAAACTAAAAATGCATATTTTTCTTCTTTATCCCCCAGTATGGGAATAGTATGGGAATAGCCTTCAGTAAGACTGTTCACAAATTTGAATGTAAATTGCTACTGCTGTGCATGGAGAAGAAAATACAAAATGCTGATATTGCTCTATGCTTTTTCACTTCTCTGTCTGATAGAACAATTCAGATTAAGAGTTTAGGGTTTTATTTTGTTTTGGACTTCAGTATGAGGAGAAAATTAATTGTGGAGAGAAGAAGCATTCACTCCATTCAGAGATGAACTGGTGAACATGAGAGGAGGCTGAGGATGTTGCAAATGTTTTAGGTCTTAAAATGTCTTGTTACTAGCCAGAAGCTTTTATTATGCAAAGAAATAGTTTTCCTGCCTCATGTAAGCTGACGTACTTTATTAAAAGTCTAAGTTTAACAAAGCTATTTTTATTTTCAGGAAGTCATAGTTTATATGATTTAAAACATGAATACATGGAGGACAGCCCTGGGGAAACTAAGCCCATATCTGGAAATGCAGCAAAAGATCACTTGTGCAAGTTTTTAATTTAACAAATTCTATTTGCAGAAGCCAGAACTAGTAGTGTTCATGCTCCCAGTTTATTCAACATAGCAGTCTCTCAGCGCTCAATGTCCTCCTCTGTTTTATTAATGATTTCAGCCTTGTTCTCATAATTTACCATTTCTTATAGTTCTCCTTTCCTGTAATTAAGTATCTCTATTATGCAAAAAAACCATGTGTGAATAATGAGATGCCTTCCAAAGACTTAGATCGAGTTCATGAGAATTAGTCTTCTTGAAATACTCTCAGCTCTGCCACCAACTTCATCTAACACCTTCAACAAACCACTTAACCTCTCCACACCTGTTATTCCACCTGTCAAAGGAGAATGGCAACACTTTCCAAGCTTGCCAGCTACTTTTACTACGATGGAATTTTTGCAACTCATGAGTACAGAACATCTCTCAAGAGCCAGGTGTTACTGCCCAGGCCTTGATGGGCTTGGCACAGTAGGAGGGACAGACATAACCCTGGTCTGAGCTGGGGGTTTGTGCCGCTGGCTGACCATGGCTACTTTGCAGGTCAATACTACAGTGGAGGCCTACAATCACTTTATTGCAGAATTTACCTCATAGGTTAGTAGGTCTAGGGGTTATTTGGCAGGTAAATTTGTTAGCAGAGTCCTATTCCTATACTAATCTGACAGAGAATCATTTGGAAACTCCAAAGTAAAAATATTAGCAATTTTTCCCCCTCCCAAGGGTTTTAATCCATTAAAATTGTCTGGCTTTTTTTTGATGCATCTTGAAAATGAACATAATTTTTAGTATATATACAATTTGACTCTCAATTTGAAGATTTTCTGAAGTCAATAAATATATGGAGCATTTGGGAAAAGTGGAAAATGAACTTGAAAAGGGATGGTTGTCACTCTGCCAATCTGACTTGTTTTCCTGACCTCTTCTCTTCTCTTCTCTTCTCTTCTCTTCTCTTCTCTTCTCTTCTCTTCTCTTCTCTTCTCTTCTCTTCTCTTCTCTTCTCTTCTCTTCCCTTCCCTTCCCTTCCCTTCCCTTCCCTTCCCTTCCCTTCCCTTCCCTTCCCTTCCCTTCCCTTCCCTTCCCTTCCCTTCTCTCTCCCTTTTCCTCCCAAGGCTCTTTCTCAAGAGCTGTTTAACTGATGGTACAGTTCCCTTTTGCTAAAACACTGCCAGTCTTCCTGACACTAGCAATTAGTTTCAGCTGTTGTGAGCTATGTTATAACATTGTGCTGCAACACTAGGGGAGTAACAGCTGTTGAATAAAGGATACATCTAAATTTCACCAGTTTTTTAAACCAAAAAACCGATGGTTCACAAGAGGGCTGTTTTATGGAAAGGAGGCAGGAGAGATAGCTAGTTCCTTGGAGGTCCAGTAAAAGAGGGAAAGTCACCTAGCTGAAAGGAATAGGCTCACCTTGGCACTAGATTTCTCCTTATGTAATTCTGTGCTGAGAGCTTACTAATGATGGCCTTTATGAGCCCCACTTCTTAGCTCATAGTTTATCTGAAGCAGTGATGAGAAATCCCAGGGTACAAGCTCAATTCCACCACTAAATTAGACACCAAAAACATAAGGGATACAAGATTCAGAGGTGCAAAGGCTTTGTCCTTCTGTCTAGATGACTCTAGTTTTTTTCACAAGTGGCAATAGCTGGAATATCTCCATAGCACAATCTAGGCCTTATTTGGGTGCCTTATGGTAGGGAGGGGAGAAAAGGAGGAAAAAAGAATAATGTATAAGTCATCAGAGTAATGCATTTCATTTTTATAATTGATCTAAATTTCATATTATTGATATATATTACCAGCAACTTCTATATATGGAGGCAGCTGTTATTTCCTTTAATGTGCTTATTTTACTCCTCTGCCCACATACTTCCTTTGCCTCAAGCATGCACACATTGATTATGAATCAGTTTACTTTTGACAACTGTTCTGAGTACAGCTTTTAGAAAGCCATGAAATCCTTCCTTTCCCAAGGCGTTTTAGGTACCAAAAACGTGCTAGTAATATAAAACTTAAGGTTTTTAACAAGCTTGTCTACAGTGAAAAAAAGAAAAACTGGTTCACATTGTTACTAAGGCAGAGACAAGGTTATTTTTGTTCAATGCTGCTCACCACAAGGTAAATGAAGAAATTTTATGTGATAGATATCCATAATAACTCTCTGGGACCAGGCAGGCAAAGGTCATAAAGCAAGACATCAGCTACACAAAAATATATGCTCAGATAATTTTAAATGGGAGTGTGAGCTGTGACAGCTGCTGAGAGGGCCTAGATCTAATTTTCATTTGTTTTTCCTCCTTTGTTTTCCTTCAATAACGAGCATGCAGCAGTACCAGTTAGTGAAAATTTCCATAAAGACTACTATACCTTAAAGGACTTGAAGCCAGTCTGCAAATGTCCCCAGCTATAACTGAAAGTAAAAACAACCCAAACCAAAAAGCATTTAATTAATGAGTCACATCCAATTGGAAATCCTCTAGGAAATGCAGAGATATAAAATGTCTGTGGCTTCTTTAAGACCTTTTTCAATCCAAACCAGAGATTCCTTACGAAACAGGCCAGTAGCTGTTTTTTTCCAGGTGCTCCGTTATTCCCCGAGAGTCAGGAGTGGCACTGAGTTGATCCTGAGTGAGGGTGTGGTTTCAGAGCCACCCTGAGCTATCTTACGCCCTGTTGCTGTTAAAAGAAGCAAATCTGCTTCCCCTGTGCTATCCAGCTGCTCAAGCTTGCTATAGGGGTCCCTCAGCCGTGAGACATCAACTCTCTGATCTTACTGAAGGCCAGTATTTCTTTCTTGAAGGCACGGTTTTCAACCAGATCTACAAGCTTATCTCATTTACCAAAAATCTTCTAATTTTGATAGGAAAGAGAGCATGTTCCTGAGAGCAAGGCACAGTCCCCCTTTTCAGTGCAATTCCATCAGAAGCTTAACCCAAGCTAAGAAAGTGTCTTGAACACATTTTGCATGACCAGAAGCGATTGGTTTTATGTCTTCGGTGTTTCCTTATGCAAATTCCTTTAGCATTTTGGGTGTGGAAGTGTAATTTTATCAAACACAGCCTGCCAGTGTCAGCATCTGGTTAAGCCAGCTTCGAACACAGCCATTACAGTTGCATGAGAAATCTGCATGTGGCAGCAGGAGGTGTTTGGCGTTGTCCTTGTACCCCCTGCAAGAGCACTAACCCTACACTTAGGCAGTGTCCAGTTTGTGTGTGGAGCAGGAGACCCACAGACATAGCTCACACCTTCAGCTGAGTTCAGCACTGACAAGCTGCCCAGTGTCAGAGCCTCAAGACCTAAGTCTCACCTGATGGCTCAAGACATTCAAGCATTACCTGTATGTAAACATGCCAGCACACAAGATCGTGCACCATAATCCAGGCATTTTATTAATCACACAATCATACTTTTCAGAGCTTCTTCTAGGACAAGCTAAAGGCAATTGGGCTGTCTTTTTTTCTTTATGTTGTCGAAGTGTACAATATCAAACACAAGCACACACAACAACTATTACAGTGATTTATAAACTTCCAGCAATTTTCTATAATCTTTCCTATCTTGTTGTGGGCACCAGCAAATTTTCCCCCGCTTTATTCTGGATAGTGCATGTCTGACAGATAATTATTGCTCAGAAAATACATTCCATGTGAAATATTTTGTAGCCAGTGATGCTGTATGTAATTCAACAGAGAATTGTAGCACTGCACCATATCTCCTGGGATTGACTTTAAGGAGTGATTTCTGATGAAAATTCCTGCTGTGAGAAGCAGAAAAATTGGAGCAGTATTGGTCCCTGCAGATGTATTCTTCAGATCCCAGATTTCCCATTCCAAATACAAAGCCTAAAAACTACTACTGTTTCACTGTAAAAACCAGTAGAAAGTAACTTCTCAACCCTATCAAGCCAGACCTATGACAAGATGACAATAAGGGCTATCAAATCTTTTCATGTATGTGTTTGTGAGTGCATACACAAACATGCAAATGACATGCATAGGTATCAGTCTCCTCATATAAGGGAGGAGGGTTCTAAAACTGGGCAATACAAGATGAATAAGACAAGGTACAATTCCTTGTACAGTAAGTAGACTAAAATAACAGACATAACCTGTACAAGCAGGCCCTTTCTCCCCCAACAGTATTGTTACATTCATCTGGGACACGCACTGTGAAAAAAAGGACTTGACCTCCACAACAGTACCCAAAGTCACAGGCCTTTGCCTCTCCTCCAGGCCTTTTTATGCTAGCTTTAGGTCTGCTGACATGTCATGGAAAACCAGGTTAAAGAGGCAAAGGCAGGTGTTTTCTTCTTGCCAAACTAGTGAAACCTCTCCATGTTATTTCACACACCTGCCTCTTTGGGGGCAAATTAATTTAAAGATGAGAAATGAGAACTGCCTCTGCTGATATGTCTTCACAAAGCTGTGCAGAGAAGGCCACCCAGGTGCATGAGCAGGTCCTGGATTGCATAATGAAAACCAGCACTTTTAAATAGATACCCCTATTCCGGGGCCCTGGAGGACCTAGCTCTTGATTCCATTAATATGGAGGAGACATTTCCCCCTAAGGAAACTCTGCAATGCCACTATAATATTTCTCTTTTTCCTAGCCGCCTTTCACAGGTCTGCTTGTGGCCAGCTGCAAGGTGGTGCTATTCATGCTGCATATTCTGTTCCAGTTGAAAGAGTGTCCTCTTTGTTGTGGTTATGTGCATAGATGCTGATCACTCATACTCACTTTTCCTGGGACTATCTCTCACCCAATCCTGCCCGTGTGCCCTGACATTGTACAGGGTATTTGGGTGAAAAGCAGAGCGATCTCTGGTTATTCTGTACAGTCACTGTGGCGCACACTCATCACCATGCTGTGCATGCCCAGTGCTGCTGAATTTTGCAGTGGGCCTGTTCCTGCAGCTAAATGCAGAAGACAAAAGAGAGACACAGTCACTCTGAAAAGCAACTGTGGCGTCATGCAGACAGCAGAACCTGACTGTGCCTCTCTAGCTTTCTCTGCCTTTGGGAGCTATAACCTGCTCTAGTCCTTTCTGCTGACAGCATCTTGTTTTTTACCCTCAGCTGCCTTTAATGCATGGGCCATTAATGCACTGTGGATACACAGCCAGCATTTATCTGCTCACTCAGACAGACATCTGGAGCTCAGTGGCATTTGACCTCTTCTTCGCTCTGGACCAGGCAGCGTGGGCAGGTTTCATTATACTCCCTGCTGCCTTTATGTTGCCACACAGATGGACGCTCCAGACCCTGACGTGGATACCTCACTCCTGCCTTGGCTCCAGATGTTTTCTTCAGACAGGATGTGTAAGTAAAGGAATCAACAGCTAATTTCATGAGGGGAGTAAAGGAGGGGAGTTATTACTATGAAAACAATATTGTGCTTGCAGGGAAAATACTTTGGACACGGGAACTTCAAAGTAGGACAAGAGTGATAAGAAACAGATCTCAATCAGAGCTTAATTTCCTGTTTTCTGTTCAGAACAGTCCTACGTTACAACCAGAGCAGTATTTCTATCCTTGTTAGGTCAGGGAGATTTTATACTAAACACTACTGATTGCTATGATCAGAATATGAAGAAATAACAACACACAAAATATTTCTCTCTACAAAAGATGTTGACCTGCTCTCTTTCTGCTGTTCTGGTAACCCAGCTGTGAGTATTCCCACAACCTACCACCATGATTATTAAAACTTCTTTCTCTTTGGCTCCCCATTGCCATTTAATCTATAAAGCAGATCTTAGAACTGTTCAGCTTGTATAAACATGGCCTTGTCAACCTTCTTCATTACCTTTAGCTCAAGGCTCTGCTCTGATCTCCCAGTCAAGTGAGAACCCTTGAGAATTCCCCTCTAGGAATTCAGCCTCTGATGCATCTCACCCTCTACACAACCAGGCTGCTACCCTCACATCGTGGTTTTCTCTCTCTGGAGGTGCCCTCAGTCTCTTTCTGAACATCTCTGGGTTCTTTTCTTCATGAAAATCATGGAATTACACAGAATCACAGAGTATATGGAATTGGAAGGGACCACAAGGATCAAGTGCTTGTCTTGCACAGGATGTTCCCGAGAATCACACCATGTGCCCAAGAGCATTATTCAAATGCCTCCTGAGTTCTGTCAGGCTGGTGCTGTGACCACTTCCCTGGGGAGCCTGTTCCAGTGCCCAGCCACCCTGTGGGTAAAGAACCTTTTTCTAATATCCAGCCTAAACCTCCCTGACACAACTTCAGGCCATTCCCTTGGGTTCTGTCCCTGGGAACCGGAGAGAAGAGATGAGGAAAAAGGAAAAGGAAAAGGAAAAGGAAAAGGAAAAGGAAAAGGAAAAGGAAAAGGGAAAGGGAAAGGGAAAGGGAAAGGGAAAGGGAAAGGGAAAGGAAAAGGAAAAGGAAAAGGAAAAGGAAAAGGAAAAGGAAAAGGAAAAGGAAAAGGAAAAGGAAAAGGAAAAGGAAAAGGAAAAGGAAAAGGGAAAGGGAAAGGAAAAGGAAAAGGATCAAAATAGTGTCTATCTTAGAGTACTGTTCCTAGCAAGATGGAAGAATGAAGAAATTTTCAGTATTCTAGAACTGCAACGAGTCCTCAGCCTCTATACTGGCATCAAAATGCAAATGTAATCTGCATTGTTATAAAGTATTTGCAACCTAAAACCAGTACATGTCTACACCTAATGAAATAACAGGGACAAATCTGGGCTTCTGAGGTGATTGTGGCTTGCAAACAGTCCAGCTACATGCAGTACCTGCTGCTGACAGATTGTTCAACAAAAGAGGGCTCTGTAGGCCCAGAAGCTGTTGGATCACATTGAATTCTTTGGCTAAAGGAAGAAAAATTTTAGCCAAAGGGAAGAGTTTCTTTGGCTAATATAAATTGCTCTTCCTAGCTCTTCTGGTTGTTGCTTTCACCTAGCCTAGCTGATAAGGAAAGTCCAGGCAGGAAGCTGTTATGATGCTGAAAGGAACTAAAAACCCCTGTGAATTTCCAAGGGTCTGGAGGCAGCCATTGAGAAGCATCATGATCTTTTCAGAAATCCTCTGCAATGTTGTCATACCCAGCTCTTCGCGTTGGGGCGATGTCCATCTCCCACAAAACACCAGTCAGCTCCCATGCCTTCCCCAGTAGCTCAGCCACCGGGAATGGCCCGTGACCCTGGGGCTAGTCACTGCCAACCACCCCTGCCTAACAGAGCTGGGGCCAGCTACTGACCCAGGTGCTGGGTGGTGCTGGCAGGGTCCAGTCCTGCCCATTGCACTGTGAGATAGCCTGTCATGACAGCAGCACTGTTCGGGATACTGAAAGTCTGGGGATGACTGTGCAAGGAGCTTAGGACTCTGAAAAGTGCAGCGCTCCCAAGTGCTGCACAGCCCACTCCCAAGTGCCAGTAACAGCAGCTGTGGGCTGAGTGTGGGTACAGCTATCCCTCCCTGCTCCCATGCCCTGCACTTCCCTGAGCAGTGCCATGGGGACTGCCCCAACTGTCCCTCACCTGCTTTCATTCACTGGGCTCCTTAGGGTCAGCTGGAAATAGACCAGAGTACTGTCTGCCATTTGGAACCGTGAGAAGGCACTTCTTATGGAATCAGGCTTTTACCTAAAATGCCAACGATCAGTTCTCCGTTCACATCTCTAGCTTTCTTGTTTTTCCTGCAAGGACACATTATTACATTTAAAAAAGGAGCCAAGAGCAAAGGTGAAAGCCATAAAACAACTGTGTAAGTGCTTGTGTCCATCTAAGGCTGTTCAGGGACACAGATGGGCAGAAAACTAGAATACTTTATTGTGTCAAATGTACAGTTCATAAAATCAAACACATTGTTCAAAATACCCTTTCAGTCAGGTGCTACCTGTTGAAGCGTTAATATGCAATATGTAAAGGCACAAAGATGAGCAAAACAAATGAGGGAAGTTACAGTGTCTAACTTGCCTTTGAAGCAGCATGTCCACAGCTCCACACACTACTATTCTGTAGTGTGAAGCTTTGTCAAGTTTCTTGGACAATTTTGTTACTCCATACCGAAATGCCATGTGCAAACACAGGTTAGAAGGCCTGAAAAAGGCTTTGTTGGTGCTCTCTGCAGTTGGTTCTATGACTTATCTTTTTGGACTGATACGTTACACACATATATGTATATATTTAACTGTACTAGATATACTTCTTAGATAACAGCCACATTGTCTGTAGAGATAAAACACACAAGACATGAAGCACAGAGCTACTTTCTCTGAAAGTAAATCAATCACCATTGAAGATCAATACAGATATTTTCCACGGTAAAATTTAAAATAGCTTCAGAAATAAAATGAGAGGTTATGCATTCTTTCTATTGATTTCTGTATTGCCTTTAGACCACTGCATTCCCAAAGGCATGCAGTGCACACAGGAGCTTGGCATGCTTTGAAGATTATGCCAAATTCTGCTTGCTTTATGCAAGAAGGTGAAATCAATGATATTGCTCCTGTACAAAAGACACAAAAAAATTATTCCAAAGTTCCTCATTTCCTTGGCAAACTGTCCTTATAAAGCATGCTGCCAGTTCTGCAAGCTTTTAAGCAGTGGATTTAATTAGGCTGTTTATATAAGCAGAAGCATGTATTTGTTCAAATGCTGCCCAGTTCAAATTCCATGCCACAGCTGAAATTTTTGTATGAAGGCATGCTTTAAGAAAGTAGAATACTCCTTACTAAAGCCCTCTCCCACTGCTGTGGCAGTAATGGTGTGGGTGAGGGCCACACAACGGGGGCTTTAAAATTGTATTTCCATACAGCACCTTTCTTCTTCCTTGTGAGATTGATGAGCAAAGATAAGGCAACAAGAAGCACCAGCCTTACTGGTTTTAATGGACTCAGGATATCTACAGTGCTTTACATGTTGTATATGTTCCATATACAGCTATCTTGCATGGAGTAGGCTGCTCTTAACTCTTCTTCTAATTCAGGGGTAGCAGAAACATTAATCACTCAAAAAGCATCATCTGAGGTATTTGGTACATGGTTAGCATCAGTCCCTATATATTGAAAAAAAGAATAATTTTGGTTCTCAGCAAGAAATTATAAACATCATGATGGAAAAGAGACAAGACAGATGGTGGCCAACAGACAGAAAAGATAGAGAAAAAACCACTCCTTTCTGTACATAGTCTAGTCTGCTCTGACTCTTGTACCCAAATCAGAGTCTGCTGTGGACAACATTACATAGGTAAACAGAACTAGAACTTCATGCTAACAAGAAATTCCTCTCCCATTCCTAAATAGCTTTTGAATGAACCTAAAATGTGGAATGGGAGCAGTGGAATCCCACTAATTCATGTAAATCGAGTTTCCTCATGTTTAACTTCATGGAAATACCAGGAAAGTCCCTGCAAATCATTTTTAGTCGTTATCATTTCAGGAGTAGTATGCTCAGAGTCCATCTGCTGGGTAAGGATTAAATAACTCATGCTAATACAGTGTTAACAGCCAGTAACTCTACAATGTCTGTGAAACTGGCTCTGCATGGAGTTCATAAAGAGTGTGCTGCACTGGTTTAGCACAGTAAGAATTTGGTGGCTGGGAGCTTCTGTGAAAAGAAGGTGCAATGCCAGTTGGCTCCAGGATGGTCCAACCTGTGGCCAAGGTCAAGCGCCATCAGCAATGTTGGCAGCGCCTCCGGAACAATGCACTTACGAAGGGGGAAAAAGCGTGTGCAGCAGCAGTCACAGCCAGAGAACAGAGGAGTGAGTGAGTACACACGACAGCAAGAGCCCTGCAGACACCGAGGTCAGTGAGCAGGAGGGCAGGAGGTGCTCCTGGGGCTGGAGCTGGCATTCCCCTGCAGCCCCTGGTGCAGACCAAGGCGAAGCAGCTCTGTGCCCCTGCAGCCCGTGTGGTTCCACAGCAGAGCAGAGATCCACCTGCAGCACATGGAGGACCCCACTCTGGAGAAGATAAACGCGCCTGAAGGAGACCGTGACCCTGTGGGAAACCTGTGCTGGAGCCGGCTCTTGGCAGGACCCGTGAAGAGAGGAGCCCAGACGGGAGCAGCTTTGCTGGCAGGACTTGTGACCCCACAGGAGACCCACTGCAGAGCACCCTGATCCTGAAGGATGGTACGCTGTGGAAGGGATTCATGCTGGAGTAATTTGTGAAGTCTGTGAGAAAAACTCACGTTGGAGAAGTTTGTGGAGGGCTGTGTCCCATAGGAGGGATCCCACACTGGAGCTAGGGAAGAGTGTGAGCAGTAAAGCATGAACGGAACCTATTCTCTACCCCTTTGCACCATGGGCAAGGGGCCGAGAAAACCAAGAGACCAGTCTGGAAAGAAGGGAAGGGTGTGAGAAAGGTATTTTAAGATTTGGGTTTGTTTTCTCATTATCTTAATCTGATCTTATTTATAATAAATTCAGCTACTTTCTGGACTTGGATCCTGTTTTACCCAGGACGGTAACAGGTGAATGGTCCCTCCCTGTCCTTATCCTACAAGCCTTTTGTTATATTTTCTCTCCCCTGTCCATCTGAGGATGGGATGGGTAGAGCAGCTTTGGTGGGTACCTGGCATCTAACCAGTGTAAACCCACCCCACACAGGTAGAGATCCAATGTGCAATGTTCATATAAAAGCCATTAAGACAACAAAAGAAGACCAGCATCTCACTGGATTTTCACCTTTTCCACCTGGCAGGAAAACTTCTTACTGTAGAGATCATGGACAAGAGGGGTATAGGTATACTCCCACCAAGTGCAGCACAACATCTCTTTTTGTTCTCCCTTTCTCCTTGTCTCCTCATTTTCTTGTAAGCAGTGGTGGAGATGTAGGAATCTCCTTCCCTTTCATCTTCTGCTGCTCTCAGTGTGGTTGAGCCCATTGCTTCTAAATTACCTTAACAAATATATATCTGGTATAACTCATTATTTTCCAAGCCTCCAGCTGAATCCTCATTCCTACTCATTCTAATGTTTCTATTGAACATGCTCTGATACTGTGGGTGTTAAGATTTCAAACATCCTAACAAAAAGGCTGTCTGCTTTACAGGAGACAATACTTCACTATGAGAAGTCACTGATCACAGTCTAATTGACATCAATGAGAGCTGCATTTCATGCTCTTCTTGATATTCTGCCTGTATTTTCCTCTTTTCCTCTGGTTATAGTTGTTAAATTGTCCCAGCCTCACCTTACCTTCTGAGGGCATATATTTGCAGAGTAATCAAGGCACATAAGTGTGCTATTTTACACCAGCCAGCACTACAGCTCATTCTTCTTAATTTCCTTATGTATATGGATACTGTCTTGGAGATTTATTTAAACTGTTTAGTTTATCTTACTTTATTCCTAAGTTCAGATTGGAATGAACACAAAACATTATTTCTTCACCTGTTTAATGACTTTTAAGATAGCTTTTCCACCTCTATTTAGCAGCTCATAGCAATTTCTATATATGAAACAGTCCTCTAAATAAAACAAAAATAAATACATAAATAAAATAAACACAAAATTTCTTAATTTTTTTCTTGTTGCTAGAATTTGCAGAGCCCCATTACTTCCAAAAAGGTGGGTTTTTTTAGGATTCAATGTGATTTCAGTTTCAAATCTCTTCCAGATATTACATCTGGTCCAAGGCTATCCAGTTCAAGTGCTATTGCAGGGGTTTTTTGAGTCTTTAAACTTTTCTATTTCTCTAGTTATTTTCCTTCTTTGACATGAAGTCGAGGACATAGCAGAAGGAGAAATCCCTGAGAGACCATATGACAACTTTTGTGGGTTTAGTTACTGCATATCTGATAAATTACTTCACCTTTAGAAAAGTGAGTTTTAAATTAATGGAATTATACAAGAACAAAATTATGAAATCTGCTTCAAGCTTTACTGGATGTCTTGATCACAGACACAGCGTTGTTTACTCTTTCCCCAGGTTTTGGGGGCTTTTTTTGCACTCCCTTTCTCCTGCATATTTGGTGTTCTGCCCTGAAATGGATAAAAACCATGTGCCGATGTTTGCATGTTTGTTCTCTATTTTAAGTGTTTGTAGTTTGAAATACTCATTGAAATGTGGTTTAGAAAATACTGAAAGAAGCTGCAACTTGCATCTTAAAACAGAATTTCAAACAAATCTCTCTTAGGGCAATGGGAAGTACATCAAACAGCATGCTTTAAAGTATGATTCATCATTTGATGTAGCTGATGCATCATAACATGTTTCCCATCTGACAAAGGCGGGTAATGCACCCTTTACAGCTGTGTGTCCAGTGTTTTGTCACTGGAGCCACAGGTTCCCTCAGTTTTGCATTTTGCACAGCAGCTAAAGCACAGCAGTGCTGAGAAGCACACCTGTCACAGTTCTGCCCACCCGAGGCCTTGCTAATGGCTTTTCCTCTGAACACACATTAAAGGCGCTGCAAAAGAAACTTCACCATTTCTAGAGTCTTTGTTTTTCCTTTTTTTTGTTTGTACTGTTAGTTTGACATAAGTTAACATGTTTCATTTTCTCACACCCAACAAGCTTACAATGATTTAATTCCATATTTTGATGAAATTGTGAGAAGCTGGGAGCTTCCTACCTAATGTGTGGACATCTACAATATTATCAGAAAGTAATATGGGTAAAGATTTGATATGATCTTCCTCATTGTAACATATAAGAGATTTACAGTCCTCTTTCTCTTAGAGGGGAAATTGTCTTCATTCTCCAGAAGGAATAAAATATACAGCCAGAAATCTCCACAAACTAAGTAATTGTTTATCTAAGTCCCACTGAATGCACCTGAAATAAAGAAGAAATAGGCAATATTATACAGAAAAATTGACTGCAAAACAGGTAATTAGCCCTAAACCTTTCTGCTCAAAGAAATTACTTTCTGAACATGCTGCAGTTCTAATTATGACTGCAATGAAGTCATAAGACCAGGCACAAATTAATATACTCTTTGCCTTTACTATTTCTATATTCAGTCCTGTGTTCCTCTTTAATCTGAACATAATCAGTCTTCTTTCCATCTCCAGCCTGCACTGCAGACTATAATTAAACAATGAAAATCTGACATTTCTCTATAGAGGGAAATTGTTTAAAAAACCATTTAGTACATGGATTTTTTTTTTCACTCATGCAGAATTAGTCCTTAATATTCCTTTATTCCATTTACTCTTCCTTCTATGCATTTTAATGCTCTTGCTCTCATTCCTGTGATCAGTCATTTTGGACTTTATTTATCAGTTTGACAAAAGCCAGACTTACCTCAGCTGCTATTGGACAATAGTGCAGGGTCCAGTGAGACCACTGGACTGCTTGTATTTCCACAAAGCATGTTTGGAGGAAAAATTACTGAGTAAACTACATGCATAATCAAATAATAGGGACCAAAAATATTAAAAATGTGGCATATTCTTAATATTAAAGGGAAATTCCTTCAGGGGCTGTGTTCAGGTAGGTAAGAATTCCTTCTTCGTTCTTTCTCAGTTCTCTCAGTACTATATCGGAGATCTCTTCCGCTGATACAGTGTAATATGTTACAGAATAACAATGCAAACTGCTACAAAGGTTACTATATATATTATGTAGCCTTTGAAATATTATCCAAAGGCATTACAGCCTGAAAGCCACGCTCTTCCCCTTGTGACAGGGATAGACGCAGTTATGTGAGAAAAATGCAGGTTTGTTCCTCCCTTGTCCTTAAAAGCACTTTTTTTTTCATGGGTAGTTTGTGCTGAGTTGCCAAAAACCCTCCAAGAAACTGACTTCAGAATGTATCTCTGAGCATCAGGAGAAAATCTGAAGCAAAGGATAGCGGCCTTCCCAAGGAAAAACACACAAATGGACAGATAAAAAATCCACAAGGCAACAGCAGTGCCGGCTCATGTGCAGGTGGGCAGCAACAGAACACTTAATAAATGCACACTTGGAACAGTAAGGAAGCATTGCAATGACCTTTTTTGTTTTTTTCCTTTACAAGCTGGCAGGGGGGAGTGTAGAGTATTGTACAGGTCACTGCTTGTTTTGACTAGCACAGCTCTGGTGCACAGTGAGCAGAGTGACAAAATCCCCGTGCTCGGTTACGGAGATGACTTTCAGCTGGAAAGGGTGGTTCAGGGCAGCTGAGTCAGCCTTCACCCACGGCCACTGGCCGCAGAGAACAGGGCAGCCACTGCTACAGCAGCAGGTCTAACAGCAGGAATTTTCCCACTTTTACGGCCCAACACAAAGCATGCCATCCTCTCCCCCAGGCTCAAGAGGCCATAATTTCACCAGCTGTTTATTTAATCCTGACTAATCCTGGACTCAAGCCACGGCCTTTTGTGTAGATGAGATGAAAAACCTGAAGGACACACCACAAGCAAAAGGAAAGCATAACTTGAAAAGTAGGTGCTTTTACTCCACCATCTTGAGGCAAACCAGATTACTGAAGCTCTAACTAAATGGAAATATTTGTTTCTATAAAGAGCAAATTATTTAAACTTATTGCTATTTTTCAAAGTATAAAGACATGACCTTCCTTTCTTTTCCTCTCTGCAGACTTATTCTTGCTGGCAGAAAAAAAAAAAAGCCAAGACACACAAACTTCACTAGTGAAGTCTTTCAACTGAATTAGATATTTAGATATCTATGCCACATATTTGCCCTCAAAGAAGCTAAATATACTTTACCCTCAAAGATGACTGGATTTGGACCATCAAAATATCAAACATATATAACTGTAAAATCATGGAATCATCAAGGTTGGAAGAAACCTCTAGGATTGCCAAGTCCAACCATCAACCCAGCACTTCCATTGTAACCCCTAAAGCACTAACCCATATCACCCAGCACCAAATCCAGATGCCTCTTAAACACCTCCAGAGATGGTGACTCCGCCTGGAATGGTAACTCCCAGGGCAACCTATTCCAATGCCTGACATGTCCTAACAGTGAATTTTTTTTTTCCTAATATCTAATCTGATTATTCTGTCTCAGCTGAAGGCCATTTCCTCTGGTCCTTTCACTGCAGGAACAGTAGAAGTGACCAGACTCCACAGCCTCCTTTCAGGGATTTGTGGAGAGCAACGTGGTTGCCCTGGGTCCCCTCATGACTAAAGAAACCCAGCTACCTCAGCAACTCCTCATAAGGCAAGTGTCCTAGACCCTTCACAAGCCTTGCTGCCCTGCACTGGCCACACTCCAGCACCTCAATATCCTTAATACCAAATACCAACCTTAATACTCAATTTGTGTTCCTCTTTGTGCTTTGTTTTAAATAATTATCTTCCCATAAAACTAAAGATCAAAGATTTGACAGCCTGCCAAACTTCAAACGTAAGGACTGAATTTTGCAAGTAGTTTGGAAAGAGTTATCTGAAGCTGGGAAGTATTAGGTCTCAGCTCTTCCTGTAAGCTGGTCAGTCTTTATTTTTAGTTTTCAATTGTCAATATTTCTTTTCCTTTTGTAAAGGAAGTTTAAAGTACTGCCAGTACTTGAAACTGTATTTACAAGTCCAGTGTGATACAAACAGGGCTGATAATTTTATGCAGCATTCAGATTACTTCAGCTCCTTCAGCTGGCAGGACCTCTAAGAAAAAGAATAAATGCTTATGTCACTGAAGTTGCCACAGGTTTGTTGATCTCATGTTAGCTGAAAAACTGAGAACTCAGCTCCTTAGGGAAGGTATAAGACACCTTTCCAAATTAAACTTTTAATGCTACTTCCAGATCAAGTCTTTGTAAAATCACATTGTGGTTTAAAAGCACTCCCTTGTAAAATTAGCAACTAAATGCTTCCTTTACCAAAGTGCACAGGAGCAGAGAAGAGGATTAATTTTCCCCTGCTACGTTAGAACAAACACCTTGGTTCACCTGAAACCATTAGGAGTTCAACACAAATCCTACCCACACAAACCAAAGCAATTAATACATTAAATCTATCACCTGTATTTTATGAACATCAGGCTATAGAAAACATACTTACACCATGATTGATCCCTATCCTAACCTTGCAGAAAAACATGACTGAAGTAACCTTTCATTTTGAAACTATTAAATAAAGAAGAGGGAAAGGTGATTATCACAAGAGCAGAACTTAGTGTTTAAATTGGAAAGCTACAGTGTATATGAAGTCAACACTTTGTAAAAGAGAATTCCAAGGCAGAAGGCTCCAACAGCTGCATCTCCGGTAGCCGAAGCCAAAAGCTGAAGCACAAAAGAAATGTGCTACATGGAATCACCAAGGTGGCATCTGTTCTGCCAAACTCTGTACACATGTGACTACCTTGAGCAGACATGAAACTCGCCTGCACAAGCTCAGTCTTGCCAAGCAGCACTGCCGGTGTCTCTGTGCAGGTCATGGACACACCCTGCACAGCAACAGTGTCTGAACAGTTGCTGGTCAGACCACACTGACCTCTTGGCTCTGGCAGCTGGGCTCTAGCAGATCTGAACAAGCACCGAGGCCTTCCCAAGAGCACCTCCTGTCTGCCTGCAGAAGAGCTCTATGTTGTTTTTTTTATACAGACATAATAAAACTAGAGTTTAAAGAACTGTTTACCTTTAAGGCATATCTTTTATGATTCATTATATATACTCTAGAAGGAAAGGCACATGCATTTGCTTTAAAAATTCTGCTGTTCCAGTAAACCTAAAAAACTTAAATGTGATTGAATTGTTTATTGTGAACCTATTCAACTACAGTTTCTGTTGTAAACAGAAAACCCTTTTCCCCTCCTAAGCCATTAAGTGAAAACCCCTATAATAACTTGAAAAGTTTCAACTAAGACTTCAACCTTTGCAAAGAGAGATTGCAACAATAGTTCCTTTCTATTTTTCATTATTTGTATTAATTTAAAAAGAATAAATATATATATATATATGAACACAATCCTAGCAATATCAAGAACATATTCCTACCCAGAGTGAAATTAAAAAGGGAAATGAAAACTGGAGTGATGGCTAGATTCTGGAATGCAAACCAGCAGGTAAGCATGAAATAAGGGGAAGAGGAATAGTCACTATGACCAACTAGCATGAAGAAGCCTTTAATTACCCTAATAAGCAGCTGCTCATTATGCAGGTTTGTGAGATTTTTTCCAGACTGAAAAGGTAAATTTGAAGAAAGCAAACACCTACCGGGCCCTGACAGCAACCAAATATGAGACACTTTTAGACTCAGTAATATATTTGGATTCCCATTTACTCTGGTCTAGATATCCCCTGGATTCCTATTTAAGATCACATCGAATAAGAGCAAGGAATAGGCCTGTCAGCCTCTTATGTCAATAGCCTTCTTTGTATTATCTTGATTTTCCTCATCTCAACACTGCAGAATTTGGTTTTCTTTGCTGCCAGGAATGCACAAGGACAGCAGAAACATGGAATGTTAATGCACACACCATAAAGATACTGCACAGGAGTGTAAAAATATTAATTCTGAAGACCAATAAACTGTACCACCTATTTTTACAAGGTACTTTTTTTCACCAGTTGTGTATGTTATTCAAGTGACTCATTCTGTATTTTTGAGTATTCACGATATATGTAAGATGAGGGACACAAATGCCTGTTGAATTGCAAGCCTGATCCTGTAAGTTGACACTTCCCTACTTTATTTCTACTGATGTATTCTTACTAAAAATAAAACCCTGGACACATGACAGCAGAACGATACCAAAACAATAGTCACATGACAAATTTCTCCACTTGTGGCTTCTTTGAAGAGCATATAGAAGACCATCTACCACTGATATCAGTGAAGTCTTTTACTACTTTATTTGCATGGTAATGGGCAATACGGTTTTGCATTTGTAGTGAAAGAGTGAAGAAGAGTGAAGAACAGGCATCTGTTCTATAAAATCAATCTGAAGGATAAAATCTCCAAGACTACACCCACAACCTAAGGCAGTGGCTATAAGAGGTGAATTGCCCCCAATTCCAACATGCCATGGGATGTCAACCTTAATGGTTATATAATTTACCAGTCTTGCCAGACCCCTGTTTAATTACTTCTGCTTAAAAGTTAGTCATTTCACCTGAGGCAATGCTCTCCTTTCTCTTTACAGTTGCCACTACCTTGTATTTTCTGTTTCTGGCATATGACTCTCTTATGCCCCTTACAGGAAAAAAAAAAAAAAAATCATTGTAGGCAGGCTGCAGAAGGATGGGAAACCAGACATAGAACATAGTCCTTAGGAAGTAAACAATACTAGGGGCCTGGAACAGGACATCCCCTATAGACAGACATTTGTTTTGTAGTGGCAGCCACTAGAATAAAACAAATGGCAAGAACTTCAGCCATTTAATTCTATCTCCCATCACGTGCCTAGTGCCTTTTAGCTACAGTGCAGGGAGTATCAGTGCAATTCAAAGAGGATTAGTGACAGCTGTATTTCCTACTGGCTGCCCTGGCCATCGCAGCCAGAGGCAACAGTTTTAAAGAAAGGAGTACTTGTCATATTGACATGCTTTGTGAGAAAAAGAGACTGGATGAAGACATTAGCTTTCTGATTTATTCAGCCAGTCAAGCCTAATCCGTACACACGCACATAGGCAATTCTGACATCTTGGAGACTGAGATTAACAGGTACAGCAGGACTCATGAGGTGAGATGTATTGTCAGACTGCCTCACCCCTGTGTGAGGTACTTAGATCCTAGGGTCGTGCCTGCTATCAATTTCAGGAAGAAAAGATTCTATGTATCACTGCAGTTGTACCTCCTTCCAATTAAAATGGAAGTGAACGGATCATTGCAGTGAATTCCACAAGAAACAAGGAAGTATCCTTTAAAAAATACAAATTATTAGGGCTTACTAATTACACTTTTCATATATTCACTCTAGGCGAGTTCACTTGGAACTAAACAGCAAGACTGTTTTCTTTGGAAAATGTCTCAGTCACTCAATGATTACCAGTTAAAACACAAACCACAAATTCATAAACCAACATCCTTAGGTTATGTTGTATCTAGGTTCTCTTCTGCTGTCACCTGAGAACTCAAACCCTAACATTCTGGCTCATTCCAAAGTGTCTGGGAGAAAAAATACACTAAACATGCCTCTCCTGTCTGTAAAACACAAATAATTTATTCAGATAAACCTTTACGAATGCTCTCAAGCATCACAGTATACTAGTGTACAATTAATGACAACTTCAGAAATCATGCTTTTGGTACAAAGCATAAATTTAACATTAGATACCACAAGATGATTTTTCATTACTTCAAAGAAGCTTATGATTGACAATAAACTCAAAAATAAATATTATCAGTATTCAGCACTCAATTTAATTTTTATATAGCTTTGAAAAACTCTGGATTGCTGGGAAACAATCTCTGTCTGAGAGCTGTCATAATCAGAAACATTCCTGGCTGAAGTAACACAATTCATGACTGTACTTTTAAGTTCTGTGAAAGTATTACTATCTTCCACAGAACAAGTGCATGATGATATCCCAGAACTCAATAAAATCACTGAGTTGATTTCAGTCTTTTTTTTCCTGGTAACAGTACTTCCTCAGGATTCTTGCTTTTTTGTTGGTTTATCTAAGTAGGGAGTGTTGTCCTGTAGCAGATCTTTCCTGGGTATGAGTACTGAAATAGAAAAAACCCAAACAAAACAGTAAGACTATAATCTTATGGAAAATACTGGGAAAATACTATTTCAAATTCTAAAGGTGTTTTTTACATTTACAAACAAAATATTCAGTTACTAAAATGAGGATCTGAACTTGTGGTAGGTGGCATCTATCTAGCATCTAGATATCTAAGACAAAATCATACTAAGATTTTACTTTCAGCTGGCTACAATAATGTTTTCCCATCTTCTTTTATAAGCATTGAAAATTTTGATATTAAGAAGCCATAATTGTTAAGCATGTACTGTTAGTTTGGTTATGGGTTAAAAGGGTAGTTATAAGGAATACAGTACTCAACGGTACCATAATACACCTATGTAAAGAGCACCATCCTCAGGCGAAACGAGCCAGCCTGGACAGAACTGTAATGGGCCAATCAGGTGCCTTAACCTTCATGCAAATGAAGGATCCAAAAAGAAACCAATCCAAAGGGACAAAAATCAGGACAAAAGGGGCATCTGACCCACTGAACTGGTGCCGCTCCATCTGGAACATCGGGGACATCCCCATTGTTTCTAACAATTATGACAATAAACTCTGATGAGTTTAATGAGTACAATTTTGTAAAAATATGTACATAATATGTATGCTTGGCAGCCAAAAATTAAATTTAGAATTAGCAGTGACTATTAGCAGGAATCCAGTTGAAAGACAAAACATTATTGTGTCATCGTTGTGTGTATAAAATGCCTCCTTGCCCACAGTGTGCAGTGAATAGCAAGAATAATCACAGGCTTTCACCTGCTGTTTCTGAGAGCTGTTTCATGGGGGAAGTGAACAAAAAGGAGGCAATGAAGGACTTAAAAATTCATGAATAGCTTGATGAAAATGAAAAGTAATTGAAGAGAAGCCCATTGAAGATAATTAAACCAGAAAATATCCCTGACTCAGGAAGAGCTGCCAGGTGTGAACAGCTGAAAGAGGTGCAAATTCACTTTGTCTGTTCCCATTCTTCAACTATTATCTGCCTAGAATCATCATGGAAGACTTGACACTGGTCTAGACTTATCTTTGGCCTTGATTATAACGGCTGTTTTAAAGTTGCATGTTTTACCAAACCTAAAACTGAAAATTGGTACAAAACTTTCCAGACAACACTAAACAGAAGTAAAAGGAAACTATGTACACAGCTGAAGATTTCTTGTATTCTCTTACCACACAGCTGTATGCTGAGCCTACCTACTACTACTCTTTTTGACTGCAAGATAAAAGAACTTCTAAACCAGGAATCAGGATTTCAGAATTTGATAGACTTTGCATTGAGGTAATCGCTATGTCACACATCCTACACAGTATAACCTGAAAATGAAATTGTTGGAAGAAAGTTTTGGAAATGAACACTCAATCCTCAAAGAAAAAGCTTTTCTATGGTCAGTGTATATAATGCACTTGTTAATGCTCCTCAGGCAGCTCCTCCCTGTTTGGTAGAGCAAGCACCTACAGACAGGTACCGAGGCTACTGCCTTGGGACACATGCTGACTGATCAGCCTGTATATGCATGCTGACTAGCTAGCTAACTGCTGACCTTCCTAATAGTTACAGCTGGTTAAGGGATATTAAATGTAATCACTGCCTCTTTTCTACCAGCCTCCATACCTCAAAATATTTGTATGGAAACTTTGTACCTTTGAAACCTTCACCTGTCCTAGGTAGTGACATTAATGAATAGCTTACATTAAGAATTTTGCCAGAGAATAACAGACAGGCTATTTGCCTCTCTATCCCTTTCCTTAGTTTCACATTCTATATTTATTTTCTAAACTGTAACATATTTAAGTATCTTTTTAGCATGCAGGCTTACTCACCGATTTTGTCAGAATCTGTGTGAATGGCCTGAATAACAGAAGTTCTGAGAATCACTTCAACATCTGAAGCAATTTTAAGAAGCTAGTAATAAGGAATAAGAAGAGAGGAACAAGAGAGTAATTTGAATTATATGTGACTGTTTCTGAAGATATTTTCCATACCAGACAGCTATTCAAATAATAAAATCATTCAGTTTTACTACTCAGTTACTTATGTACAATGTATACATTGCTTTTGCCTTGGAGATCCTGGAATAACTTACAGGTTGACGTGTTTGACATGGAGCACATAGTGAGGGAAACTCTGGCTCAGTAACATACACCAGTACATACGTCCACGTATCCAATTAAAACTGGAAACGAATAAGGTGAAATGCAACTACAAAACCAATTAACTAGTTTCCAATGATCAAAGACGCTCACTCACGCCTCAGTAACGTTCGACGTCCCATAGTGAAAGGGCAATCTCATTCTTTCAACACTACTGCTCCTGACATAAGGAGACAAAAACAAGGGCGAAACATGACAAGAATTAAGAATTCTGAGTTTTCACAGTAGAACTGTGCAGAAACAAGGCACTACCTAAAGACTACCCGAGGTATTAGTATTTAGTATTTGGCAAATGGCCTAGAATTCCTTCTCTCACTAAGAGGATAAGCTGCAGCACCCTTGCTAGCTTTGCTGCACCATTAAGAGAACCCTAATACTTGTTTGCCTGTTATCTGTGTCAGAAGTAAGGAAATTGCTCAAGTGAGATACTTCAGGAGACATGCTCACACTAGGAAGCAGCATGTATCAACAGCAGTGGATCTTTGCAAAGGCTAGGGCTCAATACTTGCCATCCACACTGCACTTCTCATGCTCTTCCCTTTTAAGGGCTTGGAGCAGGTACCCTTCAGTTCCCCCTGCTGAGAGCCCATTAGCAGCCAGGCTGCATGCTCCTGAAGCGCAGCTTCCTCTTCAGATTGACCTTAAGGGAATTCTGCTAGTTGGTCTGACACTTTACATAACAAGAAAAGTCACAGGAAGTGGAACTAACCAAGGTAACTTCCTAAGTGCACTCCTGACCTGCACAAAAACTGCTGCATTAGATTTAGCTACTACATTTTTCATTCTGATACTGTAGACAGTTACCTCTCTCCTTATGTCACTGCAAGCTTGACATGTACAAGTACATACAGATACAAGTACCTGTTGTCACATTAGAATACACTGTAGTTTTCTATTCTGGCTGGTCAATACTCCATTTTTTAGTTGCTGTCCAAAGCAGAACATTAACAGCATCACATTCATGCAAGCAAGTGCTCAAAAATTCTCAAGTCCTGTATAAAACTTGGTTCAGTTCCTCTGCAACTAAGTCTTTTCAGTGTGTACATGTAATAAATATGACAGCTATTGTGATGTTCTAGGAGTGTGTAGCTGCAGTGGAAGTCTTGATATTTCTTTTACTGACACAGTTAATCAAATATCAACTATTCCATATTAAAAAGTCACATATGTGTAATTTGTAGGTTGCCTAAAAAACAAATACAGATTTCAGAATTGCAAAAAATCTTTTTCCTGTACATCTATAAAAAAAAAACCCTGAACACATAACTTAGCTAATCAGACAGTGGTAACACAAACACTGAGTATTATTACAGGAGGCTGATAACAAGCTGAAATTCAGGAACTCCTAACTAAAAGGTCAGAACTATTTAAATTACTGTTCTGTGTCTGGCATGAGGAAAAGGTTTTCATTTTAATTCTTCAAGGGACAGATGTAGGCACTTTCTTCCAACCAGTGCCCAGTGACAATGTAAGGACAGTCTGATAAAAGGCTGAAGGACAAGGACTAAGTTATTCAGTCTGTAGGATGTTAATAGATAAAATTATCTAAAACACATTAGTTCCCTTTCAGTTCAGAGCAATTGTCAGAAAAAACTGACTCAGCAAAAAGTTTTAAGGCAAAGGTAACTAACTTAGTGAATTAACAGAATGCTCCACTTTTAATGCATGGTAAGGAAAGACATAGTAAAAAAATCCCTGTAGTATAATTAAGATATACTACATCTATACTGTACTGCAATAAATCATAATAATGTTGCTGGTTTTTGCCTTCCACAAAGATGCTGAGTCATCACAAAGATGCTGTGATAGTAACTCAGCAGGTTGTTTAATTTGTCTGTTTGTTTCTGTTTGCCTAAACAACAGTGAGCAGGTACATTTAATTGACCACAGTACAGATAGGTATCATGAGCAAAGTATAAAATATTTACATGAAAATCGCTACTTCACACATTATCTCGTAAAATTTTATTATAAACTTTGAAATAATCACATTGGACTATCAGAACACACTTTCTACTTATGTACTTTTGTATGTACAAGATTCTATAACACAGTATTAATACTACTGCGGTATCTATATATTTACAAACAAAGATCCATGTAGAAGTCTTTCTAAACCAACCTGGCTTTCATGATGTCTCAATCTGTTTACAGTGGTTTAGAGATCCTTTAAGCAAAAGACTAATTTCTAAATATTCATATGTGAAGTGGGAAAAAACCCCAAACAACAGAAAGCAATAAAATACCTCATTAATCTTCTCTTCAGATGTCTCATCTCGATTATTTCTGAATTCTTCATTTATCTTTTGTCTTGCAGCTAAATAAATCAAACAAAAAACTAAAGAGTGAACAAAAATTGTATTTTGAATTTGTCACTGCCCCAAAGTTAAGAATCTTAAGTCCTTTATGGCACAGTCCTGGGACACTCTGATCAAAGTATTTCAATGAAAGACCTCCACATAATTCACATGATGTCATATTTCAAGTTGACTGGTATACAAATAAAATGAGATTCTCAGCTTAGCATTTTGTATTGCATACACAAGGTACTAAAAAAGCAGGATTAATCCCTTGAGGAAAAACCACACATAGAGAATTAATTAGTACAGCTGACTATGCTGTGGCTGGACTGAAGTTAAAAAAAAAAAGCAAATGAAAGAAAAATATCTCCAGAGAAAATCAGGAACACTTTAAAAAGAAATGTTTCCCTTCCAAAATATGTGTTGGTTGCTTGAATATAAGGACTATTTTTTGTTTCAAAATAAAGTTATGGACACATAAGTTTTCCCAATTATTACTTGAAAATTATGGGAGTAATTTGAAGAAAGATTATGTTAAGAATTATCTTTCTCTGTATTCCAAGATGAAAGTTCCATGAAATACAGATAAGCACACACCACACAAAACAACTATCTCACCTTCGAGGGCTTTGGTATCATTTTTAAAAACTTCTTGCCGTGTTCTGTGTAACAACTTAAAAAGCTTCAAAACCTGCCAATACAACATCAATAGAATTAACTTATTTGCTAACAGGATTGTTAGTTAAAATTAACATGTTACAATTGAAAATGTTTTGGTTTAAATTTCATGTTCTTTCCATTCAGTACAGAATTTGATAAAGAATCAATATCTAAGAGGTTTTACCTAAATTCCTGATTAAAACACTTGCATCCAAAGCTGATGTGATGTCATCAAAATCTTAGACAGGTCTAGATATTTCAAATTACCCTAAAATGCTGGCACCACCTCCTAAATAATTATTTGGCATGATGGAATTAAAATCCTGAAAAATACATGGACATAAGCATTAGTTATTGTGCCAATGTCAAATAAACCCAACAGAACTGGAATAACTCTAAAGGTCAAATTACTTGAAGGAATTATCAAGGTTACATCAGTGCATATTCTCTAGCTATGGAAAAAGATAGAAAAAGAAATGGCTGAAGTATTCTCACATAAAATTCTTTTACAAGTGGTGTGGCAAAACCAAAGCAAAGTCCTTCCCCTAAATACAACTCCAGGTCAGCAAACCAATACTTCAGTAAAAGCAAACACTCAGAAAGTTGGGATTTACAGTGTAGAGCAGACACACCTGAATATGTATGAAAATAAAACCCCCAGAGAATCACAGCTCACAGCCACGTGGTTTTGGTAAATCATTCACACAAACTGCAATGAATCACAGAAACTCTCAAGTCCTTATGAGACTATTTTGGTGTCTGTCACAGACTGAAAAGAATCTCTGACAAGCACCAGAAAAAAATAATCTTGAAAACAATATGCCTTTTGAAGTTCCTTCTAGTACTTCCTATCATGTTGTGGCATCTCTAGAGGGCACAATTCCAAGTACTTCATAATACTTCTCTCACAATTAGGATTCCAAGTATTTTTTAGAAGGACATAGAAGAAACACAGGGCTGTAAGTCAGAAAAAACCCAGCAAATGGACAGAGTCATGTTGCCTTTAACTGCACCATTCCCTAGATGGATGAATCTGTGGAAGGTAAACCCACAGAACTAAACGTCAACAAATAAACTTCTTGTTTTGCAGATATTCTAATATCCTAAAATTTCTATTCCCCACAGTACATTTGCTATCTTTTCAAACAGCAGATTAATATTACATGTGGTTTTATGTTGAACACATGTATGGCAAAACCTAAATTTTTTATGGTTATTTCAAGAATTTGCGAGCCATTTTCAGGTATCTTCCTACTCATAGAAAAGTCTATAGGTTCTTCACAAGGGAATAAGGAGAGGCAGGCACCAATCTCCTCTCTGGTATCCTGTGACAGGATTCAAGGGAACAGCCTGAAGTTGTGTCAGGGAACACTCAAGCTGGATATCAGGAGAAGGTTCTTCACCCAAAAGGTGGCTGGGCACTGAACAAGCTCCCCAGGTCAGTGGCCACAGCACCAGCCTGACAAGAGTTCAGGAGGCTTTTGCACAGCTCCCCCAGGCACACGGTGTGTGCACCACCCTGGAGATGGCCCCGTGCAAGACCAGGGGCTGGACTCCATCATTTCTGTGCCTCCCTTCCAACCAAGGATACTCTCTGGTTCAACTTCTCCAAACCCCTCCTGGAAACTTTTCACCACGCCAGCCACAATGGTGAAAAGCTGAATTAGATGGTCTTGATCAGGATGTATCAATGCAGACGCCTCTGACCTCTACAGCCACCTGCATTAACAGAGAGCTCCGCCAATACCTGTCGACTGCACTCCCAAAACTAGGCTTCAAGGCACTCCCGAAAGAGGCACTGACAGGAAATTACACCGCAGTAATGAAAGCGCTTATTAATTCTTAGGTCCCTGGTTTTCCCTAGCTTACTCTCACGTGCTTCTGATGTATTTTACCCTCTGCTTATCACACTTCTCGCTTTCATTTCCCGCAATGGCCTTTGCGCGCAAACTGCTACATTCCTTTACCTAGTTTTTTATCCTTCTAGTCCTGAAAGTCTATGTTTTTTGGCTCGACTAAAGCTACAAAGCTGCAGCCTCCCAGCACGGACATAGCACGTGTGTGTGTTTGTGTGTGTGTGTGTCACTCGCCTGCCCCCGGCTCCCCATGGCGCCCGCCGCCAGCACCGTCCCGCGCCGGAAGTGCCCGCCGCCGGAAGTGCCCGTCAGGGACGAGCCGCACGCTCCCGCGCTGCGCCGGTGCCGCCGCCAATGCTGTCCCCCGGGGGCCGCCCGCCGCCGCCGCCGCCGTTCCGAGCCGCCCTTGTGCCCCCGCGGCGCTGCTATGGCCGGTGGGGTTGAGGCGGCTTTAACATACTCACAGAAGGGACTTCCAGCCCAGCCTGGAACGGACCACACGGGCCCATCTGGTCCAACGTCCCTGGTCAGACAGAGACAGCCCAGAGCACATGGCACACGATTGTATCCAGACAGTTCCATCACCACTGGGGAAGACTCCACAAATTATCTGGAAAATCTGCTCCTGTACCCACTCACCTGCAGAGTAAAGAAGTTCTTCCTCGTGTTCAGAGAAACTTCCTGTTTCAGAAACATCAATTTCTGTCCACTGTCCCTTGATCTGTTGCTGGGCACGGCTGAGAACAGCCTGGATCCTCCTCTGACCCCTTTCCTTCAAATACTCACAGACATTGATGAGGCCCCTCTCAGCTGTCTCGAAGCTGATCGGACCCAGTTCCCACAGCCTTTCCTCAAAAGAAAGACGCTTCAGTCCCATCTTCACTGACTTTCCCTGCACCCATTCCAGGAGTTCCACGTGTCTCTTGTCCTGAGGAGCCCAGAACTGCACACAGCACTCCAGATGTGCCTCACCAGGGCACAGCAGAGGGGCAGGATCACCTCCCTCAACCTGCTGGCAATGCTCTCCCTAAAGCACCCCAGGGTGCCATTGGCCTTATGGGCTATACAGACAGTGCCGACCCTCGGTGTGCCAAGGTCTGGCAGGAGGCTGCCACTGCCTGCAGGAGGAGCTGAACGGGGTCCATAGCAGGCAGGCAGTGCTGCCCACAGGCTCCTCATTCCACTGGAGTGGTCAATGGCCCAGGGACCCCTGCCCTCCAAGGGGAGCCACAGTGGGGATGAGAGGCTGCTCCCTGCCCAGCACCCCCTGCCAGGGGCTGCACATCATTGCCCAGGGTGGCACAAAGACCAGTGTGTTCTGCTCCTTCTTCTAAAGAAAATTATCATTGTTTTAAATGGGTAACTGGACAGCCATCAGTTTCTGTGTGACACCTAGAATGGCCAATAAATGATGATTGCTGCTTCTTCAATTCAGTTTTTATTTTGCCAAGACTGCTTCCTTGCTCTTGCAGTTAGAACAACCAACAGGAGTTCGGAATCCTTCCTTATCTGGGGTGATATCTTCTTTTCCAGTCTATTTTTCACCATTTCAGAAGAAAAGTTGTGATTACAATTCCTTGTTTCTGTGCTTATCAGTAGTATCTCAGGATGTCTCCAGTTTCTAGGTATCCAGCTGTACTTAGAAGAGTCCAGTTGCACTTTTCAAGGACACTCTTGGTTCTCAGCATCACAGCTGCCAAGCTGGCAGGCTTTTTTTCTGCTGGTATTATCCAACAGGCATATTCTTCTGTTCAGTCATTTCCCCTCTCTAGTCAGGTCACTTTCTCGGCTGCTCACATCAAGCTCCCCACAGCTTGCCTTACTCACACCCTGACCAACCCAGCCTGGGCCTGGCCACATTATGGCCACGCTGGGTACATCTATAAAACTGAATTACCATTCTCTTGAAAAACAAACAAGCTTATAGTTCACTAACACATCATTCAGCATTAGCTAAAGGCAGCATAAGATATTTTGTGCAATTATCTTTACTACTCACTAGACCTCTAGCTTCAATACACAGTCTATTTAATCATTTAACAGCAGTTACATTGTAAGCTAATTAAAATATGGGAACACTAAATTATTACTCAATAATTTTAATATTTTTATTATTAATAGCACTTCTAAGCGTCTATTAAATATGTTTTTTTTACTATGTAACTCATAAAGAAACTTGATCTGTTAGCAAAAGTGATGTTTATTCATAATTTATTTCCAAGAATAATTATTGCAGATGGGAATGAATTAGATCTTTGAAAAGAGGGTCTAATTCATTCATTGTTTTATTCAAAATAATAAAATTTGCTGTTTTCATGGTGAGACAAAAATATATGCTGAAGTCAACTATATGAAAAAAATTGGTTTTGCTTTTTTGGAGAAACTTCTAAACTTGTCTCTTTACGTCTTCTCTTAACAAAGAAATATACTTTTTAATTAAATCCACAGCAGTGTTCACCTGAATTGTTCATATATTTGCTGAATAACCTTGGTTGGACAATAATATAATTCAAAGAAGTTTGTCCCTTTAATTGTCATAAAACTCCAATACCATCTGTAGGACACATACAGGTCAAAATACCTTAATCCCAGAACATCATTTAAGGAAGAAAATAAAATTTCATTGTTTAATGTACTTTATCAGAGTTTTTTTTTCAGGGTATTTCATGATAAATTATTTCAGAGTTACTACCAGAAATATATGACAAATTCTGCTCTTTCCGTATCATGTTCATATAATCAGCTGCAGAACCATATTAGGTTTAAGCCACTTAGCAATATTTATTCTCTGCCTCCCTCTGAAATGCTTTCCTGTAACACTTTTGTCTAGAGACAAATATATATATAAATATCTCTATTAATATGCACCTAGACAAATCTTCAGAGAAATCAATCTAATTTTTTTTGGTGAAGTTTAGAAAATCATAGAATCTAAAATTGTCTGGGTTGGAAGGGACATTAGAGGTCATCTAGTTCCAATGCCCCTGTGATGGGCAGGGACACCTTTCACTAGACTGGGTTGCTCAGAGCTCCATCCAGCATGGCCTTGAACACTTCCAGGGATTGGGCACCCACAACTTCTCTGGGCAGCCTGTTCCAGGGCCTCACCATGCTCACAGTAAAGAATTTCTTCCTCACATCCAATTTAAACCTCCAGTATTGCAGTTTAAAGCCATTCCTCCTTGTCCTCTCACTACATGGCCTTGTAAGAAATCTCCCTCCATCTTTATTGTAGGCTGCCTTTGGGTACTGCAAAGGTGCAGTTAGGTCACTCTGAAGTCTTTTCTTTTCAAGGGTGAACAATTCCAATTCTCTCAGCCGGTCCTCATTGAAAAGGTGCTCTGTCACTCTGATTATTTTTGTGGCCTCCTCTGGACTCCCTCCAGCAGGTCCATGTGCTGGGAGCCCAGAGCTGGATGCAGGTTCCAGGTGGGCTCTCCCCAGAGCAGAGCAGAGGGGCAGAATCCCCTCCCTCCCCTGCTGCCCACGCTGCTCTGGATGCAGCCCAGGACACGTTTGGCTCTCTGGGCTGGCTCATGTCCAGCCTCTCACCCACCAGCACCCCCAAGTCCTCCTCCCCAGGGCTGCTCTCAATCTCCCAGCCTGTGTTGACAGCAGGGGTGGCCCCGACCCAGGTGCAGGACCTCGTACTTGGCCTTGAAAATGAAGCTTGGTTGATACTCCTTAAGGTTTATGGTGGCTTTTTCCCCCCTGCTTTTTCATTTCTCCCATTTAATGACTGGTGTTATAGATATATACATAAAAAAACATTTACAACTAGATCTACAGCTGCGTAACTTTGTGTTGCCCTTTGAATTACTGCTTGGCTATACTGATTAGTTTGTTTCATAGTTACGAAATTACTTATTCGCCGAAGGGCTGGCACATGAAACTGCCCTTCTGCAGGACCCTGATTCCAGGACACCATACACCTGCAAACTTTGGTGGAAAAGGTAACCCAGCCCAGCCTGGTGCAGTCTGCAGGAGCTTGTCCCAAGGAATCACACAGATGTTTGAGTTGGATTTGATAAGTAATACTTCTGCCCACAACAGCCTCTCCCGGGACTGCACTACTTTTGTAGAGTGGCGTTGCACTTCGCAGCGTTGATCTCTGCGCGGAGCCTCCAATAGTTCTTTCCGCCGGATCCCTCCGCGATTCCCGGGTCAGCGAGGGCGCGGCAGTGCAGTGGGCGGGGACCAGCGGGACAATGACAGGAGAAACCGCCAATCAGACAGGAGAACACGGCCAAGGGACGGCGTTGGCCCAATGAGTGCCGAGGGGGCGTGGCTGTGGGGGAAGGCGGGGCTGAAGGCCGGCGGGAGCCGCGCGGGAGCCGCCGACATGGCTGACGAGATCAGCAAGGCGCAGGCTGCGCGTCCCGGCGGGGACACCATCTTCGGGAAGATCATCCGCAAGGAGATCCCCGCCAACATAATCTACGAGGACGAGCAGGTGCGCGCTGTGCAGGGGCCGCGGGCGTCGCGGAGGCGCTCGGGAGAGCGGCGGGGCGGGCCGTGCGCCCCCGCGCTTCCCTGCGCCCTCCCCGGAGCTGCATTGGGCTCCTTGCCAAGGGTCGAGGGTTCTCGCAGCTGGTGTGGGAGGGTAGTGGTGAAACCTTTACCACTTGCAGGCAGCCTTCTTGCGGGTTCGGAGCAGAGCACCCCAGCTGTCTGCTTGTGCAGGTCCCGATGTGCCTCTCAATAGCCTCACAGAGGTTATGCAGCTCTGCCTGCTGCGCTTTGGCAGAGAACCTCCGAGAGGGATTGCTGGTGCATCGCAGCACGTTAGGGCCGAAATTAAATAATTAGCTTTAGAAGAAATGCAGCGGTTATTCCCAAAATCCAGCTGGTATTTGGTGTAAGATCTCCTGCTCTTTGTTTTCCCCGCCCTTCAGATTGAAATACTGGAGCCCCATTAAGCCCCTTTTGCTTTTGAAATAAAGGGGTTATTCTCAGTGTTCAGTAGAGACTCGCCAAGGATGCAGTTTGTCAGATTTATGTGCTTAAAAATCATGCATAGCTTAAAACGGAGTTTTCTTAATAGATGGCAGAATTGTTGCAGTTGCCTTGTGCTCTGAAGAATATTGGAAATGTTCAGTGCTTTCTGAAAATAGTGCTTGTGTTACTGCTCTGTGTTTATGTGAAGGTGTGTGTTCTTTCCTTAGCCGGGTGTAACCTGTGTGAGCTTTTTCATCAGCTGCGGTGGTTGCAGCAGAGTAAGCTGCGCACTGCTTGATTAGGAATCAGGCCATTGACTTCTCTGAGTGTATAAACTACTTTGACAGCCAGTTGTGTGGAGTATTTTCTGGAAGTGTCATTACCTGCAGTGCACCATTTGGTTTTTACTTCAAAGTGTGCAGAAATGTAGAACTTCTAGATTTCAGTTGACTGGTGGATGATCTTGAATTAGTTTTGTTGGCTTTATGGAGGTCTTTTTAGAGGTGGTTGGAAGTGTTACAAGGAGAAAGATAAGGAAAGTCTTTAATCAATAATTGACCTTCAAAGAAAGGGAACTATTGAAAAGTACAAAGTCTCTGTGGAATTATGCCTTATCACTGTTTTTCCAGTTGAATCTAAACTTCCTGAAATGAAATTTGGTTTCCCATACACTCACGAATTTCTGTGATTGCGTTTTTTCTTTAATGCTGCTTTGGCTTTCTGTATAATAGAAAGCTATTTACTTCCAATCTTTCGCTCTTTTAATTCTTTGACGCAGTTTGGCCATTTGCATTCTGCCTCGATGGGACTACATATAATAGAAAAGCTGATTACAAAATGGTCAGCTCTAAGTATGATTTATTTAATTTGGTGCAAACAGTTTTATTCATCAGTTATATACTTACTGCCCTTCCCTGTTTGGAAGAAAGGAGTAGTTAATCAAAAATTCAAATTGGGCATTATCTTCTTAAACAGATTCTAAAACCACATAGATTTGATGTAGAAGATGACTTGCATAAAAGATTGATGCAGGTTGAGTTCGGCTTTTCACCAACTTTACTCTTGACTAAAGGCACATTTCTTTTCAGAATAAAAAAGAAGTATATTTGCACAGAAAATTAACTTTATTGATTCACAAAGAAAAGTATCTAGGAAATAAGCATTTTGAAGAATGTAGGTATATATGTTTTTAAGTATCCACTGTCTGTGACATAACCAATTGCTACCAGGTGTTACACTGTTGAACGTGATGGGAAAGTTAGAGATAGAGATAGAGATATCTTGGACTAATGCTGGCAGAGTACCTCCTGTGCATCTGCACATTTGTCGCGGTTCCAGTTGGAAGTCCCAGTTCTGTGGTTGGCCATTTGTACAAGGAGACACAGCTTAATTTTCTCTTGCCTACTGGCAGTTCCTAATTTGATATTTAGGTGATGCATGCTGTGTATGATCGATTGTAGTTTTGGTTTAGTCAAGATTCAGCTAGTCATTACAGACAGATGTTTGTATTTCAAAAGTGATGCCTTTCTTTTGATTTAAGCATGTCTGAAGCAAAGCTGGTTTTAATGCATTACTCTGAAATACTTGGTGCTGTTGAGAACAGAAGTCTAATATGGTCTCATTCACATAACTTCAGGATCTTTGGAATTGCCTTGTTGTCTTTGACCAAGGAAATATTCAGGCATAACTAGAAGTTGATTAGCAACTCTTTGCCATTTATTTTATTTAACATAAAATACAAAATAGCATTTAAAAAGCATGAATGTACTTTTTATAGGCATGCATGCCAACTGCTTTACTAGTTGTTATGCATGTGTTTCCGTAGCAAATCTTGAACCTGATTGCATATTGCTTTACTGAGAAGGCTGTAGCTTTTAAATGGTACTTTACAAAGCAGTGATTTTTTTTCAGTGGGTCTTGGTAAGTAGTGTTTTGTGTTTAGAAGTTAAAGGATGTAGAATAATATATCACTCAAGAAAATTTAACATTGCTGCTCATGTTTGGGATATCTGGCTGAAGTATGTATTTAGTGGGGCATATTGATTTCCTGAAACTCTTACCTTTCTCCAAAACAAACTGTATTTTATCTGCTTTCTGTTCCTCCAGTGCCTCGCGTTCCATGATATTTCACCCCAAGCTCCAACACATTTCTTAGTGATTCCTAAGAAGCCAATTGTCAGATTGTCTGAAGCAGAAGATTCTGATGAATCTGTAAGTACTCTAAAGGTTTTCTGTACACCAAACATTCTGATTACTTCATAATGTAGTAGGCTGTCCCCCTTTTCCTCTTGACATTTCAAAGAGGCAAAGTAGTTTTCTGATACTCTAATGCTTGGCCTGTAGCTTAAAAGATAATGGAGTTAAGATTTTTCAGTAAAATTAGCCAGAGAAAGCAAAATATATCTGTGCATGTATTTTCCATGCAAAATGAATTGGTATTTGTTATTTAACAATCCTGATGTCTGTTTTCATTGTTTGCATGTAACAGTACTTACTCTAATATGGGCTTGGGGGTTTTTAGCAGGTCAGAGGTGAAGAAAAGGAAGGTTAGCTGAGAGGTGCTGAATATTTCATTTGTAACTAAAAACATCAAGCTCAAAGATTTTGTAAGCTTTACATGGTAAGAGAAAATTTCTTTTCCACCAGAATTACATATGTGTTCAGAAGAAGTAGTGGGGGCTTTAACCATTAAGTAAATGTAGCTTCTATGACACTTTTGTTGTCTGTTACTGCCTGGCTTGAGAAAGATCAATAGTTCTATTTTCCCCCTATATTATGCATAGGCAGTCCTCATAGTTTTTCTTGGAAAGTGTTAGTTGCAGGCAGGCAACAATTTGAAGGGCAGTGGCTGAATTTCTGAGAATTAACTTACTGGTTCTCTGCTCTCATTCCTTCCCTTCCTGCCCTTTCCCCCTTTTTGTGTGTTTTCTGTTGGTTGTTTTTTTCTTTTTTTTTTTCTTTCTTCTCCAGCTTCTCGGACATTTAATGATTGTTGGCAAGAAGTGTGCTGCTAACCTGGGCCTGACCAATGGATTCCGGATGGTTGTGAATGAAGGGCCTGAGGGTGGGCAGTCTGTCTATCACGTACATCTCCATGTTCTGGGTGGTCGCCAGTTGGGCTGGCCTCCTGGCTAAGATTTGTACATCACAGGAGTTAACTGCATGCATACAAGTTACCACCAAATAGATTTAATATGTTGTCCATCAATCTAGCCACTGTTAGCGTATTTTTTTTTAATGTGTGTCTACACAGGGTAATAAATGCTCTGAACAACATTCGCACAATAAAGATTAAGCATGTGGGAATCATCTCTGTCTGGTGTGTCTTACTGATGGAAACACTTCTGAAGTTGAAATTATGATCTCTGAAGTTTAAAGCACAAAACATGTTTCAGTCTGCTAACAAGTCTTCTGTAGGTACTGATCTGCCAAGGCAAATCAAAATCTAAAGGTGCAAACACTTATCAGACTTCCATGTCTTCTGGGAAGAAATCTAAGCTTTTAGAATGTGGTATGTAAATATTTGTAAAGCCAGTGTAGGCTGCTGCTGAAACTTCTAAAAAGTGAAAT
The DNA here is from genome assembly GCF_027579445.1 of Ammospiza nelsoni. Lineage (NCBI taxonomy): Eukaryota > Metazoa > Chordata > Aves > Passeriformes > Passerellidae > Ammospiza > Ammospiza nelsoni. The sequence goes on along the minus strand of NC_080669.1, from coordinate 27,219,407 downwards.
TCCAAACATGCTATTCAAGGGCTGCGTCAGTACTGTGTTGGGAACAGACATTCTAAAGCTCCATTTTTCTACTGAGAATGGGTAAAATGATAGTCTTAATAGCAGCTGCTATAGTTCTGTAGCACATGGGTGATTTTGATCAAATTGAGGACTTGAAATTAAAATACTGAACTGTTATAAGATGTTCAAGGCATTTCTTGGCCTTCATGTAAGCAGCATGATATAAAATGTATATGTGTATCTTTTAGACTGCAGATTTTAGTGAGCTAATCTTTCAGTTAATAGTACTTTCTCTGTTGCTGCATACAATTGTTCATGCAACATGGTCATCAGATCTCCAAGACAATAAATTTTCTTGAAGTTAGGGGTACAGATGTGTCTGCCAGTGTAGAAATAGAACACCTGTTCTTTCTGATAAAATTAAGTCACATAGTTTTTATGCTCAAGACACCTAAAAGCTTCAGATGCCTTGATAAAAGCCGGTTGCTTGTGAGCATCTAAAGTGTTAAAGAAATGTGGGAATGTGTGTAAAAACTGTAGAGGTAAAAGCAGTGAATTTTATTTTCTTTTCAGATATAACTTGAAAGTTTGTTAAAGCCATTTGAGTTCATTCAACCAGAAAATACTCTAAGTACTTCAGAATGCTCTAGCTTTCAGAGTTTTACCCTAAGATGTGACGTAAACAGGAAAATCAGCTGGTGCTTCTGAAGGACGTTGGTTTATAGTTGTGTTAGGCATAAACACATGGTTCTGTAGTGGCAGCATAATGGCTCTTCTCTTGTTTAACTTGCATAGAAGTAAAGAAGAAAACCACCCAAACCCCAGAGTAGAAGCTGAATGCATATCACAAGAATGAGGTATCACAAGCAGACACAGGGGTGCAGTAAAGGTTTGTGGCTGGCAAACTGGCTATCAGAATGAGCTCCTGGAAAGCCCTTAAAGATGGTGAGATGAACTGTTGGCATCCTCATATGGGGAAGGGCATGTGACGTGTACTGCTTTGACTTCCCTAATTTCTGTTGTATGTGTCCTTTTTACCAACACTGGCATGTGTGATTTGAAGAGTGACTGGTGAAGTTTTCACAGCTGTATGAAGGTAACTGTAAAACTTCTGTTGCTTCACTTGGAATCTTGGGAGATGTGTTTGCAGGTCTATGCAGATATGTGCTTTGGGAAGGTAAGAAGACTTTGAAGTGAGGGCAGAATCATGAATCTTGCAAAGATAGCCATGAGGCCAGCTTGCTAACCAATTTATTGTGCTTAAGTTTCAGATGAGTACCTTCTGGATTGATACTCAAATGATTCTGAGTTCGGACCATGGTGTACTCATGTGGGAAAAATAAAACCAAAGGAAAACTCTTCCCTAATTTGGCCATGTAGGAGGTGGGAAAACTGGGCATTAGCTGAAACCTTTTGCCTCAAAACCACTTGCTGAAATGCAGACCAACCTCCTTGTCATCAATTTTTTTCTGCTTGTATTACTTTTATTTTGTGGCAAGGTGATGACTCTAGTACCACTAGTCTATGATTTCTAAGGGCACTTAACAAAGAGATGTGTTAACTGCATCACAGGGAGACAGCAAACTTCATCTTAGGAAAAACCAGGGCAATAGGCATAAGAAAGTAGTTAAACTACATGTCTTTTTAGTCTACATTAGTGATAGATCTGAAACACCCAGTGGAAGATCTTGATCTCTCAAGTAGTCGAATGTTGTTGAATGACAAAATCCTGTGAGCAATCCAAGGATTTCACCTGTATATAATCTTCATGGGCTGAAGGTAGAAACAATTAACCTGCATTAAGTACAGGCTGATGTATAATCTGTATCCATTTAATGGAATGATTGAGCTAGGCAACATCTAACATTAATCTCTGTAAACTCCCTGATGTATCAGGAGATTGTTCCGGTTTATCAGAGATAGGAATACAGTAGAGAATGTGTTTGGAAGCAACAGGGAGTTTTAATGTGGCTTGTCATTTCAGGCAAGACTGCAGTATTACTGTAAGCTGTGGTGGTTTCTGGTGGAATTTGTGTCTAATCTTCCATGTAATCTGTTACATCACTGTTAATCAGAGACAACCTGACTATCTGAGAGCTACACTGCATGTGTGGAATTTATGTCAGTTTTTAAAATGTCAGATACTGAGTTTGAAGTAACACTTCCTAGGTATGAAAATTTGCATTCCTTTGGGTATTGAACTCTCCAGTCTTCTTGTGCCAAGCTGTCCACATGGACCCACGGAGTTCTTGAAAATCCCATGACAGTAACAATTGCAGGTTTGGAAAGTCATCCTGACTGAGGCTATATTTGTCTTATTTTTACCTTTCTGTTTGCTGTTTTCTTGTGTGTTAGAACTCAGTTTTGTGGACCACACTCAATTTTTATGGCATTTCTCTCAGGAGCAGTGTGTTGATATTTTAGTTGATTGTGTTTATGTTTGCTATGGATTTAAATACAAAGTTCTGTCTTGATTTAATTTCTGCTCCAGTTACTGGGGGGAAAACCAGCATTGCAACAATTCTTTTAACTTCTTAACAGATAGGAAATGTCTGGTAAACTGGCAAAATTTTATCTTGTTTTATTGTCACTTCCAGTTAATAATTTCTTTCCTTTTGAGAAACTATGGGTACTCTAGCTAGTTCACAGCTGAGCTTGAAAGAACTGGGGGAAAATCAAAATCTAGGCTAATGGTGTTGAGCAGAGCTGTTTGTCAGTTTTGGCCATTAGGTATGTGCCCTATACCTGTCAGTCATCAGGGATTTGAAGAGGAAATGTGGTTTTTCATTGGACTGTGATGTCGTTACACACAACATTTAGGTAATTACAGGGCTGACAGGTGGGAGAAAAAACTTGAGTCTGAACTAAAATTCAGTCTTTTATGTAGAAGTTGAAGAGAGATGATGATTTAAGGCAAAGTCTGAACTGAAATTCAGTCTTTTGTGTAGAAGTTGAAGAGGGATGATGATTTGAAGAGAAGTTGAGAAATACTCTTTTTGATTGGGAAGCTTCAAGACTGCAAATTGTCCTGAGAAACAGAAGATCTTGAGAGAAAAAATATGTAGATTCCAGAAGAAAGAGACCACCCCTTCTCTATTTGTGGTAAAAGTGATAAAGAACCTGCAATTCTGTGTGCAAGGGATAAAAACCGTAAATATTGGCCAGTGCAGGTGTTCTGTATGTTGGAAACCCAGCAACACCTATGAAGTTTGTTGTACATGATGGTATTGGAGGTTATTTCCAATCTTGATTCTGTGATTCTGATGTCTTACAGAGTAGATGGGAACATGGTTAATTTAGTCTTGCTAAACTTGCTCAAAACACAGTCTCACTGGAGAGAATGCTCTTAGGATGTGAAGGATAAAGGGACAAAAACAGGCTGGAGCTGTAGTTGCTGACCTCTTTTTTGTGAAGGATTTGTAGTGTTGGTTTGTTTGAAGATCAAGGACAGGTCAGTCTCTTACAACAGACTTCAGTATCAGAGAAGACAGTTGAGAATAATTGTACTCCAAAACAATCGGGTATTTTTACTTTGTTGTCATGGTATCTGTACTTCTGTCAGATTTTCATAGAGCAGAATCATAGAATATCCTGACTTTCAAAGGACCCATCAGGATCATGGACTCGTGGTGCTGTGCAGGACACCCAAGAATCACCCCCTGTGCCTGAGAACATTCTCAAAACGCTTCTTGAACTAGACAGGCTTGGTGCTGTGACTACTTTACCAATGCCAAGCTACCCACTTGGTGAAAGACCTTTTCCTGATAGCCAGCCTAAATCTTTTCTGACTCAGCTTCATGCCATATCCTCAGGACCAGTCACTGGTCATGAGAGTGAAGACATTGGTCGCTGCCCATCTGTTTTGCCCTGCGTGGATGTTGAAGACCTCAGTGAGGTCTCTCCTCAGTCTCCCCCAGGCTGAACAGACCAAGTTACCTCAGCTACTCCTCATACTGCTTCCCCTCCAGACCCTTCACCATCCTTGTGGCCCTGCTTTGGATGCTCTCCAGCAGCTTCATGTCTTTTTCATATCATGGCACTTAAAACTGGCCCCAGCACTCAAGGTGAGGCTACTCCAGTGCAGAGCAGAGCGGGACAATTCCCTCTCTTGCCTGGCTGCTGATGCTGAGCCTGATGCACCCCAGGACAGAGTTGGCCCTCCTGGCTGCCAGGGCACTGCTGACTTGTGTTCAACTCACCCTCGACCAGGGCTCCCAAGACCCTTTGTGCAGCACTGCACTCCAGCCTCTTGTTCTGAGGTTTGTCTATACCACCCAGGGTTGGCCCATCCCAGGGGCAGAATATGGAACTTTCTCTTGTAAAACTTCATAGGGTTGGCGTTACTGATTGCCCAGCCCTCTGATTTGTCAAAGTCTCTGCAGAGCCTCCCTCTCTGTACTTGAGGGACTTGACAGCTCCTCCCAGTTTAGTGTTGTTCGCTAACTGACTTAATATTCCTTTGAGTCCTCTGTCCAAGTCATTTATGAAGATGTTGAAGAGAAGTAGGCCTATTGAATTTTGTCAGTGTAAAAATTCTGTTATTGTGAAGAAGATAATAAATTCCTAGAAACTTAATGAAACATACTGATGTTTGAAAGATCTGCACTATATGTGGAAAATTCCCATCCTTTTGGGTCATAGAGGAGAGGGAGAGCATACTGCCTTGCTTTGTGGCTTGTATTTTGTAGAAAGCTCTAAAGGCCCCCAGAGTTGTATCCTCTTGCAAAATAGGAACAGGTCTGTCAGTTCATTCATGAAATACGTGTCTGCTTCAGGTACTTTATTTTTCTTCTCTGAGAGTGCCAGTCTTTAAGTGCTGTTTTATGTAAGGAGGTATGATCAGTATTTTAGACAGTGTCAGCTGGCGCTTTCTGAGTTGGACCCACAGGCTTTAGTCTCTTACAAGGTCATTTATCTTTGCAGAGTGGAGATACTGCTTTATATCCCTATGCTTCTGTTTTATTCTTAGAGTAAGATCTAAACTACAGTGTGTGGAATGTATAGAATACACAATAGAACTACTGTTTTATTCTTAGAGTAAGATCTAAACTACAGTGTGTGGCATGTATAGAAGCACAATTTCAGGAAGAAAATATCTTTGGGGAAAAGGAGAAGGAGAGGTTATAGGAAAAATCCTCTTTTTTTATTGCATGGCATGGTATATTTCTGTTTTTTCTCTCTGGGTACTTTGCTAAGTGCTCAGGTGTAGGAATCTGGAAGTGAAGCTCCTGTGAATGTTTGCTCTTTCATGGTATAGTTCCATGCTAGGTAGAGTGTCCCCCTGTCAGATAACCTTTTTGGCAAGCCAAGGGAAGCTCAGTGCCTTGATTTGCATCAAAACTTATCCACCTGTCTATAACATTTATGTACTCTTGCACAGACCTGAGATTCCAGTGAGCTATGATGACAAACCTAACATCACAATACTTGGAATGCATTCAGTGATTAAGTTGCAAGTTGTACTGCTACTTTTAGTAATATTATTTCTTTTATCTTCATAATATTTTCTGGAAAAAGATTTAACTTGATTTAGTTTTTAGTCCTAAAGCTATATCCTGTAAGTTGTGTTTGGGTCCTAATTTATTTAGAACAGTTTGGTTTATGCTTGATGGAATTAATCAGCTCATTACTGCCTTTTCTGTAGTTAGAAAAACCTCATTTGATTCTTAATATTGTAGGGTTTTCTGTCATTTAGCAGCACAGCAGCATCCACAAAATTACTTCTGTTTTTATTCACAGTAGAGAAAAAACATGCATTTGCTTTTCCAGCTGTGACATGACAACATTCAAGTTTTGAATCAGGAGATGTGAAGTAAGTGAGAGTCATGGTACAGTTCACTTTCCGCTCTGAGGCACCTTGTTGATTTCATCTTGGTCTCCCTGGAGACTCCACTTATCTTTAAGTCATAAGCTAGCCTAGGGCCTTCCTCTGTTATTTCTGCACAAACAGAATGGAATTTCAGCTTCATGGCCAAACAAGATCCATTGGACTGTATCCAGTAGTTAGAATGCTTATTTATATTCAGTGAGGCTTAGCTTGGAGAAATGTGGAAAATACTATCACTCTGGTCTAGATGTGTTGAACACTAACATGAGGATCAGGGTAATGTTTTGCAAAGGAAGATGGGAACAACAAGAGGGTAGAATTATATTCCTGTATTTGAAGCTCAAGTCGTCCATCTCATAGTAACAGCATTTGGGATAGAATATGGTGAACTGCTTTAAGTACTAAACATAGGGTGCAGGGGTAGACATTTTTTAATAATTAGTGTTTTCCTTCAGACAACTTTTCAATTAAAAGAAGAAAAAGTCCTGGCTCTGTGACATGTGTCCTGATATTGCTGAGGCAATAGTATGTAACATCTGATTTTGTGTGTGAGTTACGCTGTAATCAAACTTGTCCTCTTTGAAAAAATACAGGTAAACACAGACCTTTCTGGAAATAACCAGACCAAACAAATTGGTTCCTTGGACCTTAAAGTACTTGTCTGTCAAGGATGGTGTTCTCTCTGAGGTTTTTGGCTCTTGCTGAGCTACACATCTCTGTCATCTTTACTATCATTATCTTGAGACTTAAGAGGGAGGCCATGTGTGTTACAGAAACCATCTGCATAAGTAGAAGAGTGTCCTTTTTATTGGAGAGAAATAAAAAGTATTTATGAAATTCTTCCAGACCTTTACAGCAGCACATTCATCTTTGTAAGAGGTTTCAGCTTAGACTGGTTATGATGAGGGGTACTACTTCTTCATCAGTATGTTAAGAAAGTGGTTTCCTGAGTTTATCCATGTATTATTGCTGGAAAAGAAGAAATGTAGCAGAATAATGATCCTTGTCTTTAAAAGAAGAGACTTCTTGAGTCCTCTTGTAGATGAGATCCCACGAGAAGTAGCTGTGGAGAAGTCTAAGACAGCTTTTTGATTGTCAAGAACAGCTTTCTTTGGGCATAGTAACAGCATGTTTTGAAATTCACAGACTGAGGGGATGTGTCAGGGTGTCCACATTTTTGAATGGGCAACTCTGAACTCAAGTGCAGAAACATCTTCTATACCAGTGGGAGGGATAGGAGGGAAGAAATGGAGGGAGGAAGGAAGAGAGGAAGGGTCATTTCTCATGTGTTGAAGAGCCCAGTGCAGCTGAAACTGAAATCTGTGACAGATGAGAAGGGCAGCAAGGGCTGTTAGGGCTGCCTAAGCAGCAAGAGCAGTCTAAGGAACATGTAGACCTGATGAAGAGATGAGGTGGTAGACCTAGTGACACAATAGGAAATAGAAAAGGCTGGAGTAGCATTTTTTGTTCTTTCTTTACCTGGTAAATTCTGCTGTCAGGTCTCCTAAGACTGTGTACACAAGTTTGTACTATGGAAAAGAAAGCTTGAGTTAAAGACTTAAACTAGACTTATGGAGAAGGCCATGGGACTGAATGAAGTGCATCCAGTGCTGCTAAGGATACTGGTCAATGTCACTGTGAAACCTTTCTCTGTGACATTCAAACAGTTACAATGCCAGGGTGAACTACATTATGATTAGAAGAAGGCACACATCACAGCTAGCCGGAAGAAAAATAAGATGGATTTGGGAAATTTCAAGCCTAATTGAAGTCTCCAGGATATCGTCGAGCCAGTCTTCCTGGAAATAATTTCTAGACCCATCAGAAAAAGATGATCAAGAAAAGCAAGCACAGAATTACCTGTTCAGATTGTGCCTGACCAACCTGATTGCCTCATACAATGATGTGATTAACAGTGAGAGTGTGGAGAGAACAAAACAGATACAGATACAGCCTCTTTGTATCTGACAAACATGACTGGATTGGTAGAATTCCAGGTGGGTGGAAAACTGGCTGGACTTTCTGGTTCAAAGTGTAAGGGTTCAAATAGCAGCTGGTTAGCATGGTATTCCTCAGGGTTTTGAATTGCTAACATTTACTGTCTTCATTAATCACCTAGAAAATGGGATGGAGTACGCCCTCAGGACATTCACAGGTGAAATTGGGAAAATGGGGAATGGTACAGGTAAATGGACACAGGTAAAATTTGGAATGGAAATGATTGATAAGCTGGATGTCAGGGTTGGTATTTAGAGGCATGAGAGGTTGAAAGAACAGACTGATGGGGACCTTTGGAAGTTCAACAAAGGTTCTGAGCCCTGCATTTGGAAGGGATCAGTCTCACACAGCAGGTACACTGGGGATTGACTGGTTGCAAAGCTTTCTTGCGAAGCAGAATCTCAGAAGTCTGGTGAACAAAAAGTTGAAGAAAAGTCAGCAGGATTCCCGTTGCAGCCATGAAAGCTGAGCCCACCCTGTGCAGCATTAGGAATGGTTTAATTGAGGGAATTCATTAATCCTCTAAATTCAGCATTTATGGGGTATTGCCTGGAGTGCTTTGTGCAGCTTGGGCTCATTAGTACGAGAAAGATGCAGACGTACAGGAAGGCGTTCAGTGGTGAGCCACTGAGACAGTTGCTGAAGTGCACAATATTCAAAACTCTCAGACTCTCAAATATTCAGACTCTCAAAGAGAGTCTGAGAAATTGTGTTGTTTTGTTTTGAAGAGGTAATGGTTTGAAGGGGGCTGTATCTCTGCAGCTTTTTAATGGATGGTTGTAGAGAATTCAGGCTTTTGGAGGTGTAGAGGGAAAAGGTAAGAATCAATGGGCTGATGTTGCAGCCGGTGAAATTCTGAGTAGGAATATTAGGAAAGATTTCATGGTGAAAAAGGTTAAATGCTGGAGAAGATTGCTTAGAGAGATTCTGGAGACTGGAGATGATGCTCAAAGCTTGACTAGGCAAGACTCAGCAATGTTATCTGACTTAAAAGTTGTCTCTCATCTGAGCAGAAATGTGGACTAGAGAGTCACTAAAGATCTCTTCCAACATTGTTCTGTGGTTCCATTAGCAGCAGCATAAGCTTCTACAAAGAGTAAAAATAAAGTGATGGAAAGAAAGCCATAAGGCAAAAAACCCAGTCAAAATTACAGAACTGAAATAAAAAACATGTGAGGAAGAAGAGTTGGTTGTATCTGAAATCCTGTAATTTTGAAATTCAAATGCAATGAGACTTTATATGTTTGTATAGAATTTATGACATATCTTCTGTCTTGAGGCAGAGAGAAAAGCCATATTAAGCGGCTCATTGTTAGCCACAATTAATTATAAATCAATGTCTGGAAACAATCAGAATGTAGAACACATTTATTGCAAGCACAAAAAAAAGAGAAGAGAACTCAAAGAAACGGAACAAAGGAGAATTAGAGCTCTTATGTAGTTATGAGCAGACTGGATATTCTGTATTGAAAGATGCATGATTGTTTCTTGTTTCACAGGATTTAAATTTTAAAAGAAGCATGAAGAATGTGTTCCTACCCCCCTTGCATTCCCTCATGGATTTGCAGCTATCTTGGGATGCTAGTCAGCCCCTGTTAATTCCCATGTGAACTCAGAAAAAGCAAATTAATTTGATATTGTATTAATAAATTGTCTGGTAGTGGTTACAGACAAACAAAAAGCTGTTCTGTAGGAGTTCTGTAGCTCAAATTCCCGAGCTTTTGGTTGGATCTTAGTCCTCTGGTGTCTTCATAAGAAACAGTGAAAACTTGTAAAAAAAAAAAAAGTGAAAAGTTGTACTTGTTACGTACTTGCCAATATTGTAAATCTTGCAAAGATTTATGAAGTTGCTTTGTTTAGTTGGTACTGTGATGTAATCAAACAGGAAAAAATATCCTCTGTGAACTAGATTTTTCTATCTTTTGAAATAATGATAGAGGAGGATTCGGGAATAGAAAAATGACAGTATTTTGTGAGCACAAATGTTGAAAACCATCTTCATAGCCCTAAAAGAAGTGACCTGCAGCAGTTGGCTGGCTAATCTAGGTACTTGTGGCTGCCAGACATTAAAATCCATCCTCTTTTCTTTCCCTAAGCAAAATAAGTTACTGATGGCTAGCACTACAATTTTTTTGACTTGCTGTGATCAGTCTGAAGTTTTTGTGGCTCCCATTTGAAAAACACTGGGATGGATTTGAACAAAATAACTCTAAATTAGGTTTTCACAAGGAAATTTTTTATTATTTATCTTAGACCTCTAGACCGTTATGAAATGTACTGCATCTGATGTTTTTCAAAAGTGATATGACAAAATAAGGTTACAAAATGGAATTTTGATAATTTGATCCATTGTAAATAGAACAATGAATAACTGAACAAAATAGAATGAGAAAGACAATGACCATCACAAATTTAATAATTCTGAAGTTAATGGAAAGGAAGAAGGTGAATCTCAAGACAGGTAACAGGATAATAGGATGCTGAGAGAAAATTAAATAAATATGGATTACTGAACATTACTTCAGCTCCAGGTACTGGGTATTGCAGTAAGTATAGTTTTAATGTGTATTCTGTTGAAGTGTTTTTCAAATGCTCTTAACAGACATTTGCCTTTGTAATTTACACTGATTTCTGTGAGATCCATTCAGCCCTTCCTGAGCGCTTGTAAAAATCCCTCATGTCCTGTCTGGCTACACCAGGTCATATTAAAACATTAAAATGTGTGAAAAATCATTCCAGTGGCGAGAAATACTGTTTCCCAATGAAAGACTTCCTGATTCTAGTGCGCGTTCTGTAACTGAAAATGCCACGGGCTCTGCAGGCGGCTGCCGTGAAGCCTGCCGCGCCCCGGTATGGGCGGCGGGGCGCCGCTGTCTCTTTGTTCCCGGCGGCGCGCGGCGTTTCCCGGCGGGGCGGGACCCGCCGCCGGAGCGGCGGTGGGATGGCGGGCCCCGCTCCCGCTGTGCTGCCCGGGCTGGCCACGCGGGGGCAGCGCAGGAGCGCGCCCGGGCTCTGCCCTTCGGCGCGACGGCGCCGGCAGGCTGATGGCAGAAGTTGTAACAAAGAGAGGTGCCGCGGGCTTGGAAATGGCTTCTCCTGTGATGCGCGCTGCTGCTGGTTTGCGAAACAGCCTTTGTCACTTCGGCGTGGTCTGGACTGCCTTTTTTCAGAGTTTTAGCTTCTAATTAGCTGAATGCAGTCTGAGGAGCTGCAGTGTGTTAGTTTAGGAAAAAGGGTCTTGCTGGTGTCCTTGTGCATCATGCATTGATTGCCCTTGAGAATTCATTACGTACACTCGTGTTTATACAAACTTGATGTTTCTGGATGATCCTTTTCAAAAATTATTAATGTAAGTGCTACAAAGATGATACGCATTTCGTATTTTGAAGATGGCATGTGTAAAAACTTAGCTTTACATCTATTATATAGTCACTGCAGGGACATAAAACATGGGTGGTTGCATAACTCTTTGCAATAGAAATTCTATCTTTGTTGTCTCATGATTCAGACAAGTACTGGATTGTTGCAGTGTATCATTACATTTCTAGAACTATGTGAGAACCTTTAGTGGAAAAGGGTCATTGAAAAATCTCTGAGTAATAATTCAAAATAACTTAAGAGCCACTTAGCTGCAATTATATAACAATGCAATCTTTTTTTCAGAAATGCTTTGGATTTATGCACAATACTATAAAAGTCCCTACTGAATAATGCTGTAGTCACTTAACATTGACTGAAAACGCCACTTTTTAAAAATCACTCTTCAGGTGAATTGCATTTCAGTTTGGAAGAGCATTAAGGTACAAGATGGGGACTGCAATGCCAAATACCAAATATCAAGAGTATTCTGAATCTCACTGGTTCTTTCATTTTGGTGGGGTTTTTTTGTTTTAGTTTTTGGTGTGTTTTTGTTTGTTTGTTTGTTTGTTTTTGTTGGTTGGTTGGTTGCTTGCTTGCTTTTCTTGGTTTGGTTTTGGTTTTGGTTTTTCTGTAATAATTTTTCCCCTGTAAGTGGGATTCTTGTATCTCATTCACCGATTCTCTCCTTCCATATGTTTTCATTTAAACTACAACTGATGCCATGCATGCCTCAAAAACTTACTGAAGCAGGAACCAATCCTGTGTATGTCATGGATAAACACCAGACATCTCACAAGATGAGGTCCTTGAGTATTCTTATAGTCAGAGGCACCTATTTGTTTGCAAGACCATAATGAGCATATGTTGTGCTGAATAAATCAATCCAAATTAGGGGAAAAAATAATCCAGTAGCACTGTCTTTTGGTTAGCTGCAGAACTATGTTGGAATAGAAAGCACACTAAAATGTGTGTTGCAATTCTAAAATATTGTAGGAATAAGTAGTGGAAACGAACGAGAAGGCTTTTACTTCAAGTTACCCTGCTTCATCACCTGTAAATATCCTTTTCAGTCTGCAAGAAAAACGTCTGTTTCCTCAGTGTTTTTTTCCTAGCAGCTGCATATATGTGCATTCTGTTCATTGCTGTTGTTAGAGCAGGGAAACCAACAACATAGGACTTACTCATTTAATCATAAACCAGATGAGACCCTTTACACAGTATGAATCTCATTTCAGGCTTTAGGCTGATAGTGATCTGAAAATGAGAAAGTGAAGTAGAGAAGTATATATTTTTTGAATCTTAATATCCAATTCAAAATAATTTTGAGAACACTACTTTCAAGGGGTAAATTGTTTTAAAGACTCTTGATATGTAATTCCAAATATTTTAGGAATACCTCTTTAAAAATGTACATTGTTCTAAGTGTTTTGTTATTAAAAAATGGAAAGCAAAGGTAGTGAAAACTGGTGGGTATAGTACAGCCCTTTTATTGGGTTGCATGCTGGGTTTTGGTAGTGGGGCTGTTTGTGGGGGTCCTACAGGGATGGCTTCTGTGAGAAGCTGCCAGAAGCTTCCTTGTGTTCAGCAGTGCCATCCCAGGCAGCTCCAAGATGGATATGCCACTGGCCCAGGTGGGCAGTTCTACCAGTTAAAAGCGATGGTAACACCTCCTTGATAACTTCTTAAAAAAAAAAAAGAAAAAAAAAAAGGTTATTGTACAGTTGTAATTGTGGCCAGAGAAGAGCAGAGTGAGGGGATCAAGAGCCCTGCGGACACCAAGGTCAGGGCAGCAGGAGAGGCAGGAGGAGCTCCAGGCACAGAGCTGAGATTTTCCTGCAGCCCCTGGTGAAGCAGCTGTGCCCCTGCAGCCCTTGGAGGTCCATGGGGATGCAGAGGCCTGTCTACCGCACATGGAGCAGCCCTGTGCCAGACCAGGTAGATGCCTGGGATGAGGAAAACTAAGGCCCAGCTGGAGCTTAATTTTATCAAGTGTGTGAGAAATACTAAGGGCTTCCACAGGAATGTTAGAAAAGAAAGACACCACTCCACACCCCCCAATAAATGAGACAACTGACATATAGACACTGAAGTGTTCAAGAGTTTTTGCTGATAATTCTCTTCCTGCTGCTGTCAGGTCCCAGCATGTCAAGGGAGGAGCCAGAGGAATGTAGTTGCATCTACCATAAGAGATCAGGCTCGAGACCATCTAAAAACCTAAAAATATGGGACAGAATACCTAAAAATATGGGATAGAATGAGATGCATTCTGAAAGAGTCCTGGGGCAACTAGCAGATGTAATTGCTAATCCAAAAGTTCAATGTCCAAATAGAAATACTGAATGCTGTCCCTCAAGAGTCCATACTGGCACCAATACTGTTCAGTATCTTCATATCAACATAGACAGTGGGAGTGAGTACATGGAGGACCATGTACCTGGTTTAGGGCAGGGACCAGTATCAGTATTTGTTGGGAGGTGACTAGATTGATGGTAGCCCTCAGAGAAAGACTAGGCCATATTGGTAGATGAAAAATTAGAGGTGTAAGCTCTCAATTTGCACTTGTAGTGTAGAAAGTTAATATTATCCTGGGCTGCGTTAAAGTGAGCATGGTCAGCAGGTACAGGGGGTGATTCTTGCTTTCTACTCTTGTGTGACCTCACCTGGAGTACTGTGTCCAATTCTGGAGTCCCTAGTACAAGAAAGACATGGACCTGTTTGGAGTGTGTCCAGTTGACAGCCACAAAATAATCAGAGACCTGGAGCATCTCTCCTGTGAGGAAAGGCTGAGAGAGCTGGAGTTGTTTAAGCCTGGAATAGAGAATGCTGCAGAGAGAACTTACAGCAGTTTTTCAATATATGAAGTAGATGAGTTAGCAGAAAGATAGAAAAAGGCTTTCTGAAATTGAAAGATTGGATTGAAAATTTAGATTGGATATAAGGAAGACATTTTTACATTAAGATTGGTTACGGTTAGACACTGAAACAGGTTGCCCAGAGAAGCAGATGCCCCCATCCCTAGGAATCTTTAGATCAGGTTGGATGAGGCTTTGAACAGCTTGATCTGGTGAAAGATGTCCTTGCCTTGGGCATGGGAGTTGGACTAAATGAGATATTAAAGTCCCTTCTAATGCTACCCAGACCATGATTTTGTGCTATTTGCTGGGAATAATTCAGTTTCATACCTGTAGCTTGTGATCACCCATCTGAAATGGTACAAGAATGTACTTGCTTTTTCTCATTAGAATATGCAAGTCATCTTGGAATATGACTGTGCTTCAGTAGATTATTCTTTTCTCACAGGCTAGGTTAGATTCTTGCATGATTTTATCACCCATACAGCAAAGATCAGCTTTCTATGAACATTTATGGGAGCAGAGTTTAATCCTTAAATTAATAATGTATGGAAAGTCAACCTGACAGAATCAAGCATGCATCAGAATTAGCAAAAATGTAAATGGACTAATATTCCCATCATATTGCTCAGTACATCTGGGATGTGATTGCCTTAGCTGGAAAAGTGTCAACTCAGGTGTCCTCAGCTTTGTAGTAGTACTAGAATGAAGTCTATGTATTAGAAGTACTGTCTGTGACTAAGGAACATATGTTTTAATAAGCTGCTGAACTGCAAATATAATGTGTTGTTTGTATTTTCTTCCTTAGATTTTTACTTCAGATTGACTAAATGCAAGCTGCTGGAAAAAAAAAATAAAAACAAACAAACCCAAACAACGCACTGGTTTAGCTTTGGCACTTTTGACCCCTCTAATAGAGACATTATTGTTCAGCTGCAGCTCAGTTTATTATGTTTTTACAGAGAAGAGAATGGATGAGCGATGGGAAGTGGAAAATTAATCTGGGAACAGTCACTTTTAATTTTTCTAGGACTTCTTAAAGCATTTTATAAGGGCACTGAATCCCTGGGGAAATACAATGTAGCTTTGAGATGCCTGGCAATCTGGAAAAGAGAGGAGTCATAAGAGGCAGTGCCTCTGTATGCTGACGTGAAGAAGGATTGCTTAAAGTTCTTGCTTCTCTCCCATGAAAAAGTAAGCCAGAAAGTCACAGATCTATTTTCTGTCTTTCTGGAATGTGTAAGCTACTATGTTGTTGCACATTTCTGTCTCATTTTTGAAAAGCCCTGACTTCGTCTGTGCTCTAGTGGTTTCAAGAGTTCATAGCTAAAACTTAAAGACACCAGCCTTCCTTTTCTTTCCCCAGACTTCCACTGCTGCTTGACGTTCTTTTAAGTGTGCTCTGAATCAAGGAACTTGGATTGTATTAAGCCTTACTCCCTTATAGGAAACGGTTTCCTGTAATCTGATTAAAATTATTTTAAAGTAGAAGTATTTCTGGTGAGCTTTTATCACTGACTGATAAGTCCAGGAATCAGTTTTTCACTAGGCAGCCTTTGGGTTCAGTATATTTTAATATATAAAATACTTTTTCTTATCCTTGTAGGTCTTTCTTATTCTTTGAGGTAATTTTGATATCTAGCTATTAGCTGGTTCATGAGTTTTGTATTTAGATATGGCAGAGTGCTTCTGTGATAAAATAGGCTTTATTCTTCCTTCATATCCTGTGCCAGCTTTTATGAGGCTACATCTATAAAAGTGTCACAAAGAATGGGCACTTACTGGTAGAAAAGTGATTTGAGCTTAGAAAAGTTCTTTGTGGGATATTCAGAATGTAGCTCTGATAATACATGAAAATACCTAATACCCTAATAACACTAGCTCTTCACAGGGAAATGCGATCAGAAAGAAGGCAGAATTAGCTTAATAAGATGTTTGTCTTGCTTCTAAGTGAAAGTTAGAGACTTGTAATAACAAGATTGTTAGCAAAGTTACAGGCTTTTTGCCTATTACAACTAGCAGCAACTATTGCTGCTTTTTCCAGAAAAGAGCAAATAGCTCTTTTAAATAGGACTCTTAAACACATATGAAAGCTATGGGTTAATTTCTATTTATTCTTTTGCTGCTTTATTGTGAGCATTAGTGTATCCTTATTCATCCTTATTCAAAGTATTGGGTATTACTGTGAAATCCAGGTATGTAACGTAATATTTCTTGCTTCACTGCTAATTTCTGTTTATATAATTGGAATTAGTTGAGAGTATTTTAAAGATACTGGCCAGAATATTGAGCTTGATTGAAGGATTTTGGTTAGCTAGATGTAAAAAATATATTTATGTAGGCTTCTCTACACTGTTTCCCGATATACCTGAGCATTAGAGGGAGTAGTTAGTCAATGCTTCAATTCTCAACCTGTGTACTACCACTGGTGATGTAGTGTCAGTGATAAAATTTCCCGGTCTGTTTGACAGAGGTGAGTTGTTTTTGGCTATCTGTTCAGAGATGTTGCCACTAAAAAAGTAGGAAAAGAAAGAGCAAATTCCTCTGGGCTTCAATGTAGTGATTGGAAAGATCAGGGCAGCATGTAGAAGCCTGTGTCAGACTGAAAAATGTCCTTGTAAGGTAGTTTATGCAGGTATCCCATCTAGAAATATTTGGGATGAACCAGAGGTGGAGTTGGGAGTTGGGAACATATGTCATCAGCAGACTCTGATCTCAAAACCAGCAGTTAGAGCAGCTTGGTGGTACTGATTTGAGAACAAGGGCTGTCTAATTCGTGGAGGTCCTTGTTATTCCCTGGTTATTCCCTTGTTATTCCCTAATAGCAGAGAACCAGAAGGTTGCAAAGTGCTCTCAGGTAATTTTAACATCCTTTCTCTGTGTATTTTGTTACATTTTGGACAATTTTGCATCATGCTGTAGAGGAGCTGAACTTCATCTTGCTCTCTTTCCAAGGTCGCCCTGTATCTGCCTGGGTTATCATTGTTTTGACAGCAACTTTCTGAAAGCACATTTCTGTAAATGAAATCCAGTGATAATAAAAAAAGAGATGGTGACCGAGATATTCCAGGAAGTCTAATGGCAACTGCATTTTCTAATCTGGGGAAGAAATTTATTCCCTTTTTATGCTGGCAGAAATGAAAGAGTTCCATAATTGAGGGAAATATTCTTCCTATCTGTATGATAGACCATGACAGGTGCTTTTCTACAGACACAAGTGAAAGCACTAGGCAAAGGTGATGAATAAAACATTAAAGCTCAGGTTTACTGTATGGTTCTGATATGAAAACTTGTTAGTAGTATTTCCTGAAAATTAATTAATATACAGGAAGCAGAGCTGATTCTTGATTGCTCATACATAGTGCAATCTCAAGGAGGAAATAAACAAAATAATTAGACAAGCTTTAGTGTTACGGGAAGAAGAGTAAAACATTTGTTTATCAGTATTTCAGCTATACTCCTACCATCCTGAGACTGAAATTCACTGTTAGACAAAAGCTGGTCTCATCCCTCTGGCATGTTACTTTAAGGGCTCCATGGACTATTGTTATTTGTTTGTACTGAGCCCACTATAATGAACTGCCTTGGTTTTGTGATCCAGTTCTGTGAGCAGTATACACTAGAATTCTAAAATGTTTTTTTGTTATTGTTTCCTTCTGTTAGTTAAGGTGTTGAAGCAGTCCCCCTGGCTTCCAATGCGTAATTGTAAGAATTATGTTTATTGGTTTAGTGTGTTAAATAGATTTGATGCCCTGATGATTGTTATTTTGCCTCTGGATTATTTCCCTTTGTAAGGCTGTGTGTAGTTAACATCAGGAACAGAGTCAACCTCCACTGACACAAGGTAATTTCAGCTCAGATCCTGGTTTTCCTCTACAGAAAATTTGCATCCTTTACCAAAAAGAGATAATCATCACCTGAGTTCTGTAATTGGTTTGTGCCTTTAAACTGAGTATTTGTAAAATGGAAATAAGTGGTTAGGATAGATAGATGGTTAATAAGTGATAGATAGTCAGTAAATAATTCAGTTATATAAGCATCTTGAGAATGTTACCATGACTCTTCTATCAGAAAAGTCAGATATTCCTTTCAGTGCATTATTCTTACTACAAAAATGGGAGTTTGACTGCATTATGTTTTGCATACCCCTGTTTTACTTCTATGAGGACAATCTTTTTGCTCACAATCAGGAGACCAAACTCAGAAGTAACTTTCTTTTTCATTGCTGATAATTTTCTATGTCATTAAGTGGTCTAACATGCACTGACACATTTAAAATCATTTGAAATCCTTTTAAAACGAAAACTCTAAAATAAGCATAAATTATACACTATCTTATTAAGATTTGAATGTGTCTTCTGTCTTATGCATAAACTGAATTCAGAATGTGAGATTAGATTTTTTATGAATTATATATATATATATATTTTATATATATATATTTTTTGTAAACTGCTGCACATATTTTCCAACTTAGGAAAATCTGGTGTTTCATGAGGAGTTGCAAGTTATCCAATTAACACAAAAATGAAATTAGTCTTTTAAGAAAGACAATTGTGCAAAAGAAAGTAAGAAGATGTTAGGTAATTGTGTTGAGGGGTGATTCTTTGTAACATTAACCTGGTCCTACTCAAACTGATGAGATTTTAAGGTGCGTCAGTAATATCCAACAGCATCTTCTCCCAGTGAGAAAGGAATACTCATTCAGAAGACAGTCACCTTAAGAATCACTCTTCCACATTTATTCAGTGAGCCTAACATGGCTCTGTGGTCCCCCTGTGAAATGTAGGGGTATGAGCCATTTTTGAGAAACATCAGTCAGAAATGTTAGGAACTCAGGCAAGGACTGATGTTCATGGTTACTTTGACATAGTGTTCCAGCACAAGAAATGGCATGGTGACTTTTAAGGAGTGGTAGAGTTGTAGGACTTTCTGTGCTTTGTTTTCATTAGTGGAGCCAAAAAGTCTTTCACCCTAGCCTTACTCACAGATGCTTTCATACCACTGATGACAATGTAACTGCTGCTTGTGTTATAAATGTTCCCAATGACAAATACTTGAAGAGAACTAAAACTCTATCCCACTCAAATCTTCTAAAAGATGTTGGGTATCTCCACATAGTAGTGAATTAGATGAGATTTGGGAAACAATGGGGCACCCTTGAGAATTCAGTTTGTTGTAAACATTTGATTTCCTTCCTAATTTTAAGTGCTACAGTCATATATGTTTCTTCCAGGTATTTTCCAAGACATCCCAATTTGTGTTACATTAACCCTCATTTCTCTATGGATCTGCCACGTCCATATTTCACTGATCTTCTCAGTGTGTAACTTACTGCCTGGACTAGCGCTGATGAGTCTTTTAAGTGGGACAGTCATGAAGAAGAAAGTAAGGGATGTTTGGGGATTGTGTTCCTGTTTGTTTGTTGGTTTGGTTTTGGTTGGGTTTTTTTTGTTTGTTTTGCTTTCGTTCTTTGTAAAAAAAGCTCTAATGAGCTGGTGTCTAGTCTCTGAGATGCCCATTCTAAGTTTGACTTAGATTTTCTGTGTTCCTTAGGAAAAGCCACACACTCTAGAGGTACAGCTATGAAATTTGATTTTAGCCAAAACCAACAGTTCATGTGCCCCATGTCATGTGCTGGATACCTCAGTTGTGCTGGTACAGCTAAGAGTACAAGTCCAGAGCAATTTAAGCCTGTTGCCTATCTGAACTGTCACAAATTTTACCTGCCCCTCTTTGTGACTTCTTGTTCTTTTTCTAGTAGCTACATTGTTTCCATTGCACAGTGAACTAGGAGGTGACTAGGGTAAAATATTTTGCAATTGCCAGCACTAAAATATATACTTTTTACCCTGCTTGCTTCCTGTAACATCTTCACCACACAGAGCCAGTGCAGAAGAGAAGGTCAGATGATGGGCCAAGAGGGGAGCTTCCAGGATTTTAACTGTCTGAGACTTGTGGCACCATACTGCTACTTTTGCCTGAAGTGTAGACAATAAATAATACATCTTATATAAGCCCATGTAATTTTCTATTTCTGTAAAAACTACAAATACTGGAGTGAGATAGGACCATTAAGACTCATGAGATGATAAGTTATTGGTAAAGAATGTCAAGATGACAAATCATAGCCTATTTTTCATCTGTTCTCTAGTTGTTCATGGAAAGATTTCATAGAATCATAAAATGGATTGGATTGGAAGGGGCATTAAGACCATATGGTTCCAACTACCTGGCTGTGGGCAGAAACACCTTTCACTAAACAAGGCTGCTCAGAACTCCATCCAGCTTGGCCTTGAACATTTCCAGGGACAGGGCATCCGTGGCATCTCTATGCAACCTGTTCCAGTGCCTCACCACCCTAAGAGTGAAGAATTTTTTTTCTAGTACCTGATCTAAACCTACTGTCATTCTGTTGGAAGTCATTGTTCCTTGTCCTGTCACTACATGTCCTTGTAAACAGTCACTTCATCTCTCTTCACCTTTGAGGTGCAGATAATTAGATTATCCTGAAGTTTTTCTTTTCAAGAGTGAACAATCCCAATTCTCTCAGCCTGTCCTCGTAGAAAAGGTACTTCATCCCTTTGATCAGCTTGGTGGCTCCTCTGGACCCACTCCAGCAGGTCCATGTCCTCCCTGTGCTGGAAGCCCAGAGCTGGATGCAGGTTCCAGGTGGGCTCTCCCCAGAGCAGAGCAGAGGGGCAGAATCCCCTCCCTCCCCTGCTGCCCACGCTGCTCTGGATGCAGCCCAGGACACGTTTGTCTCTCTGGGCTGGGTCGTGTCCAGCCCCCAAGTCCTTCTCCCCAGAGCTGCTCTGCCCCAGCATTTGTTGGTACCAGGGGTTGCTGTGACCCAGATGCAGCACCTTGCGCCTGGCCTTGTTAAACCTCATGAGGTTCCCATGGACCCAGTTCTCGAGTTTGTCCAAGTACCGGTGTAGAGCACTTGGACAGGCTTGTTTTGAGTTGACAATGTTTTCATAATGCCAGATTCACTGCATTATGATTCCATCAGTTGGGCTACTCATAGGCTATGGATTCCTTTCAGACTAATTTTTTGTTTTGTATATTCTTTGTCACTGTGTCATTAAGTGAATTACCTTTTGGATGATAGCAGAATGGGAGGAGGAAGAATTATATCATCTTCCTGGTTCCTTGTTTTTTTTCTGAAGAAAGTGAAAACTTTAATCTGATAAGAGTCGGGACAGAGGCACTGTTGTCTGATAGATCAGGGCGCATGGCTGGGTAAACTAGAATTGACCTCATATTCTCCTTTTGTTTTGTATGGGATTTTGACTAATTTGCACCATCCTTTTTGTGCACCATCTCCCGCCATAGTGGTTTGGACTTAACTCCATCTTAGCAGGGCCTATCTCTCTTCATACATTTGTACAGTGTGCAGTGAAAGAGGGTGATGGTATCTGTCTGTCTGTCTGTACACATTGCCTTTATGAATACCTCGTTGCTTCTTAGAGACTCAGTTACTATTTGACTAGATGATGACTGGTGAAGTATTGCTAGTGTCCAGATTAGATTGAAATCTTAATTCCTTGTAAAAGATTTCAATGCAAGATCAATCACAGGGACTGCATTTGGGTAATACTCTACCTTATTTACTTGACTTTTTTAATTTCAATAGCTTTGGTTATTTTCTTGAGCTCCATCTGTTCTTACTTCCCTTATTTAAGATGAAAGTCCTTTCACTGTTTTTTTTTCCTTTAGAGATCTGGAAGAACTAGTGAACTGTGCTTTCCATTGAGGGGAACTGACTGTAGCATCCATGTGCATGTCCAACTAAATATGTATTTCCTAAACCAGGGGCAAATTGCACTCAAAAGGAAACAAATGCCTTTCTGTTTTTAAGCTTTAAATGTCAGAGTAGTTTTACCTCAGAAACCCTTATGCTTAAAAAAGAAAATATAATTTTATTTTCCAAAGACCTCTAGGAACTTCTGAGTAGATCTAAAGTGCAGATTTCTTTGGTAGTTCCATAATTGTGAACGTTTTTGCTTTCATTTGGCAGTGTGAAAGAATGTGTCACTTAGCCTTTTTTCCTTTTGTGCCTCAGGGAGTAATAATGTAATATACTGTACATCTTGAGATTATGTCTTGCCTGTCAGAATTTGTTCTAGATCACTAGTTTGCCTGATGCAAGATGGGGTCGAACCACTTATAAATGAAAAGTGTCTCAGTTGCCAGCTGCAGTAATAAAGCTAATATTCAAAAGGAAAGAAATTTGCTAAATCAAGCTAGATTCTTAATATTTTTGTCACTCCTTGGAGCTAATTTCTGAATGAAGACAAAACTTTTTAAAGCATATTGCATAAAAGAAAAATTCTAATTTTCATTTGATACATGGAACAGTCTTAGGTGTTGTGCCCTCAGCTGAAATGAGCAGGATGTCTTTCATACTTGTCCTTATTTTGATGAATGATGGGCAGAAATGCAGAAACCAAAATTTTTAGGGCCTAGAAAGGAGGGAAAAGAAGTTATTTTACAAAGAGCATAATGCTGGAGACATATTGTGCTTGCTATATTTTCTAATTGAAAATGAGAATTGCTGAATAAGTGTGAGGAAGATGTAATCTTCTTTCTGGCTTCCTGAAATCCTTGCAAAGATAGCCCTAATAAGCTTGATTTTCACTGGTGTCTCTACACACATAGAAAAATTTGACTTTAGGATAAGTATTTTTGTGGGGACAAGGTTAACAAAGCAAAGGTTGAAAAGAGTAAATGATTTTCTGACTTCTCACTGAGAACTATTGTCTGGCCATTTGAAATGATATTCTGACTTTCAAATACAATAATAAAGGCACAAAGACAAAGGTCCTTTTTGAGGATTTTGTTTTGAGAACTGATGATGGACACACCTTACATGCATTTGTAAAGAGAGGGAAAGAATGTTTTTGTTATATGTAGGTGGAGCAATGCAACCTGTGATGGAGCTAACACTACTTTCTTGTGCAACATAGCTGCATTTGTGGACAAATAGTCACCAGAAAATTTTAATTACAGTTTTTCTATTTCTAGTGATATACTGTATTGTTGCTAGTCTTGACATCAAACTATAAAAAATAAGGCTGTAAAAGTCAGAGTAATTTACACAACTCTGCAAGTTGTTCCTATATCCTGCACAATATTCATTATAATTCATCTAGGAGACTATAAATTCAGCCCAATGCTCCACAACTTCTTTAGGGACCAGATTCATTAGGAGACAGGGAATATATGAGGTTTGCCTTTCCCACAGAGGGAATTTGGCAGGGAGAGAACTGCAGTGGCTCTGCCTGTTTTCTGTTGAGATAGTTCTGGCTTACTAATAAATTGCATGATTATTGACTCCTTTGTGTTGCCAGAAATGCAAAATGAGCAAGAATAAGATGCTTGCTACCTGTTCTCTCTGCCTTATGGAATAGGCAGACTATTTGCAGGCAGAGACAAAAGGGTGTTGATTTTTTGAGGGGTAGGTGATCTGAGCTTTGTTTCTCTGGACACGTCTGTATGGTGATGCTGGTTTGCAACTCAGGTCAGTGTGCCCTCCTCATCCATGCTGCTGATTTGCTGTGCTGACATACATACTAATTAGTCTGCAGCCAGCAAGTTGCACTGGAGGACACTTCAAGTAAGAGACTCAATAGCTCAATGCTTTTAGATTGCTAATTAAACAACTTCTGCAGGTGTAAAAACAAATTAGTGTGAATTCCAGATGCCTAGCAAGCATCAAACAGAAAAGAACAGTAACCCCTTTTCTGATCTCTGTGTTGTGACTGTTTTTCTGAAAGGATATTTCACAAGTTCAGATTCGTATATGTACATGACTCATTATTTTTATGAAAAAAATATGAATAAAACCAATTTGACCTCAGTGTCTTGAAATGTCTGACTTAAATGTGAACCAGACTGGGTTTGCTTGCTTTATTTTCAAATAGACCATTTGAGATTTCAATTACACCTTCCTGATCTCCATTCCTATAAATATTTTCTTCAAATATTACAGCAGCTCTTCAGGTTGTGTCGTGGTTTGACCACTAATGAACCAATTAGCATGAACTGCTTGCTCACTTCGCTACCTGCAGGATGGGGGAGAGACTCAGAAGGGTAAAATCTGTAAAACTCATTGGTTGAGATAAAGACAGTTTAGTTTAACTAGGATAAAAAAAAGCTGCACACTTAAGCAAAGCAAACCAAGGAATTAATTCAGTGCCTCCTGTGGGCAGGCAGGTGTTTAGCCATCTCCAGGAGAGCAGGGCCCCATCATAAGTAAGGATTTCTTGGGAAGACAAACTTCAAATATTCCCAACTTCTGCCTTCTTGCCTCTACTTTATGTACTGAGCATGATGCCACATGGTCTGGAATATCCCCTTGGTCACCTTGGGTAGCCTGTCCTGGCTGTGTCTCTTCCAAACCTCCCATGCACCCCCAACTTCTTTGCCATTGTGGCAGTGAAGAAAAGGCCTTGGCTCTGCAAGCCCTGCTCAGCAATAACAAAAACATCTCTCCTTTATCAACCCTGTGTTCAGCACAAATCCAAAATGGCCCCATACCAGTCATTGTGAAGAAAATTAACTCCATGCCATTTGAAGTCAACACAGAGTGTCTTCTATGCTCTGATCTTGCCCAGTTTTTTGATCTTGCCCAATTTTTTTGGGAAACTGCAATCATTAAACTTTTCTAAACAAATTGCCTAGGTATCCTGAACATATCTAAGAATGGAGTGTGTAAGGTCATCTTTTTCCCATCTTTCTTGGGATTGTTCTTTTCTAGTGCCATTTCTTCAGCCAAAAAGCCCATAAAACTTTTCAGTATACATTTATAGTTTCAAGTATTGGAATAGTCTGTGGTCAATGCTTGTGAAAACATAAAGAAAGGGAGGGAGAGATGTAGTGATACTTTCTCAATATATTTTTCCAGCATATACTTTCTGGCCCAGAAGAAGTATGAGTTTGGGCTTTTTACCTCCACTTAAACTTTTCTCCCAATATATGTATCCAATTTCTTTTTGGATTTTAATATGCCTCAGCTATCCACAACATTTTGCAGCAGTGTATTCCTGAGAGAGGAAGGAGACTGTACAACTTGTCCCAGACACATGGATTTGCAGCCATTAATCCCAAACAGAAGACAATACCTCTCTCTAGTCTATGGCTAGACCTGTGAAATTTCTTTCTGAGTGGGATTGCAGTCTCTTTCTTAGCATGTCCAACACACTTAAGGAGCAGATTGAATCCCTGTATTGATTTCAATAAAGATAATGTTTTACGCTATAAATTCTACCTATACATGACATAAAAGGAACATAAAAGAAACTGGGCACTAGCCATCTATTAGCTGGATATTACAATGCCTAAATTCCCCTTGCAAAACTAGCCTATAAGCTTGAATAAGATATTTTGACCTACTGAATGTAATGTCTCTTCAGACATATTGCAATCTTCATAATTAATCTTACATTAGGTATGACATTTACCTTCTGACTGCTTTTTTCCTTCTGTTTTCTAAGTGATGATTTTTGTCCTGAAATTATATTAACTATCTTTGTGTGTTGTTTAGTAGTGTTTAAAAAAACTAAAATAGAATATTTTTTTCTCTACTTGTTGAGAGCACCACAAAAAACCACCATGTCAATATATGATTTCATTATGATTCCATATCATGAAAGCTGCAGTTGAGACAAAAGGGAAGATTTGAACAACACAAAAATAAAATCAACGATGATGAAAAAAGGCAGAGTGTTGCTTCTGTACATGAAGAAAGTAAAAAGCTGGTAGGGAGATAGAGGCCAGTAAAATAATGAGTTAATATAAAAAGATGTGAATACTACCTATTTCACATAATGAAGTACCCTAAGGGCATCAAATTAAACTACAAAGTGTCAGGTTCTAAAAGTTGGGGGGGTTAATTGTTTATTAGAGGTATTTTAGCATCTACTTAGCAGACTTGTGTCTTTGTATTTTGACTTTGGGAGAGGTTAAGAAACAAATTAAAGGCTATGAATTGGCATAGCATAATTTCTGATTACATATGCTTTTGCATTCAAGAATTGTAAAAGAATGAAGCAACAATGAAGTGAAGCTTTGCATGCATTTAAGTACAGTAGCCAAATTGTTGAAGCGGCTTTAGGCAAGATCCTGAAACTTCTTAGATTTGTTTAAGATTTGCTTTTCCTCCCTTACATGAAGGAAGTTAAATACTCAACTGCATGCTTTTGTAAAATTCCGAGATCTTGTCTTTGGGGACATCACCCCTAGTACCTAAACTATACAGCAAAGTGGTTCTTTTGAGTTTGGCCTTTATATGCTTTGTCCATTCATTTCACTGCTTGGAGTGAGTTGCAGGTTTTCCATTGACTCATTTGCTTTTAGATCTTCCAGCTGTGATCTTGCAGAGTTGCAATCTGCAACTGAAAGGTAACCATAACCACCTAGAAAATGTAAAATGTGTCTCAGAGTCACAAAATCTTGGATTCACTGTAGTGCTTCATCTTTAGGTAGAAGTGAAGGAACTTCTTGCTGCAAATCAAGAAACTATTATTCTGGAAAAAAGAGGTAGTGTGTATGCATGCTGGTAAATTTTGCTTCCCTGTTGCAGGGATGGTGGTCCAGTCCTGTGTTTGCTGCCAGGACTGGCTTTAGGCCAGCTCTCAGTGTGTTGGGCAGTCTTCCTGGTTTTGTATGGGAGTGGTGTGGAAACAGAAAAATCACTATGATAAGCTATTGCATTTTCTGATTTCACTTTTTTAGTCTGTGTGAATGCATTTATTTCCTATGATCCAAAACCTGCAATATAGAATGTAGATACTATAAGTACTGTCCTCAGTTTTCTTTTGTTAAATGTTAGGTCTTTGGAGTATGACCTGTGTACTCCTGTGTTTTATCAATCTCCATGTATAGTCACAGTGATATGGAAATCCTGTGAAGGATTTCTATATCTCTGTGGAAGAGGAAACTGTGAAAAAGAGGCATGAGAAGATCTGTGCACCTGGAAGCACAAGCTTTGGCAAAATTCCCCATGGCATTAACATTCCTAATATCCAGAGTTAATGTTCTTGCTCAACGTAGGTTTCAGTTGATATTTTCTGGTGCTCACTTTCCATAATGAATAATCTTTGGGGATTGAAAGACAATGACTTTCTTTTTAAGGAGGAGTCTAAATATCTCAAAACCAATTTTACATACAGAATAGATCTATTGATACATGGGCATGGATCAGTTTAATTTTCTCTACTGTATGTTTCTTACTTTTTGCAACTGCAAAGAATGCTGGTCTGCTCCCAAGTAACTTGATTTTTAATGATCTTAAAACATTATAATTGTAAACAAGCAGCTGTATTCTTTAGAACTCTCAAATTAGCTTAAGCTTTACTGTGCTTAAAAGCTGCATGTTTATCTAGTCTGCAGAAATCTGCCCTTTTTCTCTCTGTGTCCTCCAAGAAAAAGTGTGTCTACTGAAGAAGGTAGTGACAACATCTGCTGCTTCAGCTAGATACAAAGTGGGAAAGACGCATGAACTGTGGAAAGTCTGCTTTACTCTTGGGTTGATTACATCTTCCTGTAAATCAGAAGTCCTTTGAGGGCTTTTAGAAAGTGCTGTACAATCTGGCTGTCTCTCAGCATGTAAAGTAATTCCCTGTTGTTTGGGCAGGTGTAAGGGGAAAGTTGCCAGCATGTTTATGTCTGACAGGCATGTGTCTGTCTCGGGGAATGACTGTTAACTTCTAGGCTCTAAAGCTGTGGAGAAATACTAAAGAACAATACTCTTTCAAGTATACTGTGAGATCTCTGTAAAATAAACTGGTTGTCTTCTTTAGGTGTGCTACAGAAATATATATAGCAGGTAAAACAATATTCTGTTGGAAGGCTCTACATTTTGACACCACTCTGTAGATACAATGTCATATAGGGGGTGCATTTATTTAGGCTGCCTTTGATCTCATTGATTCTGGGATTTTTCATTGCCAAAGACAAAATATCCCAATATATTTTTCAGTTACATTTATTCTCTAAACACTGTCTTTCTTTGGGCCTATGTATACTGAATTTTTAGTCTTACAATTTGGAAAGCAAGAAATTCTCCCTACTGAAAGATTCCTTTATATGATGGTGAATACAGTGCTATTAGTGTATAATTATTCATGCATCTATCAGCTTTGATAACAAAAATTCACCAATTCTGATTTTAGTAAGCTAAGTCCCTTTGTTATAACCTCAATGGTGGAGTGTTTTTTTGTTGAGCTGGGATCAAACCCCAGCAGCTGATGGTGAATACAACTGAAATAGTAACCTAAAATATCTTTAAAAGTAACATTAAATAAAACATGAAATTATTTTATACTTCTGTTTTCTATTTACTCTTGCTTTTGGGTGGCAGTGACTTACCTATTAATGTCTATGAAACCTAAAATGAGGCTGGATGTTAACAGGTGCCTGTGAACCAGTAGTAGACTCTCAGCCATTGAAGTGTGAATGTAAAGACAATTGGTAGTTCTTTTTCTTAGTAATAAACAGAAATTTGTATGCATCATCTGTTACATGCCCAGTTTTCCTACTGATTTTATTTACTGTTCAAATTTCCCTGCTTCTGTAGAGCTTAGCAATGTTTTTGGTTACATCAGAACTTCTGCAGATCTTATCGGTGCTTTCTTTCATGTGGAGTTTTGGTCAAGACCCATCTGTCTTCCAAAAGCTGCTGGGATTCTTAATTGTTGAGGTACTGCTTTGTTTCTGAGGCACTATCAGATATGAGAGACCTTAAAATGATAAGGTGGTGCATGAAGAAGAACTCCAAATGAGAAGGAACTACTTGTGTGGGGATCACAGGCACTTCGTTGTGCCAGAAAGAGTTCAGCATGCTCTCTAGCTCCAATTACTGTAAGAAAAGGATTAAAGGATTGCCTTTCTTTTGCTTGTGCATATTTAATCTTTTTAGACATCTAGAAACCAGATGGACTCCAAGAAAAAAGCTTTTTCTTCCTTACTGGTCTTTGAGCATCAGATGCTTGCCAATCCTTTCCAAGAAAAAAAATTTCCAGTGTAAATGCCCCTGGTGCAACTTGAGGCTGTTTTCTCTCATCCTGTCACTTGTGACTGAGGAAAAGAGAATGATCCCCATGTCACTGTGACCTCCTTTTAGATAGTTGTAGAGAGGGGTAAGGTCTCCTCTGAGTCTCCTTTTCTCCAGAATAAACACCCCCCCAACTCCCTCAGCTGGTCCTCCATAAGACTTGTGCTCCAGGTCCTTTACCAGCTCTGTTGAACTTGTCTGTACTTATTTCAGCTCCTCAATGTTTTTCTTGTAGTGAAGGGGCCAAAAGACATTCAACACATCATGGATCCAGGCTTGATCTAAGGTTCTAATGGTAAACAAATGTTTATGTCCTCCAGAGTCAGAGTCAGCTCTGCTCTTGCTGCATGGATGTACAAGACAGTTTTTGAGCTGCTATAGTGTACACAGCATGATGTTTGTTTCCAGGTAAACTGCAACTTCTGGTTGCCTTTCCATCTGCTGTTTTAGCATCTGATTGGTGAGCTGTGTGATTTAGACAGAGAGGAAAACATCCTAATCCACTTTCAGAGGCTTAAGTACTGTCCTCTTGTCATCATAAATCTCATAAATCCCTGTAAATACCAGCTGAAACTGCATTTATTGTCTGTGTATATAATAGCACCCCCATTCCCTATACGGATGAGATGATGTAGGCTTGCAAATCTGTGACCTCCTGTGGTTTGTTTAGACATTGTCTCTCAATGTCTAAATTTACAGAGACTAGTGTGTGTCTAGGAGCACTCACTAGGAAACCATGGGCTAGAAACTGGAAGCAAGGAGGCTAAGGCACTCGTTCCCTTGCAGTTTGTCAAGTGAGGGGTACATGTTTCTGCGGGGTAAAATGCTGTCCAGGGAGGTGTTCAATTCCTATCCCCAGGCTGTTCATCACTACCTCTCCTGGGCTGAAGTCTGCACCACAATTTCACTAGGGCTGTGTAGCTGTGGTATTCAGACTTTAGGAACCGGAAAGACCCATGACAATGTAGGGGGAATAAGACATACGGGTTTGAGAGAGAGTAAAACTCTCTTTGTTTACCTAAGTGAAGGACATAATTGTTGGAGCTGGAGGAACAGGTGAGTGAGGAATGACTGGCTTCCTCAGCAAGATGAGAAGCCATACCAGCATGACTGAAAAAATCATCCAGGAAAAGGATCCTACCCCAAAGGTCCTTTATTTTGGTAGGTCATTTACCACTGTGATTGTGACATGAAATAATTTTTCCATGCCAATAGGCATATGAAAACTTATCATCTCAAAAGCATAGAGAATTGTAGTGTGCCTTCTACTAAGACACAAGGTCATACCATGAAGGGACTGGGCAGAAGGAAAAGATATCCCAAAATGGAGAAGAGAACTTGGGAGTTTCCTCACGGGTTTCTTTTGCTCACTGTATCAGACCAGAAGCAGAGAAATATCTGGTTTGTCTTTAGAGACTGTGACTCAGTGAAGCGAGTGAACAGCTTAGTGTATGGATGGTCCTGCTGTGCCTGTCATGAATATTTACGATATAAAGTGGTAAAAACAGGAGTCATGAATGGGTTAAAGAAAGAAAACACCTGTGAATGGCATACTACCAGATCTCTTAGAATTTTTATCAATGAAACTGTGCTTGTGCTTGTGAACACTTCTTAGCTGATTTTGGAAAAAAGTTCTAATAATGACTGTAAACCAGCATCTGTCTGGTAGCTAATGATATGTATGTATTTTTGCCTTACTGTTAGGAATTTTTTTATTGCTATGGTGTCTTGGCAGATAGAAAAAAAAATCTTAGTGAATTTTACCTCTAGTTGTCTACTGACATGCAGCAACCTTTGACTATCTTTAGACTACCTTAGACTATCTTTAGTATTTTTTAATACTACTTTAATGTTGACATCACTGAAACAATGTAGACTTGGACAGTGAAAATAAAGACCATGCAGATACCTCAAGGGATACTTGATATTTGACTATATCTAATTAATAATTTTAGTAATTTCTTTAAGGTTTGCCACAAGAGACATGGATTTGGTCTTTGCCTTTAGCCGCTTGTTTCTAGAAGGATAAAGGTCAGATGAGTGTAAGCCAAGAGATACAAAGGGTAATGATAACTTAAGGCATTTAATATGTATTTTAGAATGAGTACCATTTTTTTATTTTGTTCTTTGAAATACCCTAAATTTTCCTTTGCAATTAAAAGTAATATGTCACATGAGTGAAATCCAGGTTTCTAATGTAATCTTCATTATGAAATATGACTTTCTTTTGCTGGTGTTCATAATAGTCTTTCTATATATGTTGGAAAAACAAGGGCATACATCCTGGTTTTTCTAGATACCATTTTCTAGAACAAGGTTTAGTATGGCAATTGTGTGGAGAGCATTGACTGATCATACAAATATGTTATCAAACCACAGCTACTTTTGATACAGAATACATCATTGTAGAAGAACCAGCTGTAAGGCAAAATTGAAGCATTGAACAAATTTGTGAAATTCTCGATTGCATCACCAGCAGTACTGACAACTCTTCTCCCTTTGCTGATAAATTATGTGACTGAGCACTTTCTTCCAGTAAAGATGTGTGTATAATCTAGGTTTTGAATGGCATTAAATTTTTTCCTTTTCTGAACCTATAGTTATGAACTAGATTTCTTTTAATAAATAGCTTTACTGGGAGCCTTAAAAAAGCATGGTACTTGAGCAGTGTAAAATAATATAGCCCTTTAAATTTTACAATAATATCAGCTGTAGAGCATAATTCTGACAAACACAACTGTTCTACAATAAATGCAATCAATAAAACTAAACTTTAAAATTAAAATAATTCAGGAGAATACTTATCTCTGAATGAAACACAAGGAGACAAGCCTGTTCTTTCTCCTCAAAAAGCCTCATGCTAGTGTGGATAATACATTTTTATGATTACTCCTTAATTGCAATATAAGAATAATTATAATTCACAGTGGTTTCCTCATCATGCTGTGACAATAGAAACATTACATGAAGGATTGCACCTTCACAGTCCAATTCGGGATGTTTTTGGAATTTAGTACTGAGTGATGATTACTGCAATGACTCAGAAAATGAAGGGGCTAAATTTTGCCCAGCAGGTTTTCCACTGCAAACACAAAGATCCATCTGTGGATCCTAAGTAAGATTTTGCCATTTTACCATCTTATGAGGTTAAGTAGCCAAACCACTGGTGTGTTATCGAAACCTTTCTAGCTACCAATGCAAAGCACAGCACCATGAGGTCTGCTGTGGGAAAATTAACTCCATCTCTGGAAGATTTAATGTACTATACTGGGTAGAAGAAGAAAATACAACTTTGTCCTTGTTTTTGATGGGCAATATTTTCAAGTGTTTTGACAGTTTATTATAAAATAGAGAAGGCTCATCAATCCATTCATGTATATGAATGTATAAGCCCAAAAATAGACTTCTTGCAGAGAAGGACATTGTAACAGTTGTTATGTGTATGGAATTCCTGGTCAGAAAAAATGATCATGTCCAATTTGCATATTACAAATGCTGTAATGCTGCAATTTGAAAATCTCAAAGGAACATTATTATCTGTTCTATTTTTTCAGTTTACATAGTTTCCTCTGAAAAAAGATGATGAAAAGAGCCAGCAACTTACTTTTAAAGTAACTGTGTTTTCAGTGGGGTAATGCTGGAATGGGAAAGTTTATGTGCCTTATGCATTTATACAGGAATGACGTACACTTTCTCATGATGGTACCTCATGAGGGTTTCTTTCATCTTTCTCTCAAATTGTGCAATTTTTGAATGAAAGGGTAAGTAGAATCCTACTTTCTTGTAATCTTGAAATTAAAAAATGAGGACAAATGTTTTGCAGTATTGTGTGAAATTTCACTTTTTCTATAACTTGACTCTTGAGGCACTATGTTTACTAGCTCATCAAAGAGGTTTTCTTCTGTCTGTCCTTACTTTGAAATTACTCATTCTCTATTGAATTTTAATGCAAAATGCAACTGAAGTTCAGTATGAAATCAAAGGGAAAACCAAGTCTTCACTGACTTTGTGTGTGGAAAAATTTAAGAATCTATGACTTGAGAACAAAGAAAATATTCAGCAGTCAGACACAGAACTGTCCCGGTTTTCTCATACCAGTCCCAACCCAGTATTCCAAGTAGCCTCCCCACTCTTTTTGGTGCACACTCTGTTGCCAAATTAAGTTAGGACTCACTTGTTTCTACCCTTCTCTTTCTCATGGTACTCTGTATTCTCTTGCAATGCATCCCTGCGCTTTTTGGCCACATTTACTGCGTGACTGGGGAGCACAGAGTCTGATACCCATTCCTGCAAGAGTGGTCGTATCAAGGAGAGATGCTGAATCAACCACCCTACCAAACATAAGAAAAACCCACCCCCAATATCAGTGAGTGTGTAAGTAAAAGGAGCTGGGAGACAGTTATAAATATCCCTCCCCCTATCTTTCAGGTAGAATGTGTGGCTTTGAAGCCTGGGAGCCTCTGAGCTGGAGATGAACTTAAAGAAAAAACTTGCTCATTATTCCCCATCTGGACTAGTTTTAAAATAGTCTTCTTTTAAAATTACCTACTTAGGGTGCTTTCATATGGGTTATTGTCACATGTTTCCAAAGCAGATGTTGTAGTGCATTAGAGTGTGAACTTGAGAAATTCAGCAGAAAATATGAAGGCGTTTGAGTGTCTGAAGTAGCATTGATTCAAGAAAGAAAGTAAGTTCTAACTGCAGCTGTTAATAATTGTTCAAGGCAGTGATATTCCCTCTGTGACTGGAAATTCAGTAACCTCCTAGAAACAGCTCTCAAGATTTTCTACAAAATAACTGCAGAATCCTGAGGTTTCTGGCAAGATTTATCATCAAAAGCATCTCTAGGACTCTCTTGGTAGCCACTGGAATAGACCTGCTGCTGGTATTTGTGAACTTATGCTCCTTGAGATTTATGCTGGTAATGACACAATGGTGTGCTGTGATTGTGATGATACACAAGTAGAAGTAAGTTACCTTTATGGATTTGCAGTGAAGTAGCTGATCAGGCCAGCATATGTTTGGTTTTGAATGATTTAGAATGCAGAGCTGTCTCAGAGATCTCTTTTCAATGCAAGATCATGAAAGTATAAACAGAACTTTACTGCTGAAAATAGCTTTGAATCAGTATCTGCTTCCTATAAACTGAATATAACAGATTTATTTTTCCTGAAAAGGACTTTAGGAAAAGTCCAAAAAGTGTCAGATTTTTAAGTAGTGAACAAATTGCAGGCAACTACAAGAAGGAAAGGCCCTGAGAGAGGGCAAAGAAAGACAGTGGCTGATGTAACACAGGTCCAAAACAGCAGAGGAAAGAATAATTTGGAAGAATATGGAAGAATATCCTGTACATGCCGGTTGTGACAGTACTCTTGCAGAACGGATTGTTGGCTTATTTAGATGACAGATGAAGCAACATTACCATTAAAGAAGATCTTGTACAGTATGGAACTAAACTTTCAGAAAGATAACTCAGCCTTTTGAATTGATACAAAACTGAAATAGGATTATGTTTCTGCAGCATCTTTATGAAGCTAAAGTTTCTTCTTTCCACTACTGTTACTAAAGAAAAACTTGTGTGCTGACCAGAGTTTCCTGGTTTCGATGAACAGAACTCCAGCATGATTCCCTGTTAACTAGAAGGGGGATATCAGCATTGCTATCTCCTATGGGATATTCTTCTCTGGAGGACTAATTCAATAATTCTCCTTTTCATTGTCTAGCTGCCAAATGCCCCCAGAAGTTAACAGTATTTAGATATTTTCCTAATACCATTTTCCTACATACAAGACTTGCAGTAGCTGGAGTATTATTTGGACACAGGGATTGTTCATCTATGAAAAAGAAGGGAGGCAGTTCCATTAAGAACTGCTTCTCTTTGCTAACTCAAGGAACCTTAAACAAATTAATTGATTGTCTCCCCCAGTAGGCCATGAATGGAATTATTTCAGACAATTTGACTAGGAAAATGGGCACAAAGAGGTGCACTTTTTTTTAGGTGTAGCTTTGCTGTTCCTATATAGTGAAAACCAGAAAGGAGTATGGTTTCTGAGATGCTGTGGTAGTTCTTGATTCCATCCAATATATGGTAGTAGGGAGGTTTTAAAATTGCAGTTGCACATTTTCCCCCACTTCATATATCTTCAATAGTGAAGCTATAGAGAGCATCCTGATTTCAGTCCTTTCCCTTGCATGCAACAATCAATATGAGTAAACTGCAGCTGTAATCTATACAGTCTGTATTGAAGACTATAAAAGGTTACAGTTATAAAATGGAATTTTACAGAACCTCTAAGTAAATAATGACTTAATGGAAAACCTGCCTTCTGTCACAGAAGAGCAAAACCTCTGACACACCTACAAATAGTTTAATGGATATAGTTAGAAAGATTGGTTGCCTTTAGTGTTCACAGAAGGTTGTTAAGCAGTTAGATTGTTTTGGCATTATTATTTATGACACGAGTAAGTGCACTTCAAATTATTTGAAAGAAATCCAGCAAAAAAAGTGAAGACTTGTTTATTCCTTCATGTTCTGCCACATGAACAGGCATGCAATTTACAAAAATCCCTCCAGATGGCTCTTGGAGCAGGTTGGACCAATTTGCTGTGGAGAGTGTGTGAAGTGCTGCCTGATGGTGATGAGGTCAACTCAGATCGAGTGACCTAAGCCTAGCTCAGGTACTGAAGTAAACTCATGGCAGAACTTGCAAAATTTTATAGCTTAGTGCTGCAAAAGGGCAGGAAGGCAAAGAGTTTCTATCAGTAGTTAACCAGTGCTGCAGATACTGTGGTGTCTTTGGTCTGATCCAATAAAGAAAACAGCCAGTTTACCACTGCTGGATACATTTTTTATCCCAGTGGTTTTCAAAGACCTTTCTGTGGCCAGAACATCCCCATTTTTTATTTTTTTTTGCAAAACTTGTATTAATCTGTGTGCAGTTGTAAGTCAGCAAGTAATTTGTTTGGAAAATTGTACTCTTCTTGTTTTTTTCCATCTTTTGATAGCATTTATCTTTGGGCTTTTCCTGGAATGTTTTGGGGATATGTGATTTTTTCCTTGGTCAAAGTTTGCGTTAATCTTCTAAAGTGTTTTGGAATTGAAAAAATATCAGTGGAGCATAAAAGAATGATGTAATGATAATAGCAGTATGGGGCAAGAATTTAATAGGATAAGAAGTAGCAGTTTTTCTTTTGTTATTTCCAAAGTGTTGCATTAAGAACTTAATGCTGTGTAGAGAGAATGCCCATGTAAGCCCTAGCAGAAATGTCTGCCCATGTGCATTCCTGCTGGTGTAAGTCCTCTGACAGCTACCATGTGCAAATTTTGCACAGCTTGTAATTATCTGTGCAGCTGGAGTAGCTTTGTGCGGGGTCTGAATCTTGATCCTAGGCAGAATGTTCCTTTCAGGTTTATGGATAATGTAATCATGAGCATGTTTGCCTTGGCAAAGTATTCCTTCTGCCGTGGGAATACATTACACTAACAAAACAAACTCCTTTTATAAGAATTGATGGGTTTTCAGTAAAGGGAAAATATCCTTAAAGGCTTTTAAAAGGTACTGTAAATCTGTGTACCTTTTAAACATGTGTTGTGATGAAAGAGGTCCTTAAAAGATATTTATTTGGGAATGCAAAGGTGTTGGCAGTTTTTAACTGACCATTGCTGTTTTAATTTTTCTCTAAATCTGACAGATACATGCTGAGGCACTGCTGTATCAAATTTCAAACCCTTCTCAGTCTGGATTTCATCTGACAAATAGTCACATTAATATCACAAAAACCTGAATATTTCATGGAACCTGCTGGGGCTGCAGATAGTCCTCACATGAGTCACCTTGTACTGACTCACTTTTCTCTGCTGGACATTTACTTACTGAATATGAACAGCATTAATACCTGCACAAGAGGGCGGCTGGTTTGAAAAATTAAAGTGGCATTAAGTGGCAGAGGAAGGGTAGAAATACCATTGCCTTCTTTTGTCTTTCTCTCCTCTGCAAGCAGCACTCAGGGCACTCAGTATGGTCTTGCTCCCTTGATGGGCTGCAGCCATATATTTGTCCTGTTCTCTCTTCTATTCCACTTTGACCTTTCTAGACTGTTTACAGGCTTCTTGGCAATGTCAATGTGAATCTGGCCAAACCAAGAATAAAGACCAAACAACAAAAAAGCTGTTTCAAAACAAGTATTTGGGACAAATGGCCAGCTGAGAGCTCAGAAATTGGGCTTCCTGCTTTGGATGCTGCTTTGGAGGATGTGAAAGGCAGCTTTTCTTCTTTGAGAGACTGTGGTCTCATCCACCTTGATCCTTCTCATGAATGTAGAGGTGGCAGCAGCAGCTCTACCCAAGCCCTCTGTACTTAGCTGTGCAGATAGGAGGCAGAGAATTAAGTGCCACATATGTTGTCTGGTTGTGCCTGGTAAGACGAAGACCCAGGTGGCTGGAATAGGCAAAGTAGTTATTACAGAGGTGCACTGAAGCAGTCTTTAAGTTTGAATTTGCCTGTGCCTAGGTGTATTTTGAAGCTCTGTTGCAGCTTACCAAATACAGAAACAGGCTCCTTCAAAATAATATTTTTTTAGTGACGCCAGGTCAAGTAGTGCATTTTGGGCTGTTTTGAAAGTTAATATAATATTGTTGATGTATTGCATAATAAAGGAATAATGTAGCTATATTGTCTGGGTTGTATGGCAGAATAGGCAAAGAACTTAGCATATTTTGGTGTGAGGCTTGTAATTTCCTTGTTTTGAGCATACGCTGGAATATCATAAACATTAAACTATAATATTTATGTAATTGTGTTCAGTAATCTATTTTATGGAAGGTGCATTTACTTATGGATAATGAGGAGGAAGATAGTCTCAAAAACAACCTCTCCTTCAGCCAAAAATGGGAGCTTATGAAGTTCTTTTTCATTCATAGGGTGGGTGTATTAGAGTGTTGGGAAAAGATGAAATACTTGTTTATATGAGGATATGCATACTTTCTCATTTCTCTCTAGATACCATTGAAAAATTAACGTTTGGTAGGAAGTGACAGTAGGACATTGCTAAGGCCATCTTTGCAATGAAAAACTGTCAATTTTTTCTATTTCTAACTCATACCGTTGCCAGCTGCATGTGTGTGGTCAGACTAGAAAATCCCAATTACCTTCAAAATCATTTTTCTGAGTGAGAAAATTTGTATTCAGTTCTAGAGCTATTAAACATGATGATGTAAAGGTTTGAGAGTCACAGTTGCATTAAGGCCTTCTTATATTACTTAAACACCAAAGTGAGTATAACTGTAATTGATTAACTATATTTAAGTACATAAAGGAGAGAAAAAGGCAGGCATGTCTGTCATTAAAGGTTTGGGTTTTTTTCCATTTTGGCTGCCTTTTTGCATTTTATCCCATCCCAAGTCCTTCTAATTTTCAGCATTTTTAGATTATAACTAGTTTTGTTCTAGCTAACTGAAGTGTTTTCTGATTATCTGATGTTAGAATATTCTTTGATCATCCTCTCACACCTTTCTTAAATAATGTGCCTGAATCAGGTTTGTTCGCACGGAGACGTTTTGCAGAACCCTTTTAACACATTGATATGTACATGCTGGTGGTTCTGAATATCTTTATATGTATTTGTGAGTGTTTATGTGGCTTTTGCCCCTATCTGTAGCCAACAATTTAAGCCACTATTAGAGTTTTGGATAAACATCTTTGGCTGTGGTACATAAGGCATGCAGCTCTGAGTGGTTTAGTTACAGTGCCCGTCCTCCTGTGACCAGCTCCAGCAGAGAGACAGATGAATGACCCATAAGTCAGCTCTGGAACAGGATGCTGGCTTTGCTCCAGTTGCTATGGCTCCATGGAGTCAACACCAGGCTGGTGTTGCTCGGAGGCTGAGGTGTGAGCTGGGTCAGTATCAGCATCATGGACTGCCAGCTGAAGCTGCTGACCTGGCACACCCAGCTAACATCCATCCTGTGCTCTCACATCATCTGTGTCACATTCAGCTTGTTCACGTGAACCCCCAGCCTGCACCTGTTTCACAGCTGGATATCCAAAACACATAGAGAACACAGCAGTCTTGTTTTCTCATTTTGCTTTAAATAGCATGCACTGTTAGCACCCTGGGGAATACTAGGTAGAGACATCAACATTTTCTAAGGGTGTTTCTAAAGACTTGCCCTTGGCTTCTTCCTGTGACTCTTATCTACCGCAAGATGCTGAGGGATTGATTGCACACTTGCAGCATAATTGCTTTAGGTCCTATCATCCTTTTGAAGAATGAGAGAATACCTCATCTGCTTTCTGAATAAGTATTTTACTATTAGAGGTGAAACAAAGGCTTTCTTTGTAGCTCAAATTCTGCTGCCCAGTGAGAAGATGATTTCACTGTATTAACAGCAACATTTTTTCACCTGAAATCTGCTCATTTTGTTATAGCATGCAGACCAAGGAAATTATGCTAATTTCATAAGTATTGAGAATACCATTTGAAAGAATCACAGAAGTTGGAACCAGGATGTTCCAAAACGTAATACTTACTCTTTGTAAGGTGCTCTTCATTTCATGAGGAGGATTTTTACCTCTAGAATTATTCAAAGAACAAAGTGCATGGACCTGAGCCTCTAGTGTTTTCAGTCATTGTGATTTAAAAGGTTACACACACCCTTGAGAGTTCTCAAGCTAAAGATAATCTCTCTTCCAATTTATATTTCCTTGCATTTGATGGTGGTGATGTGCATGCTACAATAAATAGCAACAAAATAATTTGGTGTATAGCTTATCCAGTTTTTGCAGTTTCTTGCCATTTAGACAGGACGTGTCATACCTTAAATGTGCTTTATTTTAGTTAATACATCCTGAAAATTTTTTTACTCCTTCCAGATTACAATTTAGGTAAGTTATGGATAACAATATAAATAAAATTAGTGTTATAATTTATAAAATGCCCCTATTCCTAATATAAATCTACATGACAGCAGGTGAAAAAATATGAATGGGAATGTTTTCAGAATCCACAAACAGGGCTAATCTGGCTGTATATTAGAATCTCAGAATCATAGAATGGTTTGGATTGGAAGGGGCCTTAAAAATCATCTAATTCCAATGCTCAAAACCCCATCCAACCTGGCTATGAACACTTTCAAGAAAGCACTTTCAAGATTCACAAAATCTCTCAGCAAACTATTCCGGCGTCTTACCAACATCACAGTAAATAATTTCTTCATGATACCTAATCTAAAACCTATCCTCTGTCAGTTTAAAGCCATTCCACCTTGTCCTGTCATACATGCCATTGTATAAAGCCCCTCTCCAGCTCTTTTGTAGGCCCCCTTTGGATTATTCAGTGCTGCTGTGAGATCTTCCAGAGTCTTCTCTTTCCAGGCTGAACAACCCCAAGTGTCCCAGCCTGTGTTCATAGGAGAGGTGCTCCACCCCTCTGATCATCTTTGTGGCCTCCTGTGGACTCACTCCAACGTGGTCACATCCTTCTTATGCTGGGAGCCCCAGAGCTGGATGTAGTTGTCCAAGTGGGATCTCATGAAAGAGGAGTAGAGAGGGACAATCATGTTCCCTGACCTGCTGGTCCCATTTCTTTTCAATACCCCCAAGTCCTTCTCCTCAGCACTGCTCTCAAATTTGTTCTCCACCTAGACTGTGTTTGTGTTTGGACTTGCCCTGACCCAGGTACAGGACCTTACACTTGGCCGTGTTCAACTTCATGACATTCACACAACCACACCTTTCCTGGTCCAGGTCCCTCAGGATGGCATCACCCCGCCACAGCCTGGTGTCACCAGCCAACTTCCTGAGGGTGCCCTTGATCCTGCTGTCCACGTCTCTGTTAAGCAGTTCTGGTCTCAGTGCCAAGCCCTGGGGACAGCACTTACTGCTGGTCTCCTCTTGCTCATTGAGGTCCTTGAGCATGACCATCCAGCCAATTCCTTATTCAATCTCTCAAATCCTTTTTAGAGACAAGGATGTTGTGTGGATCAAAATGCTTTGCAAAGGTCAGTCACTCTTCCCTTGTCCAGCAATGCTATAACCCTGTCATTGAAAGCCACCAAATTTGTCAGGCACAATTTGCCCTTAGTGAAGCTGTGTTAGCTGCCACTCCTTATTTTCCATAGGCCTTAGCATAGTTTCCAAGAAGATCTGCACCTTGATCTGGCTTGGCACAGAAGTGAGCCTGGCTGGCCTGTAGTTACGTGGATCTTTTTGTTCCCTTTTCAAAAGTGAGGGGTTTTGTTTCTTCTTTTTCAGTCTGTGATATCCTCACCAGAGTGTTACTACTTCACAAATATGGTGATGGTGGCTTGGACACGTCTTCTCGCAGTTCCCTCAGGATTCATGAATTCTTCTTAAGTCCCATGGACTTTTGCACCTTCAGACCTCTTAGATGAGGTTTTGAATCAGATCTGCTCTCTTTATTTGCCCAGTCCCACCTTTGCCTTCTGCAGCTTGGTGTGGCTAGATGTGAGGACCAGACACATCTCAGATTCTGACTGTTGTGAATGAAAAGTTGTGATTGGAAGAAAGATCCTGTGGAGGTGGGACAGCCCTGTTCTAAGCCAACTTCCCTTTCCACCTAGAGATGCCCATCCTGACTCACCTCCTAGAGGTCTGGATGCTCATGGGTGATCAAACTGGTGCAAAAAATTTAGTTTACATAAGAGGCATATAGTAGGCTAACTATAAAAATTTGGTCCTACCTGCACTTCTTTTTCTTCTTTTTCTATTTGTCTAGCTATCCCAGATCCAGAATATCTGTGCAGCAGGATCAGTGTGGGACTACAGACTGGTAAACTTCTTTCTTCTCTTTGTCTCCTTTATGTCTTTATTTCTCTCCTACCTTGCTTTGTCTGGGCAACATGCACCTATCATATTCTACCACTTATTCTGTATTGGAGTTTGTTGCAGGAATTGGAAACTTGTGGAAATGTGTTGTAAAAGTTAAGAGCTTGCTAACCAGCACTTTTGAAACTAAATGGAGGATTACTTTCCAGAGGTGAGCTGACTATATAATAAAACCATAAGAGTTCTCCATCATGTGGAGTGGTGTCTTTGT
Source organism: Ammospiza nelsoni (assembly GCF_027579445.1). Taxonomy (NCBI): domain Eukaryota; kingdom Metazoa; phylum Chordata; class Aves; order Passeriformes; family Passerellidae; genus Ammospiza; species Ammospiza nelsoni. The sequence goes on along the minus strand of NC_080669.1, from coordinate 27,177,253 downwards.
AGAGCCTGATGAGAATTTATAACAAACATCACCTTCCTTACTGATGGGTCATGACACAGAGTACTTGCCACTACTGAAGAAAAAAAAGTCTTTGAGTACTGCAGTCTTAGCCAAATCCTGGAGAGCCACGTCTCCCATTTTTCTCTGGAGAGGTCCACATTTGCCCTGGTCATCCTTTTATCATGGATATATCTGTAGAAGGTTTTCTTGTTGCCTTTGATGTCTGTGGCCAGATTTAACTAAGCTGATCCCTGGATCCTCAGACAATCTCTCTGTACTCCTCCCAGGCTATCTGGCCTTGCTTTCACCCTCTGTGTCCTTCCTTTTTTCATATGAGATTTTCCAGAATCTTCTTCTTCATCTATCCAGGCCTCCCAGACTTTTTGCCTGGATTTCTGTTTTCAGGATGCATTACTCTAGAGCTTGGAGGACGTGGTCCTTTAATATTAACTGGCTTTCTTAGGCCCCTCTTCTCTCTAGGAGAAGAAATTATCCCATGGTAATCTACCAAGCAGATCCCTGAAGAGGTCAATATCTGCTTTCCTGAGCTCAAGCGTAGTGAGCTTGCTGTGTGCCCTCCTTGCTGCCCTAAGTATCTTGAATGCCACAGGTAAATGGTCACTGCAGCCAAGGCTGTATTTGGGCTTCACGTACCAGACCAGCCTCTTCCTTGTTGGTGGGAACAAGGTCCAGCATAGCATTTCTCCTTGTTGGCTTCTCTGTCACTTGGAGATTGGTATTATTATCAGTGCATTCCAAGGAATTCCTGGTTTAGTTGTTTTCCCTCCACCAGCTATTGGGGTGTTGGAAGTTCCCCATGAGGACCAGGGCTTGTGAATGTCTGGTTGCTCTTATGTATCTACAGAGGTTCTCATCTGCTTGTTCTTCCTGCGTAGTTCTCTGTAATTGGAAGCTGCATGGAAATTTCTGTTGGGCAAGTCAGTTAGCAGCTGCCTCCAAAGATGTAAAACAGAATAGAAAAACAACCAACCATGCCCTCCTCCAACACTGCTTTAGACAGGAGTTGTGATCTGCAAAGTGAGTATCTAAGATAACAGTGTCCTTCAGGAGTGCAGATAAAACCTGTGGTAGCACTTTGGGATCACAGTTGTTATCTCCAATTAATGGGGAGGAAAATAGGAATAAGTTCCTGGTATGGATCCGCTGTTGCATAAAAAGATATTTTTATTTGCATTTTTTATTTGGTGTATTATGAATATGGTGTAAGATTTTGTGTGTAATGTAATAGTTGGTGTGAAGGAGGCTTAGGAAAGCAACCAATGTGAGAGAGGAGATTAAATAATTCCTTTCTTACACACAGTCTAGAGAAGTGGGAATAGATTTACATTTAAACTGTAGCCTAAATGTCAGGTGTGGGAGTAGTTTTTGCAGAACTTTCTCCTGGTGTGTTAAGTAGAGATTTGAAGTTCATGCCAAAAAGGAATTATAACTTCATCATGGGATACAGAAATATGTTAAAGTAAAGATGGATATTGCTTTTGGCACTTGAGGTGAATTTGTGTAAAGATCAATTTATTGTGAAGAGCTGTGCTCTACTGGGATGTTGGTTATGTCTTGAATACTTTGTTTCTCCAAAATCCGTAAATTTTATTTGCTCTGCCTCAATAAGCTTTTTCCAGTAAATAGTTGTGTATATATATGTATTTTCAAGTTAATCTTAACAACAGAAAAGCTTAGTCCTTCACTGTTTTCCTAACCAGACTGAATGCTGATAATGAGTCAAGTACGAAACCATACTTCATTTTTGTTTTATAAATGTAGATCATTCCATAAAAATGCTCCAAGTATAACTTCTAAATTTAGTAATTTTTTTCTGTAATAAAATACATGCTAGAGCTGCAGGGAGATATCCAAGTCAAGATGTCATAGGAAGCCTTCTACCAGCTTAAGCACTATCCTGTGAATGTTCACGTGTTGTGTAGTTTTATGCACATATAGAATAGAATTGCTTCTGTGTGTGGAAAACTTATGACAGTGAAGAGCCTCTTAAACCATGATGATATAAGAAAATTATACCTACAGCATGACTTGAAGTGGGTGTCACAATTCATGAAGGGTCACTCAGAAATATACTATTGTTCCAAACCAGAAAAATAGAGTAAAAATAATGCTAGATCTGGCTCTTATCTGCTAGCAAAATCCATGTACTTTTTTTGATTGTCTCATATCAGCATAATCTGCCTTTAATTCCTCAAGTCCGCATGACCTGGAAACATCTCTGCATCTTACCTAACATTGACAAGAAATTATTTTCTGAGCTTCTTAATATTTCCTCTCAGCTGAAGGACAGAGCTCTCTTTTCATGCTTTCAGAACAATTCAGAGATACAGAAGTGCATCCTGTCTCTTCCATGCTGACCACCAACCCTTACCAAATGCTCTTTTCAAGTTAGTTTCTTCATTTTTTAACCCTGTACTGAATTAGGCATAGAACTACAAGGAATCTCAAGTAGAATCTAATTATTAGTAAGAAAAAGCTGATCATAGTTTTGGACTTGCAGAAATGTTGAAAAATGTGCACTTGATATTTTTTAAAGTTTTGGGACTAATTATCATCTCTGTATCCTTGCATTATTCTGTAAAAGGATTTTGCTTTTGAAAGGCAAAGGGCTTAGCTTTTAGAAAGAAGAACATATAAAAAGTCCTGCTTGGACAGCGAAGCCTTTTAGATATACTTTCAATGATAAAAGTTACTTTGTAACTGTAAGGGAAGCAGATAATCAGGATCCATTGCGCAGTGTGAAAGAAAATATTTCGTTCACATGTGAAAATAACTTTGAGCTATTCAACTGGATAAAAATAGTGTATTTTCATATTTTTTTACCATGCCACTTTAAAGCTAGACTTAGAAAAAGGTAGAGAAGTTCTGGTCTAGCTGAAGCTTTGCTGCTTGTGGACTTCCAGCCTGATGCTATTTTATGTAAGGGTTTGGTAATGAGGATCTATCCTGCCACTTTTTCTTCTCAGCTCCCTCCGCTTTTCCCTGTCACCTGGTTCGAGCATGCTGTGAGTCCTATCCTTTATAGAGGAAAGAAGTGTGAAACAGTAAAGTGCAGAGTCACTGATGTTGGAAGGCACCTCTGGAAATTGTCTATGACAATCCTCCAGCATGAGGAAAAGGCCACCTAAGGCAGGCTGCCCCTAGCCATCTCTAGCTGAGTGTGGGATATCATCAAGGATGGAGATTCTACATCATCTCCGGGCAATCTGTGACAGTGTTTGATCTCCTCTATAATAAAAAAGCGGGGTTTGTAACACCTATTGGGAGTTTCCCATGTTTTGGATTGCTCTCATTGCTCCTGCATCACAGGACACTGCTTGGATGATTTTGGCTTTATCATCCTTACGTCCTTCTATCAAGTATTTTTACAAATGCACAAGATCTTTCTGAACTCTGTCTTCACCATGCTAATAGAAGACCCAGCTCCTTCAGCCTGGTGTTCTGTGAAAGATATCCCAGTCTTTTGAGGTTTTTGTGGTCTGCAGTGGACTCTCTCTAGTATTTCCATGTCTCTTGTACTGGAGTGCCCAAATCTTCACCCAGAACTACAGAAGTATCTTACCAGCTCTGTGAAAAGAGGAGAGACAATTTGCTTGACCTGCTGGCAAAGTTCTTCCTAGTGCGGCCCAGGAAATTGCTGCCCATCTTTGCCATAAAGATGTGCTGCATTGCTCATTTTCAGCTTGCTGCTAGGACTGAGATTCTTCCTCACAAGATCCTTCTTCACTGAGATCCTTCTTCACTACTTTCCAGCTGTCCAGCCCCCAGCATATACTGTGTCTGCAGTGATTTCTTCCCAGGGACAGGACCTTAAGTTTCCCTTTGCTGCATTTCATGAGGTTTACCCTTTTCTCCAGCTTGTAAAGTCCCTCTGAATGGCAGCACTCAGGAATATTAATTATTTCTTGTAATCTTCTATCCCCTGCAAACTCTCTGAGAGTGCATTCAGTCCTGGCATTAATGATGATTTCAAGCACTGTTGGTCCCAGAATCAATGCCTGGAGTACACTGTGGACAGCTGGCCTTCAGCTGCTTTTTGTGACACTTATCGCAGTTCTCTGAGCCTGTCTGTCTGTCAGCTTTCAGTTCACCTTGTTTGCCACTTAATTAGTCTGTACTGCATCAGTTTGTCTGGGATGTGAGACATTGTGGAACACTCTGTCAAAGTTAAGATAAAGCAACCTCTCTCATTCTCCTCTCTCTCTATGCACCAGGCTGCTCATCTCATCATAGAAGGCTATAAGGTTGTTCACTAATGATTCACCTCCATTAATCCATGCTGACTGCTCCAAAATAACCTTCTTGTCCTTTATATGTTTGGTCTGTCTAGGCCATCATCTTCCCAGAAGAAACAGCAATGCTGATCAGCATGTAGTTCTCCAGATCCTCCTTCTTCCTCTTCTTGTAAATAGGAATGATAATAGCTTTCTTTCTCTCAGTGCTTAGGAACACCCTCTCTAATTGCTGCGATGACTGAGGGAGTGGCATTGTCCAATTCCCTCAGCACCACTTGGTGCTTCCTGTCAGTTCCCATGGACTTTTGTATGTCTAGGTTGTTGAAATGTTCCCTGTCCTAGTCATCTCCTACATGTTCTAAGTTTCCTTGTGCTGCACTTTACTGCTGGTGTCCCCACAACCTTCAGACTGCCAGATTCCCACAAGGTAGTAAACCAGCTTATTCCAGCGCTAGGAAGATTTTATCTGGGGTACATCACTGGCCATGGTATGAGGGCTATCTGCATATCTCACCGTGAAACTAGGAACATGTATGCTGCTTCTTCATAGTGTAAGAGCCTTAAAAATCATATTTGTCTTAAATACTACAAAGACCACTGAAGGGCTTTGCCCTCTATGGCAAACTGCATAAAGCAGCTGTGACCACCAAAACTCAACACTGCCCAAATATGCCTTTTGGGTTCTGGGAACTTGATATAAGATAAAGGTGGTACTATTGTTCAATTATCTCAGGTTTAATGAGAAGTAAACACAACTGGAGGAGAAAAATGTGTTCACAAGGAAAACCAGCTCAGAAGCTGTACTAAAAACCATCTTTTGCTGGGCCCGGCAGGGGGAGACCACAGCCCACCAACTCATTTGCTGAGGCCAGGTTTGCACACTAGAGTTTGGGGATTTTTTAAAGTCCTCCACGATGAGGGAAATTCAACTGTACTGGATTTGTCACTGGGGCAGAAAATTAATTTTGGTGTTGCTGCTGTTTGCAAGTGGAAAAAAGGTACTTAGGAAAGCAGTGGAAAATCATCTTGGAGGTATGCCTAGGAGATTTGTGTGTTAATAAAAAATGTTTTATGGGATCTCAATTTTTAGAAAAAATTTTCCCATTGGCAGTCTTTATATGACTTACTGTGTTGTCTGTTTCCCTGGAGCAAATCAATATTTTCACCACAGGTGAGAAATCTGGCACTGAGTTGACCACCCAGAGATTGCAAGGAGACTGCATTGGCAAGGGGACCACCCAAATACTGACATTCCACTGTCCTCAAATCAGCAGCAAGAAATGACTGCGGCATGCACTCAGAAGCACACGTTGGGAGTATGAATCTTTCTGAAGAAAGAGAAGGAGAGAGCTTGTAGTTTGTAGAAGAAATCTAGTAAAAATCTGTGACCGTTGACTACCATAAAGAAATCGACATATTTTAATACTGTACACATGTGAATGAATGAATGAATGAATGAATGAATGAATGAATGAATGAATGAATGAAATGGAAGTCAGGACAGCACACAAAGATTGGACACCAAAGAGCTGCCAGTTCTTCTGTTTCTAAAGGCACTATGAAAATATGACAAAATGAGTTCTTTGCAGAATAGTCATACATGCAAAGGAGAGACTGCTGCTATGGTAGTACTGGCTCAGAGCACAAGGGCCTGCTTCCTGCTATAAGTGCTGTTCATTGGTTTAGAGCTCAGTAAAGAATTCATGTTTCCCTGTTCAAACCCCATACCTCTGTGTTTTAGGTGTGTCCATCTCTAGTTATTATGATGTGGATTCTCTTCCCATTGCTGTTATTTTGTTCACTTGCGTGTGCGGTAGAAGATTGAGACTGAAAATTTTAAGCCAGACCACTGTGGATGAATCAGCGTAATGAAAATTTGTGACCAAAATTTTATCAGGGCTGCTAAGGAATAGTAGATGCTATGTCTTTTAAGCATCTAAGTAAATTTAGACATTTAATTTACCCCCAGAAACATCAGACTATTTAATAACATAATTCTCCTTTGTCTCTATGTCTGCCTTCTTCTATTATGTATAAAACTTTACAAGTTTGCTGTAAGTTTACTGTATTCCTGCTGTTAAAGATTGTGAAATGCTCATTTTTGAAATATTTTAGCTGAGAGATAAATTGGTCTTAAAACCCTTACTGAGAAAAAAGTGCTACCTGGGACTTAGAAGAAACTGATATTCTTCTGATCATGGACAATTATTTCCTGTATTAGCATCCTACTAAGTTCAGTGACTGTTTTTGGTGTATTTTTGAGGATTTGGACTTTAAATATTTCCCAGAGAAAAGTCTTGTGGTGTTAAATGAGGAACACCAGTGCAGTGCCCAAACGGTAGAGAATTTCTGCAGGGTGCTTATGGGAGAACTGTGTGGTATTTTTGCAGTTTTGATTATGACTTGTCCATACTACATATGATATGAAGGTAAGTAAACTAATATTCACAGATTTATGAAGGTTCACTTCATTTTGCCTGCATTAGTGTCTTGTCTGCATTAAGAATATTCATAGATAGTTTATGTACACATATATATATATACACACTATAGTTTATGTATACATACATACATATATATATATACATATATACACTATAAAAAACTGAATTGTTCAAGATAGTTTATCCTATATCCTATGAAATGTCCTGAATTGTCCAGTCTTGGGGCATCATGGATGCTTTTAGGACTTCTTTTTCCTCAAGGATATATGCTGATGGAAATCTGCACAGTGTATATCTAAGTCTTTCTAGGCTGTAGCAGGTGTGGACTGTCTGGACTTACAAGAGTTTTGAGTGTCTGGGAGGGCATTTGGGAATGTGCTTTCAGAGCTCTCAGCCTCTGGTTTTAACTCCTGTTTACTATCAAACAGAGTTACATTTTTTTTGCTGTGTTGGACTTATAGGCACATCCACAAATGTTTGTGGTCTCATTGGATTTTCTCCTTCCTGTAAGTCAAGATGAGGACTTGAGTGCCTCTGGAAATTTACATAACACGGGGGAAAATTAGGCATAGCTTTGTATTTGACCGGTCTGTTTTACAACAGAATCTATCCTTAGTTGTAATGCAGTCAGCCAGTGAACTGTTTTGTCTCCAGCACTGACCTAAACAGAAAAATGGAAACCTTTTGTTCATTGGTGAGAGAGAGTTTGCTGCCTTGATCATTAGTACTGAACAGATACCATGCACTCTATGCGAATGACTGTGAAAGTCAGGCAGAATACCTTTTGGAATCTGATGCAAATTTAGATTATGGACTGCAGTTCTGCATCTCTTGGGCCAAATGTGAGTACAGTATACAGGAGAACTAATTGAGTGTTTGGTTTGCAGAGCCCGATTTTCTTTCCAGTATCAGCCTTCTTTTCAGATATTAGATTAGGAATTAGCTAATGCGCAGTGAAAGTGAACCTAATTCTGGTTTTCCTTACTAATGTCAGCCCATTACTTTATAAATCTCTTCTCTCTCTCTCTTTTATTTTTTTAAAAATCTGTTGGGGTTTACTTCCATATTCTCTTTTTCCATTTTTCATACTTTATCTTTACAGCTTCCTGATTTTCTTTCATGGATTCTTTCTGGCAGTGCTATAATTTATGTATCTTATAATATTTTAACAGATGCTGTTTTGGAGATATCCAGACTTATCCAAACAGAGCTGGAATTTAACCTCTTGGCATCATAATTTCACTTGTGTTTGAATTGCAGAAACTGTTTGAAGACTCCAATTGAATTATGACCTTATTGTCCAAAGCAGCCTATGTGCTTCTCCCAAGAGACAGACCAAAAAGTAAGAGGCTGACTTTGCTAATTTATCATTTTTGTGGTACAAGGCAGTATGATGCATACAGACTGGCAGGAAAGATATTTGAGAATACTGAATTATTAAAAAGGAAATAACAAGTTCCAGTTTCCTTTATATCTCTTACATTTTGGTTAAATTTCTGTCTCTTGTAGGCTAGCAGGTAATAACATTGTCATGAGATTGTTGACAAAAGACCATTTTTATATGTTTTGCAATAAACAAGTGTAGATTTATGGGTATTTTGTCTTTTGCATATCCTGAGGTTCTTATTAATTTGCTTAATTGAAATTATTTGTTCTGAAGGTTTTCTTAGTCACCAAAAAATGTGTCAAGATAGCCATTCTATTAAGAGAACTAATGTTCAGAAACATGTGGCAATGTCAAATGAAGAAATACAGCTTCTGTATTTTTTTTTAAGGAATCCTTTTTGGTTTGGGTCTAAGTGGTCTTCATAGGTCATTAGACATTTTATAATCTTACCTGTATAGAGTTTGTGAATATAGTTCAGAAGCATGGTACAGAACATACAGAACAACATGATAAATAGTGCTGAGGAAGCAGACTTTTATACTCATCTACATGCCATGTACAAGTTCTCTTTTCCTCTTAGTATGAGAAATATTACCTGATAAAAATTTTATGTCAATATATATAGCCATTTCTGGTAAAATATTATTGCAATTTTTTGCCTCTTTCCAGTCAGCATACTGAGAACTCTGAAAAATATGATGCTATTTTTAATGATCCTAAGATTTGCTTCTGATTTTTTTCCTCAACTGAAACTTCTCATGTTTTGCTTTTGCTACTTTTCCTGAACAAAATACAAAATCATGGCGGAGCCGAGGTTGGTAGACACCTCAGGAGGTCATCTGGTTCAACTTCCCTGTTCCAGTAAGGAGACCTGGAACATGTTACCCAAGACCACGTCTCTCAAGGATGGAGATTCTACCACATCTCTGGGCAATCTTTGCTAGAGCTCGGTCACCTTTTCAGTAAAAAGCATTTTCCACTGCTCAAATGGAACCTCCAGTCTTTCAATTTGGGCCTGTTGCCTCTGGTTCTGTCATGGAGAACCACTGGAAAGAGACTATGTCTTGTTAGTGCCCTCCCTTCAGGAGTGCGTACAATATCAGGGGATTCCTCTGAGCCTTTTCTTCTGCAGCCTGAACCACCTCAGTCTCTCAGTCTTTCTTCAATGGAGACAATATTCTAGTCCTTTCATCATCTTGGTGACTGTTTACTCCGCTTTGTCCAATAGCTCCATGTCCCTCTCACATCTGGGCACAGAACTCCAAGTGTGGCTTCACTGGTGCTGAATGGAGGGTCAGGGTCAGGATTACCTGCCCCACAACCTGCTGGCCACTCTTCTCTTCATGCAGCCCAGGATTCCATTAGCCTTCTTTGCCACAAGGGCACAATGTTGGCCTGTGTTCCAGCGGTACATCCGCTGTGATGTGATGTTACAAACTGGGTCATTTCAGATAGGCTGCTTTCAGATATACATGTGCATGGGAAGAAGTAATTTGAGTATAAACTTCCTGTGGTATTTTAGTCTGCCTTGTTTTTGAATGTATGTAGCAGCCTTATTGACCAGCTGAGGTACTGAATGATTGGCATCCTTTGTTTTTGAAATCACCCAGTCTTCCACTGGAGTCCTCTGGTCTCATGAGGCAAGCTGAGAATTTACCTCTGCAGCAATGGAAGTGGCTATATGGAGATCCTGAAAACTCCCACTCTGTTCACAGCAGAGATGAATCTGAGCTCTGTGAAGGGTTAGATTCAAACCTAAATGGGGTTCAAATTCTTGTCTTGGCTTTAGGGCATGTTGTGTTCTTGTCAGCTGAAGAACTGTTTGCACACCTGGTGGGTTAATACAATGCTCGTCCATCAGAAACCACCAGCCTAAGGAACCACACAATGTTTATTCTGTAGGATTGTGTTAAACGTTAACAGAGAGGAAGAATGGGAGAGTAATCAGCCCATTTACTGATAACAGTGTGAATGAATAATGAAACAAAACTGTATCATAAATTTCTGGTCAACCACTGAAATCTACATACACTATCTAATACTTTCCTCTATTGTACATTCTTTATAAGAAACAGCAGTTTCCTTATGGCTTCTACACTAATGTGAATTAGCAATGGGAGGATTTTCCGTTTCTGTGACTAGCAGCAGATACTTTGGCTCCTATGGAGATACTTAGGAGAAGAGGGCTCTGAATGTCCTCTAAAAGACCTGCAGGTTGTTCTGCTTTCTAACAGAACAAAATCATAATTTCATCTTTCTAGCTCTTCAACACAATGCCATAACAGAAATCAAGAATTTTGCATCAAGATCAATTTCTTCCTTGGGACTGTATCCTACACCTTTTTGGCACCCATAAGTGATATAAATTTTTGAAATTTTGTCCTGCTATACAAGTAATGAAAAATACTTCACATTTAATTGAAAAAAAAGAGACAAGTGTGTGTAGTTTCCATGAGTTTTGAATCTACTATATAAAGATTGAGAGACATATGATAATCTTTTTCTTTTGCTTGTGCAAGGATTTTACCTCCAAATCTCCAAATTACATTTAATTAAAAAAAAAAGAGTGGAATATTTTTTAAACTTGCACATATATTTTATATAGAGGTCGCAGATTTGAAATTTGAAAACTTCACCAACTGAATAATATATTCCTGTGAAGAGTTATATTCTGTGTGCATGTGTACAGGGCATGAAGTTTTCTGTCTTCATTCATATATTAAATCTTTTAATATAGGTATGTATATAGATACATCAGTTTATAAACATATATGTGTACATAGGTATGTATATGAACATATATATATGTAACACTTGTTTACTTTTCTTGAACTGTAAAGACAGCAAGCTAGAGTCATAAAGATCAAATTGCGCTTACATCAGTGTCTCACTTACCACAGACATAGCACAGAAGGCATGAGAGAATGTTCCTTCATAGACCCTCTGTGTAAGCCTCCATTTGCTAATGCATCTCTAACAAAAATTCCGAGATTCGTGGCCCCTTATTAGAGCTCCCTCTGCTTGATATTGCTTCCATGTCTGTTGGAAGCTGAGATCCTTGTTGCTACCAGCTTTTATTTAAGAATGAGCATGCTGAGGAATCAGTGCTGCTTTTTGAAGAAAGCCTAGGTGAGCACTAGCTTTTTATCTTTGAACTCAGATGGCTCAGCAGGTAGTTGACTGCTCCTCCTGCTCACTTTAAATTTTAAGTGCATCTTATCTCCCAAAATGATTTGTCTTTTCTTTGCAACAGTTTCTTTACTGAATCCACAAGAGAACAAAATCTTGGATGGAGCTGGAAAATGAGGGCATCTTTTCCTCGGGGTAATGCACATTTGCAGCTTTGTGAAACACTGTTCCATCTATTCCAACACAGTATTTTCTAATAAAAAACATCCAATGAATGGTCTGAAGCCTACCTTGGTGGTTTTTCTTTTTTCCCCTTAGGGACAAACTTCTTTGTTTTGTATAAAGGTATAAAGATTTCAAATGTGCAGGACGATCACAAAGTGCAGCACAGCATTGTTTGGGTATAGTGCCTTGCTCCTGAAAGCACATAATGTCTTGCATGTAGAAACCTAGTTCCTATTCATGTGTTACCATGGCACCGTGCCCAAGCTAATGACTCTTGCATCTTGTGGAATAAAATGTGCTACAGCAGCTATCTTGTATTGGCCTCTGAAGCCAGTGTGGTTTTCACTCAATGCGGTCTATGCTTGGTTTCATGTAGACATGGCTTACACAAATCTCTTGGTTTTCGAGGCTTCTAGCTAGAACTGTTTTTCTACATATCAAGGAAAAAACAGTAATTTAACATGATATAAATGCAGTAACCTTGTTTTTTTTTTTTTTAATTCTGCTTGTCTATAATTTTTTAAAGAATGATTTTAATAAGAACACAGTATATTGCAGTCTTCTTTTACTAAGCCTTTGTTATGCCTTAAATACAGAATTGTTTTGAATTTAAACACAGAATGTACTCCAGAGCACATCAGATTCACACAGCTAAGACTGAAATGAGGCAGAATTCTGTCTATTTTTAATTTCATTAGAAACCAAATCCACATCATAGCTTTGAAGGATGAAATCTCATTAACTAGTCCTGAAAAACAGAGAACATCTTTCTGAGTTCATGATAAACAGTTTTAAATGGACTTCTGTAATATTACAATGTGTAATATCAATGTTTTCTGACACTCAGTGAATAAGCATTTCTAGTCTTTTTGTTCTAGCACCTCGCCTCCTGTCAGGAGATTCAGTTATGTATGTCAAATGCTAAGAAGGCTGGCAATTCCGTAAACATCAGTATTCCTGCAAGAAGAGTGGAAAAATTCATGGCAGAGAAACTCAGTGTTGTGCTCAGGATTTTACTTACACGTTGTGGAGCTAACAGCAACTTCTGCACTTAACACAAAATTCTCCAATATTTCCACCTGCTTCAAGTGGCTTATGTTACTTTCTCTTCAGGAAAGTCATTGATAGAAAATGTATTTCTTCAGATGTACTGCTACAGTCTTATTAAAGCAAGTAATATTGGGAAATTTGCACTAAATCAATGGAAGGGTTCTTTTTCTTTGTAGAACTTTGCCAATCCTGTTGCTATCCTGTGGACTACAAGTATGTCCAAATTGAAAATGGCTGTGTGTGCCTTTTACTCTGTTCATACCCTTCAGTTCCCTTGCCTGTGAGAATTGAAACTTGAAATCAGGTTGTTACTTGTGCAAGGTTCTCTTAATGTACACTTTCCTTGCTTGGCAAACTTGCTGCTGATAAGCAAGCAGACAGCACAGTAGGATGAGATTATGAGTATTGTATAATACAGTTCTCTTTCTCCCCATTTTCCTTTTTTTTTGTTTTGGTTTTTTTTCATTCTCTGGAAATAGTGCTCCCAGGTACTCTTGGAAAGCTGCCAGTCCAGAAATATAAACACTTCTGAAATTTTTCCCAGTTTGAGATTTCTGACATGCTTTTTGTGGCATAGTCAAATCAGAAAGGATACCAAATAATTTCTGTGGAGAATGTCACTGGAGAAGGGAAGGCAGAGTCACTCTGAAGATGCCAGAAACATGAACCCAGGAGATAGAGCTAAAGCCATTAGCCCTTTGTGTGACTGCTGTGGGTACTTAAAACTGCACAAAAGACAGAGAACAATGGTAATCGTTCAAATACATCTTTACTACCTCTTTACTATGCCTCTTCTGTGTTTTGATGGCTTTTACATGATTTTCACCTGTTCAACGTTATCAGCTCCTAGTAAAAGCTGTCTGCTTAACACACATAATTTAGATTGCCTGAAAATAAAGCACCTGTAAGGTCTGTTGGATGTTGTGTTTGTTGAGGGCTTCAAAATTACCAGCACATTGTAGCAATAGTGGAGAGACGTGGGAACCTACCCCAGTGCTCCCACAGAAGAAGTGCTTGTTTGGAGGGCAGCTGAACCTGATGCCTTGCGAAAATGGCTTAAGACTACTGCACTGGAAGTGTAAGAATAAAATCCTTTGCAGATCGATGGTGTGGCAGTTTGTGTTGGCCCCCAGAGCACCTTGCCATGAGGCAAAACACATATAAAGATAAAGGCAATACACACCCAACCTGTGCCAAAAGAATATTTTGCTCCTCATTTGCATGGCAGAATTAAATTTTATTTTTTCATTTGCAGGGATTGTGAGAAAAGAAGATACTCTAGAGTCCTTTTGTCATGTAGAAATCACAATGGGCAGAAAAGACTGTCCCCTGTCTTAGTATGTAGTCCAGTTCAGGCCCTAAAGCAATCATCTAAAGGCTATCTGTCCAGGCTGTTGTTCTTCCTGGGTGACACAGAGCAACCCCAATGGACACAGGAGTGCTTTTAACATCATGAGTCAATCCTCAGTTTTCATTTGTGTAGGGTTGAAGTCATATAAGATCTGGCTTTTTGAAATGTTAAATATCGATGCAGTAACCGCTGGTTTGGTCTTTTCTCACATATAAGCTTGTGAGCTCACTGAGATTTTGTCTGACTCTGTTTTCTATATGGTAAATAGTTGAATATGCCTTGCCATTAAACCAGTGTTGCAATTAACATTGCACTTTGTAAACTCACAGCTTTATATCAATTAAGTATATTGTTGCTTCTCTTTTATGAGTGAAGTGCATAATTCCCTCTGTGACAAGGCCTGTCCTAGATACAGTGAGCAATCACCATGTGCATTCAGAACATCCTGATCCAGGAGAGAACATTATCCAAATTATCCTGAAGATAAAGGGAACTTTTGTCTCCTTCCTACAGACATATTTGTTACAGCAGTCTCACTTGACAGCTATGGGAGCACTTTGAAGATGTTCCTGGACAAGGATGGTGGACTTCTGCTTCAGCTGCAAATTAGATTAGGAAATCTGGCTCTTTTCCTGGCATGTGGCGGTGATTATGAAATGGATGATAGACATTCTCAATGCAAGGGCAGGCAGTGCCAAGCCTGTGCCTTCTTTCCTCCCTTTCTGTCTGCTTTCATCTAGAAGGTACAGTGCGAGCCAGCGCTTGGCCCCAAGAAGTCATGTCAATGAGAGTGGCTGCCTGCATACTCGCTAGTACTGGCTGTGGACCTTGGATGATGGAGATGGACAAACACCAAGTGAAACTGCAAGAGGAATGTGCCATGTGTGTGAACTTTATGTGTTTGTTCATGAGATAGGGTGGTCTGAGGAGCACTGAAGGTATGATGCTGACATTCCATGGACCTATCATCCTTATTTTTGAACAGTGAAAGAAGAACTTTGTGAGACGAGGGCAGTGGTGGTGGCTCTGTTTCTGTGGGCTCACAGATGTACCACCTGCTCCAGTTGTGCAGTAGCCCTCTGTGGGGTCTATCAGGCAATATGCAAGGGCAAATACCTTTGCCCTTGATGCTCCCTGTCAAAGATGTAGCTTGGTGAAGTTAGATTTCATATGTCAAGGTTTTCCCATGTTGTCTTATTTGTTGTCACTGTTCAATAATGAGCTGAAGTATTGTAGTGGTCTGTATGCATCTCAGTGGTTCTCAGAGCAGCCTGGTTGAAGCACTGTTGTTCCAGACACCTGGTGAATTCCAGTGCCGTGACAATGTGGGTGAGGATTTTGTTTTGAGAGTCCTCCATGACTGCTTATAGTGCAGTGGATGCATGGCACAGACACAGCCATATAGGTCCCAGTGCTAGATAAGGGTCATTTGAGCTCTGACAGCTCCATTTAGCTTTTGGAAAACTATTTTGAGGTCACCATGTAGTGTAACAGAGAGAATGGGCAAGTGGGTTCAACTCAGCAGTTTCTGCAGTGCAGTTTCTTGCATATTTATTCTTAGAAATGGGCTAAGATTCTGTCTCTAAATGAATAAACGTGAATTCAAAATGCATTTTGGAGGCAATGTGTCCTTAAAATTCTAGCAGTTCACAAGAAAACATGTCACCTCCAGCTGTCAGTGAGTGCCCTGTTAGTTCAGGATTGTGTTTGCCTGGTTCACCTCTGCTCCCTTACTGGGTGAACTGGTGACACCATCACCTTGTCTCCTCCATCACAGTCCTCTGAGTGAACAGTGGCACTGCTCAGCTGTCAGCTCATCACAGAGCAGCTGCAGGCACAGAGAGGGTAAGGCAACATGCCTGCCAATGTTGTTTCTTTTTTTCCCCTCAGATTTACAGCTGGTTTGGGGTAGATTTTTATTTTGGCAATTGGGAAATCTAATTAGATATCCTGGAGTCCTGATTAGGTGGCTTTTGTGGTTATAAGATATTTTGAGTATAATCATCTGTGAAGACTAGGGACCCGTGTTCCATTTGCATGTGCAATTTTTATGACTGTATGAATAAGTTCTGTGATTGCCTGTAGGAATTTAGAGTGTTTGCCCAAAAGGAAGAAATTCCAAACACTTCCTAGCATTCTGTTTTTAAGTCTCTGATTTTAGAATTAGGGAAAAAACCTGACAGAAAATACTATAATTAATAGTATAGAAATGCAAGAACAGAAATCACATTCTGTTCACATAAACGGTCTTTTTTTGGCAACTTGTGTTATCAGTTGGTGAAAAGTTAAAATTTTGCAGTGATTTTAACACCTGGTTAACCACCACAGAATGTCCTTGGTAATGAGTAAGTACCACGGTATGGAACGTATGCTAATTGTGTTCCAATTAAACAGCATTCACTGCAATTACATCTCATTAGGTAAATAATTTCTGAGGGAGATATACTAATTAAGTGATTTTACTCATTATGTATTTCATGATTATGATGCATTTACTAAATTTACAGCTGTGCAACTAAAGCTATTTAGAACTAAACATGCCAATATTTACAAAATATACAGAAATTGCTTATGATCTGTTTTCTTTGTGGCTATTTATGAAGGGTATATGAGGTTTCCTTGGAGCTCCTGTAACGAACAAATGCTCCCCAAGTGTTTTGAGACCCTCTGGAGCATAAATTATTTTATAAATTTAAAATACCATTGTTATTTAGTTCTCTGACGTACCTGCTACTGTCGAGCAGCTGATTTACTTATTTAAAATAATACTAAGTTGTGTGTTTTAACATTATTTTGTCATGTATGTAGTGGGTTCACCCTGGCTAGTCACCAGCCCACTCTATCCCTCTGCTCCTTGGCTGGACGGGGTAGAGAAAATAGAGCCAAAGGCTTGTGGATGGAGATAAGGACAGGGAGGGATACTCACCAATTACCATTGGGGCAAAACAGGCTGAACTTGGAGAAATTAGTTTATTTTATTGGAAATCAAATCAGAGGATAATGAGAAGTACAAACTAAGTCTTAAAGCACCTTCTCCCCACCCTTCCCTTCTTCTCAGATTCAGCTTCACTCATGCTTTTCTCTACCTTGACGCAGGGGGTAGGCAATAGGGGTGGTAGTCAGCTCATCACACATTGTCTCTGCTGCTCTTCCCTCATTAAGGGAAGGATTCTTAACAGGCTTCCCTTGCTCCAGTGTGGGAGCAAGTGTGTCTCCCACAGGAGACAGTCTTCCATGAACTTCTCCAGTGTGAGCTGCTCCCACAGGCTGCAGTCCTCCACAAATTGCTCCAGCATGAATCCCTTCCACAGCATGAATTCCTTCCTTCAGGATCAGGGTGCTCTGTAGTGGGTCTCCTGTGGGGTCACAAGTCCTGCCAGCAAAGCTGCTCCCGTCTGGGCTCCTCTCTTCACGGGTCCTGCCAAGAGCCGGCTCCAGCACAGGTTTCCCACAGGGTCACGGTCTCCTTCAGGCGCGTTTATCTTCTCCAGAGTGGGGTCCTCCATGTGCTGCAGGTGGATCTCTGCTCTGCTGTGGAACCACACGGGCTGCAGGGGCACAGCTGCTTCGCCTTGGTCTGCACCAGGGGCTGCAGGGGAATGCCAGCTCCAGCCCCAGGAGCACCTCCTGCCCTCCTGCTCACTGACCTCGGTGTCTGCAGGGCTCTTGCTGTCGTGTGTACTCACTCACTCCTCTGTTCTCTGGCTGTGACTGCTGCTGCACACGCTTTTTCCCCCTTCGTAAGTGCATTGTTCCGGAGGCGCTGCCAACATTGCTGATGGCGCTTGACCTTGGCCAGTGATGGGTCCATCTTGGACACAGGGGAAGCTTCTGGAAACTTCTCACAGAATCCACCTCTATAGCCCCCCTGCTACAAAAGGTTTGCCACAAAAACCCAATACACCATGTAAAGCTGTTTAATACAAGATTTCAATCAGCTGGAACACTTAGGTTCAAAAAGATTATTTTTTATATCTTACAACAACTTATCCCCGGTTTGAATTATGAGCATTTTGTTCCTTTTTGAGCAGAGCCCATTTTGTTAATTTCTTGATTGCACTTTCCCAGAAGCCACAATGTACTAATAGTCTATATGTAGCTAAGAGAACTTTATTAAATGTTAGCTTTTATACAGCTTTACTTCCAGCAAATTAGGCTTCCATATCACGCACATGAGCCTATCAGAATGAAGATGTTTTGATGGTTATCATTTGTGCCTCAGTAAACACAGCATCGATTCAAGAAACTCCTGTTAGAAGCTAAGAGGGGTAGAAAATTAGCAGAGACTCTTGACCTTACCAGGTGACAGGCCAGGATTGTGATGGATCATGTATTTGGAACCAAGAGACAACGTTCAATTCCCGTTCATCATGGCAGTTTGACAGACTCCTCCTGCAGAGTTTTCTGAGCTATGCCATCTTTCATGGTTTTCATACTCTTTTGGTAGCTTAATTCAATTTAAATGCCTTCTTTTCTCCTGATTTCTCCTTTTACATTTCAAAATAATTTGTTTTAAGATAAAATGGTGGATCTGCAGAATTTTTGAACAAATTAAATTACTTTCATTGGTTTTCTGTCCTGTAGGCTCTTTATTTCACCTGTTCTCCTCTCAGTGAGATCTCTGTACCTTGGGAAACACTCAGAAGCTCAGAGGCCAGAAGGCTTGTTCTGCATTTGTTCATTGAAAACATAAAGCTATCACTATCCAGCCTCCTCTTCTCTTTGTAGCCTTCCTTTCCTGTTAGCAGACAAGCAATTAAATTGTTCTCTTTTTTGCCTTCACTGCAGTTTCATTCACAGAAGAATCTGGCCAGGTGTTTGTATAACTAACATTTCTGTGCAGTCTTGAGGGACACCTGAGCTGTTTCTCAAGGCAGCGAAGCTGAGACTGTGTAAGGTTTCTGAAAGACACATACAGTTTTGCAAAAATATCTTCTCAGAGGTATTCCTCGGTGGTTGCCAAAGCCTTCATGGATGAGGGCTCCTGACTGTGACCTCTGGAAGGAAACTGGAAGGTCAAAATAGGCAATTTTGAATCCTGGGCTTCTTCCTGAAGGCGCCTCTGAAAGCTTCATTACAACTGGACACAAATTCAGGAGAAATGCAATCATCCTTAGTTTGATATTTCTCACTCTGATACTTCAGACTTCCTAGGGAGGTTGCAGAAATTTGAAAACCATCCAAGTCTAAATGTAATTTTCCTCATCCCCAGTCCATACACAGTACCTCTGCCCTCAAGTTCTAGAATTTTCAAGCAGACTTCTGAAACATACATGCAGGTGATGACATGTGCATTACTGTGAGGAGATTATCCAGAGATTGAGAGGGTTAATAACTCCCACTTGTGCTGTCAAGATCAGAGGGCGCAGTCAGCCTCAAGCACCTTCTGTGCCAGTGCACCCAGTGCACCTTCACTGTTACAATTAACCTACTTTTCTTCCTCCCCCAGTCTTCTAAAAGTGAGTAGAGAAAATGTTTAGCTTCCAATAAGGGGTTTGTCTTATCTGAACAGAAAATGTCATGAAAGTCAGATCTGCCTGTATTAATTTATATAACTAGGTAACACAGAGAGAAACAAAGATTAGATATATCACAGATTAGCAAATTGACTTGGGCATAGTTTTGTAACTTTTTTTTTCTTTTAATACCTTTCTCAATAAGTTGGAAATAAAATTCTGAAACGGTTTTAACGTTTTAAAAGTGGTCTCAAAACTTCTCAAGTTTGTTTTTTTCTCTCACCTCAGAAGTTTGCCTCTTTACAGAGTTTGCAATGAGAAAGGCTAGATTGCATTTAGTGTAGTCTCTATGCATGTACAAGAAAATAGGAACAGCAAAGCAAATAAAAATTAATCTATGTATGTAGGCAGGTGGAGAAGGCCTTTTGTGAGTTTACTTGGTAAGTCATTGACTTTCTAATTCATCTTGATATTTTCCTACCAGAAATCCTATTGCACCTTGGAGAAGCAACAGGAAATGGCATTCTTAAAATTTCAGACATAGTGCTATATTAGTTGGAAGGAGATACTGTGGCGTAAGCATAAACTGACTAATTAAAAATTAGGGCAGTGAAACTGTGCAAAGAACTGCAGAGTAATTTCCATCCTTGCTTTTGACTGGGAGGAAGGTGTTTAATGCATAGTCATAACTTTTTATTTCCCCACTTTTTTTCTTATTGCCTTTTAAATTTGTTTGCCTACACAAGCAAATTTGTATTTAGGTGTTTGTTAGTAATAAAGCCCAATGAACCAATTCATTTAATTGAGCTTAAAATTTAGATTTGCAAATATTCTCTAACCTTTTCAGTTCTTCATCATTTGGAATTACATTTACAGTCTTGTTGTGTCACAGAGAATAGTCTTAGGAATCATGCAAAAAAATGGTTGGTGACAAAGGCCTGAACCTTTCCCTTTACCTGTTGGAGTGTTAAAACTTAAGCTGAGATTTGAAATGCTGCTGCAAAGTAGGTACAAAGTTGACTACTGACTACATTGATGCAATGATTTATTGCCACCATGTAACCATGCAAAAACAGTTATGGTCACAGTTCACAGATGCCTTGTTGGCTATCTTAGTTCCTAGGTGACTTTTGTCATGTTCATCAGAAGCTTACCAGGCGCTTTATGCAATAGAGAAGTCAGTTGAACCTCAGCCCAAGGAACTCTGAGATGGCAACTCCATGATGGGTCTGCTCTTGGAATTTTTCTAGCACTTGAATTTTTCTTAGACGGATTGGAGTAGTTCAACTACTCCAATCATCATTTCTTTCAATCAGCAGCATATAGATCCCTGATATCAAGATCCCTTACTGATGATCCCCTGTGACACAAATAATGGTTTGCCACAAATTTAATCTAATTCCAACTCTTGTTAGGCTTTTCATATGCTTTATCTTTTCGCAAAGTTTCCTATAGGTTTTTCCATATTGCCTTATTGAGGAGTATACCCCTTTTCAGTTACGGTGGCTTGGTACTGTCCAAAAGTTTTAGTCAGGATTGAGGCTACCACTGAAAGATGTTTGATGCTGTGTGAGTTTCTGTTGAGCTGCTATTTATGGTGCCAGATATTCTGCGTTTGATTTCCTAGATATGACTCAGTCAGCATTGTGTGCAGTGCAGCATCTTCTGCAGTGCTGAAAACTAGAGCTATTCTTTTACCTGTGAGGTGGTTTTCTCAGCTGCTTGGTTGAGATACTCCAGTAACATCCCCACAAATGTATCATAGAGACATTAATTTGCTGTGGAAACTGAGCCCTGTGCTTCTCCAGGCTATCTGCCAAAGAAAACTTAAAGAATTAACAGCCCGGAGAGTAAAGCTGGGGTAAACATCATGTACTTGAGCTAATTTTTTCAGCTAACCTGAACAGTAACCATCTACATTTTTATCATTATTGTCACAAGTCTAACTTGTTGGCATGAAATTCTAGTGCTTAAGGTTCTTGCCATGGCATCCTCAAGATACCTAAGAGCAGTGTGAAGGCTGCTTCTCGAGAACTTTAGTGTTTTCTGTCAAGGTCAGTGGTCACAGGCAATTTTTCGACTAAGGTGATATAACATCAAATGTATAGATGAGCTGACAGACAATTAGGTGCCATAAAGTCTATTTCTGTATCTTCTCTGTTGTATTGCAGCTGGTCTGAAGCTGCCCCCTAAACTCAACCAGCCTAGGAGAAAACAAGTCCCCGGATAAGGTGGAGATAGGTTGGATTCAAACCAAGCGAAGACCCCAGCCAACCCTGATACACCACTGAGCAGAGAGTGGAGAGAGGTCCCAAACAATCAAGTATCTGAGCCTGGAAAATCAAAAGTCCCTATAAAAGAGGCAGCCACATTAAACTCATTTCTGTTTGCTGATGACCCATGGTGCTGTGTCATGTGTTTGTCTCCACCCTAGGACTCCATGTAACACTTCTGAGCCTTGGCTGAGTTGATTAACCTTACTTAGACATTTCCTCCACTTTTGTAGTGGAGATAGCAGTACTGAAGAGGTTTACAGATGATCCACAAAAGTTGAGGATCTGCTTCCTGGTGTATTGTGATTATTTCCCCCTTTGCTAGTCTTTCAACTTTCAGAGAGTATATTTTTCTTTAAGTGTATCAGAAAGTTTTTACTGACTTAGTGGAGTGACAAAGTCTGAATTTCAGTGCTAGCTTCAAGGAATTGCTTTTACTATCAACTTCCTCCTCTTACTTTACAATTTTAATTAATTCCAACATGAAGAATTTAGATATATTACCTTCTTGAGTGAATATTTTCATTCTTCATATCCTGAAACCATGGCTTTATCAGCTGTAGAGGAAATTTTTGGTGTTCTAAACCTGAAACAGGCTAAAAGCAGAGAACAGTTTTTTAATGAGGATATGGTCTTTAGGATATGTTGCTATAATCATTTACATATGGTGCCTTAAAAACATAATCAACGAGGCTATAGCTTTTCCTCCTTCCAAACCTACATTTAACACTATAAAATTAAAACATCTGGATTGTTTTTTTTCCTTTTTCCATTTCCTCCTTTTTTTTTCCAAGTTAGTAACGCACACTTCAAGTGATATTTATAAGACAGAAATGCGGTTCCTTGTCTTAGTTAACAATAGTACTGAAAGATTGCATTTTAAAATAGAAGTATTCTAAACTGGGAACTTAAGAGGTAAGCCCCCTTCCTAATTTTAGTTGAATTGAAGGATTCATATCTCTTGCATAGTCACTTCTACACTCTATTTCTACTTCTACCTAAACTCAGAGAGATGTCTTTTTCTGGTTATGACTCTAAGCTAATACCTTACAAGGACAGCATGTCTGTAAGATTTCACTGCTCAGGAGTATATGCATTTTTTTTAGATTTATGAGGCTTCAACCAACATCAGGGTCCCCTTGTGATAGAAAACACACAGTGGGAATCTTGGGTTTCAGGAATTTGTACTGAACAAACAAGGCAGACTCTGTTTCAAGCCAGGTGGTGTGCCAAGGTGGAGGGCAGCTCAGGGGCTTGCTGGAGCTCAGGCAGGAATTGAGTTGAGCTGAGCAGAACAGAGCTGAGATTTTCACAGTGCTAAACCACAAGTTTAACTGCAAAACTTCAAAGTACCATTGTAAAGTTTTGATTCTGCTGAAGCCAAACACAAATCCTGATGCTGATTAGGCTTTAAACCTAGGCCTGAGTACTAACCAAGATAAAATCGAGTGGTACATCTGAGACCTGACTCCTCTTTTAATATCCATTAAAATATCTCACTGTTGACTCAGATGGTTTAGAGAGGCCAATGAAAACACAACATTGCAGATTCTTGAGACTTTCGAAATATCTTGTCTGGTCTTTAGTCCTGAGTGCTTTTTGCTACTTATAATGCAGAAATACTAATGCTTGTAAGAGAAATGCTAAATTTCCTGCAATTAGAACAGAAAATTAATTTTGTTGTAAACTGAGGGCAAGAATAGAAACACAGAAGGAGCTTCATGAGCAATTAAAAAGTGAGCTGAGTACAGCTAAGTTGTTAAATGAAATGGTCCAAAGAACTGTGATGAGTAGCTGAAAAAAACCACAACTGAAGCATGATCTATTAGAGAGTTTTAATACTAGAGTTGTTGAATTGTTCACAAAGTACTCTAAATAGACAACTTAATGAAAGCTGCTTCTTAATGTTCATATTTAGTTCTTGGCTTACAGTTTAAATTCAAAGGTATCAGCATGTGTTTACTTCTGCCAAGTAGATTTTGGTGTTTATTTTTAAGGTGGAGTAATTCTGATGAGGGTATTGATAAGCAACAGCTTACAGAGCATACACAGAGATAATGGAAATAGCCCATGAACTTTGTTCTTCCAGCTTAAACGCCTCTATTCACAAGTGTGCTATTCTCC
Source organism: Ammospiza nelsoni (assembly GCF_027579445.1). Classification (NCBI taxonomy): domain Eukaryota; kingdom Metazoa; phylum Chordata; class Aves; order Passeriformes; family Passerellidae; genus Ammospiza; species Ammospiza nelsoni. Next base: position 27,153,558 of record NC_080669.1, on the reverse strand, counting down.
TTTAGACCAAATGTATCCATTCAGCCCACATTACAGATCTCAGTTGCTTAGCAGGGTTGAGATGAAATCTGAAGAACTGTGCTCTGTCAACATGTAACATTTCTCCATGCTGGCCTGCATGCAGTCTTTAGCTGCTGAAGGCTGGAATATGTCAGATTGTACATGTCTCTATCACCCAGCAGAACGTTCTCAGTGTCTTCAGCTGGCTCTTGCTTCCTTTTTTTGCTTTTAGTTTAATCACAGACATTATGGCTGTGTTTCCAGAGTTGTAGGTACTCAGCATGGCAGCAAACTTTCAAGCGGAAAAGGTCACTTAGCTGTTTTTGTCTCATGGAGCTTTGGACATTTCCTCCACTATTTAGATTGGCAAGGAAGTGTCTTTTCATCTTCCATGCTGTACATAACGGGGAACATGATTTATGAAGACTCGGGGTGGGTGTCTTGCAGAGGTATTCTGTGAGGATATTCTGTTGTACAAATACTAAATTGTTGGAACCCTGGATGCTGAGGATTTTTAAACTTTCTGTGCTGAGAGGCATAGACTCACAAGAGAGCACTGCCTTTGACCTGAGGCTGTGGAAAAGGCTTCCAAAATTTATTAATAGTATGGGGATTAGGGTTAGAAGTGTGTAATACCACAGGGTGGAAAACTTCGAGTTTGGGGTTTTAGAATATAAAAATAAATATGAAGCAAGATGGAGGTTTTAGGGCAGAGGCATGTTGTTCTTCTTCACCTTCTTCTTCCTTCTTCTTCATGGATTTGGGTGGTGTTTTGTGATTGGACTGAAAAGTCTGCATTGCGGGCTTCGAGGGATCAGTTATTGGATTAAAAGGGAAAATAATCTAGGTGTCAGTTCTTAATTGGATAGTTTAGTCTTAAAAGACCTTGTAACAAGAGACAGTTGGCCATTTTGTGCCTTCTAATGAAAGACTGCAGAACTCACATCTGTGAGGCTGTAGCATAGATAAGAAACAATAAACACCGGAGTCTGAACATGAACTATCGTCTCGAGGGCCTTCAATCCTGACCCTGGCAGGGGTAAAAAAAAAGCAAAGAATCCACACTAAATCAAAAGCTTTTTCCAAGGGATCTCCAAATACTGTATGGTCCAGAGTGAAATTCTGTTTCCTCTTTGCCTTTGCCTTCCTTCACAAGCACTTTTTGGATGATTTATCTGACAACTGCAGTCAAATAATAGTACTGTTAGAAGCAATAACAAATAATAATTAGAAGCAATGCTTATCCTACTTAATGGAAATAAGTAGGATAACAATCATATTAGTTACAGTAAAAGTCACAATTAGGGCTGTTACAAAGACAGAGAATACCAATCACTTTTCTATAACATGAAGATACAACAGAACCATGTAACTTTTAAATGTTCAGAAGACCTACAATATTATACGAATAAATTATAAGAATAGAATAGAAATCAAGTTTTTAGGCTCTAATACTTATATCTCTTAGATTATCTAGATGCACCTTATTATCCTGACCTTTTAGTGAGTGGTACTTGGAATTGAACTATTGAATTGAAACCATCTAGAGTGAGTGGGGGTGGCTCTGGTCCTGACTAATATGTATTCACAGAAGCTGTAATTTAGCTGCAGAACTAGGGGCAAAAAAAGTGCATGAAGGAATTAGAGAAATAATGTATTATGAATTCATCACAAAACATTGAATTAAAGGAGATAGAACTCAAAATGGAGCCCTTACTTCCTCCAGCCTAGCAGGATTTTTTCAATCTCATTGACCCAACTCCCAAGCCTCTATATGTAATTTCTTCCTCAATCTGAATGTAAAAAAGAACTAAAGTAAGTGCTGAAAAGAAATAACTTCTCAAAAAATGAAACATTACTTTTTAAAAAAGTAAGAGTATCTTACTGTAATTTTTTAAAGTATAATTTTCTTCCTCCAGAAAAAAAAGCCTCCAATTATTTCTTTGTCATCTTATGAATCCTTTGGGTTGGTATAGTCTTCATGAGTTGGTGGCTGTAAGAGGAAGGCAGCTATTCTTATTTTATCAGTTCTGACCTTATTTGGCTTCTTGAGGATAAGAGAACACAGGGATGGGTGAAAAAGCAGCATTTGCTCTAAGCCTGCAGCTGTGAAAGATGATGATCTTATTCCTATTGACTCTACTTGTGATGGTCAAAGTCATTATTCAAAGAACAGTGAACATGTCTCTGTATGCCCTGAAGCCAACAGACCAGAGTGAAGTGGGAGGCTCCAAAGAGAAGTTATGCAGTGGATACTGTAAACCTGTTCAGTTCCTTAGCCTCAGAAACTACAGAATAAGCGGTGATCCTCTTCAGAATTAAGACAAGTGTACAAACAAAAGTAAGGGCATAATCAAAAATTGTGTGCTGTTCTGTGTCACAGGCTATGTCTTGTTGAAAGAATTTCACGTGATTACTAGTGGCAAAAGAGTTTAAGCTTTAATGGGGAATTCCTTGTCTTTTATAAGTTTGTTCAAGCTCCCAGTTTCAGTGGGAGTTTTATTCAGTCTGTCAGATCCTGAAGCTGCTGTTCTGCCTTTCCCAATGACTATTTGCGTTTTCCCTCTCTGAAAAGGGGTGAATCATGGCTAAAAGTTGCTGGCAACTAGGTTCTTTTATTTTTCTTTTTTTGTCCTTTTTTTTTTTTTCCAAATAGCTTTACAAAAGAAGCAATTTATAAATTAAATATAGAACATATCATATATACTGAGTTTTACTAAGTAGTGCATTCCTGTATGGCTGATAAATATATATTCCTTAATGAATATGATGGTAAACAGATTAGCATCACAAATATCTATAAAATAAGTATTGATCTATTACCATCTTTTGAAAAAATAGTCATGACTGTGTTTGTCTGGAGAAAGAATTATCAATATTTAATCCAGAAGCCCTATAGGTTCTTGTGAACACTAGTCAATAATTCTTTCTTTCTGCTTGTCATGCAGTTTATCCATGTTGGCATTTTCCTGTTGTTTTTGATTTAAAGAATGGTCAGTGCTGTTAATTTTTGGTATCCACTCGAGATCACTACTTATATGTCTTCACAAGGATCTCTGTATCCCATAAAATTAATTATTCAATTAATTATTAATTATTCAGGCCTTATTGCAGTGTCTGGCTGAAGTCAAAACTAACTTGATTTGTCACTTTACATACCAGTAGAAAAAATATTCCAATGGATTTGTGTAATCTGCATTACAAAAATACAAGAAGAAAAGCAGGGCTGTGAAGGATATTGATCAAGATAGTTTGATTGCTGTCAGGATCAGCAATAGAGCTCTGATCTCCTCAGTTCTTGCCAAGGTGACTTAGTTGACACACTATAAAAGATTTATTGGACGCTTGAGACTTCTTTTCTTTATTTTCCATCCAGCATGTCCCTGTTAAGGAACAGATAAAAGATTTGTGTTTGGTGGCTGTCATGAAAATTTTGCAAGCCAGTAATGTCTTCTGTATTCCTTGAACTTTGTCATTACATGACACTGGATATGAAGAATACCGCTGCAAATTTTCTTGATACAGGAGTAAATAATAATCTGTCTCAGGAAAGAGTTATGCATTAAAAATGTCAGAAAGGTGTTTTATTCCATACAAAGTTGTTGTTTATTTTATTTTTTTTTTTCTGGAGGGATGGGAGTGGATTGAGAATTCATTTATGATGAAAGGCTTACTGAGGCATGAACTTTTGAGGGGGCTAGTATGTCAAAGTAAGAGGCTATGTTTTATATGTTCACATGTCAAATCACCCTGAGAAATGTACCTTATCACAAATCTCATTACAGACTGAGCATAGCATGCAATTTGTGATAACTGTATAAGCAAAGGGAATAAAAGTAGATGTCTTAAACATTGACTTAATTAGCTGATGCTCCTGTTTTCTTCAGAAAGATATATTGCATTTCTTTTATTACATTTTTAATGATTTTTTAAAATGTAATTGACCTAAGGGCATAATAAGTAGCTAAATACTTGCAAATAAATGACAGGCTCAGAACTCTAGTGAAGTCAGTTTTTGAGGCTACAAGAGATTATCTGTGTAGCACAGATGATCATGGTGAGAGAAAAGAAGGCTGTAAAGGACTAAAGAAGTTAATTTACTCTAGACAGGTATTAGTTTCATTTGTTCTTTCAAAAGCTATAGTTTTTTCAGTTAGAAATCCTATCCTTTTGATAGTTGTCATAGTACTTTCCTCTTTTAACTTTATAAATTCTTTTAATGAAATTTAATTTCAGTTTCTCTTATTGCAACAGAAGCTTTTATTTGGTTGTTATTGTTGGCACCAAAGACAAGAGTGTATATGATTTTTTTCTTTTCCATTTGAAGAAGCCTCTTAAATATTTAAAGACTCTCATTTTCTCTCAAGCCTTGTCCTTCTTCACCCTTCAGCACCCCTGGCTAATGTAATCTTTTAAACTTTAGACTAAACAAACCCAATTACTTCAATCTTACTTAATTGTTTGTGTTTTGCAGTTGCCTCATCATTCTTTTTGTTCTACTCTGGACTGTCTCCAATTTGATACACATGATTTTTTTGAAGTGCAGTGTATAAAACTGGGCATTAGACTTTAACTCTTGTTTTAGTAGTGCTGAGTAGAATTGAAAAATTATGGTGTCTGATAATGTTTTTGCCATTTAAATTTTTGTCTAATATTTGACTTAAAAAAAGATTTTTTTTCTAGTAGTATCTCACTACTCATTCACCTGAAATTCATAGTCTATTATAGTTCCTGGGATCTGTCTTGAAGATCTATTACCTGTCAGTCCTTTGCCATCTTTTTTTTTCCTGTTTGTGAAAATGGTTATTCCCCCCAAGGTACAGAGTGGTACAATAAACTAACTGAACTGCATCCTCTCTTTCTTTTTTGGTTTTTTTTTGAGACTGTGTTTTTTGTCTGCCAAGGTCATTGTGAATTCTGACTTTGTCCTCCATCAGGCTTGTAGAGATTCCATCTTAGCACCATCCTAGAAAGCAGCATACTTTCAGAGAGCTGTTGGGATGCTAATGGTTGGTGGAGTGGTGTCTGCTGGATCTGGAGCAAGACAGGACTGCAGCATCTGGCCTTAGTTGATTTATTCATAGCTAGGGGGAAAATGCTGGGTTGAATAAATCTCTTGGTTTGATCCTGAGGGTGTGTTATTCTAAAAATACTGGGTGGAGTCCATGTAGTTTTCACTTTCAGTTATTTCATTTCAAGATTAAGTGTCATGGGTTTATAATTTTCAGATGGAAATTTCACCAAAAAAATCTTACACCTTGCTTTAGGGTAGAGGCTGTCTGGCATAGGAGGATCATATCTGTAGTGAATTGTGATAATATACTAATTACTTAGTCACGCCACAAAAACTCAGCATTCTGATCTTGCACTCCACCAAAAAAATTCTATAAAATTTGAGATTCTTTTGTCTTTTCTTATTGATTGGCTTACAGAGTCAGCCAACCTGGAAAAGATTTCCAGACAGCACATTTGATTCCAGCACTATTCCTTCAGTATTTGAGATTTATGGGTTGGTTAAGAATTAGTCACTGAAGGAAATTGTGAATCATTCTGAATAATGAATAGATTTGGTTGCATACAGTTTGTGAGAAAGAACAAATGGAGAAATAAATGTTAGAAATGTTAATTCACTCAGCTCCAAGAGGACTTTAAGCAATCTTTTAGACCTTTATAGACCAGGGAACAGAAACAAATGTGAGGCCTTAACATAGAGTCCAGAATAAGTCCAAAATAGACTTAGGATTAGACTTCTTATCTTTTTATTTTTTTGGTCTGATGATGATTCTAGTTTTGTTTCCACATTTGTTTGTGCATTTAGTTCTTGAAGGTAGGGGTATGGTTGGAGGGCCTTAGAGAGCATATCTCAAATTGCAATACCAACAGACTTAGGAATGAAGGGAAAAGGAAAAACAATGACAAGAACAGCAGTGATGATAGGTTGAGGCTTAGGGTGCAATACTTGCAATTGCTTTGCAATTTGCCTTGACTATGGGGTTAGACACAGTTAAAATCCTGTTTCACTGACAGCTAATTCCAGAACACAATACAGCATAGAATTGTCATAACAGAAAGAATAATAAATGCAAAACATAAAGCACTAAGCACCTTGTAAGCAAATCAGCATTGTAGGCTGAGAACATAATGAGTTAGGATGTTTATCTTGGAACTCTGTCTTAAAAGTTAAATGACGATTCTTTATGTAGATCTACCAGCAGGAAATGCCAAAAATATATGAGAAGAAAGATTATCCCCAACCCAAATAGCAGGTGCAAACACAGAAAATCAAATAAAAAGAGTAAACTTTGGAAGTACTTGAAGAAAAGAAGTGGGAAAGCTTGAACACTGATAGTCCTTATATTCAGCTGAAAGTCTGATTTCATCAGTTCTCTCAAAAGCACAGATCAGCCATAAGCAAGTCTGTAGTAAAAGGGGCTGAAGAAGGTCCACAGTGAAGTTTTCAACTTAAAATTAAAGTAAACATATAAAGTTATGAAAAACGGTAGAAAGTAGACTCCAAAAACATTTCACTAGATCATGAGATTTTTCACATAAGAGGACCAGAATAATAAGCAGTAATTGCATGATGCTGGGAGCTAATACTGCTGAGTTCTAGTGTAGGGTGCTTGAGGCAGCAATTTTTGGTTGACCTCATTTTAGAACAGCAATATTAAGAAATTCTGTAAATTTTGGTTTACTTGTGTGTGCTCACTTGCATTTGCCTTCTTCCCATTGCCTCATTCCCATATTTTCTGTCAGGAAATATATTTGGAGGAAAGATACTCCAGCTTTAGAAGAAAGGAGGTTTCTGACCAAACCACAGAAGTGGTTTGGTGTTTCTGATCAACTGATCAGAATTCTCTGTGTCTTTTGTGTGCATTTCTACACCTATTTGTGACTTTGTAGATTACACTATAGAAGTGTATTCGGTGGCTCAGTTGTATTTCAACTTGAAATATTGTGGATTTTCTGTGACTAGGTTAGTTGCCATAGAAAACTTCATTTGATAGTATTTGCTTTTTGGTATTAGTAACGATGTCTTTCAGATTACTTGTTCAACTACAGCTCGCATCACTATGACTCACCAAAAATCCTGCTTTGCCTGACTGGAGTGGTAGACAGTTTGAGCAAAAGCATTCCCAGCTTCTTTCTGGAGGTTGAGGCTGTGGTTTTGCCTTTCTCTTGTCTAAATACAGAAAGCTCATAGGCTGTAGACCATGTAAAGCTCTCCCTTCCAAAGTTCTGGTGAGTTTTACTGCTGTATGAATGTCAGCGACACTGCACATACTTTGCCAAGATGAGACCTCCCACAAGTGCTGACTGTATGAGCAGGGTTTTTGGGGTTGAAAAGAATATTTTCCTTGGAAAACAGAAACTCTAAAAATCAACAGTGAAAATAAGTAAACTCCAATTTAGACTGATCCAGATATTTTTTTACACTGACCATAGACTCCTCTTATGGTGGACTGTGAAAGCTGGAGTACATCAGGCTGATTTGAATCACCTATCTGAAAAACAGGGTTTTACAAGGTGGTGTTGTGTGAATTTGAGATACCAGTTTCAAGTGCAAAGGCATATATTTTGAATTCTTTATACTTCTTTATTGTTAAACCTGGTTTTCTGTAATTGAGAAAGATTGAAAAATAGCTGGTTGTGGGAGGAAACACTCAGACATGAAGTTCGGTTCTGCCATGGTTAGCCCAAGAAACAGCCTGTCTTGAACTGTAAAAAATTTTGAGGGAAAAATCCTCTATTCAGCTACCCTGCCTGACTTGCTGAAGTTCTCAGTATATCAGCGTTTCTCTGCAGTTTCTGGTCAGATTTTGTATGCAAGGGTGTGCTTACAGGAAATTCATATGGTAAATTCTGTTAAATTTTGATAAATTCTTATCTCTGCTTTTTTGAACTACTTTCAGTGAAAATAGGCATATTCTTTTGGAACTCATTAGACAATGCAAAAACTTGAGTATTTACCTCTGGGAGTCCTATCCGACATAGCACAATAGATACTACAATAGCAATAAAAGACTCCAAGCCTCTCCTACAGTAGTAGGAGAGTAGTATTTTTCATGCATTTGAAGATTACTGGAAGATAATTCACAATTTTTAAATCATGATTTTAAATTACTTCACTGCAGCACCAAATGTGATGAGAGTATTGTCTGGATATGGGTGCAGTTATGTGCAGCATCTGGTATGAAAGCCCCAGTTGAAGTCCTGTGCTTGTGCTCTCTGTTCTGTTCCTCAAAATGTATTGACCCAATTTCAGATTAGATTTGCTATCTGGGCTTTTTGTATTACCACAGATGAAATACCAAGCAAAATCTTTGTTGCCAGCTGCTGATAGTTATCCCTCCCCAAGCCACCAGGAGCTGCTGGAGCTTTTGCTAAGCTTGTCTCCGCTGCAACTTGCTTTTCATTCAGCTGTATATCTTGCAGCATGCCTGCATCCTCTTATCTAAAAGCAAGATATTGTCAGTAAGAAAGTTGGACCAGTATGGTTGAATCCTGTGAAGATTTTCTTACATCTGCATCTGCAGCAAGCAGTTGATAGAACTGAGTATTCATTTTTGACTTGAAAAAGGTAGTAAGCTAGAAGATTGTAGCAATTATTTCCTATCATTGACAAAATAGTGATTATTTTGTCTTGAACTCGTTTCTATGCCTTTTGGAAGAATAAGATAGTATATTGTCCCCAAAAGAAATGAGTTCAACAAACATAATCAATTAAAATCAAATAGAAAAGTAAGTCTAATAAAAAGAGGCTGCTTTCAGCCTTCCTGTGAAAAAGGCTGTACCTTAACCCCTCTGATCAAAAGTTTTCAGCCCAGAGGCAATGTGGGCTTTATGCAGTGATGCTCAGCTCCTGCATTGGGCTGGTTTTTAACCTTTTACTGTTTGGATATATTCTTTACTCTCATCAGGTGTCCACATTTTATTGCGTGCATTTATATATTGATTGGAGACAGCACAACTGTAAAAAAGTTGACAGAAGAGATTTAAAAGGTTATATCTAGCTCTTGAGAGACATTCTTCAGACTTGCTCTGAAGTCACTGATCCCCGAATCACCTCAACGTACATTTCACATTGCTGTTCATCAGACAGTGCCCAGTGGTGAATAATTCTATCTGTGCCTGCTTAATAGTAGAGAGTTAAGAAGATATCATTTTGGTTCCCTTCTTTTCTTTTTGAACTACCGCTTTTTTTTGTTATGTTTTTTTGGGTTTTTTCCCCCCCAAATACATAAGCTTACATAATCTTTCTTCCCCATACTTTTTGTCAGCGTTTTCATTTCATGTGAAAGTATAAGATGCAGCTGTGAGTACTTAGACATCAGGCTATTTCGTTTTTTTTAGTGTCTAGTGCTGTTCCTACCAACTCCTTTTTTCTTAACAGCTGTCTCCTCAAATAACAATATCCTTTATTCAGCTATTTACGCATTGTCTGTATGAAAGCTGTTTTTCAATTTCTGTAATAATAGTATGCCTGATGGGTGCCTTCCTAATCTTTACAGCATTATTTTTCAAAAAAATATTTTCTATTATGTGTAAAATGTGTGAAGATTTCTTTCTGAAGACATTTCATTTGTAAATGCATTTTCTGTTTAGGGTGCTTTTCTTAAGAAGCTGTCTCTGTTCTATTTTCTACCATCAACAGCATAGATTGAAGATGTATTTGTTTGTGTCTTATGTTATCCCTGAAAAGTTAACTACTATAAAAAGTGGTTGTGTTATTTATTTATTTATTTATTTATTTTATTTTATTGTTGTTTTGAAATATCTCCAGTCTGCCCACATCTTTCTTGAAAAAATTTATTTCCTAAGTTGAAATGAAACCTGTACCTGTTGCACCTTTTTTTTAGTTGAAGCATTTAAAGTGTCTGAAGCATTGTAGGCGACAAAAGGAAAAGATGGGGAAGGCAATCTCATTTAATAATTTATCTCCAATAAATAATTGGGTTTTTAATCTGTTTATCTCTAAAAGATGATGTCAGCTACATGAAGAAAGAAACATCTTATTAGATGGGAGAGTTAAAGGTGTTTTTAAGATCTAAATTTATTTTTTTTCTGGAAGTGAAATATAGATTTGCCATAATTTTGCAGACACCATACAACTGACACTTACTGCTAGGAATGAAGCTTCAATTTTGACTATATCAGTGAAACCTAAGAGATGGATGTAGGTGCCTAACAGTAGGATTTGGGATCTGGATTTTTAAATTTATTTTTCTTGGATAATTTTCAACTTTTCCTTCTACCAATGCTTATTTCCCCATAGTCTCTTTTTGCCTTTTTCTATGGGGCCAGAAAGGTTCCCAAACACCTGCCGTATCCTTTTCCTTGAGGTATTTCTGGCCCTTGATTGGCAGCAGCTTTTAAAATTGTTTGGCAGTCATGCTGCAAACTTACTGACCAATGCTAAATATCCCTACCCTAACTCTGAAGGAGAAGTGTATCATGATTGCTGGAGAATCTGTGCTTAACTTGATAGTGACCTAAGACAGACTAGAGCATTCAGTCTGAATACTGGGCCATTTTAAAGATATAGGATGGAGCAGAGAACATGAATGGTCCCCCTTTTTCTTTTCTCCTCTTTGTTACATGAGGCTCATGTATTTACCATCCCAAAGGATGCCTTGGCCACAGGTTCTCATTTTGAGACCATAGGTTTCTGATATTCAGCCCCAAATGTCAAGAATGCTGTTGGATTATTTTTTCCTTGCTAAATTTCATCTAAATGGAATTAATATTCTTACTTTCCAGTAATACCTTTCACCCCTCCCAATTTATTTTCATCAATATTGTATTTATACTGACTTTTACAAAGTTCAGATCTGTCCAGTTATTTCAGTTATCAGCAGTATGTTATTCATCAGTTCAACTGTAAGTATATGGTGTAATCAAAACCTTGGAATTTATCCTAAATGTCATGTTGCATCCTTGGGCTCATTCACAGAAATTAATTGAACACAGATGTAGTTGTGATCATGATTCTTGTCCTTGAATCTTAATATAACCCTCAAAAGATCATCTGATCCAACCTTTCATGGATAAGGAAGCCTAGATGGGATTATAAAATACCCTGTGCAATGGCATCTTGAAAGCCTGCAGTGAAGAGGACCCCACCACATCCCAGGATATTGTTGCCTGGAGTGGAGGATTGCTCTCAGTGCAAAAAATTTATTTCCTAAGTTGAAATGAAACCTGTACCTGTTGCACCTTTTCTTCTCTCTTTCTTTGTAAAGAGAAAGCTATGCTGTGTTTCTAACATCCTTTAAATATTGAAAGACTCTGATGAGGTCCCACTGAGTTTCCTCTTCTCCAGGGAGATGAGACCTGACCCCTCCAATCTGTCCTTACAGACCAGTTTCTCCTGCACTTTGGTCATCTTCATGGCTCTGCTTTTGAGCTATCTCCAGTCTGCCCACATCTTTCTTGAAAGGGCCAGAACTGAGCACAGCACTCCAGATGTGGCACGACAAGTGCTAAGATTAGGATGACCATGTCTCTCCACTAATAATGTCCCTGTAGATGCAGCCCAGGATCTGACTTGCCTTTTTTACCCCTACCCAGCTGACTGATGTTCAGCTTGTTGTCCACCAGGGCCCCCAGAAGGGTGGCTGTGGCTCCCCAGCCACACGGGTCCTAGTTGGTACTGGGCTCTTTGGTTATCCTGACCCAGGTGCGGGACTTTGCTCTTGCTTTGGTTAGACTTCATGCAGTTCTGTTCTTGCTAGCCTGCTGTATTACTCTGAGCCTGACCAGATCTCTCTGTAAGATGGCTCTCTCTTCTGATGTGTCCACTTCAACACAGAGTCTAGCATCATCATCATACCTATGGGGGTGATTTCAATCCCATCATTACAGTCGTTAAGGAAGATGGTGAAAATGTTAAACAGTGTGGTACCCACTATTGATCCATGGGGATCATATGATAGACTGTCAACATGAGAAAAAATCCTGTAATATTTTTCAACCTGTACTTCTAGAAGTCCATACCTAGCTGAGTTGATGCTGTTTTTTTTTTTTTTTTCATCTAGTATATTTAAAATATATTCATTAAGTAAAATAGAGTGTAGCTTTTGCTGATAGAAAGCAAGAAAGGGGAGGATAGATCTGCTCCTGCGATCTCTCAGCAATTTTGAAGGCTGAAGTAGTTGGGAGGAGGAGTCCCTCTGCTCTCCTTTCTCTCCCCCATGTCCTATGTGCCCAGGAGGGGCTAGGAGAGGGAGTTTAAGGGCCTGCAAAGCTTTTGAACAAGTGGACAAGTGACATCCTCAGAAGCAGTCAGGCACCATGGCAGTGTATGCGGGAGAGATGGTGAGGAGCACTGAAACACTCCAGAGATACTTCTGCTTTTTTTATGAAGAGGCCTCATGAACAGAATATTGGTTATCTGCTTGTAACTGGGAGGCAGTGTTGCTCATGTGGTAGGTCATTCTGGAGCATGATTTTTCTGTCAATTAAGGGGTGTAATAGACTAATTCATTCCCTCTCTCCTGCAGAATCATAGAATAGTTTAAGTTGGAAAGGTCCTTGAGAGGTCCTCTAATATCACTAAGTCCACCACTAAACCATGTACATCAGTGCCCCATCCACACATCTTTTAAATACTTTCAGGGATGATGACTAAACCACTTCCTTGGACAGCCCGTTTCAGGGTTTGACAACCCTTCTGGCAAAGAAATTTTTCCTAATATCACATTAAAAATTCCTCTGGTGCAACTTGACGCCATTTCTCCTTGTCCTGTCACTTGTTACTTGGGTGAAGAGACCAATCCCCGCGTGGCTACACCTTTCCTTCAGGGAGTTGTGCAGAGTGATAACACCATCCCTGAGCCTCCTTTCTTCTAAATAATCCCTGCTCCCTCAACTGCTCCTCATCAGATTTGTTCCCCAGGCTCAATGCACTTTGAAAATGTACTCAGGAGCCTTCTCTTTTCCCATTGAGCTGCACCAGCTGTCTCAGCCTCTCCTTACATGAGGGATACTCTGGTTCTGCAGCCATCTAAATGGCCTTGCACTGCGCACTATGTCCATCTTGCTTTTGTGCTGGGGAGGGCAGAACTGGACACAGAACTTCCAATGTGATCTCAAGGTCCCTCACTTGACCAGCTGGGGATGATTTTCCTAATTTCCTGACCCATAAGGATGTAGGTCTTCTTTGCTCTTAGGGTGTATTAGAATTGTTGTTTCATACTTGAAAAGCAGAAGACCTTCCCAGTAGTCAGTTTTATGACCAGCTGCTGAGAAAGCTGTTCCGTGGAGTTGAAAGCAAATTCTGCTACATGAGCTGATTTTCAAATGTTCTAGGGCTTATGCTCTTTCATCTTGCTGTCAGGACATTCTACACAGCACAGAAAGACGCTCAGCAAGCAGAATATAAGCCCCAGGTGGCAAGGCCTGAAAAATGAGTTAAACATAACTTTATGAAATAGCTCTAATGGCCATGGCAAATAGTACCCGTATGTTTGGTTTTTGCACTTACTTACTTACTCCTTAATTTTCTTTTTTAAATTTTACTTTTACTTACTGTCAATGAGACAGAATGCAAAGAAAGAGAACCATATATGTGGCATCAGATTGCTTTTCCTGACAACTAATAAACTTAGAATTCTTCTCTGTAACTGAGCCATGCCCACACAGATACATCATCATTACTTATTTTTGCATCTTTCCATCACGAATAGGAAATATAAAAGTGCTACTCTATGAATGCCTCTGTTCTCACACACTTCTCTGTGAGTGGAAGTAGCAAGGAAGTAACCTTGCTACTTGCTCTAAACCTTGCTCTAAAATAAGATAATAAAAAAAAGTAGCAGAATAAAGCATACTAAAATTTTCCATTCTTAAAATTTTCTGCACTCTTTAAAGAGGCAACATCCCGAAGATGATTACTGGGGCCCTTTGAAACACTACTGATGGAATATGGGCACTCTGCAGTTTCAGAGCGACACTGCCAAGTTAAACTTTAGAGAAACTTCACTTACCCATGTAACCATTTTACTTTTGTTAATTTTTTCAAACTACTATAATACATGGTGTTTCCTCACCATGAAAAGATCACAGCAAGATTTTAGGAGGCTTTTGGAAAAAAAAATTGACCAGAGGATTTTATAAAATGAACAAAGATTTCACTTTTTATAGATAACCTGTAGCTGCAGCCACTGTAACTCAAGATATAGCCAATCTCTTTTCTGTTTCTCTTTGGTAATTAAGACATGCAGGAAATAAAAAATTCTCAAATCTCATCCTAGTTAGATTACTGCATAGCAGGAAGGTTGTAGTAGAATTTTAAAGATATGTTTTAATATAAATAATATTTAATATAAAAAAGAATGGGAAAACTGAGAAAAATTAAGGGGAAAAATAACATGTAGGAGAAAAAAATGTAGTGGACTGTCATAACAAAAGACCTGACAAAAAATTATAAATAATTCCTGCTTGTGAAGTTATGGTTGTGTAAGAATTTGATTTGTCCTAATAAGTTTCAGCTTTCTCTGAGCAACCAAGAGCATGATGCCATCATACGGAAATGTGCCTAAATACTGAGCCTTTTCTTCAAAACCTTTAAAGCTTTTGAAAAAAGTTTGTGTTAAAGTATTATAAAAACAATTGGGGCTTTACTTGTGAACTGACTGAGTAATCTTAAAATGTCATCCTTTAACTCAGTTCTCAGATCAGAGGGACTGAATTAGATGAGGGATGGATCAGTGCTTGGAAGATATGAAGTGCCCACCATGGAAAAAGCCTTAGAGAGCACCAGCCAAGGAAGGGGTAAACCAGACAATAGCAGGATTTAGAGTGAGCTGTCAGCTTACTGATGACAGCATATGGGAAATAGTTTGATATTAACAACATAAAGCTGAAACACCACCTTCAGCAAACATGGTCTGCTCTTAGTTTCAGAGTTTAAGTTATAGAATATAGACTGTCTATGGACAAAACCAGATGATTTAGACTTTAAACCTGAGAAGAGTTTTCTCCTTCAGTGGCCTCTGATGAATTAAAGGACTTTGGAAGCTCAGTTCTAAGGAAATGCTGATTGCTATAACCTGTATGTTTGCATTTTAAGGAGAAGCCTGAGAGAGTCCATGCCAGACCCATTCTTCCTTATCCGTGAGCTATGGAAAAAAGTGCCACATTGTTTCTAGGTTCAGTTTTCTTCAGTGTTAAGGGAAGATGGACTGATGAAAGTGGGAGTAGAGAATTGGTTACAGATTGCTATGAATGGACAGATTTTGGAGATCACAAATTGGATGTAAAAGTCTTTAAATGGTGTCCCTGACACTAAGAACCATGTCTGTGGAAGAAAAATATCACCAAGCATCACCAATTTAATATAGATCATGTGTGTTGTGTTTATATTTTAGTCAGATTAGCCAGAGGACATGGTGAGCATTTATGCTTCCTCCATGCCAGTTTTATGCTGTCTTTGAGAAAACACATGAGGCTGATTGCATACAGCATATTATTTGAAAAGACCTTGAACAAATATGAGATAGCAGATTGTGTTAGAAGAGTGCAGTATTTTTAATTCTCTATTAGCAGGCTGAAATTTGGATTTGTAGTGTTCTAAAACTGATGTGTGAGCAGATGCAGGTTAGCAGATGGAGCTGAGGGACAGAGGACACATGTTGGGATATTTGGCAGCCTAAGCCTAGCAATAAAAATATTTATTTATTTATTTATTATCCATGAATATAAAGTTATTTGAAAAAATCTTTGGAAACTCTATTGCACACAGAGCACTGAAAACCAGGATAACAATACAAGGTAGCACTTAAAAAAAAAATCTTTATTTCAACATGAACTCTTTTCCTATCTCTAAAAGCCTACTTATCCTGAGTATATAACTGAGGCAGAAAATCGCAAAGAAAATTATATAATAATAATAAAATAAATTTAGTTATTTCAAAGAGCAGTTCTTGCTACTATCTTTCTCTTTCAAGTCTTAGATTCTCTGTGACTCAACCTCGTTTCTCAGCTTCTGATTTGTCTGATTCTTGCCTGACATTCCAATGCATCAGAGAGAGTGTGCATCAAATACCAATGTTAACTTTAGCTATACTTTATGTAAGAAAGGATCTTTTTGTAGGAGCTGTACAGAAGCTTGGCAGGAGCTCAGACATAATATCCACAGCTCCAAAAAGAGGCTCAGCCTTAATACTGCCAAGTCCTTGAGGCAGAAATATTGTCCTCATTTGTGACCACCCAAGAGGAGCAGAGGCTTCTTCTTGGAAGTGATGTGAGTTTGCCTCTAGGAGTATTAGTCCATGTCATAGATTGTCTAGGAAGATGAACTTAATGAATATCTAATAAGCTTAATGTTTTCTTATCTGGAGTATGTTTAATGCCATGTACCTGGCCATATGTGGGCACAGAAGTGCAGGAACTGTAGTCTTGCCATAGTGTTCTTCAATAGTTTCAGTTTATGTTCCTGAATCTTCAGTTAGTTTCTCCCTTGTCCTGATGTCCTCATAACAAACAAACAGACAAACAAACAAACAAATAAAACCCCCCCAAAATTCCATATTTTACTGGAGGAGCAAGAGAAAAAAATCTTTTAATTTTTAAAGAATGCACCATCTCTTATTGAATCCTAAAATGAAGAAAAAAGTAATTCTAATTAAAATTAGATGAGTTACTGAAAATTTTGAATTTTTTTTGTTTGCCTTGTTTTTCATTAACAGTTCCCTCAAACTATGAATCGTTGTGCAGCTCAGGAGGATCTGGTCAGTACTCAGTGAGCCCACTTTCTGCTCCCTCTAACCGGCAGCCCGGCAGCTTGGTCAAGGATGACCATCAGAAAGAAGCTACAATTCTCACAATCATGCAAGAAGGACAAGGAGCTGGTGACATATTATAGGACAGAGGACAGCAGCTAAGGACAACAGGCCATGGTCAACACGAGGGAAGTTTGAAAGGAAAGGATGCAACAGTGGGTAGAAGTCTCAGAAGAATTTAGGACCCTTAAGCAGATCCTTTGCAGGTAACACTAAACTAATTAATGCTTAATGTCCTGTATAGTTTATTTGTTATGGTTTCCTTTATCGCTTACCAGTTTTAAAGCATTTAACTAGTTGTTTGCTGCATCATTAGACTTCACATCAAATGACCACCTACAGAAATTAAATATGAGCTTCATTTTACACTTCTGATGCATTAGTAAAAGTGGTGTCACTACAAAGCATGATCTCTTTGCAATGATTACATGTCCTTCAAAAGACAACTTGAAGTCTCAAAACCTTTGCCAGATACCTTCAGGAGATAAAAGACAAATTTTAAAAATAGGCACAAAGCTAATTAAGAGTTAAGTGCTGTGGGAGTAAAAGGTCAGTTCTGTCTTCCAAAGTTTAATAGCAGTACACACATGGCTGGTTATTGTGTCTCTAGATCATATGGGTAACCTCAGTCAGTCTGAAGATTAAAATACAGGGGTCCAGTATGGCCAGGTGCCAAGTTTTTGTCAGTGCAGAATGTGTCCTGCACACGATCCCTGTGTCTGTGAGTGAGCAATGAGCAGAAGTGCCCCAGGCCTGGGTGACTGCTGCCCCAGCAGCGCATGAGGGCTGCTGCTTAGCGAGCTTTGCAACTGCTTGGGCGGGAAAAGAGAAGGCCCAAAAGGGTCACTGGGGAGAACCAGCCACATTTTTGGAGACCAGTACTAAAGTGAGTGAGAGTATTCACTGTGGGCATAAAATAGCATGTAAAAGGTGCAAAGATAAAATGCAGTAGAAGGTGCAAAACAACACATATGGTACCTTTAAAGATGACTGCGAACTCAGTTTTGAAGACAAGGGAGCTTTTTGCAGCTCTGTTTTTCACATGGATTTTACATAAGATATGTCTAAGCTTTATGTTAGTAATATTTAGCCCAGAGAATATTCAATGTTTACCTGTATTTTGTCTTTTTTAATGAGCAAATTGTATTTTCAGAAAGCAATCTTTTATACAGGATTCTGTGTTACAAGATACAGGATTAACATTGACCACATTTTAAGGCAAATTTGTTTAAGTTCTCATGTTTTTATTTTCTTCTTGTTCAGGTTGCCTACTGAATTACAGAATAGGTCGAAAATAAAAGATACCAGGAAAATAGTCCTCTCCAAAGCTTTATTTCTCTTTTTTTGCAAAGGTATTGAAAGGATTCTGCAAAGGCCCTGTCAAGTTCCCAATATATTGCACATAAGTCAATTAATAATTCTTCATGAACTCTTCTGGTGCTCCTCAGGCGGTGGGAAAGGTGACAGTAAGTTCAGTTTAATAAAGTCTACAGCTCTTCTCTTTGCTTCACACTAAGGAAATTGAAAAACATCTATCTTTCAGACATGTGTCCTGGTTCCATTTCCTGTTGTCATAGGATCTGCAATGAGCATTTTCTATGTGAGTAATTCTCTATTTTGTGTACTTTTGTTTTTAACATTACTGCTGTTAATATTAATTGTATTATCTCATTGCTGTTTCCAGTAAATTGTTCTTATCTCGACTCATGACCTTCACCTTTTATGTCCCCAGTTCTCCTCTCTGGCCACATGTGGTGGGGTGGGAATTGAAAAGGGGGAAGGGGGAGGGAGAGAGTAGAAGTTTGGTTTGGAAAATTTCAGTAGGAGAACTGAATTGGGAAGTACCATTCCTAAATTATGACACTTTGCAAAGAAAAACATTATTTTTAAAGGTATTTAAACTGTATTTAAAAATTCCAAGGAAAGTCACATTTTTTAGAATGCCTATGGAACAGTTACTCTATAGGATTAACAACACACCAGTCAGACATGAACTGTTAAACTGAGTTTTATATTTCCTCTTAACCTTGACTGGGTTCCTTTGTAATTCATCAGTGATTAAATTTATTTCGTATTTGCATAAAATTAGTAGAACATCCAACACTGTTTCTACATTGCCTTTCTTTGTAATTTTTGAAATACAAAATATTTTTAATCTTGGTTATTTGTAAATGATTTTAAAAAAATTAGCATCACCTGGCAAGTTGACTGTGAAAAGTCAAGTGTTCAATAAAGTGTTTAACTAATCCAAGAGAAACTAGTCAGGCTGCAATAAAGATTTCAAATGCCCACAGAAAAGGGGAGAAAAACTCTGAGATACTTACAATCAAAACAATTGAGATTTTTTGAAAGTTCACTGAAAATTATTGCTCCTACATGTACCATATACACTAATGCTTTTCCTCTCTTGCCCTCATGTATGTCTCTGCAATCCCCATGAAATCCATGCACTGTGACACTTGTCTTTGCATCACTAATCATGTCATCAGTAACACTGGGAGAATAGTCAGCAATTTCCCTCAAAGTCTGGATGGTTACATTGAATTCATTAAGGTGAGATTTTGGGCAACTTGGACATTTCCTCTCTCCCTCAAATGCATTTCAACAACAAAAACAGCAGGTGTAGTGTTGGCTGTGAATATGCACTTCAGGGATGTCCGGCAGTAACTATAGGCATTATAGGCAGTCAACTTTATAATTTGCCTCTGGATAATTTAATTTCATCTTCCCAACTATGTTCTTTGCCATATCCTTTTTCTTTGCATCTTTTATCAATGTTACAGATTGCACACTGCAGGGCTCTTACCTGGGGGTGGCTAAATCCCATGGTGCTTGTGCTGCTCTTTCAGTGGTTCACATAGTGCTTGTGCTGCTCCTTCAGTAGATAGCTCTGTCAAAACCAGTTGTTCACTCATCAAATCACATCTGTCTGCAACCCCTACTTCTTCTTTGGGGGATCGTTAAATGCCTGGGTGATGGTAACCTTTGAGGGCTGGGCACACCTGAGCATTAAGGAGATCTTCTGTGGTGCCAGCTGAATAGCCTGTGCAGCTCAATGCATTCTTAAACTCATCAAAACACCTGAAAATGGCCTGCTGTTTTAAAGCAGGAATCTGTTGCTTGAGCTCTGGCCTTTCAGTTGTATGGGCACTAGCACAGTGTTTGAAAACAGAAATGTACATTAAATATGTAACTATGGACCACATGCATTTGTAGTAAATATAAATAGTATCAGGGACTTGAATTCTGAGCTGAAACTCATCCTAATTATTTTCTGATCACATCAAAGACATGTAAACACAGACTGTCATTTCTCCTTGACCATATGTTCAAGTGTTTGCATGTAGCATCCTGCCCTGCTTTCATATGCCCATCTCAATATCTCTGAGTTTATGTTGGTGCTCATATTTGTGGTGGAATTCTCAAATCCTCCACCCCTTTTCCATCTCCAGCTATTCTTCCCCTGTTGTCTGCAGTCCCTGTAAACTGTCTGTGGACATACCATCCACAGCATCTCCAAAGCAGGTGCTTGGTGGTACAAAGGTGAGTTTGGCAATTTCAGCATGGCTGGGTCATCTGACCTGCTCTCCAAGCACAATTACCACTACTGTTCAATCACACTCCACGCTGTTCAGCAAGGGTCTCTATTGCATGCATCATGTAAGAACATTTCCCAGCTGAGTGCTTTCCAGTGAATTCAGATGTATTGTATAATCATAGCTAAATAATTCTAAATGTCTACTTTTTGGGGGGATATTTCATAATGAGTTAAAAAATGTACTTGATGAAACATGAGAAACATGTACAAATGGTAATTTAAAACAAAACAGAGGCCTTCTTCTGTGTGATTTATCACCCAAGACTTTTGTCTAGACTTTTTTACAGCGGAAACTTAAAACATTTATTATTTGAACCAGTAAAATTCTTGGTTTAGTACATTAATGATTTCCAGGCAAATTAAATATTAAAAGCAAACTCTGTGAAGTATAGCTTAAAATGTCTGAAGCTAAGATTTAAAAAGAGAGATCTTATCTGTGCGGTGTCTGTGTGGGGGTAATGTGTGTGTGCATGTGCAAGCCTGCCAGTGCAAATGATTCAGGCTCATTTAGGAATGTGCAAAATATTAAGAACAAAGCAAGGGCTGAGGAAAGATTTGTCAGTAATGATAAAATCAGAGGGACATGTCTTCCTTTATATTTCATGAAAGGAAATAATTAAAAATGGCAAGAACTGACCTCCAGCTTTCAGTCCAAACCTAAAGAATTAGACCTAAAATATCAGCACAAGGAAATGAAATTATAAAGAACTACAGCAGATGTTACAGAGCCTTTTGCAGAGTGCTGAATACTCCCCAGGCAGAGAAAAAGTTACATCAGAAGAAAATGAGATGAGATGGAGAGAAAGTAAGTCGTGTCTTGCAAAGTGGGTCCCTGTAGGCTGCTGTGCAAATGTAAGGCAGTAGATAAAAAACATGGAAATTTTGATCTCTCCTCTTTCTTGGAATCATTTATTTGTTTACTGAAATGAATTTTTGGCTCTTAATTCTTGTGAAATTTTAGTAGCAGAACTGCCTTTTAGTTCTTTTCAGACAAAGCCTTGAAAGGCCTTCAAGCAGAACTTCTTGCCTCAAAGCAATGTACAGCAGTTCTCAAAAGAGGTGTGTTGCCAGCTGCTGTCTTACATCAAAATGGTAGCATAATAAATATTCATTGGTAGACTGTTGCAGATCTGAGAATAAAGTGAGAATAAATTGTATTCGTGATTAAAATGCCAAATTCTTTGTGTTAGTAGAAAAAATTGTTTCCTTTAGATTTATCTTTCTGTTTGCCCTTTGGTTCGTAGCACAAAGATGTTGAAGTAGAACAGGTCTAACCGAGGGGTTAAAAGACTGGCAGTGCTCTGTGTTACTTTACTGTATATCCCTGAGTAAGTCATCTAGGCCTTGATTCTAGAAAATGCTTGCCAACAGTCTGAGCCAGAGCTGATATTTTAGAAAAGCAGTAATGCAGAGAGAGGATCTTCACTCTTATGCAGGCAAGCCTCAGAATGTCATCCTCAAATGATAGCTAGATTTAAGAAGATTTTTTAACAGGAAAAAACCCCAGTAAGTGCACTATGGCAGCGCACAGGCAAGGGAGATTTCTTCCTCTTTGATTGCAGTAATGTTATGTGTCCATTTCTTGGTCTTGGCCTTTGTAGGAGCCCATGTAGCAGCAAGCAGCTGAGAACTGGCAGGAAGGACTCCTTTGGACAATTCACTGAGGCCAGGAAATCCATGACAGTGTTTTGGTGAGCAGTTTGAAATGGTATACATGGTAAGCTGTAAAAGAAAAATGTTAGCTCCAGCAGGATTAAAATAAACTGAGTTTGAGAAGATTGGTGTTCTTAACCTCCTCAGTATTTGTTTCAAGAGCTGGAGACTTATAGAACTGTATGATTTGGATTACATATATAGTTCCCTCTCCTTAACATTGCTGCATGTCCATCTGTGTTATTCCTGATCTTCAGCACTGTGCTCTGCAGCAGTAGGAGTGCAGGACATGGTGCAGACTCTGCTGGTATTTATCCTGAAAATCAGTCAGGGGGTCTTGTGAATCAAAGTATCAGTTAATTCCTTCCTAAGACGGTGGTACTCCCTCAAGCCTAGAAAAATACACCCTTTCTATAAGCTACTTCAAACTGAAATGAAATGTCTTTCAGGTGTGATTGTGCCTGTTTTAAAGTCTGGACCCATGTGGAGGACAGATTCAACGGGAGCAGAGGAAGAACATGAGATACAGCCCAACGAGAAATCTGCCATGTGGTGTGGGATCTCCTATTTTTTCTGCAGTACAGACATGTGTTACAGTTTCTTGTCGGCAACCTCTCAGAATGGCTGGCAGCAGGGAAAAACACAAATAACATGGTTCTAGTTTGTATTTTCTTGCACTGCCCCTGTTCAGAGATGGTGCCTGAGTGGTCAATGAAGAAATGTTCGGAGTCCTGGGGCTGTCTCTGTTCTTTCCTCACTCATTTTGATGTCTCAGCTGCAAGTCTATTTCAAAGAATCACAGAATATCCTGAGTTGGAATCACAACAATCATCAAGTCCAACTTTTGAGTTTCTTTATGCTAGCAGTCTCAGAATGCTTCATGTACGTCTCTATTTACTGATGGATTTCAAGGAAGATGGGGTGAGAGGGTTCAATTGGGATTCCAAGGGTGTTTGAAGTCTGTCCCTACTGTTGCTATAGATATTGTGCTGTAGCCCAGAGATAATGCTGGCAAGGCAAGGCACAGGAGGGCAAGGAAAGGCAAGCTCTTATTCTCTGCTTTACCTCAATGCCCACTGCTGCTTTTATTTGTTCTTTTAAAAAATTGAGGTTTTTATCCACACCAAAATGAACTTTCTGCCTGAACCTTGTTATGATCCATGTCATATCATACTTCCTGACACTAGGAAGGCCTGGAAATGAAAAGTCTCTTATTGCCTTTGCCTCTGTACACAGCTCTGTTTCATGGTTTTCCTTTACACTTCATCACCTGCAGTTTCAATATTTCAAGGAATATAATAAATGCCCCTGGTCAAAAATGTAAAGGTCTTCTTCTTACTCTTTTCTGACTTATATTTTCTCCATGTCTCCTCTATTGTTCAAACAGAGACGTCAGGAAGATGTTCAGGAATGATTCTGCTGTTTCCTAGCTGTCTGAGCCAACACAATAGAGCCAAGTCCTGTGAAGCATTCAGCATCATGATTGTTTGAGGATGTGTATAGGAAACCTGTGTAAGTCGGCTGCCTTATGGGTGGATACCGTTATAAATACAAACATGGCAAAACCCTGTCCTTCAAGAAAGACTCTGCCCTCCACCATCTCATTTGGTTTCAGAAAGAAAATATAAGAATGAAAACCAAGTTGTTAGCTGACCATTTCCCTTCCTTTTGGGAAAACTCAAATGTTTAATTGTATGAAACACATTTGATGTACACTGGAGTTTTCCAGATTGCTTTGTGTATTGCTGTGAGACAGAGATGGTGACTCAGATGTTTTCTCTTTTTTTTTTCCATGCTCTTCTGAAGCATTAGAAAATAGGGTTAAAAAATTCCTATTACTTTTAAAAACATATTTGTGTAAATACACGAAGTTTTAAAATCTTGAAAGTGGAAGAGCAAACAGTAAAAGAAATGTAAAGCAGAACATGAATGTATTGTGTATAATGGAATAATTATGGAACATAACCCCATAATCCTACACTAGAAATCAAAATGAGGTAAGAAGTGATTTTTTGTCTGGTGGTTTTGTGGACCTGTTCAGCATTTATGTCAGAAGAGAATTCAACCAATGAAGTGCAACGTAAGCATTAGGCATTACTTATTAGGTGGAATTTTTCAAAACCTGTTTGTAAAACATAATCTGCATGTTAAGGAGGTATGTTTAAAGCTAGAAATATTCAAGTATGGAAAAAGTACCATTTTTAGTACCATTGTAAGTACCTATTTTTACTTACAATCATTTTTCTTAGAATTGTTATTTGAACATTGCTTAGAGATCTGTAATGCTAAACTAAAAGTTCAAATGTTTAACTAGTGATGTCATAATGAGTTTTCCATGAAAAGTTGAGTATATCAGAGTATATGTAGGTTTTCAAACTCCTGAGTTAATGTAGTCAGATCTTTTTTAACGAAAGAGTCATGTCATCCACTCTTTTCTTTACAGAAAACAAATACCTATGCTTAATATAGGCAACATTACTACTTCATTGAGATAAGGCACAGAAATACAAAGTTACATGAGAATCACTAAGAATGCACTGGGAAAAGATGTCAGAATGCCACATTAGGAAAGAAGGATGGTGGAATTATTGCTTGTAGTTCTCTGTATATTCTTTCGCATACCATCCTGCTCAGATAATCCTAACTCCATTGTTTACAGTGCTAGTAGTTGTAATATCTGCGCTGTGTCACAGCTTCTGCATATTCATAGGCCTAGAAATCCTTTTCAATCAGTGGAGGGACTGAGATGATATAAGAAGTGTTTTCCTACTGCTCGGGGGTGCATAGCCATTATTTACAGTTTCTCTGGTGTGATATGGCTTCTTTTTAAAAACATGAAGAATTTACTCAAAGGAACTGCAGAAATAAAGAGCACATGTAAATCTCAGCCCAAGATGTGTTAGTTACTATTGAGGGATTCAAAGTAAAGTGGATTAGCAAGCACTTAGTCATAAACATGTGCCCAGGGGCTGAAAATTTTCAAATTTAAGGATGTATTTAGGGATTTTTACCTATATTAACAACAAATAAAGAAGAAGAAGATGGTTTTCAGCAATACCCAGAATGTCTTAGATGTGATTGTTCAAAGGTCTGCGTTATCCTTGAAAACCATTATTTTGAATGCCTTCCCATTTTATCAGCACAGATTTACTCCCTGTCAGAAGGCAACCTGAACATCTGGGATTGACAACAGGCAAGATTTGGATGAAGAGCTTCCTTTGCTCCTATGGGAAATATGGTGGCTCATGGCATGCCTTCCCATCACAGGGAGAAAACATGATGTTTTTAATGTTATTATTCCTCTGATGTGGTGAACTACTTCAGTCAGTGGAATTCAGAGGTCCTAGCCATGGTTGAGAGGTGGTTTGGATGATAAAGCTGGTGCTGTCTACTGTGAAAGTATTTCAAACAGGAACATTCTTTTTAGCTCAGTCAGTCCTTGGGCCTGATCCAATTTTAAAGAGGAGACGGAGAAGTTTTTCCATGGCTGCACCAGGAGCAAGATCAATACTCTTCTCTCTGCAGACTTTTCAATTTTTTGTGTTTCCTTCAAGCTTTTTTCCCCTGCCACACTGTTCCTTTATTCTAAGTTGCATATAAAAGTAAATTTTGGGACACTTCAGTGAAAAAATCTTAGAGTCACACAAAGAAAATCTGGCTGTAATGTTCATTTATCCCTATAGATGAAAAGGGTCATTTATAATCAGAAAGCAATTTGCATGTATGAGGAAATTCAGGAGCTGAAGGTTATGCTAGTAGAAGGATTACTTTCCATTCAAGTCTGCTGCACTATTTTTTAAATCAATTGTTCTAGCCTTTAATCAATCATTTTTGATTTAATTGACACTGACTGCAATCCTTTTGCTTTTTGCTATGTTGCAGTTGTAGGTAGCACAAATCTGATTGTACTTAGAGTGTGCCCATTCATTTTTTCCAGGAGTGCAAAGCCTTAGCCAAAGCCCTTAAGTTTACTTTAAATTCTCTCATTGAGTATTATATTGGAGTTAATTTCATGGGCAGCAGATAATCTGTTTAATTAAAAAAAAAAAAAACCCTACCATTTGTGCTGCTGCATCTGCTAGATATGGCTTTGAGTATATCTAATATTTAAATTAGTTGCAAAAATGAGACTAATTAATTTTAAGTACTAATCTATAACTAAAACCTCACAATTCTCAGGAGAAAATGTACAATTCTGCTTCTTATGTTGTTTAAGAAAGTAGGCAAAATGCTGAATTGTAATTGTTTTGATTTAAAAATATTGTAATTTATTTTTTCCTGACTTTGAAAATGACTGAAGCAGCATTTGGCTGTACCATGAGAGAGTGCTGTGCATCTTTATCAGTTCCTTAACATTAATGCCCTTCTGACAAATATCTAAGTATCTTGCATAGCATATTGAAATTCTGCTCTTCTGAGTTATACTTGAACTTATTGTCCAGCATCTATGGCTTTCAAAGCTGTTGAGGCTCAAAATTGATGATAGCAATGCTGAACTCTTGTACTTTTCATAAAATGTGTCTCTTCAGTTCATTGATAAAGAACATGAAACACAGAGAGGCGAAATAATTTATCTACCCCGTATCACCTGAGAAGTCACTAGTAGAATCTAAAAGAAAAGAGGTTTAAGTCACTTTTTCTAAACACCATACTTCACTTGACTCCTTGCCTCTGTAGCCATCCATCACTGTGTCAAATTTGTATCAGTATGGTAAGGAATATTTGAAAACACAAAAAATGCATTCAAAAATAAATGTTGGAAACAAGTTCTGTGGCTTTCCCACACTGTTTTTCCTACGTTTCATTTTTGTTAATGAAATCAAAGGTTATTTACATGAAGAAAATGCTGTTCCTCTGGATTTTTTTCCCCAGCTGTTTTCCTCCTCTTGTGCAAGATACTTTCTCTGCTTTCGATGTCAAACTTTTTCATGGGAGCAAATTTAGACGTTCTCACCTTTGTTGTCTGATAGGTTAAAATAGCAGTTCATATCCTCCAGTATTGTACCCATGCAGAATTTTAATCTGGGCGTGTTTACTTTCTATCAAGTTTAAATGAGGATAAACCTCATCTTGATTTTGCATTTTACAGCAGAAGTTATCAGTGGTTGTGCCTCCTTTCAAGCTTTTCTTTTCTTTCCTCTCCTAACTAGACACATTCTTTCCTCTGAGAAACTTGATCTGAGCATTATCTCTTTGCCAGAACCTTTGTGCTCCCTGCTGGGATAGGTGTCACAGAGAGCTATACCTTTGTAATGTATCAACTGAGCTCAAACGAAGGGTCTATTTTCTTGTAGTGTATAAAAAGAGCAAAATATGGTTTCATTTCTACATGATGTATCATTTTTGCAATGGAATTTTGCAAGTATGTCAAGTACTTGTAGGGTTAACAATCCTTTTTCTTTCCACATTGAGAGATTCTGCTATTTGAAACCAAATGACAGACTGCTCTAGTAGTTCCATTTTTAATTTATGTGTTTGTATTTATTGATATATTTACTGTTCACTGTACTCCTAAGGTGGAGAATGCTCAGAGTATCACAGGATAAATGCAGGACACGAGAGGAATCTAACTTCATGGTATTATTTTTCCCTTTTTTAAAGACTTCTTTCCCAAAACACACTGCCTTGTGTTCAGCAGAGGTTTCATTGTGTTTTGGCAAAATATCACTTTTTCAATTATCCCACAGTCTGTGGCAAAGCTTTATTTAAAAGATGTCTTTTCAGTGTGTCCATAAATAATACAAAGAAAGATAGTTAATATTGACCTTTTCTACCTCCTTATCCTTTCATTCTGGAGCAGATTCTGTGATTTTGAAGTTTTTACCACTGAAATAATGTAAGCAAGGTGCAGCCATCAATTTTCTGAGAAGTGTCTTTAGCTGGATGTGAGCTCTTCTGCTGTTTTCTCATATCCTTTCTCTTATTTTGTTTCAATGAAAGGAGAAATTGAGACAAAAAGAAAGAAAGAAAGAAAGTAGAAAAAGGAAAAAAAAACCACAAAAGAAAGAAGGGCTTTACCAGCTAGAGAGTAATCACAGCATAAGAATCACTGCTGTACAAAATGTAGGTAAGTGGAGCTGTGAAGCAAGCAGATGGTGGGATAATAGAGAAAAAATAATGTGGAAAAATTTTATTCTCCTGATCTATATGTCTCCTCTTCTTGCCATTTTTTTCTCTCAAAGGTTGTTGACGTAAGTCCTGAGAATCTGCAGAACTGTTTGTAGCACTTGCTTTAAAGTCATGAAAAAGTATCTCAGTTAAGATGGGTGAACAGTAATATTAAAGTACATAAGGTAATCAGTGTCCTGAGCAGAATGAACTTAAAAAAAGTTTCTCCAAACTACTGATGAGTTCCTTAAAATGCTGAAATTGTGAGAGATAGAATAGTGTATATCCCTCTGTGTATTGTACATCTAGAATCAAGCAAGGTTGGCTTCATGTGCTATTTTTCACAAAGAGTTGCTGAATTTTGCATGCAATCTTTCATTATAAAACATTCAAACATTTTTTTCCTACCAGTGGTATCAGTAACAACTGAATGAAGTGTTTCTTCCACTGCACTTTGTTTATTCCTGGCTTAAGAGGTCTGGTCTTATGGGAATTGCACTTAATTTTCATGGTTTTGGCTCTTGGAGCTTGCTTTGGACAAAGCCTTCTAGGCTCTGCTTAGGTAATACACTAACACAGATATATCATGTCCCAAAGTATGTCAGTATGTCAGTCAAAACAGAGACACTCACAGGAGAAAGTTAGGCATGTACCTCAGTAAATTACCAAGTGCGAATTATGGCATCAGTGAAGGTAAATGAGGCTGCAGGGAAGATCAGGTCTCTACTGGCAGTGTTTTGTGCTGATTGTTGTTGGAATCCATAAGGTTAGAGGATTTTTAAGAAATGGTTAAAAGTATGTAGGCCTCAGACTGAAGTTTTGTTAGCATTGCAAATACAGCAGAAAAGTTTCCCATGCAAGCAGAAAAGTTTCCCAAGCAGTAGACGTGACAAACCACAATAGGCCTCTGTAGATTTGGCTTTAGGATGGCAACAAGGTTATTTAATGTATATCTTTAGAAGGTTAGCATGAATAGAACTCTGTTCTTTGTCTCTTATGAACTAGTCTTTGTTTTAACTATCATTGCGTGTGCTTTGTGGGATTGGATAGAATGCTTGTCAATACGTGTTTTCTGTGTCTGATTGGCTGAATTTTAGTCTGAGATGATTTTATGTATTGCTGTATGAGCCCTGCTAGAGGAGACATTTTTTGGTGTGGATCAGTGAGCTGTCATGTCTCCATTTTGTATTTTGAGACTGATGTGCTGGAAATAAAAGCAAAAATCTCTTCACTGGTCTGGTTACAATGTTATCCATATTTGGATATTTTGCCGCGGCCTAGCGGGTTCCTTTTTTAAGACGTGGGTTCCTGACACAATTGGACTTATACCTGTCCCATCCCCCGCAGATTGTATTTTCTGTTGTTTGAGGACAAAGTTAAGTTCTAAAAATTAAGAGAATAATTGAAAGGGGAAGACAAATCCCTAGAACAGATTGACAAATAGGGTTTTTTTTCCTATTTTATTTCCCCCAGATCTTTGTTAACTACTGTAGAAGAATAAAAGAGGGGAATGTTTAAATGCTTGAACCCTCTCTGGTAATAACAATGTTAAACATCACAAGCCCATTTTATGTCTGTCCAGTCAAAGGGCAGGTAAATGTATTTTAGAATTTCATACCCTGCTTTGCTGCTCCATTTAGTTTATGTTCTAGTTCCTGTGCAACCTAACAGTCTATTATAAGTTGTTTTATTAATTGGTGACTTTTGTTGTATAGCTTGAAATGATATATAGTAGTGGAAAAAGAAATGCATTAAACATGGAGTGTTAAGTTATCACACCCTTTTTTCTTACTTCTTTTTTTCTTTCACGGTATATTGCCAACTTTTGCTTCTACTATTCAAAATGAAACAGAAATATTGGTGAAGAGGAGATTATCAGGTTCTAACAGCAGATAGTGAGGGTTTAAATTCTTATGTCCAATCCAAATCCTGATGTGACCTTTTCATTCCAGAATGAAATGTTAGGGGCTATGACACTTAATGCTTCCCTGCCACTGGCCTGTTGGCAAGCACCTTGGTGTTTGGAGAACTCCCTCTTGCCCCACTCAGATTTTTCACAGTTTTCTCACCCTTCTATGATTATTTCCCTAAGTCTTTGAATTAAACAAGCATTTCTCAGGAAAATAGCTACTGAAAAATTTATTTGACTAGTTTTTTTAAAGCACTGCCTCCTACGAGGGCCTGCTGCTGTGCTCTCATAGCAAACCCCCTTGTTGCCCTTGCCTGTCCTTGGAGTGGTCCCAGGGCAAGTCAGTGCCATGAAAGAGCCACAGGGATCCTTGAAAGCCGGCACTAGGATGAAGTATTTTCTGGATGAAGTGTTTTCTGGATGTTTTCTTAATTCACTGGACACAGCCTAAAGGAGCAGATTGGGGTGGCTTCTCCCTGGCCTCATGTGCTAGCTGTCTAGAGTTTTTCTGAATAACCATCAGCCCTGGACAATATCAGCCAGCTCCCCGTAGCTTCCCCAGAGCGCTGAACTTTGCTGTCTGGAGTTGCTGTGATGGAGGAAAGAGAAGCAGTGTGTGAGGCTTCTGTGCATTTCCTTCTTCACCATCAAATACCATAGCTGAGTGTCTCTATAGTTACGGTTTCAACTCAGTAGGTTTAAATACATAAGGGATAACAGCTTCTTCATCAAATTAAAAGTCCAGCAATTGGAAAGACTCATTTGAAGGTGCTGCTGCTGCTTTTTGGGTCTGCATAGTTGCCCTGCAACTATCCAGAATTAGAAAAAAGTTGGACTTTTTCTCATTAATGTAGCTCTTAGAAAAATCTAACTTATCTCCAGACCAACAGAATTACAGAAAATTATACTGTAAATGTAATTTTTTTTCCATAGGAATAAGTTATGATCATTTTAGACAAATACTCACACCAAGCTGGTATGCTTCATCACTAAAAAAAACAAAAGAGCAAGGAGACATCAGGGTAGGGATACACATATTTAATATGATTTCATTAGATGGGTGATCTTTAACTAGAGTAGAAAACTCAGCAAGTCAGCATAGACATTTTCTCATCTGGTTTAAAGAGCTGCTGTTTGATTTTAGTTTATTTCAATTGATTGAATGAAGCTTAAAATTGTATCAAAAAGGGGATGAAATGATAAAAAACTGTGAATTCTAGCAGATATAGCTACTTTGTTGTAAATCTCTATGTGGCCCTCTACTTGCTTCTTGGTCAAAGTGTAGGAAAAAAATACTGAATTTCAGTAGCAAACAGCCAGGATTAATTTTTTTTGTTGTTGTTTGTTTGTTTGTTCTTATGCAACATATTACTTTGTTCTTGCTCGTATTCAATCTGGATTAAGCCTTCTCTATTTAGAACCTTAAAAAGCATTAATTTTTATTTTATTCTTATTTCTTAAAATAAATTGCAATAAGTTCAAACAGCATGTTAAAAGTTATTTTAGTTCTTCACTGGTTCAGAAATCTTCTAAAAATATCCTTGACTTTGTCTGGAGGGCTATAGAATTTGATGTTGCTGTTGAACTTTTGCATCTCAGAACTGAATATTTTTTGTTCTTCAAAGTAAAGCTCTACAGACCTGAACTCTGCAGTTAAATGCTGCTGATTCATTGTGCTTACATATTTTTACATAAATAAGAGTGACTGGAGACATCAAAGCTGTTATTGCTATATTGTTGTATACTGTGTACAGATTGTAATGTTATTTTGTATTTGAGGTTAAACTTTGGGGTTTTATCTTCTAACTATCAAATCCTATTCTTGAATTTAATCAACAAATTTTATGTGCATTCAAAAGCAATTATAAATTAATTTTCTCCACAGCTTTCATGTTCTCAAAGCAAACACTTTGCCAATTTTCTGCATTCAGTTCTTGAATTCAATTTTTGTTACCAGATGCTCTGCCATGCCCCTTGAAGTTTGGATGCAAAGTAAATAGAAAATTCTTAAATATCTCCCCCCCCACAATCCATGTTTTACAAATAAAAACTTCTTTCTGTCAGCCATATCTGGTTTGTATTTCAGACCACTGCTGTTGAACAAGGAAAATACTGCTAAAAAAATTGGAGCATAATTAAATTTGAAATGGAGAATACACACATAATCAAGAAATAGTTCAGAAAGCAAAGTAATGTTCTGAGTTATGCATGAGTCTATGCATTATTTCTGCAGGACTTGCTGTCCATAACTAAGCATTGGATATAACACAAATGAAGTTGAATAACTGTGGAGGATAATTTAGATTATTTAAATTCAGAGACTTCTTTGTGTTCTTTACTGCTCAAAAATAAATGTCATATCTTGTCTAGAAGCCTCTTCTGCCTGTTATTTAAACCTGTCAATTTGTCTGGTCTGCTCTGGTGTTTTGTTTTCCCTTGACCAAGTGAGGACATGCTGTAGCTGCGCTGATGTCACTCCTTGTGTGACAGCTAACTTTTACTGACAGAGCTTATGCTGCAACTGAATTCTCAAATAGACATTGCTGATATAATTTGATAATATCCTATGGTTCATTAAATACTTCTATTTTTGTCATTATGCCTAGTGGGGTAAGTAGGATATCTTCCATGAGAGAAGTGTCCTGAAACACAGTGCCCAGATATTCAGCTGGAGTTTTTAGAGTTTGCTGAACCGCTTCTGATGAAGTATATTTTAGCTGTGGCTGACAAAGAAATGGATATATTAACCCATTCCGCAGACAAACCTCTTCCTAATGGAATTATAAAGTCACTACAGAGTGCTTATGCAATTTCTTAAAAATCACAGCATACCTCCAAATTCACAGTAGGAGTGGTGGCAGTAGGAACATACTTTTTCAATAAACTTTTTTGGATATATTTTAACTGTTAAGGGACTTCAGCACCTGTGCAGGTCACTGTGTGGGTGAAAGCAAGGAGGTGAAACTGCACATTTTTGTATTATTATGTATATTATGTATATATTGTATATACATATTATTATGTGTATTATGTATATATTATGTATTATTATGTATATTTTGTATCAATAATACATTATGCATGTATTATTGAAACACATCTCATTTGAGCCTATGCTGACAAGAGATGGATGTGACAATACCAAAAGATTTCAAGAATTCATTTGGTTTTTGCTGGTATTTTGTGCCAAATTTCAAAGTAAAATTAATCTTTCACTTTAGTCTTTAAATCAAAACAACGGAGTTTTTCTAAAAAAAAAAGTCCCAGGCTACATTAAAAAACCCCTTTCAGTGTCTTCCAGATGATGCTTGCTTTGGTTTGCTATGCTTTCCTCAAATTTTTAATTGACAGAAAAAAAAAAAAAAAAAACCCAAAAAAACATTAGGTACATGCTTTTTGTTGCAAATGTATTTTTTCTGTACATGCTGTAATGGAGGGATGTTTCAGTTGAGATTACCCTGCCTGTCAAGTGCAGGGATTTCAGCAGTTAAGGATTCTTCAGTGCATTACCACTCAGCCCTTATAAGCAAAGTTATCTCCAGGTTTCTTGGAGGCAGGAGATGGTTATGTAATTAGAAACAGAAAGCTAATACATTTCTGTGTGTACAGTGGGACCTGTGATTTCTGCCATCACCAAGACCTTTAGTGAGTAAATTTCCTTGTAATTCCCTACCAGTTTACCTGTAATTCATGTGCATTGGTCTGACGTCTCCCAGTCTATACCAGTTTATGCTTCCTAGTGTCCTTTCAAACGTTAAATACTACTTTCTGCATATCAGCAGTTGCTCAGTAGGTTTATCTTTAGCTTAAACCACAGACACATATGCAAAATAAACTCAATTGCACTGCAGAAAATAGTTTAAAAGACATCTGGGTTTAGGGGTAAGATTTCCCAATTGTTTTGATACCAAACTTGCAGTCTGGTCTCACTAGCTGCCATATCAATGAGGCACAGCATCATACCAGCACAGGGACTGCACTACAGCAGTGAGCCTGTAGATTAGTGGAAGAGAAATATTCCAAAAACCTGGGTGCAGTGGCAATTGCTTCTGCTTCCAAAACTGCCTTTGCTGCTCTTGGCTCTGGTTGGCAGGAACATTCTTTCCTGACTAATTCCTATCACCTCCAGTCAGTTCAGCTTCGTAAGAAAAGCAAGGAGACACAACAGGGTAAGGAGATGGCTGAGGCTGCGGGCTGTGTAAGGCGGGTGGCCTCCTGACATCCTTGCACCTGGTCCTGAGGCATGGGCTGGTCTTTATGGTCCTTCACACAGCATTGTCTTTGGCTTTGTCTCTTCAGAACACATGCCCAGATGTTACAGACCAAGCCCAAACCAAAAAGTATTAAAAGTTAAGTATTAAATCAAAGCTGATTCAACTTCACTAAGAATTTTTCCAGTCTCTCTGGTTTTTTTTTTTCTTTCTTTCTTATATATATATTTTTCTTCTTTTTCCTCATTGAATTTAAGGCCATAAGGCCTTTGAATGATGGATACCAGAATTATGATACTACATTGTGCATCAACTATTGCTTAATCATGCCAGACCTTGCAAGCTGTCTAAACTTGGAGCTCAAATTTAGCTCCCCAGTAACAGCAGTAGTGCTCCTTAATTTTATTGTCCCCTGTTAATGTGCTGTTCAGAGCTTGTTCATGGCATTTCCATAACCAGATACATGGCAAATATACATAGCTGAAGTGTGTTGTGAGTCTTGTCAGAATGGGAAAAATAGGCTGTTCAGTATAGAGTCATAGCTGTTTTGGCTCTTTGGGGTGTGAGGGTGGCTGTCCTTGGCCTATGACCAGATTGAAGTCACACTGAAGCTAAAATGCGCAAGTGCTTTTGGTGTAGTTTCTAAGCCCATTTTTTGTTCTGTGTTGTTCTGTTGACCCAGGATCCATCATCCCCGTCTGTATCTTTTATGTGTGTCTTGTTGTCACCCAATCTGGTGCACTTTGTTTATTTTTTGTCTTGGTACAAATTAAAATGACACTCTCACTGTCTCCAAGCTGACCTACATGATTATTTGCTTCAGATCTCAGCAAATATTGCTCTGTCTAAAAAAAAAACCCCTTATCTCTGTGATTTGCTGTGTGGGTGAAAAGATAAGGGCTATTATTAATTTTACATTGTCCTACCTAATCACTTGCATTGAATACAGCCAAGTGCTTTCTGTGTCCTTGGTAGCTTTTATAGTCAAGACTCAGCCAATAAGGCTGAAAGGGTTGGGTTACTTGTTTAGAGAGTGCTGCTTTAGCACTGCACTGTGCTTTGTTTGTGTCAATGTACTTGTGTCAATTACTTCAGGGACTTGCCCTGAAGTAATTCTGGGCAGTAGAGTCATTTTATGTAACTTAGGTATGTGGGGAGATGTAGCATCCTCCAAAGTGACATCTATGCAGCCCCATTGCTTTGAATATATTTGTACTCCCGTGACTAGGGCTTCTGTGGTAACCTTTTGTGATTTTATTTTCTATCCCTGATGTAACAAGAGTTCAATATTTTCTTTTCTTTTCTGACAGCTCCATAATTAAACTGCTGGTGAGCAGTAATAGTGCCCTGATACTAATGCACTTAGGTGTGAGCCATGGGAAAGCATGAATTTTGAGATGGAGCAAGGAATATTGCAAATTATTTCTGAAAGGCAGACTGAGAGCTAAGGGTAACAGCCCTATAATATGCTTAAAAGACCTACAATACCTAATATATACCTCATCAGTATATAAGTTGCTATATAAGATGTTATGACAAACAGGGGTTTTATCAAGACAGTTTTTATCTCCTTAGAGATAACCTTCTGTTTGCTTTTGAGTATGCCTTTTATTTGCTTTTCAGTAGGTTACTTCAAATCACTTTGAACACTGAAGCTTAAATTTTCTAGCTCAGAATAGTAAAGAAAAGGATTTTCTTGACATTTTAGATTTCATTTAACAGCTATTCCATTGACTTCAGCAATGGCAAAGCCTTGGTCTTGGATGTACACCTATTCAGATGGCAAATTTTTCCAAATTAGAACATGATGAGAAAAAAAACCCTTCCACTGAATAGCAATGAATAGCTCATAAACTCCCGAAGAATGCTTTAGACTCTATCCTTTTTTCTGTCCAGGATTAGATTTTGGCTGTCTAATCCTCTTCTCGATAAATATCTGCTAATTATATTCCAAACAAGCCAGTGGTCTAATTTGATAGTCAATATCCTGGTAGAGTTTCCATGAGTGCCTTCTGAAGCTCTCTCCGAAACACATTTTGTGCCAACCATCTAACTAAGGTCTGTGTCACATTAATAATGCCCATTTTAATTTCTACAGGGTAGAAACCTGCACAACCTTTAACACACAACAAACCCTCACTGAAGTGGTGTAGAGTGAACTTGCATCTGACCCAACCTATGTTACAAGGAGATGAGATTATTTGCTTTCATGGATGTAGCATTCAATTCCTAGTAAACTCCTTTGCAGCTTATTAGCCACCACTGTCGATATACTATGTACAACCTGAGTGAATAATTCATCCAAACAGTGATTTTCTTCCAGTGCCAGAGCCTCATCTGATGGACTGAGCATTGCCCATGGGGTCATGCCAATTTCCAATTTATAGCCATAGGGTTTTTTTTAGGTAAAGTATCCCCTTCAAGACATGACACAAGCAAAACTGGGAAATGACTGAACAGCTTTTTTTTTTCTAGAAAATAACCTTTCTCTAGGAAAAAGCTCAAACCCTCTGTGAGAGAGAGATTTTTTTATTTTATCTATCTTTAGCAGCCTGCATCATTATGCCTGGGACTATGTCTAGGCTGTAATCTGCAGCTGTGTCTCCCTAGTCTCAGTTACTTGAAGAACTTAAATTGAGCAGGATATTACGAGACAGATATCTGATTGTGGTGGACATGAGAGACATTCAGAGCACAAGCAGGCTTACCTTCTCTCTGGAACAGGTCACTGTGCTGGGGCTTCCCTATCCCTCTGTTAAAGCTTCACACCAACACACAGTGCTGGCTCTTTCAGCTGCACTCTCATGTTTCTCATTGATTTAGGGCCCTCTTTTGTCATCTTTGGTATGTTCTTGCTATTAGTGACAACAATTTTCTTATAGTTTTGCTTCCAGCTTTGAAGTTGATGGGGGAGAACTGCAAGGAGGAGGAACACGTCTTCGGGTACAGAAGGCAGAAATGTAAAAGAATGATGAAAAACTAAATAATACTGCAGCCTTTTCTTTTCTGAACTGGGAAGTCAGAAAATCCCAGATATGTTGGGGCTGAATTACCCCACATATTGAAATATGGATATGTGGGTCATTATCTGTACAATTATGCACTTCCTTACAATATAATCCTTGAAGAATTTTTTAAATTTCAGAAATAAAAATTTAATGTGCTCCAGGGATTACTACTTCCCATCTCTCTGCCTGCAGGCATGAGAAAGCAAAATTATTCTTTTTCATGAAATAACTGATGCTGTTGTATTTGCCTTCCATGGCTCATTAATACGAACTTGTTTGGTCTCAGTAATTTACTCTTGACACAGTGCAGCAAAATACACACAGCTTCACTATGGATGAAAAGATTCTCCAGAAAAGTAAAAGAAGGCTGAAATAGGAGGCCCAATTTGACATTATAAAAGCAGGCATGTGTCTGTTCTACCCACACCACTTCATTAAAGAGCTGAGTGTACTGTCTGGGAAGGATAGAGAGAATCACATTTTGTAAAATACAGCAGTACATCTTGCATCTTCACCACAGGTGAGTACCTGGTGCTTGATTGGCAATCCAGTTGCTCTCATATAAGTAAGGGGTACTAGACTTTTCCCTGGCCTTCTTATTTATCTGGAAATACTTGAAATAAAGGGGAATGCTGCTGCACTTTAATACTATTCTGCTTGTACAGTAATCTGTAGATTCCTGTCACGTTAAGATCCTTCCAGAGGACATGCTTCTGGCCTACATTCTGGTTGTTTTCATGCCAGAAATAATGTCTGCTAATGAGAGAAGTTCTATGATGCTCTGTGAACTACTATAAAATACTGACTTCATAATTTACAGATGCTTCAATGTTGTTTTGTATTTGTGCTGATACCACTCAGTATTTAGCTTGATTGCAATGCCTGAATTAATTTATATACATATCTTCTGCAAAATACTATGGGAAACTGAATCAGTGAAGAGCTTGTTGAGACTAATTTTAAAGATACTTAGGAAAAAAATTATTGGGTGCTAGTTGTGGGCTTGGATGGGACTGGGTAGTCAAGGGAAGCTGTAATAATCAATTACTTATTTTAAATCTATAATCTCATCAGTGACATGGTGACTATCTGATTCAAGTGGTGGCCCTTAGGAAATATTTTGACAGTCTCAGCCAATTCACATGAATTTACATAAGGAAACCAAGACAAAATTACCAGATGTGAATGGCTCTCATTTTTGGCAGACTTTGCAGATGAATCTGTACTACAAAGTCTGACTCACTTTTCTAGGTCTTGGAGAGACCTAGCAGCTGAAGGATGAGACAAACTGGTAAAATGAGGAGTTCAAATTACTGCTTCACAAGCTGTTGGTGGTGTGTGGAAATATGAAAAATTATCTTTTCAGAGTAGACAGTCTTTTTCAGGAATTAGCACTATTTTTAAATTTAGGGGAAAAAATCCCTTATTTCTAGGCAGTAATGCTTTATGTAGCTTATCTGTGCTCATCTGTGGGATGTCCTCACCATCAAAAAGAACGATAACCCTATGTCATCTATGGGTTTAAAAATGGTGCATTTTAATTTAAATTGCTGGCTGTACAAAATTTATTTTATGCATAAAAGGGGCAAAAATTACATAGCATCCTGAAAGAAAGAATTCTTTAACATCCCAACAAATGTCTATAGCTATTACCATTAAATGGTCTAATTTACATTATTTAAATATAAATATCTAACATTTTAAACTCATCTATATTTTTCCTGAACCAGGAAAATAACCCTATCTTTTAGAAAGTGAACAAATAAATCCTGACTTATTCAAGTATGTTTTACAACTCTTCCAAACGTTGGTATTCATTGAGAGACAAAACATTAGGAGAAATAGTGCAAAAAAATTTAGTTGAAATTGCTAAATGAAAATTGAACCTTGCTGGTTGTTTCCTTGTGAAGAAAGTATGATGTGAAGTAGTGACTGCAGTAGTACCCATCAATGCTGGACTTCTTGCAGTTAAAAGTAACTTTTGTAGAGAATTTTGCATGAGGGAGATGAAGCAGAAACTTCACTCCTATGAGCTGAACTTGTTCAGTTGCCAAAGTACAGCTGAGCTTTCCTTCAAAAAAAAGATGAACAAGGTCAGTGCTCCAAAATCACTGTCTTGTATTACAGTGATGGGAAAGGAATTTTATGGGACTGCATATTTTTGGAGATATCAAGGCAACAGCCAAGAGAGTTAGAAGTATTAGGAAGCAATAGAAACACCATGACAGATAGTATCTTCTTGCTGTATGCTTTGTGGTGCATGGCACATGACTTAGCACTTCTCAGCACCATTGCAAAATAAGATTTCCTTTGGTAACACATGTAATTATCATCATAGATACTGAATGGTAAGACAATGTATATCTTCCTACAAGAGGTCATCTACTGGCTAAAACTTGGTGTTAACAGCAAGTTTTCTTGCTGTAAAGAATCCTATGTAAATCTCCATTAATCTAAGAGCACAAAGAGAAGCTCTCTCAGTCATCTGCATTTCTTTTGATACCCCTCAGTTTCCTTAGAAATAGCTACTGAGATCAACCTGCTAATTTGCAGCTTATGGTTTGGGGGACCACAGGATACTTTAGAGAGGTAACAATAATAAAATACAAGAAAATAATTAGTTTTAAAAGGGGATAAATCTAGAAACAACAAAAGAAAGTAGTGACAATCCACAGCCATAAGGGCTCTAATTGGACTTCCTGGTATCTTGTCAATACCAAATTTTGTTCCTGTGTTTTAAAACAGTACCCTGCATTGAAAATTGCCAGTGTCAAGGCAAAGGAGACATCTGTGATTGTGACATGTTTCAAGTATCTGTGTATAGGCCTGGAAGCAAAGACATGTACATTGATAAGCACCCAAAATTTCTGAGCAATGAAATCAGACTGTGTCTAATTGTAAGAACATTATGCGCACTTTGGTTTCTCTTAGATCCGATGAAAAGTACAGCCCTAGAAATGTCTAGAACCTCTCCTCTTCCGTGAAATACACAATCACATTTAATAGAGGGAAAGCCATGGCTGTGAAACTAGAAAAATTACTTTATAATTTGAATTTCTTTATTTTTGTTTGTCAGTTAATGTCTCTGTCACATTCCACTCATGTGCCCAAGTAGCCAGAGCAAGGGACATGAGCTTTTTTTTCTACCTTCCTTTAATAAAATTAAAAAGAATCAGTTTGAATAAAGTCCTGGGTGTGACTATCACCCAGAGTGGAAGGTAAAATCCTAGAAAGCAGGTTTGATTCATTGACCCTCCAGCAATAATGACCTAGAAAGGCCATTATTGCTGGAGGGTCAATGAATCAGATTTATGTACCCCAGTGTCATCAAACTCAGGTGTGTTTGAAGGTGGATGAAGCTCTTATATTTGAACCTTCTCTAATACTGCTGTTCATGTGCCATAGGCAGTGTACAAGCACTGAGTGTTCACCATAGGAAAAGGAACTTCCAGGCAGATTTTGACAGCTTTTATAGAATCTACTGCTGGTTGAAATCATCTCATAAAACAGTGGATGAAAGCCTAATTGATCTAATTGACTAGTCTGCAATTGTGCTGTCCAGGACTTGGTGCCAGTATTTGCTGAGTGCCAGGAAATTGGATCTGGGCTTCGGTGTGGACAGGTGTACTGTAGCTGTAAGCTTCCTCAGGCCAGTAATAGTTAAAGGGTTTAGACATCCGTCTATGGCACCTAAGGGGAAGATGGTGTGTATTCTTAATGTGGTTTGTAGGAAAGTCAAAAGGGATGAAAAATCCAAAAATATATCTGAAATTTTCCTGGTAGCTTTTCAAAAATTTTTTCAAAAACTATATGAGTTTCTCTCATTGACCAAACACTCTCACCAAGACTTCACTGCAGATACTCTTGAGTGCTCAAGGCATGCCTGTGGACCAGACAAAAGAGATTTTTCTGTTTCTGATAGCAAACTTCCTTCCTGTACAAAAAATTCGGTTTTGAAGCTGCAGAATGCCCTCCCCAGGCCTCCTCTTGCTACATGTAAGGTGGTGACGCAAGCAGGTGGAGATGCAAGCAGTGAACCTCTTTTATTACATCCTGGAACATTTGCCACTGAAAAGACTTGCTAAAGGAATAGCACTGAAAGCAGAAGTTCTGGCTTCTTCATGTTGAAAGAAATGTATACCCCTGTCTTTGGCCTGCCTCTGCGTCCCTGAAGGCACAGTTGTGGGATATCTACATGATCCCCTTCAGTAAGGACCCAGTTCTTGGATGGTATAGTGTGTTTCTGGGGCAGGAGCGCAGTGTATGTCTGTCATTTATGGTTATTTACCCCGCTCCTAAGACAGCACCACTGCCACTCTCACTGGAGCTGTCATTTGCACCTTTCAGTGTATTCCTCTACAAGGAGGCAAGAGGAGATTAGCCAGGGCACTGTCTATAGCTCCTTGAAATGTGGAAGTCTTACCTCTTTCCATGCTTCCTTGCCTTTGTCTTCCCCAGCCATCCCCTGTTTTTCAGTTAGGGATGTGAAAAGTTACATCCCTGTCTGTTTCCTGTAACAGCTCTTTATGGATGTACAGAGTCATGACAGATTCCTTTGTGAACCTGCTTATGCTGCCAGTCTCCATCAGCCACCTCAGCTGCAACTTTCAAAAGATGACAAAAACCTCCAAATCTCAAAGTCCTGAATGCCAAGGTGGAGAGTTCGGCTCTTCTCTCTCACACATTTTTTACCTTTGGGGTATAGAGGCCACACAGGTAAAATTTCTCCAACTCCTTTTAGCCAGACTTTTCAAGGAGGCAAAAAAAAAATGAACAGGCACAAGAAAATGAGGGAGATTGAGATGTATTTTACTTGGAGTCTGTTTGGCTATCCAA
Source organism: Ammospiza nelsoni (assembly GCF_027579445.1). Classification (NCBI taxonomy): domain Eukaryota; kingdom Metazoa; phylum Chordata; class Aves; order Passeriformes; family Passerellidae; genus Ammospiza; species Ammospiza nelsoni. The sequence continues at coordinate 27,111,451 of NC_080669.1, read as the reverse complement.
GTCATCTTTGCTTGTGCTTAAAACTGACATTACAAACTTACTGTTGGGGGCATTTATTATTTACAATCACATCTTGGAGGAGTCTATTTTTAAAATGGATCTGCAAGATCCATTTAGCCATTGTTGGTATGGAAAAATAATTTCACTCATACATGTGTCACATTAGCTTCAGTAGAAAAGACAGCCCCTTCTCTGTGGAGTGCATAACTGTGCCACATGTAAAAGGTTCCTACTGTACTGCTACAGCTGGAAAAGTTCTTCTCAAGGTCAAAGGCAAAAGTATATCCAGCACAGTCATGGCTAGTCATTTTTCATTTCCTATTTCATTAATCAGGAACATGCTGTTAGAAATCTGTGGAACTGTTGGTTTTGGAATGTAATTTTTTTCCAGTGTCTCTCATTTGACTATTGACATTTACTTTTCAGTAAAATTCTCTGAGATAAGAGAAGTGAATATTAAAAAAGTACAAGCCTGTGCAAAAATCCAAACAAGTCAAATACACTTAAAGGAAACAGCAACTACTTTACACTACAGAAATTTTTTACTACTTTGCTAAGCCAGCATTGCATATCTCAAGCAGTTTTCTCTTCAATTACCTGCTCTTGCAGGCGCTATATATAATGGAAGAATACCCAAAATCAACGAGAAAAGGACCACAGGAACAGCATGCAAAGAATCTGTAATTAAAGAAACCTGCCTTCTCCAGTCAGTCTTAGGCTTCAAGCAGCTAGTACTGGAGATGCTTATTTTTGCTTATGATAGTGTGATGAGTTTAAAAAACTTTGGATCTCTCTTTCACTACAGGCTGTGATAGCATTTGCTAGCACTGAGGAATTCCTACAAGGAAGCCAATTATGTTTGGTTTTGGGTTTTAATATGTATTTTCTAGTAGAAGTGCTTATGCCCTTGAGAGTGCAGCTGGACAGTGTGCTCTGCTCTGAGCCACCTCAAGACTTCCTTGGGGTGCAGAGTGAGCTGGGAGCCCACCAGAGGCTGGGCTGCAACTCTGCAGCCACCCATCACAGGTGTTCCAGGATGGACAAGCAGAGGAGCAGTTCTGCATAATGGTCTGCTGCTCTCAGAAGACAGAAATATCCTCTCTTTCACAGGACTAGGCAGTCTGCCCCACCTTTTGCCATCAAAGTAGGCTGTGGGTCTGTCTGATGCCCCCCAGTAATTAACTCCTGTAAAGTAAACCAATTGCCTTGCTGAAGCCTAGATTTGGTCCATTTCAGATGACTTGGTTTGTGGCAAAGGGATAAAATTCATATTTCATTTTATGTAATTTGCCAACATTTATTTTTTGGGGGTGCTGCAGCAAAAGATTTCAGCACAAGGTTCCTAATTGGAAGAACTGGATCCTATATGGACCATTAAAAGAACAGAGTGCAAAGTAGCATGAACACTGACATAAGAATAAGAACATTGTATCACACTTCTAGGTAATTTGAAATTCATAATTTGCTCAGTTAATACCTAATACTTCATGTAAGTTCAAGTAAAAAAATGTAAGAAAATAATAAATTGGGGACTATCTTGTATAGGAAGTTCGAGAAATTTTTAACTCTGGTCTTGATCCTTGAGAAAGCCCTCTGGGATATATGTCATCATGTTCTAGGTCATATGCAAAGTGTGACTAGCTGCCAAACCATAAACTGTACAATGAGCCTTTCTTTTTCATGAAGATGCAGCTCAGCTCTTTCTTCCCAAGCACTATATTGCACTGATTTCTTCTGCAGTAATGTGTGTCTCTTAAAATATTTGTGGTCCTTTTTCCTAAGCTGCTAAGCGCTGGACGCTATGTTTTCTCAACGGCCAGATTTTTTTCTAAAGTGGACCAAAGAGAGGGACATATCTGTATTTCCTATTAATTAACAATAGATCTTGAATTCACACCTATTCATTGTAGATATGTTTTTAAGATCCAGTTAATTATTCAATGTAAACTATTATTCAGGGTGTAAACCTGTTAAATAAGTAAAAGCTTGCTGGTTTTGAGGGCTTTTATGTCAGCACTGCTTTATGTCTTCTGCTGTACCTGCAAAGCAGGTTAAACATTGATGCTGAAAGTTGAAGATGATGGCCCCATTACATGTGCAGTTTATCCCAGGGCATGTTGTAGTTTCAAGGAAAAACACTTGAGCTTTTGTCTCTTCAAAAAATGTTTACCTGGATTTTGCCTTACAAGGGCTTAATGAATTTCTGTGTTTTGTCAGCAGCTTGCATCTGTAAAAACAGTAATTTAGTACACTTGATGCCTGATCCCACAGTAAACTTGGTAAGGTCTGGACCTTCAGGCACTGCCACTTCCCTGAGATGATTCATGTAGAAATTTTGTCTTTTCTTTTTTTTGACAATCCTCAGCTCATTGTGACTTCTGGCTCTGCCATCTGCCCTGTCCCAGGGACATTGGAACAGGAATGAAAGTGCTTTAAGTGGTAGGACTACTCACCAGCTTTCAACTCTGTGCCAAGACTGAAGGGAATTTTAGGCTTTATCTTGGCTTGATGCTAACAGGCATTTTGGATCAAGTTTGTACTTTAAAATAAGTGTATCCTTTGGTTCTGTTCATGCAGCCTGCTGCTTGGTTTGCCTGCCAGGACTCATTTGCCACCCTGTGTCTGCAAGTGGATGACAAGCAGCAGCAAAGCTCTATTTCCATGTTACAGCAGCTTTGCAGGAACCATGTGTCCTAGGGGAAAAAAAAAAAATTTGGACAGAGACATATGGATTGATGTGTGGGCGGTATATCTATTGTGAAACTCTTCTGCTGGGCACTACAAAATAATAAAAATTTTTGTTTACTTCAAAAAGGCTCTAAAATCTCAATTTTATTGAGAAATTCTTGACTTGTTGTAGATCAAGTTTGGCTTCCTAGTTCTCAGCCTCTGGTCCTTAAAGCAAATTACAAATGGTCCTCAAAGGGTCCTGCATTAGTGGAGACTCAAGACTGCCTTTTCTTATTTTCCTCGAGTTGCCTAACGTCCCTTACAACAAGAGGGAAACAGACACAAGTGTAGGTCTTTGGTGTTGTTCAGGTATTTGCCTCTGACAGAGAAATGCTCCGTTGGGTATATTTACTTGTAAGTGCATTGTAAACTATATGCATATTTGCATGGGCCACAGATTTTAGCCTATGATCTTGGTCATAACAGCTCTGCTTGTGAATGCTATATGCAGAAGGAAAAGTTTGTCTTCATACCAATAAAAAATGCCTTATAAACCCCAGAAATCCATGAATAATGCGCACATAAGTATACATTAAATGGATATTGGTGGAAGAGGAGACAGGCCTTGCATGTCTTTCTTCATCAGATTTCCTGACTGAATTAAAAACCAGGTTCTGCTTAGCTGCTATTAACAGAGATAACTCTGAGCAGTTAATTTCTTGTCTGGAAAAGGGGTGGTGTTGCATTGGCAGTTTTTTATTTCTTATATAAAAACAATGGAAAATGAAAAATTTCTTGGGGGCTGCTTCAGTTTACTGTATATGTAGGAACCTTAAAGATAGAAAAGGTAAGGAATAAATTCTCTTCATCCCTAGCAAATCAGAGGCTCATTGGAAGGGAGAAATCTTGTAGCAGTGTCGTCTGTGCTCTTGCTAAATGGAACTGAAATGAGCAAGTTCATTTTGGTGCAGAGCAGTTATTGATTACTACCTGTTCTTTCCCCACACTTGGCACCGCTGGAGGCCCACAAGAAACACGTGCAAAAATGAAGAATTGGAAACATGTCCCAGTGCAAGGGTTAAACACACCTCACTTCTCTGCGCAGCCTTGGCTTGTGTGTAAATGACTGCAGCGAGAAGTGGAAAGACAGGAAGCAAGGAGGCTCCTGTCTCACCAGTGCCAAAACCAGTGTCAATATTGAGAGTGATCCTTTGGGACATCCATGTGGCACAGGGATTGTGAGCATCCCTAGAGCTAGCCCCGTGACAGAGAATTCTCTGTATGAGCCAAGAGGTAAATATTTTGTGTATCTGGACGCATGGATATAGAGAGCCATTAGCTCTTCAGGTATGAAATTGATATTCCTTGCATTACTTATTTTAGAGATTTTTAAGCTCATCCCGTAAAGTTTTGATGATGACTATGATATCTCTTAATAAAGCATAAGATATAGTTCTCCCATTTAAAGATAAAACAATGTGTGAAATGTTGCAGAATGAGGGTCATTTCATAAAGCAAAAGCAAAAAGCAAAAGAGTTCACATTATGTCTTCATTTCCCTTCCCATTACAAAATCTAACATACTGCTGCCAAATGTCTTGGTGAGTCACTGTCCAGTAACTAATCTCTGCTATGTGAAAGGCATTCAAAACCACAGAACTGAAGCGCCCAGAGAATACTGTATTAGCTGGAAATTTTAAGTGTAAAAGGTACCAGTTGTTTTGTTTTTCTTATGGCTGCTACTTTAAAAATATTTCTAACTGGAAAATGGGAATCTGTTAATATGGGGAAGAGGGAACAGGGGGATTGACTATTCCTTTGTAAGTTAAAATGATTGTTGGACAGCAACAATTGTTGACACATTAATGCATAGAGTGTCCCTAGAAAATTAACTGCTTATTAGGCAAAGAAGAAAATCTTATTCCTATATAATTATTAAGAAATTGTTCAAACAGGAAAATACCATTTAGGTAGTTCTATCTCATTTATGGCATTCTTAATGACTTTTTAAAAGCAGTGGACATGGGAACTCTTTGAAATATCAATGCTGAAAGGAAGATGGCCTATGAGATTTTGTTTTATGCTGTGATTCTCTTGGATGTATTTCAGCTAGGATGGAAATCTGTTTTGTCTGCAGGCCCTCTCTGACAGGTGAAAGAAGTCCTGCATATTCCTCTTCCTAGTTCCTAAATGCAAGAATACCTTGGCAGCACATCTGAGTTATGTGCTGAGTTTATTGCGCTAAAGGTAATCTCTGCTGTTTGTGTGGATCAGGAGAGAAGCAACATAAACGTTTTGGAGGACTGGTTGCAGAGATTGTTCAAATCTCCTGGGAAATCTAGATCCACCCCTGTGAACATATCCTCTGCCACCTTCCTTATTTAGGAATAGCACCCTTCCTTTCTCTTCAAACCCTTCTTCGTTTCCTTTGCCCTCCTCAGGCATGGCTGAGGAAAGCTATATGATTTTCAGCAATCGCCTGGAGCCAGAGAGATTTTTGTTCACCTCCAGGTTTCAGCTGGAGGCTCGTTGTGGTACAGCATACCCCGTCTGCCCTCACACCCTCACACACGGGCCTGGTGCCCTCTGTTTCCTGTGGCACCTTCTGCAAAGGTCAGCTCCCTGCCTACTCCTTCTCAAGCCAAGAGCAGTAATGAACAACAACATGCATGGTTGGAAAATCATATGAACAGCTTTCTAACTGTGTGTGTGTCCAGAGTGCGCTAGAACAGATTGCAATGTACTCGGGGTTTTGTGTTTTTTAAACTTGTATCCTTAGTTTCAGGAAGCTTGGCTCTAGCTTTCACTGCTATTTCTGTAGCTCCTCCTTAGTACTATCACCAGTATTTCTGGCATCACATTTGCACATTTTCCTGCAGTCACTTGGACGTTCATGAACTGATTTGCTTGCAGGCTACTGGGAAAGCTCCTCTGCCCTCACAGTGAGCGCTGTTGCCATCGCCTTTGTCCACGCGGTGGTGTTGCATACTCTGTTACATAGTGCCTAATTCCTGACAGCTGTATTGCTTCTCAAATGCTGGGCATTTCCTTGGCCTGTGCTGCTTGCCAGAGCACGTGTTTGTTTAACACATGCTTTGTTTATATGACATGATTTGTTTATATGTTAACAACGTGATTTTTTATATGTTAACACGTGATTTGTTTATATGTTTGTTTTACATGATCTCCGTATTCTGTTCTGCCTGAGGAGTCTGTTTTGTTTTGTTTTAATGGACATTGTTAAAACAGAAGAATAAATTTTAGCAGCATAATATTATCAGTTGTCCCTTTGTATGTCTTAGGGCACCATTTGTGTGATGCCAGCCTCAGCTGCAAAGTCAGCTTAAAGTTTTGTGATACAAATACTTTGATATTTCTAAAAGAAAGGACTTGGTAACTACTTACATTAATTCTTTTAATGATTCTGTCCTGGTGCATGCTCTTACTCCGCCCAGACTGCTTTTAATATGTTTAGCTGTAGACCATGTCCTGGTCAGAGCCTACAATTTTGATACCAGTTTGCTTCATCATTTGCCTGAGCTAAGGCATCTGAGCACTGTTTCTCAGCTAATTTCAACCACTTCCAGTTGGCTGCTGTGAAAAAGCATTCAAGGTACAGCTCAGTGAAGCTGTAGACAAGTCTCCAGAGAAAAGGAGTGGAAACTTATGGTGCCAGATTTATTCCTTGAGACAGCAATTCAGGAAATGATGTCTTCTGTCTGGACTGGACAACTTCTGTGGGTTAGAAAATATTTTTACTTCATGAAAGACGAGTTCCCTTTCAGGAACCTCCGTCACTTTCAGAGTGCAGCAAAATCCTCTCCTCTCCTAATGTAAACCAGAGTTCTACAGGGAACCAAGTCAGTGTTTAGAGCTCTAACTTTCCTCTTCAACCCTGAAGCACAAGCTCTTCTGACCTTTCACCTGTTTTCTGTCCCCATCAAAGAAAATTTAATATGTCCTTCCTTCCTTCCTTCCTTCCTTCCTTCCTTCCTTCCTTCCTTCCTTCCTTCCTTCCTTCCTTCCTTCCTTCCTTCCTTCCTTCCTTCCTTCCTTCCTTCCTTCCTTCCTTCCTTCCTTCCTTCCTTCCGACACTTCCTTCCGACACTTCCTTCCGACACTTCCTTCCGACACTTCCTTCCGACACTTCCTTCCGACACTTCCTTCCTTCCGACACTTCCTTCCGACACTTCCTTCCTTCCTTCCTTCCTTCCTTCCTTCCTTCCTTCCTTCCTTCCTTCCTTCCTTCCTTCCTTCCGACACTTCCTTCCGACACTTCCTTCCGACACTTCCTTCCGACACTTCCTTCCGACACTTCCTTCCTTCCTTCCTTCCGACACTTCCTTCCGACACTTCCTTCCGACACTTCCTTCCGACACTTCCTTCCGACACTTCCTTCCTTCCTTCCGACACTTCCTTCCGACACTTCCTTCCGACACTTCCTTCCGACACTTCCTTCCGACACTTCCTTCCTTCCTTCCTTCCTTCCTTCCTTCCTTCCTTCCTTCCTTCCTTCCTTCCTTCCGACACTTCCATCCGACACTTCCTTCCTTCCTTCCTTCCTTCCTTCCTTCCTTCCTTCCTTCCTTCCTTCCTTCCTTCCGACACTTCCTTCCGACACTTCCTTCCGACACTTCCTTCCGACACTTCCTTCCTTCCTTCCTTCCGACACGTCCTTCCTTCCGACACTTCCTTCCTTCGGACACTTCCTTCCGACACTTCCTTCCTTCCTTCCTTCCTTCCTTCCTTCCTTCCTTCCTTCCGACACTTCCTTCCGACACTTCCTTCCGACACTTCCTTCCGACACTTCCTTCCGACACTTCCTTCCTTCCTTCCGACACTTCCTTCCGACACTTCCTTCCGACACTTCCTTCCGACACTTCCTTCCGACACTTCCATCCGACACTTCCTTCCTTCCTTCCTTCCTTCCTTCCTTCCTTCCTTCCTTCCTTCCTTCCGACACTTCCTTCCGACACTTCCTTCCTTCCTTCCTTCCTTCCTTCCTTCCTTCCTTCCTTCCTTCCTTCCTTCCTTCCTTCCTTCCTTCCGACACGTCCTTCCTTCCGACACTTCCTTCCTTCGGACACTTCCTTCCGACACCTCCTTCCTTCCTTCCGACACTTCCTTCCTTCCTTCCTTCCGACACTTCCTTCCGACACTTCCTTCCGACACTTCCTTCCTTCCTTCCTTCCTTGCTTCCGACACTTCCTTCCTTCCGACCCTTCCTTCCTTCCGACACTTCCTTCCGACACTTCCTTCCGACACATCCTTCCTTCCTTCCGACACTTCCTTCCTTCCTTCCTTCCTTCCTTCCTTCCTTCCTTCCTTCCTTCCTTCCTTCCTTCCGACACTTCCTTCCTTCCGACCCTTCCTTCCATCCGACACTTCCTTCCTTCCGACACTTCCTTCCTTCCTTCCTTCCGACACTTCCTTCCGACACTTCCTTCCGACACTTCCTTCCTTCCGACACTTCCTTCCTTCCTTCCTTCCTTCCTTCCTTCCTTCCTTCCTTCCTTCCTTCCGACACTTCCTTCCGACACTTCCTTCCGACACTTCCTTCCGACACTTCCTTCCGACACTTCCTTCCTTCCGACACTTCCTTCCTTCCTTCCTTCCTTCCTTCCTTCCTTCCTTCCTTCCTTCCTTCCTTCCTTCCTTCCTTCCTTCCTTCCTTCCTTCCTTCCTTCCTTCCTTCCGACACTTCCTTCCGACACTTCCTTCCTTCCTTCCTTCCTTCCTTCCTTCCTTCCTTCCTTCCTTCCTTCCTTCCTTCCTTCCTTCCTTCCTTCCTTCCTTCCTTCCTTCCTTCCTTCCTTCCGACACTGCCTTCCGACACTGCCTTCCGACACTGCCTTCCGACACTGCCTTCCTTCCTTCCGACACTGCCTTCCTTCCTTCCTTCCGACACTGCCTTCCGACACTGCCTTCCGACACTGCCATCCGACACTTCCTTCCTTCCTTCCTTCCTTCCTTCCTTCCTTCCTTCCTTCCTTCCTTCCTTCCTTCCTTCCTTCCTTCCTTCCGACACTTCCTTCCTTCCTTCCGACACTTCCTTCCTTCCTTCCTTCCTTCCTTCCTTCTGACACTTCCTTCCGACAATTCCTTCCGACACTTCCTTACTTCCTTCCGACACTTCTTTCCTTCCTTCCTTCCTTCCTTCCTTCCTTCCTTCCTTCCTTCCTTCCTTCCTTCCTTCCTTCCTTCCTTCCTTCCTTCCTTCCGACACTTCCTTCCGACACTTCCTTCCGACACTTCCTTCCGACACTTCCTTCCGACACTTCCTTCCGACACTTCCTTCCGACACTTCCTTCCGACACTTCCTTCCGACACTTCCTTACTTCCTTCCGACACTTCCTTCCGACACTTCCTTCCTTCCGACACTTCCTTCCGACACTTCCTTCCTTCCTTCCTTCCTTCCGACACTTCCTTCCTTCCTTCCTTCCTTCCTTCCTTCCTTCCTTCCTTCCTTCCTTCCTTCCTTCCTTCCTTCCTTCCTTCCTTCCTTCCTTCCTTCCTTCCTTCCTTCCTTCCGACACTTCCTTCCGACACTTCCTTCCGACACTTCCTTCCGACACTTCCTTCCTTCCTTCCTTCCTTCCTTCCTTCCTTCCTTCCTTCCTTCCTTCCTTCCTTCCTTCCTTCCTTCCTTCCGACACTTCGTTCCGACACTTCCTTCCAACACTTCCTTCCGACACTTCCTTCCTTCCGACACTTCCTTCCGACACTTCCTTCCTTCCTTCCTTCCTTCCTTCCTTCCTTCCTTCCTTCCTTCCTTCCTTCCTTCCTTCCTTCCTTCCTTCCTTCCTTCCTTCCTTCCTTCCTTCCTTCCTTCCTTCCTTCCTTCCTTCCTTCCTTCCTTCCTTCCTTCCGACACTTCCTTCCTTCCGACACTTCCTTCCTTCCGACACTTCCTTCCTTCCTTCCTTCCTTCCGACACTTCCTTCCTTCCGACACTTCCTTCCTTCCGACACTTCCTTCCTTCCTTCCGACACTTCCTTCCTTCCGACACTTCCTTCCTTCCGACACTTCCTTCCGACACTTCCTTCCGACACTTCCTTACTTCCTTCCGACACTTCTTTCCTTCCTTCCTTCCTTCCTTCCTTCCTTCCTTCCTTCCGACACTTCCTTCCGACACTTCCTTCCTTCCGACACTTCCTTCCGACACTTCCTTCCGACACTTCCTTCCGACACTTCCTTCCTCCTTCCGACACTTCCTTCCTTCCTTCCGACACTTCCTTCCGACACTTCCTTCCTTCCTTCCTCCCTTCCTTCCTTCCTTCCTTCCTTCCTTCCTTCCTTCCGACACTTCCTTCCTTCCGACACTTCCTTCCGACACTTCCTTCCTTCCTTCCTTCCTTCCTTCCTTCCTTCCGACACTTCCTTCCGACACTTCCTTCCTTCCTTCCGACACTTCCTTCCTTCCTTCCGACACTTCCTTCCTTCCTTCCGACACTTCCTTCCGACACTTCCTTCCGACACTTCCTTCCTTCCTTCCTTCCTTCCTTCCTTCCTTCCTTCCTTCCTTCCTTCCTTCCTTCCGACACTTCCTTCCTTCCTTCCGACACTTCCTTCCTTCCTTCCGACACTTCCTTCCTTCCTTCCTTCCTTCCTTCCTTCCTTCCTTCCGACACTTCCTTCCGACACTTCCTTCCTTCCTTCCTTCCTTCCTTCCTTCCTTCCTTCCTTCCTTCCTTCCTTCCTTCCTTCCTTCCTTCCTTCCTTCCTTCCGACACTTCCTTCCTTCCTTCCTTCCTTCCTTCCTTCCGACACTTCCTTCCGACACTTCCTTCCTTCCTTCCGACACTTCCTTCCTTCCTTCCTTCCTTCCTTCCTTCCGACACTTCCTTCCGACACTTCCTTCCGACACTTCCTTCCGACACTTCCTTCCGACACTTCCTTCCGACACTGCATTCCTTCCGACACTTCCTTCCGACACTTCCTTCCGACACTTCCTTCCGACACTTCTTTCCTTCCTTCCTTCCTTCCTTCCTTCCTTCCTTCCTTCCTTCCTTCCGACACTTCCTTCCGACACTTCCTTCCGACACTTCCTTCCGACACTTCCTTCCTTCCTTCTGACACTTCCTTCCTTCCTTCCGACACTTCCTTCCTTCCTTTCTTCCTTCCTTCCTTCCTTCCTTCCTTCCTTCCTTCCTTCCTTCCTTCCTTCCTTCCTTCCTTCCTTCCTTCCTTCCTTCCTTCCTTCCTTCCGACACTTCCTTCCTTCCGACACTTCCTTCCTTCCGACACTTCCTTCCGACACTTCCTTCCGACACTTCCTTCCTTCCTTCCGACACTTCCTTCCTTCCGACACTTCCTTCCTTCCTTCCTTCCTTCCTTCCTTCCTTCCTTCCTTCCTTCCTTCCTTCCTTCCTTCCTTCCGACACTTCCTTCCTTCCTTCCTTCCTTCCTTCCTTCCTTCCTTCCTTCCTTCCTTCCTTCCTTCCTTCCTCCTTCCGACACTTCCTTCCTTCCGACACTTCCTTCCTTCCGACACTTCCTTCCTTCCGACACTTCCTTCCTTCCGACACTTCCTTCCGACACTTCCTTCCGACACTTCCTTACTTCCTTCCGACACTTCTTTCCTTCCTTCCTTCCTTCCTTCCTTCCTTCCTTCCTTCCGACACTTCCTTCCTTCCGACACTTCCTTCCGACACTTCCTTCCGACACTTCCTTCCGACACTTCCTTCCGACACTTCCTTCCTTCCTTCCGACACTTCCTTCCGACACTTCCTTCCTTCCTTCCGACACTTCCTTCCTTCCTTCCTTCCTTCCTTCCTTCCTTCCTTCCTTCCTTCCTTCCTTCCTTCCTTCCTTCCTTCCTTCCGACACTTCCTTCCTTCCTTCCGACACTTCCTTCCTTCCTTCCTTCCTTCCTTCCTTCCTTCCTTCCTTCCTTCCTTCCTTCCTTCCTTCCTTCCTTCCGACACTTCCTTCCTTCCGACACTTCCTTCCTTCCGACACTTCCTTCCTTCCTTCCTTCCTTCCTTCCTTCCTTCCTTCCTTCCTTCCTTCCGACACTTCCTTCCGACACTTCCTTCCGACACTTCCTTCCGACACTTCCTTCCGACACTTCCTTCCTTCCTTCCGACACTTCCTTCCTTCCTTCCGACACTTCCTTCCTTCCTTCCTTCCTTCCTTCCTTCCTTCCTTCCTTCCTTCCTTCCGACACTTCCTTCCGACACTTCCTTCCGACACTTCCTTCCGACACTTCCTTCCTTCCTTCCTTCCTTCCTTCCTTCCTTCCTTCCTTCCTTCCTTCCTTCCTTCCTTCCTTCCGACACTTCCTTCCTTCCGACACTTCCTTCCTTCCGACACTTCCTTCCTTCCTTCCTTCCGACACTTCCTTCCTTCCGACACTTCCTTCCGACACTTCCTTCCTTCCTTCCTTCCTTCCTTCCTTCCTTCCTTCCTTCCTTCCTTCCTTCCTTCCTTCCTTCCGACACTTCCTTCCGACACTTCCTTCCTTCCTTCCTTCCTTCCTTCCTTCCTTCCTTCCTTCCTTCCTTCCTTCCTTCCTTCCTTCCTTCCTTCCTTCCTTCCTTCCTTCCTTCCGACACTTCCTTCCTTCCTTCCTTCCTTCCTTCCTTCCTTCCGACACTTCCTTCCTTCCTTCCTTCCTTCCTTCCTTCCTTCCTTCCTTCCTTCCTTCCTTCCGACACTGCCTTCCGACACTGCCTTCCGACACTGCCTTCCGACACTGCCTTCCGACACTGCCTTCCGACACTGCCTTCCTTCCTTCCGACACTGCCTTCCTTCCTTCCTTCCGACACTGCCTTCCGACACTGCCTTCCGACACTGCCATCCGACACTTCCTTCCTTCCTTCCTTCCTTCCTTCCTTCCTTCCTTCCTTCCTTCCTTCCTTCCTTCCTTCCTTCCTTCCTTCCTTCCTTCCTTCCTTCCTTCCTTCCTTCCTTCCTTCCTTCCTTCCTTCCTTCCTTCCTTCCTTCCTTCTGACACTTCCTTCCGACAATTCCTTCCGACACTTCCTTACTTCCTTCCGACACTTCTTTCCTTCCTTCCTTCCTTCCTTCCTTCCTTCCTTCCTTCCTTCCTTCCTTCCTTCCGACACTTCCTTCCGACACTTCCTTCCGACACTTCCTTCCGACACTTCCTTCCTTCCTTCCTTCCTTCCTTCCTTCCTTCCTTCCTTCCTTCCGACACTTCCTTCCGACACTTCCTTCCGACACTTCCTTCCGACACTTCCTTCCGACACTTCCTTCCGACACTTCCTTCCGACACTTCCTTCCGACACTTCCTTACTTCCTTCCGACACTTCCTTCCGACACTTCCTTCCTTCCGACACTTCCTTCCGACACTTCCTTCCTTCCTTCCTTCCTTCCTTCCTTCCTTCCTTCCTTCCTTCCTTCCTTCCTTCCGACACTTCCTTCCGACACTTCCTTCCGACACTTCCTTCCGACACTTCCTTCCGACACTTCCTTCCTTCCTTCCTTCCTTCCTTCCTTCCTTCCTTCCTTCCTTCCTTCCTTCCTTCCTTCCTTCTTTCCTTCCTTCCGACACTTCGTTCCGACACTTCCTTCCGACACTTCCTTCCGACACTTCCTTCCGACACTTCCATCCTTCCTTCCGACACTTCCTTCCTTCCGACACTTCCTTCCTTCCTTCCTTCCTTCCTTCCTTCCTTCCTTCCTTCCTTCCTTCCTTCCTTCCTTCCGACACTTCCTTCCTTCCTTCCGACACTTCCTTCCTTCCTTCCTTCCTTCCTTCCTTCCTTCCTTCCTTCCTTCCTTCCTTCCTTCCTTCCTTCCTTCCTTCCTTCCTTCCTTCCTTCCTTCCTTCCTTCCTTCTTCCTTCCGACACATCCTTCCTTCCTTCCTTCCTTCCTTCCTTCCTTCCTTCCTTCCTTCCTTCCTTCCTTCCTTCCTTCCTTCCTTCCTTCCTTCCTTCCGACACTTCCTTCCTTCCTTCCGACACTTCCTTCCTTCCTTCCTTCCTTCCGACACTTCCTTCCTTCCGACACTTCCTTCCTTCCGACACTTCCTTCCTTCCTTCCGACACTTCCTTCCTTCCGACACTTCCTTCCTTCCGACACTTCCTTCCTTCCGACACTTCCTTCCGACACTTCCTTCCGACACTTCCTTACTTCCTTCCGACACTTCTTTCCTTCCTTCCTTCCTTCCTTCCTTCCTTCCTTCCTTCCTTCCTTCCGACACTTCCTTCCGACACTTCCTTCCTTCTGACACTTCCTTCCGACACTTCCTTCCGACACTTCCTTCCGACACTTCCTTCCTTCCTTCCGACACTTCCTTCCTTCCTTCCGACACTTCCTTCCGACACTTCCTTCCTTCCTTCCTCCCTTCCTTCCTTCCTTCCTTCCTTCCTTCCTTCCTTCCTTCCTTCCTTCCTTCCGACACTTCCTTCCTTCCTTCCTTCCTTCCTTCCTTCCTTCCTTCCTTCCTTCCTTCCTTCCTTCCTTCCTTCCTTCCTTCCTTCCTTCCTTCCTTCCTTCCTTCTTTCCTTCCTTCCTTCCTTCCTTCTGACACTTCCTTCCTTCCTTCCGACACTTCCTTCCTTCCTTCCGACACTTCCTTCCGACACTTCCTTCCGACACTTCCTTCCTTCCTTCCTTCCTTCCTTCCTTCCTTCCTTCCTTCCTTCCTTCCTTCCTTCCTTCCTTCCTTCCTTCCTTCCTTCCTTCCTTCCTTCCTTCCTTCCTTCCTTCCTTCCTTCCGACACTTCCTTCCTTCCGACACTTCCTTCCTTCCGACACTTCCTTCCGACACTTCCTTCCGACACTTCCTTCCTTCCTTCCGACACTTCCTTCCTTCCGACACTTCCTTCCTTCCTTCCTTCCTTCCTTCCTTCCTTCCTTCCTTCCTTCCTTCCTTCCTTCCTTCCTTCCGACACTTCCTTCCTTCCTTCCTTCCTTCCTTCCGACACTTCCTTCCTTCCGACACTTCCTTCCTTCCGACACTTCCTTCCTTCCGACACTTCCTTCCTTCCGACACTTCCTTCCTTCCGACACTTCCTTCCGACACTTCCTTCCGACACTTCCTTACTTCCTTCCGACACTTCTTTCCTTCCTTCCTTCCTTCCTTCCTTCCTTCCTTCCTTCCTTCCTTCCTTCCTTCCTTCCTTCCTTCCTTCCTTCCTTCCGACACTTCCTTCCTTCCGACACTTCCTTCCTTCCGACACTTCCTTCCGACACTTCCTTCCTTCCTTCCGACACTTCCTTCCTTCCTTCCGACACTTCCTTCCTTCCTTCCTTCCTTCCTTCCTTCCTTCCTTCCTTCCTTCCTTCCTTCCTTCCTTCCTTCCTTCCTTCCTTCCGACACTTCCTTCCTTCCTTCCTTCCTTCCTTCCTTCCTTCCTTCCTTCCTTCCTTCCTTCCTTCCTTCCTTCCTTCCTTCCTTCCTTCCTTCCTTCCTTCCGACACTTCCTTCCTTCCGACACTTCCTTCCTTCCTTCCTTCCTTCCTTCCTTCCTTCCTTCCTTCCTTCCTTCCTTCCTTCCTTCCTTCCGACACTTCCTTCCGACACTTCCTTCCGACACTTCCTTCCGACACTTCCTTCCGACACTTCCTTCCTTCCTTCCGACACTTCCTTCCTTCCTTCCGACACTTCCTTCCTTCCTTCCTTCCTTCCTTCCTTCCTTCCTTCCTTCCTTCCTTCCTTCCTTCCTTCCTTCCTTCCTTCCTTCCTTCCGACACTTCCTTCCGACACTTCCTTCCTTCCTTCCTTCCGACACTTCCTTCCGACACTTCCTTCCGACACTTCCTTCCGACACTTCCTTCCTTCCTTCCTTCCTTCCTTCCTTCCTTCCTTCCTTCCTTCCTTCCTTCCTTCCTTCCTTCCTTCCTTCCTTCCTTCCGACACTTCCTTCCTTCCTTCCTTCCTTCCTTCCTTCCTTCCGACACTTCCTTCCTTCCTTCCTTCCTTCCTTCCTTCCTTCCTTCCTTCCTTCCTTCCTTCCTTCCTTCCTTCCTTCCTTCCGACACTGCCTTCCGACACTGCCTTCCGACACTGCCTTCCGACACTGCCTTCCTTCCTTCCGACACTGCCTTCCTTCCTTCCTTCCGACACTGCCTTCCGACACTGCCTTCCGACACTGCCATCCGACACTTCCTTCCTTCCTTCCTTCCTTCCTTCCTTCCTTCCTTCCTTCCTTCCTTCCTTCCTTCCTTCCTTCCTTCCTTCCTTCCTTCCTTCCTTCCTTCCTTCCTTCCTTCCTTCCTTCCTTCCTTCCTTCCTTCCTTCCTTCTGACACTTCCTTCCGACAATTCCTTCCGACACTTCCTTACTTCCTTCCGACACTTCTTTCCTTCCTTCCTTCCTTCCTTCCTTCCTTCCTTCCTTCCTTCCTTCCTTCCTTCCTTCCTTCCTTCCTTCCTTCCTTCCTTCCTTCCTTCCCTTCCTTCCTTCCTTCCGACACTTCCTTCCGACACTTCCTTCCGACACTTCCTTCCGACACTTCCTTCCGACACTTCCTTCCTTCCTTCCTTCCTTCCTTCCTTCCTTCCTTCCTTCCTTCCTTCCTTCCTTCCTTCCTTCCTTCCTTCCTTCCTTCCTTCCGACACTTCCTTCCGACACTTCCTTCCGACACTTCCTTCGAACACTTCCTTCCGACACTTCCTTCCGACACTTCCTTCCGACACTTCCTTCAGACACTTCCTTCCGACACTTCCTTCCGACACTTCCTTACTTCCTTCCGACACTTCCTTCCGACACTTCCTTCCTTCCGACACTTCCTTCCGACACTTCCTTACTTCCTTCCGACACTTCCTTCCGACACTTCCTTCCTTCCGACACTTCCTTCCGACACTTCCTTCCTTCCTTCCTTCCTTCCTTCCTTCCTTCCTTCCTTCCTTCCTTCCTTCCTTCCTTCCTTCCTTCCGACACTTCCTTCCGACACTTCCTTCCGACACTTCCTTCCGACACTTCCTTCCGACACTTCCTTCCTTCCTTCCTTCCTTCCTTCCTTCCTTCCGACACTTCGTTCCGACACTTCCTTCCGACACTTCCTTCCGACACTTCCTTCCGACACTTCCATCCTTCCTTCCGACACTTCCTTCCTTCCGACACTTCCTTCCTTCCTTCCTTCCTTCCTTCCTTCCTTCCTTCCTTCCTTCCTTCCTTCCTTCCTTCCTTCCTTCCTTCCTTCCTTCCTTCCTTCCTTCCGACACTTCCTTCCTTCCTTCCGACACTTCCTTCCGACACTTCCTTCCTTCCTTCCTTCCTTCCTTCCTTCCTTCCTTCCTTCCTTCCTTCCTTCCGACACTTCCTTCCTTCCTTCCTTCCTTCCTTCCGACACTTCCTTCCTTCCGACACTTCCTTCCTTCCGACACTTCCTTCCTTCCTTCCGACACTTCCTTCCTTCCGACACTTCCTTCCTTCCGACACTTCCTTCCTTCCGACACTTCCTTCCGACACTTCCTTCCGACACTTCCTTACTTCCTTCCGACACTTCTTTCCTTCTTTCCTTCCTTCCTTCCTTCCTTCCTTCCTTCCTTCCTTCCTTCCTTCCTTCCTTCCTTCCTTCCTTCCGACACTTCCTTCCTTCTGACACTTCCTTCCGACACTTCCTTCCGACACTTCCTTCCGACACTTCCTTCCTTCCTTCCGACACTTCCTTCCTTCCTTCCGACACTTCCTTCCGACACTTCCTTCCTTCCTTCCTCCCTTCCTTCCTTCCTTCCTTCCTTCCTTCTCCTTCCGACACTTCCTTCCGACACTTCCTTCCGACACTTCCTTCCGACACTTCCTTCCTTCCTTCCTTCCTTCCTTCCTTCCTTCCTTCCTTCCTTCCTTCCTTCCTTCCTTCCTTCCTTCCTTCCTTCCTTCCTTCCTTCCTTCCTTCCTTCCTTCTTTCCTTCCTTCCTTCCTTCCTTCCGACACTTCCTTCCTTCCTTCCGACACTTCCTTCCTTCCTTCCGACACTTCCTTCCGACACTTCCTTCCGACACTTCCTTCCTTCCTTCCTTCCTTCCTTCCTTCCTTCCTTCCTTCCTTCCTTCCTTCCTTCCTTCCTTCCTTCCTTCCTTCCTTCCTTCCTTCCTTCCGACACTGCCTTCCGACACTGCCTTCCGACACTGCCTTCCGACACTGCCTTCCGACACTGCCTTCCTTCCTTCCGACACTGCCTTCCTTCCTTCCTTCCGACACTGCCTTCCGACACTGCCTTCCGACACTGCCATCCGACACTTCCTTCCTTCCTTCCTTCCTTCCTTCCTTCCTTCCTTCCTTCCTTCCTTCCTTCCTTCCTTCCTTCCTTCCTTCCTTCCTTCCTTCCTTCCTTCCTTCCTTCCTTCCTTCCTTCCTTCCTTCCTTCCTTCTGACACTTCCTTCCGACAATTCCTTCCGACACTTCCTTACTTCCTTCCGACACTTCTTTCCTTCCTTCCTTCCTTCCGACACTTCCTTCCTTCCTTCCTTCCTTCCTTCCTTCCTTCCTTCCTTCCTTCCTTCCTTCCTTCCTTCCTTCCTTCCTTCCTTCCTTCCTTCCTTCCTTCCGACACTTCCTTCCGACA